>NC_084893.1:29418986-30138986 GCF_958979055.1 Alnus glutinosa
TTTCCAATAATAGTCTCTGGCAAGGGAATTGCATGTGTTTGGCAATTAAGCCATCGTAGTTGTTGCACATTTGATACAATTACCTACAAGTAATGCCATAAATCAGATGCTTTGAGCAACTTGTTGAAATTTATTTGACAAGTCTCATTTGCAGAAGCAGGGGAAATAGTAATAAACTTAGGTGTCATTTTTATACAAATAAGAAATTGGAAGTGTCAATTTTGGTTTTCTGAATTTAATCATTGTGTAATGAGGACATTGTCATATGGGTGTTTGGTGTATGAGAGTATGTAGCTTTGTGAAACAATGCGAAGCCACGGCCTTTAGGTAGTATTATGGCGAAGACTCATGAATCCATGCCGGAATAGGAGAGTGGTATTCTGAAGAGTCCCTCATTGGCCATCTTTTGATGTGCATGATGTGGATAATGTTATATATATATATAATTGCCTCATCATGCTTATGTCCAAAGGTTTCTATGAACATTTTTGATTCATTACAGGGATCTAATACTATGTTTACATTCCATAATCTGGTACCTACAGGATGCATAGAGATCTTGTGAATGGCTTCTTCAGGAATGCAAGAGGCATGCTTCGAGCAAGTGGTGAGATTCATGTAAACCACAAAACTTCAAGGCCATTCTGCCAATGGAATATAGAGGAACTTGCTTCACAGAACTCTTTGACATTGGCTGAGTGTGTTGATTTCAAGAAAGAAGACTACCCAGGTTACAAAAATAAGAGAGGGGATGGTTCGCGATGTGATAAACCCTTCCCTTTGGGAGAGTGCAGCACCTTTAAATTCCAATTGTCCCTTAAAACTAAAACGTCGTGTAGAGGGATAAGGCATTTGGCTCCAGCAGTACATGGAAGATCGCAGCAATTTCAAGGGATGCCGGTCCAAATGCATCAGTGCTCAACTTCAGATAATTTCAATTATCCTCGAGCTGGTTACTTAACAAATATGGAACAAATTTCAGAGGATTTTTGTTTGCCATTAACAGCTAGAAGGATAACACCTTTAGCTTTGGCAGCACATGGAAGATCGCAGCGATTTCAAGAGACTCCGGTCGAAATGCAGCAGTTTTCTACTTCAATTAACTCTAGTCATCCTGGAGCAGGTTACTCAATGAATGTGGAGCAAGTTTCAGAGGATTTGCAGTTGCCGTTAACAATCAGTGCTAGAAATGAATGCTTTGGGATGATTGATGGGCACTTGAATAATCAAACAGAAATGTTTGGAAGAAATATGATTGATTCAAGATACCCTTTTCATGCACCAAGGCTTCATTTTAGAGACTTTGCAGAAATTCCAGGAAGAACCTTGAATGGTGACACATACGTTTTGCGTGAGCTTCAGCGTAGGATCTATATTTTGAGGTCAATGCAGCGGGCAAGGTTGATGTTGGCTGATAGTCACCGACTGAATGCAAGTGGTGCACAGGTGCCGCAGTACCTGTAAATACAGTATGTTTTACAGTACTTCTATACCTGCTGGTTCTTTCAAGTATATTAGGAAGAGCCATGGTACACTTCATTTTTCATTCCATTTCCCAACTGTCCCTTTTGCAAATTGACCATTGAATTTGTGAGACTTATTTGTTAATCCACTGTACGGAAATGAGTGAAAGATGGGTCGGAGAATGATTTTAATCGTTTCTCTATTAGGTATGCATTGGTGTGTAGGACTTTTGAAGCTCTGAGATCATAGCTGTTGCAGTTTCATGTGTTTTGGGATCTGATTTCTTGCGAGCATCCACAGCACACATTCTGTTTAGATGTTATAAATTTAACCGTTTTGTGCAAAATGGTTGTATTGTATGCATGCTGTACCAAGTTGCCTTGGGAATCGAGTTTCTGGAGACATAAAATATAATTGGTTCGTTTGATAAAACTTTTTAGAAGTTATTTTTTTTGTTTTTTTGGTTGAAAAAGTATTATGCAACTAAAGGTGAAAATAATTTTGAGTGTTTTGTGTATGTGATTTGTTAATGCTTAACAAAAAAGCCAAAAGCTTTCCTAAAATTCTTTGTCAAATGAGGCCTATCTTCTCTCTCCTCTACAAGAGTTCTCCGTCTTTCAAGTACGAGCCTCCCGCCTCCCGCCTTCCTTATGAGTGCTTGTTAAGTAGTCATGCATTACGATAGGATCTCCCAATTCTCTGACAAATACAGCCCTTTTGATTATTTCTTCGCATGTACCTGCAGTAGCATTCAAGTAATGCCTTTTGATTTCACTTGTTTCGGCACAAAATAGGAAACGGTCTCTCCAACGCATAAATGGTTGAAAATTCATGTTCTCATCATCTTTGGTAAAATGAAGCCCACTGCGGAGACGGAGAATAGTAAAGAGCTCTGCTTTATTCCTTCATCCCACCTCCTATTTCTTGCCTTTTTTTTTTTTCCCAGTGGAGGGGGGGATAGCCCCTTAAACCAAATATTTTTAGATTTTATAGTTTTTAAGTCCAAATCCAAAAGCTCTTGGGTTGGTCACAAAAAATTCCAATAAAAATTATATAGAATAATGGTCTTTTAAAATGTTATACGTATTTTTACTTTTTTGCCTACGGATCAGGCCGCTACAGTTTTTCTGTGCTTTTTTCCCGTTTTGGCATTTCGGCTCTTCCATTTTTTTTTCTTTCAATTTTTGCTCCTCATGTTCTAGCTTTATTTTCTTTTTTCTTTATTTTTCTTCTCTTGAAGTAGAGAATGCAAAAGCCTAAAAGAAACGGGTAACATAAGACTAAAATGTAGAAGAAAATTATTCGATAAATCTCTTTTTCTCTCCTGATTCTAAATAAAAGTCGATTGACAGTATCACATCAGTAAAGTATGATAAAAGTGTAGTGTATAACATTTCTCTTTTAATTTTTTCTCCTTCATTTCTTAGATAGTCTCATTATTATTTTGACCGGTTATAGATAAGAGTTAATTAATTTAGCTGGTAGTCTGTGGCTATTAAGCCTAAACAAAGGCCATGACTACATTGGCAGATATAATGAACTTCGCTAAATTGCTAGGCTGCCTAGTGCCTGGGTGCGTGCTTTATTGTTTGGGTGTAGGCAGGTAGTGATTGGGTGAAAGAAAAGGTTAAAAGTCTTGTTCATGATATTGTTCTTTAGCACAATATGTTGATCATTGACGTAATTGTTTTGTTGTTTTTTATTTTCACGAGTTGCCTAGGGAGGTGGATCTATTTATGGCTTTTAAGTTATAAATTTACCACTCTACATCCACTTCAATTCTTGCTTCGACAATTCAAGAGGAGGTAGTTGTAAGATTTGCCTGTTTCCAACGGACTAGAATTCTCTCCAGTTGAGAAGAACTAGATAGGAGTCGGTCCCTTATGTTGAGGGATAGTTACAAGACTGCCTCTCAACATAAGGAACTTGCTCTTCTCCATTTCTCCGGTTAAAATTTAACTGAAGAGAATTTTGATGAGTTCCGAACAACTATTTACTCAGAAGCAAGAAGGCCTCACAACTCCCTCTTTATAGAGCTGTCGGAATTGGGTGGAATTCAAACAGATGGACTTGGGATTATATCCAAATCCATTAAGGATCACAACGAAGATACCATTTA
Source organism: Alnus glutinosa (assembly GCF_958979055.1). Taxonomy (NCBI): domain Eukaryota; kingdom Viridiplantae; phylum Streptophyta; class Magnoliopsida; order Fagales; family Betulaceae; genus Alnus; species Alnus glutinosa. Next base: position 29,422,570 of record NC_084893.1, read on the forward strand.
CAAGTTTCTCTTTCTTCCACTCTTGCGAGGCGAACAAAGAGATGGACACAAATAAATGCACAAAAAGGGCCCAATTAACTAAGTCGACCAAACATGTACAAAATCTAACCCTTCCTAATTCCTATGGATATTCTTTCAACAAGTTGGGCAAACAAGGCCCGACCGAGGATGTAAAGAGGTACCATTAACTAAGTTCATTAACCACGTTGGTACGTAGGTACATGGACATTAAAGGGCCTATATGGATAGAAAACTAGGACACCTCCTCATCACTCTCAGTCGTTCATGCATGCATGCATGGAAGCCATCGAAACTTGTATTTCTTGGGAAATGAGTCGGTGATTTTAATGATAGTAGCATAATTCTTCGTGTCGATTCAAATAATGCTCATTCAATCCAACGGGACGCATGGGCGCGCTCCTCCAAGAGTGCGACTCCTATATATCCATATTAATTAGAAAAGTTAAACACTACTTAGAGGAGAAGTTTGAAGATTTTTAATTTGGGCTAAAGAGAATCAATTAAATGGGTGAGTCTAGTGTAGATAAAATTAATGGAGCAGAGAAAAGAATACCGCATTATAGACTTTATAGTAGCTCTCATAAAATACTGCTTGTGGGTGAGGGAGATTTCTCTTTTGCTGCATGCTTAGCAAAAGCATTTGGCACTGCTGCCAACATGACTGCCACCTCTTTTGATTCCAAAGGTATCGTTTCGGACTGCAATATACTACCTCTTCCAATATCTCTTTAAGTGTTGGTCAACATTCTTTCATTAATTTATTCTTCTTACATATACATTTGTTTCTGTCGTCTTCCCTATATATATATATGTTTGTTTACATACTTTTGGACTTCTTTCTAACTGGGAGCTGTTCGCCATGCATACCAAAGAGCTATTGATGACTGAATATTCTAATGACATGAGCAATTTGAAAGAACTGGAGGAGCGGAGATGCACTGTTTTGCATGATGTGGATGCCCGTAATATGAACCGACACCCTCTCCTTCATTTCAAATTGTTCGACAGGCCAGGATAACCTTCAATTTCCCTCATGCTGGTTTCATTTGGAAGGAACATGATGAGTACCAAATTGAGTAAGCTTTTATGTTTTATGTTTTCTTTTTTCTGTCTTGAATGTTTTGAAAAAGTTCATGATAATGGCCGGCCACTTCAACCAGACACATGCATATCGACATCTAAAATCAAACGTGCAATCGGTACGGTCATGGTCTCTAATTAATGAAAATGATGTTTTTTTTCAGGCTTCACAGGATGTTGGTTAGGGGATTCTTGAGGAGTGCAATGGACATGCTGACAGAGAATGGAGAAATTCACATTACCCACAAGACGGCTTACCCTTACACAAAGTGGGAGATAGTGGAGTTAGCAGAGGAGATTGGGTTGTGTTTGCTTAAGAAAGTTCGATTTCATTCATGGTACTATCCAGGTTACATTAATAGGAGAGGGTCTGGGACTAAAATCAACGAAACATTCCCTGTAGGAGAATGCAGAACTTTCAAATTCGCCAAGTCATGGTAAAACATCCCGTTCAACAATTACAATATCGTGTTCAACGTGTTTTAGCCCTATTACTAGTTAAAAACGCTCTCTAAAAAACCTCTATTCTCTCTCTCTGTCTCTCTGATAAGCTCTTCGCAACAAAAGCCATGGGAGGAGAGAAGCTCAAAGCTTTTCTCCCCCTTCTCTTTCTTCATTTTTTCTTCTCTATCCCTCCCTTTTCTCACTGCTAACGCCTCCCATATCCTGCTAGAATTTTTTATAGCCTTATTTACCTCTTTGAAGGCCTTATCTACCATTTCAAAGGTCATGTTTATATCTTCGGAAGCTTTGTTTATTTTTTCCTTAGTACTATCATTGGTTATCTTCTTCCTTCAACATGTCTCTGGCCAAATTTGTCAGGATTTTGGATTGAATTTTTTGAAGTTGGATTTACTTTCCTCCACCAGCTCTTGTTTGACACGCGTGCCACCACTTTGTTCCCTGTTGTCTTCCGCCTCCGCCAACACCAGTCATGCCTCCATCAGACCTCTCCTCATTGAAGCTTGGCTTGCATGCATTTGCGAGTGGATTTCACTCGTTGGTGCGTGTTGCACACGCTCCGTCTCGTGTATAGCCCTCCACCTTTACTTGCCGCCAGTCTCCTTCCTACTCTGCCACATACGCCAGATGTCGTTGTGCCGCTCATTGTTTTTATTTTTTTATTTTATTTTATTTTATTTTTTCGGGTTGTTAAAACTATCTTCACCTTTGGTTTTGTTTTAACCGTTATCAGTGTCTTCTCTGTTGTGGTGATTCACCTCTGTGTGTGATATTGTAATTGTTTCTTTGGTTGGCTATAGTTTGGGTTTTCGGACCTTTCGAGGTTTGGGGCCCTTACGCATTTTGACTGTGCCATTCGTGGTGTACCTTACCAAATCACCTTTAGTGGTAACCACTTTTCTTGATCTTTGTACCAAGGATATATACGACCGCATCATTTATTTGTTGTATTCCCTTTTATTATCTGTTTATCTACAATGTTGTAGTTATTTTTGGATCCTTTGTTGGGTTGCCATGCCCTATGTTTTTATTTAATATAATCTTTTGTTGAAGTACTTTTATATATATATACTAGTTGGATGGTACGTGCAATGCACATGCTTAATTGGTTCCCGTTGTTATGCATCACTATAATTGTTAACATTATAATTTTAATATCATACATATATTATAGAATAGATTTAATATCTAGATTATTAAATAAGTATACATTGAATTTTCTTAACAAAAAAAGTAAAATTGTAAAATAATAAAATTGAGTAAATGTGATATACCAAAAGAAAATAGAAGAGAGTTAATTTAGATAGCACACATATGTTACTTCAAACCAAAAGGTACATACAATTGTAATTATATCAAATGTTTTTTCATTATAATGCATCATGAACCTTAAAAAGCATCATGCATGAATTATCACCACAATAGCATATCTTTTTTTATATTTCCCTTTCAACGGTCCTAATAACCTATACATAAACACTACCAAATCAGTCTTATAGACAACAATTCCACAGCTCCATAGCTGATGTATCTCTTTTTAATTTAACATGTTGGAGTACATTTGTGACAACCACTAAATGAGTAAGCATTGCCTCTTAATGTTTTTATTACCAATTAAGGACTTCATTTTTTTTAGGGGGGCATAAATGACGATTTTATAGACCATATTCTTCTCTCAAAACCACCATCAACCTGCATGTGCAACAGTTCTAGTGGAGACCCACGGGTGTACTCCCTTGTAGCTTGTAAACCAAATGCCATGCTAGTACTATTTGTTAATCAAACCAAAACAATAAATCAATTTGCTAAAATAGTTACGGTTCTTGGGAAAAAAGAAAGAAAGAAGAGGATATTTTCGTCAATATTTGTTTCCTTTTTTTTCTCCTTAGACTAAAGAGGCATGCCGTTATCTTAAATTCCACAAAGCTCTGCTATCAAATTTTGAAACTATCATCATTCATCAAAAAAAAAAAAAACACCATTTCCTTGAAACAGTAAGAAAAATCCATCGAGGAAGTTGCAAAAGAAGCAACATGTCCATTTAAAGCAGATGTATTTGGTGCATTGTTCTTCTACAGTACGTACACTATTGTTCTCTTTTTGTGCAAAGTTAGTAGTAAAAATCAAGGGGGCAAAAGAAAAATGAGCAATAATGCATAACAAATAATGTAAAAAAAGATGCCAGCCAAATTTGAATCCCACCACTTGCACACACCAATAGCTGCAGAATTAAGAATGACTCAAAAGAAGCTTCAATGGGATCTATAAAACACACAAAAATGAAGAACAATAAGTAAAAACGCATAAAGGCACTATAAAATTATCGAATCAGAATTTATTTCCATAGGAGCCTTTTTTTTTTTTTTTAGTGAATGCTTAGCTTAAACAAAATGTAGGTCCCAATATCTGAAAGTTCCAATTAAACTCACAAAATTAAAACACTCCTTTTATCTCAAAGCAGGTGTTGCGATTTGAAATGGCATGATTTAAATGAAAAAGGCCAAAAAAATATAGTTTTCCTAAAATATCCTTTACATTAGTAGCACAAATTTTTATAAATGCCTTGTTTGCTTTCTGAAAAAATGTGAGGTAAATACAGGAAGTTGAAGAAGTATGAGCTTCCACTTTTGAAAAGTTTCAAATATTTTGAGCCATCCCAAAAAGGAAAAAGTTATCATCTATTTTCATACGGATGGAAAGGTATATAAAGACATTAAAACATTAACCAACTTCAGCAGAATTAAATTAAAGAAATTAAAAACTAAATTGTAGGTATGTATTTTAATTTAAATCACAATCTAGTCAATACCCAGAACCCCAATACTCCAGAATCCAACAAAACCAACTAAAAACCAAAGAAAACAAGCAAGTAAGCTCAAATTCCAGACCTTGATGTACGTGAATGGTACCACTGCCAAATTTAGTGCCGCTCTTGTTGTGGAACTCTATCCAAGCCCTGTTCTTGTAAAAGCACACGCATTTCCAGTCCGAAGTGTCGTTTGGGGACGAGGCAGTGCCCACGAAGCTGGGCAAAAGGTCCACCGGGCTGTTAAGCGAGTTGAGCATTAGTATGTTGGCGTGTGCTTATAGCTATGATGATAGGAACTCTCAGTAGTTGGAATGGAAATGGAAGATAGTTTATAGATAAAGACTCCAATTAGGGAATGGAGACAACCACAAATGACATAAGTCAGTACAATAATCAATACCATACCCCTACGTCTAGACTTGATCTTATACACACAACTGTTAAAGAAATGATAAACGAATGATAACTACCCACTAAGCTAATGCTGATAACTGCCCTTCACTACTGAACGTGCAATCCCCACTAAGAGACTGCATGTTGATAGCTAACACACGATTGCAGAGTGATGGTCACTCTGCAATGCTAACCCCTGTTTCCACGCCCCTGTTCCCACGACCCCCATGATATCCTTGTTGCTCCACATCTACTGCCATGTAACGTGGGTTGGGTAGAGGTGGCCGAGAGGACTTTCGTGGGTTGCTATTATTCGCCCGCCCTTGAAGAGCAGCCTTGTCCGCAAGGTTGATGGACGAGAACTACTTTTGGAGTGTGTTAGGGTCTTCCCAAGTGGCATCTTCGGGTGCCAAGTGTTTCCATTGGACCAATGCTTCAGTGGCAAACTTGGTTCCTTTCTTGACCCAGCGGTAGTCGAGAATCTGGAGGGGTTCAATGAGGGGCCCAGCATCTTCTGAGAAGGGAGGTAGCGTGGTAGAGATAGAGGTGTCATCCCCATACTGTTTCTTTAGGAGCGAGACATGTAACACAGTATGGACTTTAGACTCCATTGGTAGCACCATGCAATATGCAACTGGACCAATTTCTGTAGTAATCTGGAATGGCCCGAAATATTTGTTTGCTAGCTTTTGGTGGGCTCGACGGAAGACACTTTGTTGACGGTATGGCTGCAGCTTTAAGTATACCTAATCACCGACGTCAAATTTCACCTCCCGACGCTTGGCATCAGCGTATTGCTTCATGCGATTGTTGGAGTGAATCAGATGGCCTTTCAATTGTCGGAGTAACTAATCTCAGGCTTGTAAGGTGTGATCAACCTCGCTAACTGATGATGCACCATCCAAATAGTTAATCAGACGTGGTGGGGCTCGGCCAAAGAGTGCTTGAAAAGGTGTTGTATCGATCGACTTGTGGAAGCTGGTGTTATACCAGTATCCTGCCCATGCCAGAAAGGATTCCCAACACCTGGGATGCTAGCTTGTGAAGCAACACAAGTACTGTTTGAGGCAGCGATTGACAACCTCGGTCTGACCGTCTGTTTGAGGATGGTATGCCGAACTCATCTTCAACTCGGTGCCTTGAAGCTTGAAGAATTCCTGCCAGAAGGAGCTGAGGAAGATTGGATCACGATCACTTACTATGGAGCGTGGAACACCATGCAATTTCATGATGCCGGAGACAAAGACCGTAGCTACTGCCTTAGCTGAATATGGGTGGCCCAGAGCAAAGAAATGTCCATATTTGGTTAATCGATCCACAACTTTTTTCCTGTAGACATAGGTAGGCCATCGATAAAATCCATGCTAATATCTTCCCATACCTGTGTTGGAATTGGCAGTGGCTGGAGGAGTCCCATAGGAGATCAGGCTTCATGTTTATTTCTTTGGCAGACATCGCATGCTGAGACAAAGGCTTTTACGTCAGCTCTCATGGCAATCCTGTAGAAGTTTTGGGCTAGCCTCTTGAGAGTCCGCAGGATTCCAGAATGGCCTGCAAATTTGGAAGAGTGGAACTCCTGTAGGATTTCATTTTTTAGAGTGGATGTGGGAGGGATGACAATGCGTCCCTTGAAAAATAATATGCCATCATGCATCTTGTAGTGGGACATAGTTGCTGGAGTTTGCTGCAGTTTTTGGTGAAGTGCCAGCAGGTACGGGTCAATGTTATTGATCTGCTTCAGATCCTCCCATAAGCTGAATTGAGGGCTCGAGATTCCATCCAGTGTTGGACTTGTGATGGATAGCAGCAATAGGCTATGGGGCATCCTGGACATAGCATCAACAGCTGAATTCATGCGTCCTGGCGGATAAATAATTTCGTAGTCATAGCCGACTAGCTTGGAGACCCACTTTTGCTGCTCAGGAGTGACTATGCGCTGCTCCAACAAAAACTTGAGGCTTTTTTGGTCAATTTGGATTTGGAACTTTCGACCTAGGAGATACGGTCGCTACATTTTTATGGCTTCCATGACAGCTAACATCTCTTTTGCGTAGATTGCCCATGCTCGTTTAGATGGACCAAGCGCCTTGCTCAAGAACGCAATGGGACGCCCTTGCTGGCTCAAAATTGCTCCAATCCCAAAATCAGAAGCATCTGTTTCGACAACAAATAAAGTAGTACAATCAGGTAATGCCAAGACCGGGGTTGTGACCATGGCATTTTTTAGTTTGTCAAATGATGTTGCAGCTGCCAAGGTCCAACCGAAATTCCCTTTTTTGAGGAGTTCTGTCAATGGTGCTATGATCAGGCTGTAATTCCGCACAAACTTGCGGTAATATCCAGTTAGGCCGAGAAAACCCCGCAGCTCGGTGATTGTTTTGGGTGGAGGCCAAGATTGCATAGCGTCGATTTTGCGGTTATCAACTCGAACTCCTTCTTGTGAAATGATGTGCCCGAGATAGTCCACCTCGCGAGCGCCAAATATGCACTTGGAGGGCTTGACATAGAACTTTTGAGCACTTAATATCTCGAAAAATTTTCAGAGATTTTCCACATGTTCGTCCCACCGTTTGCTGTACACAAATATGTCGTCAAAGAATACCAATAAGAATTTTCGCAAGTAGGGTCGAAATACCTCATTCATGGCTGCTTGGAATGTGGACGGAGCATTGCAAAGACCAAATGGAATTGCGACATATTCATAGTGCTCGCTATGAGTTCTAAATGCCGTCTTGTGGATGTCGTTGGTATGGACCCGGATTTGATGATAGCCAGCCCTCAAATCCAATTTAATGAAATGGACAGCCCCATGCAATTCATCTAGCATGTCATCCACCGTAGGAATTGTAAATCGATCCTTAATGGTGACTGCATTAAGGGCCCGGTAGTCGGTACAGAAGCGCCATGATCCATCTTTCTTCTTCACTAGGAGTATTGGTGAAGAGAACGGGCTGGTGCTAGGCTGAATGAGCCCAGTATTCAACATCTCGGTCACTTGTCTCTCTATCTCATGTTTTTGACAATGTGCATAGCGGTAAGGTTTAACATTGACTGCTGAATGTCCTTCTTTCAAGGGAATTCTATGATCGAAGATACGTGAGGGAGGAATGCTCTCTGGTTCGTCGAGTAGGTGCTGGAATTCCCTGAGTAGACTCTGAATTTCGTGTGCTAATGGGGCTGCATCTATCTTTGTTTTTACCAAGGGTACCACAGCAAACAACTCCCCTCCACCTTGCACTTCTCGGTCCATAGCTTGAATCATTATCTCCCGTGTAGGCTGCACTGTCTGGGCTACTAGCTTGATGGGCTGATTTTCCCATTGGAAACTCATGGTCATTTTTTTCCAGTCTCATAGCACGGGACCCAGATTTTCCAACCACTAGATTCCCAGTACTATGTCTATTCCATGTAATGGTAAGGAGTACAATGTTGTACAGAACTGGAAACCTTGTATGGAAATCATGACATTCGCATACCTTTCAATGCATCGAAGCTTTTCCCCGTTTGCCACCTTGACCGTGAATTATTCCGTTGGTGCTACTGCAAGTTGAAGTGCATGGGCTCTCTTGTGGTTCACAAAATTGTGGGTCGATCCACTGTCGATAAGGATCACCAAGGTCCTCCTTCCGATGGCAGCCTTGACCCTCATAGTTTTGGGCCCATTGCAGCCGGCAATGGCATGGAGTGAGATAAGCGGCTCTTCTTCCTCTGCACAATTGCCCCCTTCGGATGCCCCTGTGAAGTCTACAAGCTCATCATCTTCTTCAGTGGTGTATGCTTCAATTAAAAAGGTTTGTGGTTTTTGGCATCGATGTCCGGGTGTGAATTTCTCATTACACCCGAAACACAATCCTTTCTCTCTGCGTTTCTGCATCTCCTCCCAAGACAACTTCTTGGCAGCCCCAGAAGAGTAAGTTCTGGAGGTCAGTACAGCAGATGTCACGGCTGTCTGTCCCGTGGTTGTTGCTGCCTGCCCAGTAGATCTTTGTATGAAGCTAGTGTATGGTGGTCGTGGACTATCACCCCGTGGGTTCTTCCGAGTTTTGGAGAGGTTTTCGTCCCCCATGCGTGCCAAATCAATAGTGTCACGAAGGGTCTTGGGTTTGAACATTCGCACTGCTGAGACAATGTCTGATTTCAGCCCTCCAAGGAATGCTCCTACTAGTGCTTTTTGGTGCCAGCCATCCACCCGATTTGCCAGACGCTCGAACTCCTGCTGGTACTCACATAATGTTCCGGTTTGTTGTATCTTGGTGAGAACTTCATCGTAGTCCTCCATTTCGGTAGGACCAAACTGAATCAACAACTCGTGTTCAAAGGCTGCCCATGTGATGGGGGCCTGTTCTTCCTTGTACAGCTTCTGCACCTATTGCCACCATTGGTTGGCTTCACTTTCAAGATGAAAGGCTGTCAGTGACACCTTTTGTTCCTCCGGTATTTGCTTGTAGTCGAAGTGTTGAACAACCCGATTCAGCCATACGTTGGGGTCATCTCCCGAATATCGCGGAAATTCCAACTTAGTGTACTTGTTCGATCCCTTAGAACCACTTGATTGCTCGGAATTATGATTTCCGTAGCTCTGAAACGATCCTTTCTCCTTGTCTGTTGATGAGTCGCCCTTCTCAAAACCCTTGAAGAAGAGTTCCTTAATCTCCACAAAGCTGGATTGTGAATCCATATTCATCTTCTGCACGCCTTCCTTCAGCTCTTGCATTTCTGATTCTAACTTCTCGATACGATCCTTATTTGTTCCCATGATTGAAACACGGCTTTGATACCAAATTGATAGGAGCTCTCAGTAGTTGGAATGGAAATGGAAGATAGTTTATAGATAAAGACTCCAATTAGGGAATGGAGACAACCACAAATGACATAAGTCAGTACAATAATCAATACCATACCCCTACGTCTAGACTTGATCTTATACACAAAACTGTTAAAGAAATGATAAACGAATGATAACTACCCACTAAGCTAATGCTGATAACTGCCCTTCACTACTGAACGTGCAATCCCCACTAAGAGACTGCATGTTGATAGCTAACACATGATTGCAGAGTGATGGTCAATCTGCAATGCTAACCCCTGTTTCCACGCCCATGTTCCCACGATCCCCATGATATCCTTGTTGCTCCACGTCTACTGCCATGTAACGTGGGTTGGGTTGAGGTGGCCAAGAGGACTTTCGTGGGCTACTATCATCTGATATCATAAAACTCAAGAAAAAAAAAAAAAAAATCTGAGCAAAAGCAAAAACCAAGATGAGTGCAGAAATTTCTGTAAAATATTCAAAAACCACCAAATCATACAAAACTCCATATCCATGAACAAAAAAATCACCCAAAAATAAAAGGACACAACCAAAGAAAAAAAATAAAAATTGTCTTACAGGGAGGATTAAGCTGGAGCCTCCTCCTAGTCGAAAGCGGAGATTTGGCCGCAGACGATTCGAAAGCGGACTCGTCCTTTCACCGGCTTCATGAATCTGATTCTAACCAGAAACCGTAGAGGCAGAAGAAGAAGACAGAGGAAGCAATGCCCACCTCTACCAAACGCATCAACAAAATTGATGCGTTTGGTAGAAGGAATCGTCATTCGGTATGGTTGGTGTCCTTCGCGGTATGGGTGTTCTTCTTTCTGTCGAGAAGAAGAAAGAAACGGCTGGAAGAAGAATAATGAAAAGGGATGAAATACCTAAAAACCCTTAAAATATCTTATCCATGAGAAAACCAACCTGGGCAAAACGGTAACATCGAGTGGTACAAAAAAAAAATTGCGGAAAAAGAAAAATTGAAAGACAAAAGAATCCCTTGAAAAAGTCGACTCTTCACAAACTTAAAGGGCAAAAGGGTAATTTAATTTAAAAGACACAAATACCCAGTAAATTTCTTAACCAAACGAAGGGTAAACCGGGGCAACATAGTAATTTTAAAATGTAAAGAAAGGTTGAAAGACAAAAATAACCCTAACTGATTTAACTCTAATGAAGAAAGAAGGAGGGCAGAACCGTAAATATAAAAACAAAAGACAACAATAACCCTGCCTTATTTAACTCCAATGAAGAAAGATAAAGGGCAAAATAGTAAAACCGCATGTGTCAAACAAAATGCACTGTACAAGAGGCTTTCACACTTACAATATCACACGGATAAAGGCAAGATAATCTTCCTTTCATACTTGCTCTAAAAATTGTTGAATTGTCACCTTTCCTAAATGATGAGCTATCCTGTTTACTTCTCGTACCTCATAAATTGTTGTATACTTCATGAGCGGAGACTTTTGAACAATTATCGTTGGTTTTCATATGTTTCACATTGTACAATTCATTTAGAAGTATTTTAATGGTTTGGTTGTATTCATCTAGTCAAAGTCATCATGGCCAAATTCAATCACGCTTTAGGATCATTATGCTTTGAATTACGTCATTGATATACGTCATATACACAATCATCTAGGAAAAATACTTCCTACGATTGATGAGATTGTTTGGCAAATATTTGTACATAATAGAGTAATAAGTTGTTAATTTTAAAATTAATAAAAAGTGATGATATGATATAAAGTAAAAAAAATAAAAAATTGTATAGAAAATAAAAAAAAAATTGTATTGTAGTAATTTTTTTTTTATTTGAATGGTAATAAAAAATTATTTATGTAATATAAAAAGGTGAAAAAAATAAGAATATTTTGATATTTATTGTTATTGAAAAATATAAAAAGGTAAAAAAAAATATACATAAATACTAAAAAGCACTACTCTATTTTATTACGTTCTTTGTCAAACATACCCGGATAACTGCAAAAGAAATGCGAAAAAAATAAACTAGTCCCCTATAAAAGTTGACTGAAATCCTCTACGGTGCGGCCGAAAGACTAGGGAATTTTACATCTTTAATTTCCCCCACAATTACATTAATTTCCCAATGATTTTAGCCTCAAATTAAAAGGCTGAGCCCTCTACATTGATCCACAGCTTCAGGGGGAAAGGAATTTGACTATGACATTGCGCATTGGCGAAATTGAAAACCTTCATTCTCCTAACTTAAGGGAAACTCGATCACATTGCTTTTACTCTTATTCAAGAAATTGTCAATTTAATAATTTAATTGATATCAACATACTCTCCCTTACATTCTCAAATTCCTCCTTAACAAGTCAGGTCTAACACGTGAAATATTTAACTAAAATTAAAGTGAATAGATATAGAGTTAAGATTCAAACTGTAGCCAGCGTTTGTTCCTCTTCGACTCTTTTTGATCGGTTCTTGGCAGTACTTCCCTTGCAACAACTAATATTAGGTGTTGTTGCATGCCTTTTTCGCTTGAGGCTCCAAAACGAGTCATTTTGCTCTTGTTTACCGCTTCGTGAGACCCTTAGAAAGACCTAGATCCTTTTTAGGATCCATTGCCAATTTGACTTCCAATGCATGGAAGGGACCAGTTTGTTTATCTACCGGTAGGCCAGGGGGTGGATATAATTCTAAAAGAGTAACTGCTCTCAAAAATTAATTCATTAAAATAATTAACTCAGAGGGTTACTTGTAGCACCTTCATACTAATTAACTCGTAATTAATTGTATTTGTTGAGTATACATGTGTGAGTATACGTAGAAAGGTTTGAGTCCCTTTATACTAATTAACTCGTAATTAGTTGTATTTGGTGAGTATAATTCTGGCTTGAATGACTGTGCTTGCTGGTTTGGATAAACTTGTTTCCTGCTGGTGTTTGCTGGTTAACAGTGAGTAGGATTTAGTTCTTTGTTGTTTTATGGTTCCAGCTATCTTGGTTGCTGCTTGTTGTAGCTTGTTTGTGGTTAGATGTTGTGGGTTTGCTTCTGTTTGCAGTAGCTGCTTGTTGCATCTTGTAATGTTTTGTGGTTGTGATGTTTGCTGCTGTTTTACGGTAGTTACTTGAGTTAGTGTTTCCTTTTGGAAGAGTTCCAGTTTTCACCGGAGAGTTGTATTGTTTTGGTGTTGGTTATAAAAGTTTTAATTCATCAATAAAAATTAAAAAGCTTGCGTCCCGCATTGAAAATATATATGTCATAAGTGTGAGTACGGGGTTGATATAGTATATAGTTGGGCCTAAACTCATAAGCTTAAACTTTTAGATTGAGTGATGTCTCAACATTCTATATTATGAGCTCATTAAAAAACTTTCCAAATTATCAATCTCTAGCTTTAAGAATATACACAGCTTTCAAAGGATCATAACTACAACATTTAAAAGCTTCTGTCTATACTATGCAAGCAAACCTAACTATACGAGGCTATGAGCCCTAGACTACACTTCACATCTTCAACCCAACAAAATGCTCAACCCAATAAATTGATTAGACAAAAAAGTATATTATGATTATTTTTCCAAAAATATGGCCGTGTCTGCTAATCCTTTTGAAACGGTGTTTTTGTGTTTTGGTTGAAAATGTATTTTGAAGTGACATAAAGTTGAAGGTAAATGATATGTTTATATACTTTGTACGTACTCACATTTGATGTAGGAGTTATACATGTGAGATGGGTTTCATATATATATATATATATATATACATACGTCTTACACTAAATATGAGTATATATATGTGTGCAATATTTATAAAAAAAAAAAAAAAAAAAAGTGTACAAATAACACATCTCCTCGATACATTTATAAATATCCGGTATGTTTTTAATTAACGCAAGAGGACTGCCTATACCTCTTGTTACATCAACCATAAACGGTCTTTTATTATAGCACCACATACGTATTTTACAATTAATTTATGTGTCTATTAAAGTGTCGCAAGAGTTCCAGAAACCATTGAAGGTTGAATAAGAAAAGTCTTCAATTTTGCTGTTGTTGCCTTATCTTTCCCGACTTGGGCATTTTGTAGAGGCTATTAAGAGGGAGCTTCACTTTTTTCAATCTATCCATTTTGTTTATGCTCCTAGAGAATTAAATTATGCAGCACACGGCCTCGCAAAGGAGGCTTCTGGCTTTTGTTTAGATCGTGTGTGGTTTGAAGAGACTCCCAGTTATATTTCTGATGTTGTTCTTAGGGAACAGATTGTCCCTAGATCCTAATTATTGGATCACTATTTGATGATTTATGAAGAATAATTCGAGTTGTTAAAAAAAAGAAAAAAAAAAAGAAAAAAAAAACTCCAAGCCAAAGTATTAATTAAGAAAGACTCGAAACATTGCCAAAGTATTTACCAATTAATTAATAATCAAAACATCAAAATAAAGCACTATCGAGTTCGAGAAAATGAATTTATATTGGGAAGTGGATAAACGCGTAATCTAATATTGTTCGACACTTGCCCGCCTCTCTTCTTCTTCTTCTTCTTCATTTTTTTTTTAATTCAAATTTTTTAATTTATTTATTTTTTAATTGAATAGGAAAAAGGTTATAAGGGAAATCTTTCTCATTAATCTTAATCTTGATGAAAGTAAGAATAAAAGAACTTGTGAAAATACTACCAAATATAAGGTGGATAACGGCTCATTTAGCTAAAACATGTGCACGAAGCTAGGTTAGCACATCTAGAAACTTTCAAAGCATTCTAACTTTAAAAGACAGAAAGTTTTAATCTGATATCCGAAATACAAGAAGCAAAATGCCAAGAAAAAAAAATATATACACGGGCTGATTCATGCCCGCCTCCGCTTGTTAATTATTAGAGAGATGATCAATAAGAGAGTCTTCAAGTATATATGTAATATACTGCAATATCGATCATTTTAGATCTACAAATTATATTTATTATTTTTAACCTATTTCTGTGATATCAACTATTTTTTTTTTTTTATTAACATTTAACGTAAAACTAATTAATTGCTTATTTTAGTTAGACTCGTGCCAACTAAACTTGATGAAATGATCTCCAGCTAGCTCAATTATCGATCCTTCATGATTTGACTTTACTCCAAGGGATCATCCTTTTTCTTTTTTTCTTAATTAATTAGAATTTTTGGTTGGTTTGGATACATAGAAGAAAACTTGTGTTTGGCAACCGAGTGGAATAATTATTCCACTCGGATTTTTTCTAAAACCCACCCACCCGCCCGAATACCCGAATTTGACCCGAATTTTGTTTGAATTTTAAGCTGACAATTTGAGTACTGGCTGGGCCCCACGCGCAGAACAAACTGTCTCCCAAAAAGCGCGTGGGTCCCACATATAAATAATAAAATAATACAAATTTAAATAAAAAAAATAAAAGAAATTAATTAAAAACACAAGGGGTGGTTGCCGGTTGGCAGCCACCCCTTGGGGGTGGCCGCGCGGCCACCCCCAACCCGGGCGGTGGTGGCCGCGCGGTAACCCCCGAACAGCGGGGGTGGCCGCGCCCCGACCAGCGGGGGTGGCTGCCAACCGGCAGCCACCCCTGCATCATTTTTTTTTATTTATTTTAATTTTAATTTTTTTAAAAAAAATTATTTATTTATTTTTTAATTAAATAATCAATAAATAATAAATTATTATTATTTAAATTACTCCCACCACCATAGGTGGCCGGGGGCGCCACCCCCGACACTTGGGGAAGGCCGCGTGGCCTTCCCCGACCACTGGGGGTGGCCGCGCGGCCTTGCGCGGCCACCTTTAAATCTAGGGGTTGGCCTCGCGCCACCCCCAACCACTTGGGGAAGGCCGCGCGGCCTCCCCCGACCACTGGGGGTGGCCGCGCGGCCTCCCCCGACAACTGGGGTGGCAGCGCGCCACCCCCAACCACTTGGGGAAGGCCGCGCGGCCTCCCCCGACAACTGGGGGCGGCCGCGCGGCCATCCCCGACCACTGGGGAGTGGCCGCGCGGCCACCTTTAAATCTAGGGGTTGGCCTAGCGCCACCCCCTGAGGTTGCCGGAGGTGGCAGCTCGCCTTCTCCAACCACTTGGGGAAGGCCGCGCGGCCTCCCCCGACCACTGGGGGTGGCCGCGCGGCCACCTTTAAATCTAGGGGTTGGCCTCGCGCCACCCCCTGAGGTTGCCGGGGGTGGCAGCGCGCCTTCCCCAACCACTTGGGGAAGGCCGCGCGGCCTCCCCCGACCACTGGGGGTGGCTGCCAACCGGCAGCCACCCCTTGCTTCTATTTTTAATTTTTAATTTTTAATTTTAATTTTAATTTTGTTTTTTCTTTTAAAAAGAAAAATTATTTATTTTTTAATTAAATTATTATTATTTAAATCATTATTTCACATAACTTTTCACAATACCAATCGTTATATACAACTTTTCAAACTTCCAATCATTTCTTACTATTAAAAATAATATTTTCTAATCTAAAAATTCAACACCTATACACAACTTTTTGCTTCGAAATTCTCAATTAGAATAAGAATTCAATTCTAATTCTAAAAATTCAATACCCAAACGAATTAAAATTGCGTTTTTTCCTCGACACAAGACGCATTGCACTAAGATTAATTACATGGGCAAATTTAAACGAAACAAGACTTGTAAAATTAAGAGCAGAATTAATTTGACTTCCAATGCATGGAAGGGACCAGGTCGTCGTTGTTTATCTACCGGGAGAGGGCCGGGTGGATATGTATATATAATTCTAAAGACTAGTAATTGCAAAGTCTCAAAATTAATTTATTAAAAGGGAAAAATATATACACATATCCCCATCAAGTTACTATTCAATAATCAATGTCCTTCCAAACGACCAATTGTGTTAATGTCCCCCCTCAAACGACCAAAATATGTCAATGCCCTCTCTAAGACCAATAAAAAAACAAAAAATATCCTAATATTTTTTTAATAAGACAAAAATGTCCTATAAATTCGAAAAATAAAAACTAAAACTAAAAATTTAAAAAAATTTAAAAAATAAGGAAAAAACGAAAAATAAATTTAAAAATAAAAAAAAAATGAAAAACAACGATTTTTTTTTTTTTTTTTTTTTAAAAACGAAAAAATATATGAAAATTATTAAAAAAAAAAAAAAGTACTAAAAACAATCGAAAAAAATAAAACCCATTTTTATTTTTATTTTTTTTTTTTAATTTTTTTTTTTTTTTGTTTTGTATAATTTTTTCTTAAAAAAAAAAATTATTAAGGGTATTTTTGTCATTAGGGGGACATTAACAATTTTCGGTAGTTCAGGGGGGAGATTGACACAATTGTTTGGGGGGAGGGGGAGATATTGACAATGAGGTGGATGTTTAAGAGAGTTATGTACTTTTCCCTTATTAAAATAATTAACTCAGAGGATCACTTGTAGCACCTTCATACTAATTAACTCATAATTAGTTGTATTTGTTGAGTATATATGTGTGAGTATACGTAGAAGGGTTTGAGTCCCACATTAAAAAAAATATCATAAGTGTGGGCAATTAATATAGCATATATAGTTGGGCTCAAACCCATAGGCTTAAACTTTTAGATTGAGTGATGTGTCAATATGTTATATTAAGGGCTCACTAAAAAAGTTTTATGGACGTTTTTTTTTTTAAACCGTCAATAAAAAAATAAATATGGGCGCTTTACTAAAACCATCCTTAAAAACACAAACGGTTTGAATAAAACCGTCCGGAATTAGAAAATTTAAGATAGTTTTTTTTAAACCGTCTATAAATATATAGACGGTTTGAATCAAACCGTCCGTAATTAGAAAATTACAGAAAGTTTTTTTCAAACCATCTATAACCCTAGTTCTAAAAATATAACTAGGATCAATGAAATCCATAAACTAATTTACCCCCCCCCCCCCTCTCTCTCTCTCTCTCTCTCTCTCTCTCTCTCTCTCTCTCTCTCTCTCTCTCTCTCTCTCTCTCTCTCTCTCTCTCTCTCTCTCTCTCTCCGTCTATAAATATATAGACGGTTTGAATCAAATCGTCCGTAATTAGAAAATTACAGATAGTTTTTTTCAAACCGTCTATAACCCTAGTTCTAAAAATATAACTAGGATCGATGAAGTCCAGAAACTAATTTACCCCTCTCTCTCTCTCTCTCTCTCTCTCTCTCTCTCTCTCGTACTCCATCCGGCCTCTCTCTCTGTCACAGATCGATCCCGACCGGCCCTTACTCACCTTCGCTGGCGACACCCTGAAGCGTCCCTGCTAGCTCGGGAGCCACACCCCCGATGCCCTGACGTTCAATCGGCCGACGCCCAGTGTAACTATTTCTTTATTTTTAATTTTTTCCTCACTTTTTTTTTTCCTTTTAAATTTTTAATTAGGTTGATGATAATTTGCATATTATGGACTTTAATTTGTGTGTGTGTGTGTGTGTGTGTGTTTTTTTTTTTTTTTTTTTTTTTTTTTTTTTTCCGTTTTAATTTTGATAATATTTTATGTCTATAGAAAGACAGAATATATTGATTGTTGCTTCCTTACTCAATTGAGTAGAGATTTGTTCTATATATAAAGAATGTTGAACGTGTATACAGGTATAGATCGAGTTTAAGTGATATACAATCACTTGTAGAGATAACTAATGTAAATACACTTCAAGATTTGGTCTCTATTTTGTTGATTATAATGACAAGCTCAAAAGATATCCTAAGAACTCTGTTCAATGGTTTAAAAACTTCTTGACTTCTAATTAAAAAAAAAAATGGAGAAAATGAAGTTGCATGCAGCAACCCTACATTTCCAAACCAACACGTATTGAATGTACAAAGTGGGATTCATTTATATATACTAAGGCGCGTTAATTTTAAGAAATTGTGAGCTTGTTTGGCTAATCTTGTTTGGCTAATATTATGGCTAATCTTTAATTTGTTTGGCTAATGGAATTATGGTAACAATTTCTTCATACTTTGGCTTTAGGATGATGAGTCTTTACAGTTAAATTTAGCCACGCAGAATCATGTTGTTGATGTTAAAATTCAGCACTTTTTAGCTTGTCTCGTTGGCTTTCATCATGATTTTTCATCTTCCAATGTTTTGGTGGGAGCACCATTAATATTGTGTGAATCTAGCTCGCATGGGGTTGGCGTTGGTCATTTTTTTGTGTGAGGCTTGCGAAGTCATTTTTCACGCCCACCATAAAACATTTCTTACGTACATGCAATGATTTGCCTTTTTTTCTTTTTTCTTTTCTTTTTTTTTTTTCCTTTTTTTTTTTGGTGGGTGAGATAAGAACAAGGAGAAAAGAAACACATATATAAAACAAAATAAAGATTACAAATTAAGGTAGGTGGAACTTTGTCCTTTATCAGGATTTCTTATAATTGACGGGAAACCAAACTTAATTTTTTCAGATCAAAGATATATAGTATTATAATAATAACCCCCTTGATTTATCTATATATATATATATATATATATATATATATATATATATATATATATATATAAAAAAAAACCCGTTGATTCTTTAAGACAAAATCGCAAAGCAGATTTTTCAACATAATGGGCGCATGTCAGCTTGTGCAATTAATTACTAATGTAGAGATAGAGAGTGGCGATATGCTTGTGGTGTAGCTTTTGTGACAATTCTTTTTTATATGTGCTGGTTTGCTTGGTTGCTCGACTTTGACATTGATGTTGACTTTGTCCCTTTTTCCCTTGATGACCAAAAATGGGAGAATTTTGGAGATTCATTTTTGGTGAATATGTTTTGATGATTGATATATCATGTCTTGTTACATTGATTGTCATATTTCTTTGGCGATATTGAAATGATTAGCTATTAGTTCTAAATTTGAACGGAACATTTAATTAAATTTTTTGAACTAATTTCAATATTGCTTATATCCACATTCGTATTTCAGTGACTTTTCTTCATATGCAATTTTAATGTTATTATTTGTAATTATGGCTAAAATTCTATCATATTTTCCTTATTGGCCTAACGAAACAAAAATTTGGGTAGGCTTCCCAAGTTTTTGGCACTCTTAATTTTATGTCCACTGTTGTTGGTGGAGACATGGGTTTTTGGGTCATTTAGAATGCATAAGTCAAATTCTTTGATTTTGTGGGCTTCCATTAGTGTTTTGACGTTAAAATTGACAAAAAGTCACATGACAATTATCTTGAAATATTTGGATTATTTTGTGATATAGTGAGAAAGATAGACAAGAATTGGATGAGAAAGCCGAGAAGCTTGTGAGAGTATATTCGCGGGTTATGGAGTTAATGAAATTTGCACGTGAACATTCAAACAGAAAATGGGTCATTGTGTGCCCTTGTAAGAAGTGTGAAATGAGTAAATCATGGTCCAATAAAGTTGTATTTGCCTATTTAACGTTAGGTGCTGTGATTATTAAGGGTTACATCGAGTGGATAATAAATGGGGAATCACTTGTCCCTATCGCTGATAACAAGGCAATATCTGAAGCTCCTAGGACGGGTCAAGTGGATAACATTCCAATACATGGGGGATCTAGTGGGATGCAAGATATGCTTAATGATGTTTTTGTGATGCACGATGTTTGTGTAGAAGTCAATGGGTCTCAAGTGGGAGTTGAAGCCGAAGCCGAAGCCGAAGCCAAATATGTGGATGCTGAAATTGAAGATTCTAACAAGGGGACGAATAAGTTAGAAGATTTACTAAAGGATGCCAATACGCCACTCCATGAAAATACAAAACATATCAAAATGGGAGCTATTGTAAGTCTATATAGTATTAAGTGTATGGACGGTTGGAGCAATACATCATTCTCCATGTTGCTGGAATTCATCAACAAGCTGATGTATCCGGATGCAAGTTTGTCTAAAGACACATATGAGGCGAAAAAGTACATGAGGGATTTGGGCTTTGGGTACGAGAAGATATCGGCTTGTCGCAAAGGTTGTATGTTGTTTTGGAGAGAAAATGAAAAGTTAGACAAATGTACATCATGCGATGAGTTTAGGTGGAAGGATGACGTAACTAATGAAGATGGGTTGATAAATAGTTCGAAAAAAAAAAAAAGAAAAAAAAAAGAAGCCGGTCAACGTGTTGCACTGGTTTCCTCTGATACCAAAGCTACAGAGGTTGTTTATGTCATATCATACATTGCCACATATGAAGTGCCATGCTCAAGGCCATACAAAAGACGATATGTTGTGGCATCTGGCTGATGGAGAAGTATGGAAGGCATTTGATTCACGTTACCTAGACTTCGCATCAGACCCGCAAAATGTGAGGCTAGGTTTACCGTCAGGTGGCTTCAATCCATTTGGAAACATGTCCTATAGTCACAGTACGTGGCCGGTAATGTTAGTACCTTACAATTTGTCTTCCTGGATGTGCATGAAACAACCGTATATTATGTTAAGCTTGAGTATCCCTGGTTCGAGTGCTCTAGGACAAAGTATAGATTTGTACCTAGCGCCCATTGTAAGTGAGTTGAAGGAACTATGGGAAGTAGGGGTACAAACTTTTGATGTAATCTCGAAAAAATATTTCACAACGCATTCAGCCTTGATGTGGACGATAAATGACTTTCTGACATACAATGATTTGTCAGGCTGGAGTACATATGGATGGAAAGCATGTCCTTGTTGTAAGCATGAAACTCAATCAACGTGGTTAACTTATGGTAAAAAATGGTGCTTTATGGGCCATCGGCAATGGTTGCCTCCAGATCATCCATGGAGAAGAAATAAGAAATGATTCAACGGTGCGCAAGAAATAGATAGTCATCCCGAAGTGTCAGATGACAATGAGATCATAAGACAATTAGAATGTGTTGTTAGTCAGGTAAGGACTGGACAAAAGTTGCCCAAGGGGGAAGTTGATTGGAAGAGGCGAAGTATATTATACGATTTGTCTTACTGAAAAGATCAGTTCCTATGCCATAACATTGATGTGATGCACACAAAATAAAAATGTCGTTGATAACATACTTGGCACGCTATTGAACATGAATGGAAATACCAAATACAACCTCGAAGCACGTCAAGACTTGCATAAGATTAATTTGAGACCAGAACTTCATCCATTTATAGTCGTCTCACTTTTATTTTTTAAGCATGTCGTTTCTGTTGCTGCATATTGTATATTTTATTTACAATTAAATCTGACTCATTTTAATGTGTTTGCAGGTAGGCATGGCCCCCAAACAAATGACGCCACTACCGACAAGGGATTTTTGGACGCCTATAAACCGCACACCGTTTGAGTGACCGGTTGTAAGTTCAGATGATATGACGCATGACCCTGACGGGACACAGGGGGGCGTAAATTCTCAGTATGTACTACATGAGCGACCAGTTGTAGGGTCAGACGATACGATACAGGACCCTAACAAGACACAGGGGGCGTAGATTCTCAGCAATGTGAAGCACATGATATGAAGTTTGGATCATCAGCACAATTAGGACCTGAGACTTCACATTATAGCGATACTACTCAGGTGCCTCATATTTTACGGGATGGGAAAATTCACACAATAGGTATGATTTTTTTGTATTTGATGATAGTCAGTTATTTTGATAATCTTCTACTAATTTAGTAATAATAAAGTGTAACGTAAATTTTTTTTATAAGTTGCAGATAAGTAAGGTAGAAGGAATGTTAGGACTGTTGGTAGTCCTAAGGACATATGGCACATACCTGACGGGGAAAGGTTAGTGATCCAATTCAACCTGCCCACCAACCAATCGGTCCGGGTAGTGAGAAATTTAGAAGGATTTGTGGAAAGATCAAAAGAAATGGTCGATTTGTACAGTTGCATGATAACTGGCGGAAGTTACCACCGGAGAGGAAGGAAGATATGTGGCTCACCCTAACGGTATGAAAATTTTTATTGACATGTCAATCACTTCTTATTTATAGTTTTGTAGCTTTATATTTCCAATTAAACTATGAGATTTAATTTTTGGTTTAGAAAAAATTCTACTTTGAGCTTGTTCACGACATCGAGCACATAAAAAAGTTAACGTTGATGGACCTCGCAAAGAAAAGAAAGCAATACAGGCACGAGATCGAGAAGGGTCTAAATTTGAAAGAAGGTGATACTATAGAGTTTGTGGTCAGTAGGGCGCAGACAGTGCCAATTTTCGATGCAGAAGACTTTGAAATGCAAGTTGAGAGGTGGTTGTCTCCGGTTGATCAGGTATTTTTATTTATTTATTTATTTTGTTGAAGAAATCTCCATATTAACATTATGAAGTTTATAGAAGATATCATTGAAGGCCAAGACAAGCCGTGGCTACAACTTCTTTCTTCACACTTTGGGATCGAAGAGCATCGCACAGGTTGCACGAGAAATGGTATGTATAATAGAAAAACGTTCATGGCTCTTACGTACTGTAGTAAGATAATAAGCTTATAACTGATAATATTAATGATATTACAGGAGGAAGACACAGGAGAAACCCCGAACCGAGATGATATGTTTATTGTCTCGCATACCAAGAAAGATGGAAACCTTGTAAATGTAGCAGCCGGGAAAGCTATAGTAAGTGCTAAATACGTAATATTAATTGTATGTTCAAGTTTTCATTTCTATGTTTTGTGCAGGCGAAGATGATAGGAATTATCGAAAATCAGTCACCTGCAGAATGAGTGTGTTCACAGGGGTCGATCTGTTGGTCTGGTCGTGTACGCGGGATGGGGCTAGGGCCAACTCCCTGTAAATCCACCTCTTATACCTTAGGACAAGAATCAATCTCTAGTGCGCCTACTCCGAGGAAACTAGAGATGACTGTTGAGATGAAACGTTTGAAGACTTTGTACAAAGCGCAAAATGATAAACTTGTAGAAACAAACAACAAGTGTGCAACGTAAGAGGCAGAGTTGATTATGGCGGGGAAACAACCAAGAAAGTGATGTTTTGGTTTAGTCTTAATTTTTCATTAATTAGTCATTAAGTAACAAAGAAGCATAAAAATTTCATTGTTCTATACTTTGAAGAGATTTGGAGGAAACCTAAAACTTTGTGTATGTACAAATACTGCAGAAGAAGCCGATGATGATGATGATGAGACATGACAAGGTGGAGCCTAAAAGGGATAGTGCTTGTAAGCTACGAGTATGTTCTATAAAATAATCTCATTGATCTACGCTCATTATGCTCCATTGTTTTGGATTTGTAATGTTTTGGACTTAGATTTGGATTTGTAATGTTTGAGTTTTGAATTTGTAATGTTTTGGACTTATATTTGGATTTGTAATGTTTGGGTTTTGAATTTGTAAGCTAGTAGACTGTTGTTGTGAAGAATTTGAATTTGGAAATGGATTTGGATTTTGGATTTTGGAAATGGAAATGGATTTGGATTTATGTCGAAATGAATTTTGTATTAGGGATTTTTGGGTGCCAATTATGAGGTTAATATTAAAATAATAATAAAAAAAAAATACAGAATTTTGGACGGTTTTGGTCCAAACTGTTTGAAAATTTGTGGATGGTTTGGGTCAAAACCGTTCATAACCAATTCCGGATGGTCTGGGCCAAAATCGTCCATAAACGATTAAGGATGGTTTTGGACCAAACTGTTCGGAATTAATTCCAAACGGTTTGAGAAAACTGTCCAGAATTAGATCTGGACGGTTTGGTCCAAACCGTTTGGATTTGCGGACAGTTTGGCCCAAATCGTCCGTATCCCGAATTAGCGACCGTTTGTGCTGGACGGTTTGAAACCGTCCGGACCGTTTTCTAGACCCTTTTTTTTTCTTTTTTCTTTTTTTTCTTTTTTTTTCAATTTCTGGACAGTTTGAAACCGTCCAAAAATCCTGATTTTTTTGTAGTGACAAATAGTTTTCAAAGGAATAGAACTACAATATTTAACATTTCTTGTCTATATTATGCAAACCTAACTATATGAGCGCTACACTTGAAATATATATGGCAGTGTTTGCTAACCCTTTTGAAGAGGTTTTTTGTGTACGTTTTGGTTGAAAATGTATTTTGAAGTGATACAAAGTTGAAGACAAATGATATTTGTATACACTCACGTACATTTTATTATCATATATATTCACATTTGATAACACTCACATTTTGTTAATATTAACTTTTTGGGTAGGAAGGAAAAAAGAAAGAAAAGGTTGGAAATGTTACCAAACCTTGGAAATATGGATCCTAAATATTGTTTTGCAGGGAATTAATTTGAATACTCATACGCCTACTCGCGCATCTGGATTCCTGCTATTTATAATCAACTAGATAGTTGTTAATAATCGTATTAAAAGTTTTTTTTTTTTTTTTTTTTTTTCTTGTTTCAAAAAAATTATAACTGTATATTATAGTTGACTATAATATATATAATGAAACATAGTTAACATTCTAGGGAATGGCCATGTATATTATAGTTGACTATAAAAAAAAATTTAACAAACATTCTAGGGATTATAATCAACTATATAGTACGTTGTTAATAACTGTATATTATAGTTGACTATAAAAATAAATTAAAAAAAACAAAAAAAAAAACTTAATCTAGTGCAGGGAGTGATAGTTTGTTTGATAGATAGGAATGGCCATGTGGCCATCCTCTTTGTTGGAGAGGGTAACTGCCCATCTGTTTTCGTTGTGGCAAAAGGTGGTCATAACCAATGATTGAGGGTGACGCCACACCTTATTCCTCTAATTTTCTTTTTGAAGCACTTCTTGGCATTGTAATTTCATAATTGATACTCCTTCTCACGATCGACATTATATATGTTATAGTCAATAAATCTTATAGTTGATCATTTTGTGGCCCACTTAAAATATATTATCTAGCTGGCGCCTCGATCAGCTGCTTCAGGCAAGAATATATCCTCCTCCTCTTAATTAGCAAGCCCACGCCTATAAATGGAACTTCCATTCATTTCTCCGTGCACACAGATTAAGCTTCTTAATCAGAGTTCTCTCACTAAAGCCGCTTGTTAATTATTATATATAATTGCTTCCGCAAAAACATGAAGGTAAATCTTACACCAAGATCAACGCAATACAAGTACTACTAGTGAATTCTGAAACTTGACCTAATTAGTTGCTTACTGTCTTTAATTATCTTATGTTGCGCGCAGCAAAAAATAGTTATCAAGGTGGAAATGAGCAGTGATAAATGCAGAACCAAGGCCATGAAGATTGCCGCAACAACATACGGTTAGCATCAAACTCGTTACTTTTTTCGGGTTTTAAGAAGTAGAGTGAGTGGACTCGATCGAGGTGTTTATGTATAGTGTATTAGTGTTTACATATAATATTCTACGTACAGGTGTGAGCTCGGTGGCAATACAAGGGTCAGATAACGATCAGTTGGTGGTGAGTGGCCAAGATGTTGACTCGGCTAACTTGACCCGCTCGCTAAGGAAGAAGCTTTGCTATGCCACCATATTGAGCGTCGAAGAAGTGAAGGACAACGCAGAATCGACAGAAGAAAAAGTACCGGAACCCCCAAATCCGGTAGAAATCGACTTTTCACAGTTTCCGGTGTGTAATTGTCAACCATATCATCAACCATATCCCAAGTACTATGAAGTCGTCTACGATCCGTATCAAAATAACTGTTCCATCATGTGATCGTACGATTTAATTACGAGATCACCCTCTCTTTCAAACCCCCCGAACATTTGTTCGATCGATCTGTTGAGTGTTGAGTTCGGTGCACTATGTTGCTCCTAGCTAGCTAGTGTCATCTTGGAGCGTGTTTTAGATTCTATTGCAAGTATATACGGAAGTAATTAACTTCGTTGTACATGTTTAAATAGTCACGTACATGGAGGTTCCAGCTAGATCTCCCAAAATCAGCTAGAAATAATATTACACCTAAACAATGGTCCGACAAACTTGGAATGCCATTAATGGATTCAGCTAGCGATGGGCTTTGCTCGTATCGGCTAGCTGAACAAATTAATCACTTTGAAAGCATCATATCGTAGGCTTAGAGATATATATAATTCTATTGCACATACTAATTACCAAGGAAAAAATAATAATACTAGAGATAGAGACTTTAAATGAAACAGTAACTCAAACTGAAAATTTAAGAAAAATGTAGCCGGCCTTAACACCAACTTCCATATTCTCTTACATGGCTTTGAAACGAACTTTGAATGATTGAGGGTATAAAAGTACTCGAACTTTAATGTTCAAAAGTAACTATCGATATTTTCATGACTCCTATGAATGTAAAGATTCTCTTTCTCCCAAAATACCACGTATGTATTATATGTATATTTAAGTATTCTTAAAAAAATTGAAGTAAATTTTAAAATTATTATTAAGCGTGTGATTAATGAAATGATGATTTTTTAACATTGAAAAAAAGTTAATTCCTATTAATTTCCACACACAAATTTTTTTTTTTTTAAAGAAACAAAGAAAGATATTAATTTTGTGGGAACCCTGGAAATTTATGGGAATCTAAATTCTCCTGAGTTATGCAGTGGCCTATCTAACGAAGAATTTTTTTTTTTCTTGGGTAGGGTTGGAGGGTGAGAGACTAATTAAAAACATTAATTTCAAACAACATTTTTTTATACATAAATATTATTTTTTGAAAAACTTGTAACACATGTTTCCTAACATTGAATTAAACGGTCTATCTTCTACCTAGAAAAACAAATTAATTTTTTTTTTTTTGAGAAAAGCCCTGATGAATCTCAACATGAAATTTTTGGGCATAGATCGACTTTCTCTAGCAAACAACTTGTGCATGGCACAATTTTATTTTATTTTATTTTCTTTCTAACGTACATATTGATGCTGGCCAGTTTTATTACCAGTTTTTGGTCAGACCCATTTATTTAATTAATATAAAATTATAAGATATTTTTTTTTAATAAAAGACTCCAACACATTTTAAATCAAATATTACGTACAGGAAAAGAAAAGAAAAAATAGTTACAATAAACAATGTCTCACATTGGATATAGAAAATTATTACAACTGATCGAAATAAGGTTAAACATAATTACAAAGGAGAAGTAAACAGGACATGCAGCTCCTCTAGTAAAAGAGACAAAATATATGTATACTTTGTCGTTGGTTTTCATATGGTCACATGGTACAACTCCTTTAGAAATATTTTAATGGTTTGGTTGTATTCAAGTCACAAAGTCAACATATATGGTCAAATTCTTTTTTTTTTTTTTTTTGTGAGTACATCGTAGAAAGAACGGAAAGAAATAAAAAAAAACTAACTTATGGAACAAAGAAGGTGGAGGGGGTATCTTTTCCAAAACATGGAGGAAAAGATGAGGATAAATGGGGAAAGGATGGGAATGCAGCCAGAATAAATTCTAGTTGCGGCCCAATTTGCCACATGGTGGGCACAGAAGTTTGCACTTCGGTTAACATGACTAGCTTGCCAGCTAGCAGTTGGAGGGAGGATGGAGAAGATGTTGGAGATGATGGAAGCAATCCGCCAATCAGTAGTAGATGCTGGATGCTGAAGCGCCAAAGTGACATTGAGAGAATCACCTTCTAATATAAAAAAAGATAACCCTAAAGAAGTTGCCAATCGGGAAGCCAGAAGAGCAGCAAGGGCCTCACCATAAAGAGGAGAGCATGGAGAGCTAATCAGGGAGATACACTTGATTATAGAACCAGTAGAGTCTCTGCAGACTGCAGCTTGAGCAGAGAAGGTGGCTCTGATAGCAGTATCATAGTTTATCTTGAAATATGGAGGAGATGGGCTTTTCCAGACAGCAGGAGTTTTATCATATTTGGCTGTCCACGCATAATAGTGGTCCAGAGAAATCTTGTTGATAGTAGTAGATATGCTAAGAGCACTTGGGATAATGCCATCATGATAAGCTTTGTTCCTGGAAAACCAAAGGTAGTCACAGGCAACAGCAGCAAAAATTTGGAACCTATGAGTCTCTGCTGGAGGAACACCAAGCATACGATGTGGATGGAGAATGATAAGGAGCCAATCTGTCATGTTAGTAACATTTAATGCAATAGTATCCAAAGGCCAAAAAGATTGGCGCCAAACCACACGTGCAATGGGGCAAGTGAAAAAGAGATGGGGGAGAGAGTCTATGGGATAAGAGCATAGGGAGCAACTGGTGTCTGATATGGAAGAAGGGATGGTTTGAGAAATTCGAAATTTGGTAGGAATAACATTCCATACCATTTTCCAAAGAAAAAGTTTAAGGCGATGGTTCAGCTGAAGCTTCCAAAGAGCCTTCCAACTAGATTTTGAGAGGTGTGAAGGGGTGGAAGGAGATAAGGAGCTAATGAGGTGATGGGTGGATTTGGTGGAGAAAATGCCGGTAGAAGAAGGGGTCCAGAGAAGGGAATCAGAGTGTGAACGGATATTGATTTTTAAAATTTCAGATATGGTGGTGGGATCAAACAAAAAATGCAAGACATTTTGCCTCCAGGACATGGTAGGAGAGTGAATAAGATCAGAAATGGCCAGGGGATGGTTGGAGGAGATGGACGGCAATCTAGGGGTAGGTGTGAAGGATGGGACAGTAGGAATCCATGGTGAGGACCATATAGGAAGGCTTGAGTTATTATGAGGAATAAAACAAGCTCCAGAAGAGATGATGGGTAAGGTTGCCTTGATTCCATTCCAAATCTGAGATCCAGTTTTAAGAGAAGAGGATAAGAGATTACCATACCTGATATACTTTTGCTGGAATAGAGAGACCCATAAGCTGTTGTGATTTGAGAGTAGTTTCCATCCGAGCTTGGATATCAGAGACAAGTTCACATCCTTCATAAGTCTGAAACCAAGACCACCTTGATCTTTTGGCAAACACATAGAATTCCAAGATTTTAGAGATAAGTTGCGGTTTTTGTCCTTTGGGAAACCCCACCAGAAATTTTTAAAAGCCCTATCCAATTTTTTACAAAGAGCATCTAGAAACAAAAAGGAACTCATGGCATAAGATGGTAGAGAAGATACCACTGTTTTAATCAGAGTTGATTTACCTGCCTGAGACAAAGTTTTAGATCTCCAACCTTCAATTTTCCCATTAACCTTGTCTAAGATGTCAGAAAAGGCTGTTGTTCTTGATTTGCCAAACAGGATAGGAAGGCCAAGGTGTTTTGCAGAAGCTGGGGTGAGCTGGTAGGGGAGAGTTCCTGATAGTAGAGATGGTAGAAGCATTTGTGTTTTTGCTAAACAGAATATTTGATTTATTGGTATTGATAGTTTGTCCTGACCAAGAGCTATATTTATTAAGACAATCCCTAATAATAATAGCTTCACTAGAGGTTGCAGCAGAAAAGATGACTAGATCATCAGCAAATAAAAGATGGTTTAAGGAAGAACACGATCTAGCAATTTTAAAACCGCGAAGGCTTTGGTGAAGCAGAGCAGATAACTTCAGTGCCAATAATAAAGAGAAAAGGGGATAGTGGATCACCTTGACGAAGACCCCTAGAAGGGGAGAATAACCCAAAAGGGCTGCCATTGAGAAGCACTGAGAATGAGGAGGTGGAAATGCAAAGTCTGATCCAGTTGATCCACTTTGGATGAAAACCAAGTTTGGTAAGAATAGCAAGCAGAAAGGACCATTCCATTTTGTCAAAAGCCTTCTCCATATCAATGTTAACAGCCATTAGGCCTCCTCTACCCCGCTTAGATTTAAGAGTATGAAGCATCTCATGAGCCAATATAGAATTGTCCTGAATATGGCGGTTAGGAACAAAAGCTGTCTGATATGGAGATATAATATTGTTGAGAAGGGGCTTCAGCCTAGTAGCTAGCAGCTTGGATATGATCTTATAAATAATGTTGCAGAGGCTGATGGGGCGAAAATCATGCATGGAGGAGGCACCCAGCTTCTTTGGAATTAAAGCTATAAAAGTGTGATTCTGTTCCTTGATCATGTGGTTATTCCTGAAAAAATTCCAGACAGCTTGTAGAACAGTCAATTTAATACTATCCCAATATTTCATGTAGAAAAGAGCTGTAAATCCATTAGGGCCAGGGGCCTTTGATGCACCAAGGCTAGCTAGTGCAGAATGAATTTCTGCTTCAGTTGGAATAGCACATAACATGTTATTATCATCATCAAACACAGAGCAATGAAAAAGGTCTAGTAACTCAATGCTAGCAGTAGGATTTGTAGAGGCAAACAAAGTCTTGAAATTTGAAATAAAACAATCACCAATAGATCTCCTATCAGCAATCCAACCATCAGTAGAGGATTTTAGAAGATCAATAGCGTTTCTCCTGCGCCGAATAAGGGTACTAGTGTGAAAAAATCTAGTATTGAAATCCTTACAAGTTAGCCAAAGATCTCTAGATTTGTGCTTCCAGAGGGATTCTTCCTGAATCAGGTATTCATTTAAAAGGCCTTTGAGATGAAGCTCTAAGGCTAAATTGGAATCTGAAGGAGGGGCCTGTTGGGTGATGTCAAGTAGCTAGTTGATAAGTGGAGTCTAGTTTCCTTTGAATTTCACCAAAGTAATGCTTGTTCCAGTGTTTGATTGCCTGCTTTGTGTTTTTCAGCTTTTTTAACAAGCAGTAAGCAGGAGAGCCATAAACAATAAGAGACCAAGCTTCATTGATAACTACACCACAAGTGGGATCCCGAGTCCAAAATTCTTCAAATCGGAAAGGAAGAGGGAGATAAGGGGATCTAGTGGATGTATCTAAGAGTAGAGGGCTATGATCAGAATTTAGGGCTGGTAAATGGGTAATAGAGAAAGAGGGAAAATGTTGAATCCATTGATTAGTAGCAATACCCCGATCAAGACGCTCTTTAATCAAACTATGCCCCTGTCGGTGATTTGACCATGTATAAGGGTTACCAGAAAATCCAAGATCAATCATACCAAACTGATTCATAAAATAGCTGAAATTATTCCTGGAGAAGCTTGGGAATGGTCTACCGCCCAATTTGTCATGTTGAGCTGTTATAGCATTAAAATCACCAATACAAAGCCAAGGAATATCACAATGATCACCGAAATCAGCTAGAGTGGTCCAGAAATCAGAATTGGATTTCTGATATGGGGGGCCATAAACAAACGAAATCAACCATTTAACAGTAGGGGAGTCTGAGGAACACCAAGCACAAATCATATCATGAGATACATAGAAGTCAGAAAGGTTAATATCATTTTTCCAGGCAAGAAAAAGTCCCCCTCTAAAGCCACAAGGAGGAGCCTGAACATTCAAATTGAAACCAAGCTAAAGCAGGAAAGAACTAGCTGTAGGAGATGTAGTCTTAGTTTCAGACAAAAATAAGATATCAGGGTTGTGCTTTCTGATCATGGCCCGTAAACTACGAATTGTAGAGGATTGAGCCAAACCTCTACAATTCCAAGATAAAATTTTAATATTGGACAAAAACGTAACAACAAAGAAATCAAAAAATGGCTTAGCAAACAAAGGCCACAAACAATGATCGCAGAGCAAAAAACCTGAGAGAAAACGTCGTACAATCACAACCGACAAACCAAACTTGCAGCCAGAGACTCAGAAAATCCAGCGCTGCACCACCGACGGAGTCCGAAAGCAGCCACCACCGCCAGAAAAACGAAAAAAAAAAAAAGCCTTTAGAGGAATCCTGGTAAAGCAGCAACAGAGAGGAGAAACAGAGAGATGCTTGTGCAAAGGGAGCGCCAAAGAGTTGAAAATCACGAAAGGGAAAGGAAAAGGGCCACACAGTGCTGAAAGCACGGCACAGAAGAAGTTGTAAAGAGGGAAGATAGGTAGAAAGACCTAATTTTTACTTTCTCTGTGGTTAGAGAGAAGAGGAGGTTTTCTAGTGGAGAAGGTGTTGAAAAAATGAAGATAGTGTATTGGATTTAACCAGATGTGGAATAGGAAAATACAGATGGGAGATAGGTTCAAGACCTAATTTTTCCTTAACTCAGTTAGACAGAAGGCGGAGATTCTCTCTCTATATATGGTCAAATTCAATCACGCTCTCTACACGCTTTAGGATCATTATGCTTTGAATGACGTCATCATATATACAATCATCCTGGGAAGAAACGTCCTAAGATTGATAACTGCAAAAGAAATGTGAAAAAAATAGGGGTTAAATATATTTTTGGTTCTTTTGTTTTGAAAACTTAAATTTTTAAGTACTTGAGTTTCAATTCACATCATAAATGGTATCTCAATTTAAAAAAAAGATCGAATTAGTACCTTAGTTAAATTTTCCATCCAAAAACTAACAAGTTGCTACATGTCAACCTCTGTGTTGTAGTATAAAAAAATAAAAAATCTTTAAAATTAATTAAAAAATATTAAAAGCTTGAAAAAAAAAAAAAAAAAAAGAAGAAGAAGAAGAAGAGAGCCACCCTCTTGACCGGTGGGGTGGTTCAGCCACCCTATGACAAAAAATAAATAAATAAAAATTCAAGGGTTTTGGCCATTGGGAGTGGTTTGGCCACCCCATGGCAAAAAACATAAAAAAAATAAAAAAAATTCAAGAGTTTTAGCCATTGGGGGTGGCCGAACCACCCTCGTGGCCCATTGGGGGTGGTTCGGCCACCCCCAAGGGCCAAAACCCTTTAAAAAAAATTTGGGGTAATTACCTTTTCCCCCCATGAACTACCAAAAAATGCGCAATGCCTCCATGAACTACCAACTCGACCAAAATAGAGCATTCAACTACCAAAGACAACCATTTTCTCTCATTCTTTCAGTTAGAGGAGTTAAGAGAAACAGTCAACGGGTCATGTGCCATTTTACATGGGGGCATATTGGAAGATGGTGGTAGTTCATGGGGGGAAAAGAGGAAGATGGTGGTAGTTCATGGGGGGAAAAGAGAAAGAAAATGAGGGTAAAACGGCGTGTACGTGACGGTCACGTGACCCGTTGACCGTTTGTTTTAACCTCTTTAACTGACGGAATGGGGGAAAAGGGTTGTCTTTGGTAGTTGAATGCTCTATTTTGGTCGAGTTGGTAGTTTGTGGGGGCATCGCGCATTTTTTGGTAGTTCATGGGGGGAAAATGTAATTACTCCAAAAAATTTATAGGGTTTGCCTATAGGGGTGGTTTGTGCTCTATTTTGGTCGAGTTGGTAGTTTGTGGGGGCATCACGCATTTTTTTGTAGTTCATGGGGGGAAAATGTAATTACTCCAAAAAATTTAGAGGGTTTGCCTATAGGGGTGGTTTGGTCACCCCCAAAGGCCAAAACGCTTCAATTTTTTTTTTTTTTTTAATTATCAGATGGGGGTGGTTCGGCAACCCCAGACCGGTCATGGGTGTGGCTAAGCCACCCTCTTCTTCTTTTTTTTTTTTTTTTTTTTCATTTTTTTAAGTTTTTAATAATTATTTTTTAGTTTTATTATTTTTTAATTAATTTTTAAAGATTCTTTATTCTTTATTTTGTAATTTTTTATATTGTGACATGTGTCAACCCTCAGGGGTTGACACGTGGCGGACCGTTAGTTTTTGGACGGAAAACTTGATTGAGGTACTAATTTGGTCTTTTCCCAAAACTAAGGTATTATCTGTAATGCAAATTGAAACTCAAGGATTAAAAAATAAAGTTTCAAAACTCAAGGACAAGAAGTGTATTTAATCCAAAAAATAAACTAGTCCACTATAAAAGTTGACTGAAATCCTCTAGAGTGCAGCCTAAGGCTAGGGAATTTTACATCTTTCCCCCACAATTATGGACCTTTTGTTTCAGGGTAAAATGGTTTCTGAAAAATGATTTCGGCATTTTTTGGTGTTTGGTAGGAGCGAAAATAATGGTCAATCGGAAAATGATTTCTGTTTGACAAAAAATGCTTAGTAAATTTTGGAAAATGATATCGCTTTTTAAAAGCGTAAATTATTTTCCGTAGATAGCAGACGCAGTTAACCATCTTTTAAACGACGTAGTCCACCTTTACGTTCAAGCAGTTGACTATCGCCGGATTCTAACAAGCCAGATTTAGGCACTGGTTGGTGCCGGAATTTGAAAAATTATGCCGGAATCCAGCGACATCTGGCTACCATCACCGGATTTCGGCAAAACTGTGCCAGATTCTGGCCAAATCTGTCCATTCTGGCCGAATCTCCAGCTAGTTTGGCTGGGATCCTCCTAGAACGGCACCAAACTGTTGGTGCAATTTTCTGGTAGGTGACATGTTGATCAATGATTCGTCAGAGTACTCCTTCTCAAATCTACAAACAAGAACTGCGTCAGGGGATGCCGACAATCCCGCTCCGATACTTAAGTCAAAGGATAGTTTGAATATGAGCAGAGTAATTTTTAGGAGCATAGAACGTAACTTAATAACTGAAGAGATTTTGGTATTTATAGAGATTGAGGAGCAGTTAGGATAGTTCCCGGTTTGTGCGGGGATCAGTAGTTGAGGAAGACGTGGCC
This sequence comes from Alnus glutinosa, assembly GCF_958979055.1. Taxonomy (NCBI): domain Eukaryota; kingdom Viridiplantae; phylum Streptophyta; class Magnoliopsida; order Fagales; family Betulaceae; genus Alnus; species Alnus glutinosa. The sequence goes on from NC_084893.1 coordinate 29,457,428, forward strand.
TCGGGCGCACGGACATTTTGAGTTCCACGACCGCCTATCTCGGGTGCACGATCCTTTATGGGTGACATGTTGTTGGAAAAGCTTCGGGCGCACGGTCCATTTATGTATCGTGCGTCGTGTCCCTTAAATCCCGGGTAATCTTGAGATGTTTGCGGGCTTGGGTGTTACAAGATATCCGGGTCGGCTACCCGAGTCAGGTGAACCGGTTGGGCCCAAATGATTTTGATGGGCTTGGATAAACTAATATTTTCCCTAACATGTGTGATGTCTCAACATGCTATATTATGATCCCCAAGGGGTAGCTCAATTGGCTGGAGACCACGCCTCATGAAGTAAAGGTCACTAGTTTGAATTCCCCATCCCCCCTCTTGTGTGGACATATATAAAAAAAAATAAAAAAAAAAAAAAAAATTGCTATATTATGGGCTCACTAAAAGACTTTCTAAATTATCAATCTCTTTAATAGCATACACAGAGCTTTCAAAGGAACATAATTACATGTAATATTTAACATCTTCTGTTTGTACTACACAAACCTAAACTATATGAGCCCTACACTTGACATCTTCAACCAACGAAATGTTGACCAACCGCACTACAAAAAATTCAAGAATTTTGGACGGTTTCAAACTGTCCAGAAATTGCAAAAAACCGTCTGGAACAAAGTCCAGACGGTTTATTCTGGATGATTTTAAACAGTCCAGAAATATGAGTCGCGAATTCCGGTTGGCGACAAAGAAATAGAGATTCGGCCGGTGACAAAGAAAGAGAGAGAGGAAGAGAGATTCGGTACCACGCACACCGGCCGGCGATAGAGAAAGAGAGAGGAAGAGAGAACCGGCAGGAAATCCACGTATTCCGGCTGGATCTCTCTCTGTATCCGGCCAGAGATTCGGCCGAGCATGGGTTTCGATCGGATCTGGAAACCCACACACACTGGCGTAGGTTTGACAAATCCGTCTGGATCCGGCCGAAAACCCACTCTCTCCAGTCGCGAGATCTTGTCGTCCTAATCCCGCCGACTGTCCAGATCCCATCGCCCGTCTTCAGTCGCCGACCGGAGAGAGAAGAAAAAGAATGAGAGAGAGAGAGAGAGAGAGAGAGAGAGAGAGAGAGAGAGAGAGAGATCAGTTTTAAAAAGAAGCAAACAAGGAAAAAAAGAAAAAGAAAAGAAGAATGATGGTTCAGTTTAATTGATGGCTTTTGTTTTAAAAAGAAAGAAACAGGAAAAAAAAAAATTTACAGTACAGACGATTTTCATAAAACCGTTTAGAAATGAATTTCCAGACGGTTTGGTTAAAACCGTTTGTAAAACTATAATTCTAGACGATTATGATTATTTTTCAAAAAATATGGCAGCATTTGCTAATCCTTTTGAAGATGTGTTTTTTGTGTGTTGGTTGAAAATGTATTATGAAGTGACATAAAGTTGAAGGTAAATGATATTTGTACACACACTCGCATTTGGTGTGAGATCCATACATGTAAGATGAGTCTCACATATATGAGTTCCACACCAAATATAAGTATATATACAAAACAAATAACACATCTTTTGAATCCATTTATAAATATCCAGTTTGTTTTTAACGCAAGGGGACTGCCTATCCTCTTGTTGCACCAGCCATCAAGGGTCTTTTACTATAGCACTACATTCGTATTTTACAATTAATTTATGTGTGTCAATTAAAGTATCGCAAGCTAGCGTTCCAGAAACCAGAGACGGAATTGGGGGGTGGCCGGTAGGGGGCCCCAGTTCAGTTGAAAAAAAAATTGGTTCTTAATTTGTGAGGACGTTCATTTTTATATAACGTCCATAAATGGGCAAAAAATGGAAACAAGTTGGCACGTTGTAGTAAAAATTAAGATTATATATATTCTTAGAGTTTACTATATATGATGCTGATAGCCTGGTACTATAAACGTATGATGTAGTGCAAGAAAAGTTTTATTTGGTCCAATCATATCTCTTATTAAATTATATGTTGTTTTATTAAGATAATTAAGGTTAATTTAATCTTATGTGTCAAGTTAATTAGGGAGTAGATTTGGTATATGTTGAACCGGTGACCCTAATAAGATCCCATGTTGGTATATATAATCTTAATTTAAGCTACCTGTTAGAAATTTTAGCCAATTTTTGCTGTTAAAGTGTGGAAGAGTAAACCTTTCAGAACTTATTTGTGTCGGTTGATTCTTTATGAAACAGTCTATAATTTGTGGAGAAATAAAAATTAATTAAAGTATGGGTGCAGGCTGAAAATAGAGGAGTAAATTTCTCAGCATATTTTTTTGGAGGTTCGTTCTTGAGTGCTAGGAGCTTGGGAAGAAGAAGATTATTTTTAAAAAAAAAAATAATAATAATAATAATAATAATAATAAAAAATCTTGAGAATATTGATCTTTGCAAAAAGAGTTAGAATCTTAATGAAAAAAATTTAGGTTAATAGGCGATTCAGCCACGCTGTGAAAAACACCACTCCACCATATTGTGACTGATATTACCTGTTGAATCATTGAATGAAAGGAAATATTGGTTTGTGTTGTAGATGATGTAGTGTAGAGTTGAGAAGAAAGCTAGAAAAAATAGAGAAGAAATGTACTATTGTAGAAAAGATGCGTTTTTTTTTTTTTCAAACACAAAAGAAAATCAATGAGGCGTTGAAAACTTGAAGATAAAGAGATACCAAATTCATATATTTTGTATTTATACTTTGACTATATATTTTAATTTATTTTTTGTTTGGCCCCCTCTTAATCAAATGCCTGGCTCCGTCCTTGTGGCAGAAACCAATGAAGGTTGAAGAAGAAAAGTCTTCAATTTGCTGTTTTTGTCTTTGTTTTTCGAATAACTACTCCGAGCGAAATTATTAATTAAGAAAGACTAGCTAATTGAATGCTTATTTTAGTTAGATTCGTGCCAACTAAACTTGATGAAATGCTCTCCAGCTATATAGCTCAATTATCGATCCTTCATCATTTGATCGACTTTACTCCAAGTGATCTAAAAGAGTAGTATTAATTTGACTTCCAATGCATGGAAGGGACCAGATCGAGGTTGTTTATCTACCGGAGAGGGCCGGGTGGATATATATAATTCTAAACAGTAATCTTAACGTCTCAAAATTAATTTATTAAAAAAATTAACTCGGAGGGTTACTTGCAGCACCTTTATACCAATTGACTCGTAATTAGTTGTTTGTTGAGTATATATGTGTGCGTATACGTAGAAATGTTTGTGTCCCACATTAAAAAAAAATGTCATAAGTGTGAGTGATTGATATAATATAGTTGGGCCCAAATCCATAAGCTTAAACTTTTAAATTGAGTGATATGTCAACATGCTATATTAAGGGTTCACTAAAAAACTTCTCAAGTTATCAATCTCTTTAAGAGTATACACATAGCTTTCAAAGGAATAGAACTTCAATATTTAACATCTCCTATCTATACCACGCAAAACTAACTAAATGAGCCCTACACTTAAAATATGGCGGAGTTTGCTAACCCTTTTGAAGATGTGTTTTGGTTGAAAATGTATTTTAAAGGAGTAATTCTACAAGGCGATCATTCGTCCCTCAAGCGTCCCTCACCAGCTGACGTGGCACGTCAGACTTTTTTTTTTTTTTTTTCTTATATACAAAAAAAAAAAAAAAATATTGAAAAAACCTGCGGACTGCGTTTTAAATTTCTCCCAAAACATTTTTGGCCCCAAATGCTTTCCACCTCTCCCTCCTCCCTCCCTCCACCCCACCGACAGCCACCCACCAGCTGAGCACTGTCGACCACTAGCTACCACCACACCGATTCGTCCATCTCCGGCCAAAAGTTACTGTGCGGTCTCCATCCACCGTACAGCTCCGACGACTCCAACGACCCATCTACCGTTCCGCCACGACGTGCCCAGCCGAGCCACCACCACCGCAGACGACTCCTACGGCCCATACACCGTAACGTCTTCTCTGTTTGTTTCGATTTTCTCTTCTTCATACAGATTTGGTTTTTTGAGTTGCTTTTGGATCTAGTTTTTTGAGTTCCTTGATCTGCGTTGGATCTGAAATTTTTATCTGTATGAGAGTAGTGTCGTACAGATCTGAAAATTTTGATGGTTTTTTAAAGTAACTTAAGAGATTTTCCATTGTTCCCTCCATTGCTATGGCTGATGGCTACCCAGAGATGGAGGGCTTTGATTTTTGCTTGAGATGAAAAAATAGAAGGGACTATACAGGCTACTGGTTTTCGGTTGAAGATGAGGTGAATGGGAAGAATGGGTCTCTTGCTTCCGCCGACTGGCCAAGCTAGGCTTGAATTTGGAGTTTTTTTTTTTTATTATTTTTTATTTTATTATATATTTTGGTTGACTCAAATTTGCATGTGATGGTGACAATCATTTTGTAGTAGCTGATGTGTTTGGAGATTTGCTTGTATTTTTTGCTTTTGGGTTTCTAGTTTTCTTCTACAAATGGTGGTTTCAGGTTGTTGGTTTTGTTTACTTTGGAGTACATATTTGTTGTTGTGAGATGCTATTTGGCTTATTTTCCGTTTTGAAAAAGCTTATGTTGCTTCATTCAAATGTATTTGGAATATTTGTCTGCTTTTCAGTGAGTGAAATGGAATTAGAGACATTTACAGTGTTGTTTTTTTTTTTTCCTTACAGACAAATCCTGCAGAATCAAGTTGTGATACAGTACAATGTAGTTTTTCTTTTCTTTGTTTCTTTTTTCGTTTTTTCTGCTGATATTGGTCATTTTTTAAACATGCAGTGAGACACTACTTGTCATGGAGATTGTGTTAGAAACATACATCGAAAATGCTATTGGGGTGATTCAATATATCTATTTGAAGAGTATTTGATGTAATTTTTTTTTTCCTAAAATGGTCTGTATAAAGGTTCTACTTCTGCAAAATGATCTTGTAAATTTTCATCTATTTGAAAGTTCTATTTTATGCTATCCTATAAGGGCTCTCATTTTCCCTTGCAATATATATATATAATGCACAATAAATTGGTATTGGGCTCTTATTTCGTTATGTAGTTTCTTGAAGATAGGAATTTGGGCACTTTGACCTATTTTACTTTAGGGACATCAATTTGAAATGTGACTGTAATGTAGAAAAAAATCAATTTGGGCACTTGAAGTTACATTTAAAAGCTTTTTCTACTAAGATGGGCACTTTGACGTATTTAAAAACTTTGACTGTCTATTTGGAATAATATTGATCGGAATACAAAGCTCTTAAATGTAACTTGAAATGTAGAAAAAATCAAGTTTTTAAATTGCCATTTGAAATTGGGAAAATGAATCTACATCTTAGTAGTAAACAAGAAGTTGAAATTGCATGTGATGAGAGCCTTTTATTTATCTATTTATTTTTTTGAATGGGAAGACTAAGTAACTTTTTAAGTTTTAATTTAACAAAGTTCTCCATTTTTAACCCAAACCAAAACCAAAACTGATTGGTTTTGCTTCTTCTTCTTTTTCATGACCAAAATAAAAGGTAAATATTAACCCAGCAAGTAGCAAAATATATATATATATATATATATATATATATATATATATATATATATATATATATATATATATATATATATATATTAGAATTCATTCACTTTAAACACGGGTTAGAGAACCTTTATATGCTCTCGTATATATATGTAAGATGTCAATTGGTCTTGTAAAAGTAAATTAGAGACATCAATACCTGAAGCTGCCATTTTTATTTTTTTAATGTCACTGGAGGACATGGGAACACATGCAGTCATTGGCCAAGAGATTACTAAAAAACCTGCTATTCAGTACTCACTTATCTTATAATCAAAATAAAACATCATGCATAAAAGTGGCAAAATCTGAATTAAACATCATAACATCACAACCTCAAGCTCTTTTGAGTGCTGAAAAAATGTAACAAATCATAGATCAAATCCAAAAAAAAAAAAAATGAAGAACCCACAAAAATGAGATTCCATAACTTCCACAAAAAAAAAAATGAGACCCCACAAAAATGAGATTCCACAAGTTCTTAAACATTGTTACGTAGTGAGAATTACAAGACCATGAGATGAAACAAGAGACTAACTTGGCCATTCGGCCAAAGAAAGAGACCCATTTTACCCATCCAACTGACTTCTTACCAGCATACCTCTGTTAAAATGAAAAGAATCAGCCACCAAAAAATTTGAACTGCAGAATTTTACGATAACAATTACATGATAACAAGGTACAAATTAATGATCCTACAAAGTACAAAAAGCCCAACCTAGAAACCATAAAAATGAGCATAACAAACTCATACGCACAGTAACATAACACTTACCAAAAGTGAGAACTAGAAAATCAACCTTCGTTGGAAAAACGGGGCACAACATGATTCTGTAGGATTCGGGGTCCCTGTAAATCATGACAAAAATATTATATACAATACCAACATCCTTTTATATAGTTCATCAGTTATCATTTGTTTTATTCTGGAATACCTGAGTAATTACACTATTTTGAGTTCCGATTACATTGACATGTAATATTAGTTATGGAAGGCAAAAAGCTTCATTTGTGTCCAATGCGCATTGTTGTTGTGTTCCTTCGCAAGTCTTCAATTAATAAATCATATAAACATGTTAAAAAATCATTTTAAAAATATTCAAAGAAGCATAATTAAACACAAGGAACAGAAACAACCTTCTTTACCTTTTTTGTTTTACTCTTTTTTTTACTATTTGTGTCACTTGTTTGATTCTTTTTTCCTCGTGTCCTCTTTGTCACCACTTTTTCTACTCCAGAAGCCATCCTTTTTGATGGTGGCTTCCCTCTCATTCGAACCACGAGAGGACTACGAACCATATTACTTTCCATCGTCGTACCATCCTTATTACTTTCCACCGCCATACCATCAATGGACAAATTACAAGTAGTAGAACCACTAACAAGTGCTTGAGAAGGTGGACTATGTTCACAGATCGAACCATTGAATTGCTTCGTTAACATATGAACATATTTTTTCAGTGTCAGGCAATGTTCCACGCTGTTTGAGGCTATTTCTGCTAAAGCATGCAAATCTTTGCACAAGTCGAAATATCTTTCTGCACTCGGGTCACGACTACCTGAATCATAACTACTATTGATTTGTTTATAATTTCGCTTCAAGTTCTTCCTCCATCGGTTAAGAAAATATTTTTCTGGCAACGATGTAACTCCAACTATATTCAGTATAGATATGACATGTCTGCACAAAACTCCTCTTGATTCAAACAAGCAACAACTACAATTCACTTCACACGAAGATTCATTGTAGTTAACAGTAAAGCATACCTTTTTCGTGAACGCATCATTAATTTGTACCTGTTCAGTCACTTGATATATACACATTGCACCTTCTCTTGTGATAAGAGAACTACTACAATACATCACCTCTTTAATCTCCTCTTGTACTTCTTTGAACTTTGCAGTGGTGTAAAGTTGTTGAAATTTCTTCTCAAAAGGAAACCTGCTTAGACATGCAACTGTCTCATTAAAAGAAACGAAATCAGCAATATTCTCCTTCTCAACTTTTCTACGCAAAGCACTATCGTATTGATCCACAAATTCCTTCAATGTAGTTGATGAGTGCACATAACCATCAAAAAAAGCATTCATACTTTCACTTCGTTGCGTGGTAGTCATTCCAGCCCAAAATACATCTTTTAAATATGCCGGTACCCAAAAAGTACGCTCACTATATAACCCACACAACCATGCATTATCTTTCAGATTATAACAATCAAGTAGACTTTGCCAATTTGCATCAAACTCATCGCGTGTCTGAGATTCATACACACAACTTCGTATGGCACCCTTAATGGCATGGTACTGTGAATGCGATCCAAATTTTTCTGGAAGCTTTTTCAATATGTGCCACAAACACCATCTATGTCGAGTATTTGGAAAAACTTTTCTAATTGCATTCTTCATAGCCCTATTTTGATCTGTTATAATTGCACTCGGCGCTCTTTCATTCATGCAATTCAACCATGTCTCAAACAACCATACAAATGTCTCTGTATCCTCACTTGATATTAATACCGCCCCAAGAAGTATTGACTGACCGTGATGGTTAACTCCCACAAAAGGAGCAAATGGCATTTCATATCTATTAGTCAAGTAGGTCGTATCAAACGTAACCACATCCCTAAAATCTTCATACGATACCCTACTTCGTGCATCAGCCCAAAACACATTTCTCAACCTACAATCATCATCAAAATCAATGGCAAAGTAGAAATTATTATTAATTGCTTGCATCCTTTTGAAATAGTCACAAAGAGCTCCAGCGCCTCCTGTGCCAAGACGAAGATGCCTTGACTTGGCAATGAAATTACGGCAATCTTTTTCACCAAATTCTAGGTGCTCATACCCCCCTGCTTCAACTGCAAGTGAGTTATAACTCTTGCTCATACTTATTCCAGCTCTATCATTTATTAAAAGCTTTCTCTTTGCAGTAGAGTCCAAATTCTTATTGCATCTAAAGTATCTAGCTTTGCCTGGGCTTAAATCATGATTATGTTTAGCAGATACATTAGTCACATACCACTTTGTATCAACTAACCTTGCATTCAAACTAGCCTTGCACCCCGTTCTAGTTGTTTGAACTGGCTTACTTGAACTGGCTTTTCTAGTGCCTTGACGTGCACATGATAGAGTGATATAACATGTATGCCCACTTGTATTCTTTCTTTTATTCTTTTGTACCACCCCAAAACCTTGTTGCTTTCCATATTTCCTATAATGCAACGCAAGTTCATCTAAAGAGTTAAATACCATTCCTTGCTTAGGTTCATCCACATTTTCAACTCCATCTATGAGTTTCATATCATTCTTGCAATTGACATCATTATCTTCAGATTCTATATCATTTGCAGTTTCATTTTGATCTATATCAAAATGAATAAAACGAAGTTAAGAGAAACAACTATGAATAATAGCATTCATTAATATTTGAAGCAAAATTAAAGGAAGAATGAAACGCCTAACATACCATTTTGAGAGTCAATTTCAAGAGGCAAAACATCATCAATTGGAAGTTGTGTCAATGAATGATCATCTTCACATTCATTCCCCAATACAGATGGCGACAAATCCATCTATAAGTTATTCCACGGAAACATTTAACTAGTCATTATAAAAAAAAGGCTACTTTGGATTTTACTCAAATTTGATTTGTAGTTAATGGTATTTGAATGGAAAGTAAAACAATAAAAAATATATATATAATGCATAGAGCTGACTTAATCAAATGTAAATTCAAGTTCAAGAGCCAAGATGCTTGCAATTAAAAGTTAGTGAATTAAAGCTCCTTGACTTAAGAAATTATATTCCAAAAGAATGACATGGGCTTAATCAGTCCCACCCAAAGAAGAGAGTATATGGAGTTTAGGCTAAGATGTTAATCTCTTAGACATCTGAATGATTATCTAAGTAAATTGAACACAATAAAAAGGGATTTATCTAATTTTATTTTATTTTTTCAAGAAAAAATCAAAGTGTTGCATTTTAATTAGTATTTCGATTGAAAAAGGTACGCTTAGTTTTAAGCTTGCCAAATAAATTTCAGCACTACTACACTAATAAATTTCACACTTATGTTTTAATTCATCACACTAATTAACTTCAGCATTATTATATAAATACTAGTTTTTTAAGTTTTAGTATTACATACTAGTTTATAGAGAGTTCTATCATCTACGATTATATAAACCAACTTTCTACATGGTTCTTTTTGTTTTTTTTTTTTTTTTTTTCTCAAGTTGACCGGAAGATGGTTCAACTTTCTACATAGTTCTTTTTGTTTTTTTTCTCCACTTGACTGGAAGATGGCCCAACTTTCTACATAGTTATTTTTGTTTTTTTTCTCAAGTTAACTGGAAGATGGCCCCTTTCTACATAGTTCTTTTTGTTTTTTTTTTCTCAAGTTGACTAATTGACGGGAAGATGGTTCAACTTTCTACATAGTTCTTTTTGTTTTTTTTCTCCACTTGACTGGAAGATGGCCCAACTTTCTACATAGTTATTTTTGTTTTTTTTTCTCAAGTTAACTGGAAGATGGCCCCTTTCTACATAGTTCTTTTTGTTTTTTTTTTCTCAAGTTGACTAATTGACCGGAAGATGGCCCTTTTTTGTTTGCTAGTTACTAATTTCTTTATGAGTCTATGAAGATATAATGGTTCTCACAGAGTAGTAATCCAGTTCCTTCCGTTCTTTCACAAATCTGGCCCTCACCTCACGACTTCAACTTTTTATCTTCACACCCACTAACAGTTAGGTTTCAAGTCTTTCTCAGTTCTTCTTTACTCTCTTAGCCTCTCAATCTTTCTCTGCCTCTCTCACGAATCAGATCCCCTGAACCTAATACTAGGTATGATTCAACCAAAAAAAAATTATACCCAATAAAGTGTGGAAGCATCTTGTGATAAAGTGCGGAGAACGGCCGGAGATCCTGTCACTTTTGGCCGGAGATGGAGCTTGGAGCTTGGACGTTCCGGAGATGGAGAACCGTCGAAGTCGAACCGGAGATGGAGAATGGCCGAAGATCCGGTGACTTTTGGACGGACGAAGAGCTGGACGTACTGGTGGCGGCTTCGTAGGTGGTTGACAGTGGCGTTGAGGGAGGAGATGCAAAGATGGAGAGACGGAGAGAGGGAGGATTTTGGGGGGGAAAATGATTTTGGGGGGAAAATGATCGAGAGAGGGAGGGAGTCATTTACTTTTCAACGCTGTTTTTTCAATTTTTTTTTTATTTTTTTTTTATATAAGAAAAAAAAAATAATAAGAAAAAAAAAAAGACTGACGTGCCACGTCAGCTGGTGAGGGACGCTTGAGGGACGAATGATCGCCTTGTAGAATTACTCATTTTAAAGTGACATAAAGTTGAAGATAAATGATATTTGTATACACTTTTTTGTACACACTTACATTTGATAATATATACTAACATTTTGTTAATGTTGACTTTTTGGGTAGAACCATAGAAAGAAAAAAAGAAAGAGAGAAAAGGTTGGAAACAAATAATGTTACCAAACCTTGGAAATATGGATACCCATATGCATGTTATCCTAAATATTGTTATGTAGGGAATTTGAATACTCATACCCACTCGCGCATCTGGATTTCCGCTATTTGTAATCAACTAGATAATTGTTAATAGTCGTATTAAAAGTTTTTTTTTTTAATTTTTTTTTTTAAAAAAAAATATAACTGTATATAGAATCTCGTATAAAATTGTGCAGGGGAGGCCTAACTATTCTAGACACATACAATAATCAAAATGAGACCACAATCGATATACATATATAATGAAACATAATTAGCATTCTAGAACAGACATCCTTACTTAAATCTTATATTCCTCAATCCTACAATAGTACTCTACCACCATTCATCGATCTAAACTCCTCCATTTTAAAAGTACATGTGAAACGCGTTCACCAACTTCATGTCAATAATTCTTATAGTTTTCTGGTCCGCTTAAAATATATTATCTGGCGCCCCAGCTAGCTGCAGGCCGGCAAGAATATATCCTCCTCCTCTTAGCTACCCCACGCCTATAAATAGACCTTCCATTCATTTCTCCGTGCACACAGATTAAGCTTAATAATCAGAGTTCTCCCACGAAAGCCGCTTGTTAATTGTATATAATTGCTTCCGCAAAAACATGAAGGTAAATCTTGTTACACCAAGAACGCAATACAAGTAGTGCATTCAGAAACTTGACCTAATTAATTACATACTGTGTCTTTTTATGTTATGGTGCAGCAAAAAATAGTTATCAAGGTGCAAATGAGCTGTGATAAATGCAGAACCAAGGCCATGAAGATTGCTGCAACAACAGACGGTTAGCATCAAACTCATTACTTTTTTCGGGTTTTAAGAAGTAGAGTGCATGTACTCGAGGTGTTTAATTATATATAGTGTTTACATATTCTACGTACAGGTGTGAGCTCGGTAGCAATACAAGGGTCAGATAAGGATCAGTTGGTGGTGAGTGGCCAAGGTGTTGACTCGGCTAACTTGACCCGCTCGCTAAGGAAGAAGCTTTGCTATGCCACCATATTGAGCGTCGAAGAAGTGAAGGATACGAAAGAAAAAAAATAGGAACCAAATCCGGACGTCAACCCTTCACAGTTTCCAGCGTGTTGTCAACTATATCATCAACCATATCCCAAGTACTATGAAGTCGTCTACGATCCGTATCAAAATAACTGCTCCATCTTGTGATTGTACGATTTACGAGATCACCCTCTCTTTCAAACCCCCCGAACATTTGTTTGATCTGTTGAGTTTGGTTCACCATGTTGCTCCTAGCTAGTGTCATCTTGGAGCGTGTTATACATAGACTCTTGTTCTTTTTAGATTGGTCTTTTGGCCAATGCCTGAAATAACAAAAGTACTCGAACTTTAATGCCTGATATACCTTGAATGATTGAAGGTATATATAGCCGGTTTGGGACACGAAAAGTGGAGTATTCGTGGGATAAGCTTCGTGAAAAATAGCCTATCACTACAAAAGAATAAATTTTTAGTGGCCTACATTCAGTGGTGTTTTTGATCGTTTGACATGCGTGTAATTTGTTGCGTTTTTAACACACTACTAATGCTGTGGTCACTAATTGACATTTAATGGCGTGTCCAAATTGCTAGTGGCTGTTAAAAAACTCCACCCAGTACATGTATTGGGTGCATTTCTTGAATATAATTAATTGTTACTTTTTTGTTACTTTTATAGCGAAAGCTTTATAAGAGCATCATTATCAAGCTTTCCAAAATTTTCTCAATGTACTTTTTTGATTTTATCCATCACTTTTAAAAAGTTTCATACATCAAACTCTCTAAATATTTTTCTATTTTAATTAAATTCAAAATTTTTACTGATTTTTAGAATAACCACTTCAACTGTCATCAACATCAAAATCACACAAAACCATCTCATATTCAGCCTAGGAAAGCACCAAAAACCCCAAAACTCAAACAGGGGTTTATATGAGATTGCAAACACTAAGGCTACTGACAACCGAAAAACAGGGGAAAAATTCAAACAGAAACATCAAAAAATCCTACCCAAAGCCCATTCGTTTTTCTTCTCAAATAACCCCAAAATTTTTATTTACCCGAAAACCCTCAAGAACCCAGAAAATTTTCCCATAGTACTCCTACGGCTTCTCTCATAGAATTTCTACCCAGAATTTCAGTACCCATCAACAAGAAATCAAAACCTGAGAATCTACTTACCCACAAATTGGATCCCCACTGTTTGGGCTCTAGGTAAACGCCGGAAAAAATCCCATCTTTGGCATCGCCTGCGCCGTCCGTGACCCTCCGACTTCGGCTTCCTCCCCAGCAGCGGCCGACCCACCAGAAACTTCTCCCTCTCCCCTCCCGATCTCTCAATCTTCCTATGCGGTCCACATTTTGACAACCCACCAGGAAGTGAAGATGGAAGGCGCCATAGAGATGGAAGTGAAGACAGAAGGCGCGAATGGAAAAAAAATTGTTAAAATATTCAATAGAGAGTAGAATTCGTGAGCCAGATTCGTAGTGAAAATCTGACAAAAGAGGAATTAGAGAAACAATAGAACGCTTGATGCTGCCTGCTTATTGAAGCTTTTCTCCAAATTTTGGAGAAAAGTTTGAAATAGCTAGCTTGATACAGATGATCTTAACCTCTGGATGTTACCGAGGCCTCTGCTACCCATGACCAAACAGTCAAGCTTTAAATCCCCATGTCCCAACATCCCCACAGAGTTTGTCTCTTCCATCACTCCAGTAAATCTTTGCCACCACTGTCACCTGAACAATACAGCACAGAATGAACTAAACCTTCCTATAAATCATAAAAATAGAAAATACACAGTCGCTCGAATCAAAAGGTGAAAAGGGTACCTGTTTTTGCCTAGAAGCAGTGTCAAGCAAGTCCAAAACTTCAGAATCAAGGTCAACCTCGATCGTACTTTTGCACCACCTCCTATTCACGGAACTCTTCCAATGGAATCAGAGCTGCAGATCCAAGCTCCACGAAACCCATATCAATAAATCAGAAAAAGGAAATTAAATTAAAATTTTGAATAATAAAAGTACAGAGCTTTACGTGAACCGAAGGATGGCCAGAGGATATTGCGAGACTCGTCGCCTTGAGAGGGCTTGACGTGGATCACATAGAGAGTGTCACCCAAACACATATGGTATATATAATAACAAAAACGAAGACAAAAAAAAGAAAGGAAGACAAGAAAGAAGAAAGGAAGAAAGAATCGTACATGTGTAGGGGAGAAAGAGAGAAGATCTTCTAGGATGAGAAAAGGGGGGGGGGGGGGGAGGAAAACGAAAATAAATAGTGAGTGAGCGGGAATAAGAAGAAAAATGGGGGGAAAACGAATAATTTAGTAAGGTGTCATAGATTTAGCAGCGTGTCTCTTTGAGACTTCACTGAATTAGGGGCGTGCAGTACCAACACGCCACTAAATAGTGGGTGAGCGGGAGTAAAGAGAAAAAAATGGAGAAAAAAAAGAGGAGAAAACGAATAATTTAGTGATGTGCCATAGAGACACGCCAGTAAATAGTGGCGTATCAATCTGACATCTCACTAAATTAATGGTGTGTCAGTACCAAAAGTCACTAAATAGTGGGTGAGTGGGAGTAAGAAAAAAAAATGGGAAAAAAAGGGGGAAACGAATAATTTAGTGAGTTGTCATAGAGACACACCACTAAATAGTGGCGTGTCAGTATCAACACGCCACTAATTTGTGAGGTGACATATTCAACATGCCACTAAATTATTTAGTGATGTTTTATAAAATGAAACATTTCTAATTAGTGGCGTGTCATAAAGTAGGTTACTGTAGACACGTCACTAAATTGTTAAATTTTTGTAGTGGTTTCCTGCTCCATTCCTAGACATGCTTTTGTGTTAAGAGTTCCACGTTGCCAAGGTATATCTGGGTTGTGGGTTTTATAAGTTTTAAGCAAACATCTTCCCTTAAAGTGCATTTTGTGAAAGAGTAAGGCTCAATGGACTTTATCATGATATTAGAGTTTTAGGGCCTTTCCTCCCGTTGTACACGTGTTTAGACAATAGTGTCACACGTAAGGGGACTTTGGGAGTACTTGTTTTATTTTGCTTGGAATGAGCACGCCTTTGAAATGGCTTTTTTCTTTCGAGAGTTGGCTTTCTTAAGTTGAAAATCACACGAGTTATCGTTGCTATGACCCCCCTTCTAGTCAACGCTTGTCACCTCAGCGTCTATAGCCATGTTATTTTCATGGAGGATCTTCCCCTCCACTCTTTGACCTCCTTTCAGCCCACTTCTGAGCTTACTCAGTCCTTTTTCTAAATGGTTACTTTTCATGACAACTGCTAACTCCTTAGGATCTGGAGAACAATATAGGCTGCCCCTATAGTACTACTGCCTATACTAGTGCCTCCGCCGAGCGTATTAAGAGTCTCACATTGCTAAGGTATATGTACCTAGGTTGTGGGCTTTATAAGCCTTGAGCAAACCTCTTCCCTTAAGGTGTCTTTTGTGGAAGAGTAAGGCTCAATAAACTTTATCACTTTGTTCTTTGGCTTGTCTTTCGAGAAGCTATTGTGACTCGAGAAAAGATGTATGGATGGGGATACAGTGGGGATAGCCTTTGTTTATTCTGTCGGGCTGGGATGGAAAGCTAAGCTCACATTTTCTTTGAATGTAACTTCAGTAGGAGAATCTGGAGATCCTTTATGACTGAATGCTTGGTGAGTAACCCTCCGATTGGATGGGATGAGATTATGCAGTGGACTGTTGCAGAGTTACAAGGAAAGAATTTGAAGTATAGCATCCGTAAACTGTATCTTGGTGTTGTAGTGTACCACTTGTGGATGCAGAGAAATGCTCTGATACAAGGTCGTACTCCCAAGACCGAAGAGCTAGCAAATTTTAGCTAGTGTTAGATGGGAAGTCAGGACACGGGTGGTAGCTAAATTTCCTCTTTAGTGTAGGCAGTTGTAATTCTATTTGTGTAGGCTTATGTGTTTGCTGATGTAGTTCTGTTTGAACTTTTGTGCTTTCAGTTTGTGCTGCTTGGGTTGTTGTTGCAGCTTGTTTGTATTTTCCTTTTGGAACACTTGAATCCAGTTTTTACTAGTGGGCTTGTATTGTTGAGTTTGTTCTTATAAAATCTTTAATTCATCCAAAAAAAAAAAAAAAAAAAAAGTACTCGAACTTTACACGTACGTAGTTTAATTTGATTCTAAAATATTTAATATATATCTCGATATTCTGATAATTTAATGTCCAAAAGTAACTATCGATGTTTTCGTATGACTCCTGAGAATGTAAGATTGTCTAATTTGCCTTATTCTCAGGGTTTAAAAGATTTTCTTCTCCCAAAATACACGTACTAAAGGGGAGATAGATGGGAGAAGGGTTGGCGCACAGAATGAGAAAAAGTTAATTGTAAGAGCACTAATAGCAAACACTTAATCATTTTCTCTAATTTAGGAAAAATTTAAGGAACCAAACTACTTTTTGATTCCCTATAAAAAAACACGCACAATAGATTCCCTTAATTCTTCTTATATCAATTAAATACTATTTTTTACTCTTATTTTATTTTTTATTCTTTTTTCTCTTTCCTACTTTTATTTATTTTATTCATTTTTTTCTTCTCTCCATGCTCTCGCGTCTTCTCTGTCGCACCTAAATTTTGACCACCAGAATTTCCTTCCTTTCAATGAAAATCACTAGGAAGAAATGCTTCTTTTGGGTCAATTTCCAAGCCATCCATAGAAGCATCACGAACCCAAGAACCCACATCACCTCTGTTATCAACGGAATAGTCATCAACAGCACAACATTTCTCAAGCTTCGCGTGCGCTTTCATCTAGGTTTGCCAAATGAAAACACAATTTCACGAAGGAGCAATAGATGACGACAATGAGCTAGGCGTGTTCTCGTAGTCGCAATTTCAGCAGATGCCCACATCACCTCTGTTATCAACGAGGCATGGGCGTGTTCTCATAGTCAGTGGGTCTCCAAGTCTTAGTGATTATCGGACGAATTTTTGGCGTGGTCGGGTTCCTATAGCCCCGCAACAATTCTCATATGTGCAGGGGCGGTCCTACATTGGGGCTAGGGGGGACCCTGGCCCCCCCAAGCCCCAAAATTTTCCCCAAAATTTTTTTTTTCACAAAAAAAAAAAATTAAAATTAAAATTTTACCTCCTAATTTTTTAATTTTTTTAGTTTTGCCCCTTCAATTTTTTTTTTTTTCGATTTGGCCCCTCCATTTTTACCAGCCTGGGTCCGCCACTGTATCTGTGTGTGAGAGAGAGAGAATCAGAGAAAGGAAGACAAGGAAGAAGAACGAAAAAGAAAGAGAAATGACGCGTGAAGGAGATAGTCAGAGAGAGACGTTTTTTTATTTATTAAAATTTTGGATTGGGAAGCTTCAGTGCTACCTAATAATGAAGCCCTAAAATATAGTAACTGTTGTGGCTTGGTTTTTTTCTAATTTTTTCCAATTTTTTCCTATTTTAGGGAATAGAACTACTTATAGGGCATCTGCTACTATTACTCTAAATTCAATTGTGTGGTATTAGACGAGAGTCTTTTTAACATTGAAGAAATGTGGATTCCTATTTCCACAAATACACTTAAAAAAAATTAAAAAAACAAGTAAAAAAGAAGAAGAAGATATTAATTTTTAGGAACCCTGATGATAGAACATATAAATTATGGAAGTTGAAACCTTCTTCTTTACCGAGCATTTATTGATCATATATAGAGGTTCATTACATAGTTTAAGATAAACACTAACTCTAGTCTAGCAACCGAATTTTACCTTTAAATACATTCAAACTATAACACTTGAAATCTTATCTAGCTATTATACTATTGTATTATGACTCTATAATAGGACTCACTTTTAAATAGAAGTAGAGGACTTCTTAGTAGAGTTTCGATTGGACACCTCCACAGATTGAGCCGCACAAGACCCCTACTGAGACTTTGAGTCTTGTGCAAGAGGTGTTCTAATACTTGAAATTCATGGGAATCTAAATTCTCCCAAGTTATGTAGAGGCCGATCGAGACAAGAATTTTTTCTTGGGTAGGGTTAATTGGAGGGGGAGTGACCAAATAAAGTTTAAGCATTACATGAATAAAAACATTTCAAACAACATATTTTTATACATAAATATTATTTTGTAAAAAACTTGTAACACATTTTTCCTAGCATTGAAACAGTCTATCTTCTACCGAGAAAAACAAATTAATTAATTATTTTTTATTATATATATATATA
The DNA here is from genome assembly GCF_958979055.1 of Alnus glutinosa. Taxonomy (NCBI): domain Eukaryota; kingdom Viridiplantae; phylum Streptophyta; class Magnoliopsida; order Fagales; family Betulaceae; genus Alnus; species Alnus glutinosa. The sequence goes on from NC_084893.1 coordinate 29,475,738, forward strand.
TATATATATATATATATATATATATATATATATATTTTGTGAGAAAAGCCCTGAATCTCAACATGAAATTTTTGGACGTAGATCGACTTTCTCCAGCAAACAACTTGTGGCAGAAATTTTTTGTTTTTTGTTTTTTCTTTTCTATCTAGCGTACGTATTGATGCTGGGCAGTTTTATTACCAGTTTTTTTGTCAGGCCTGTTTTATTTAATATAAAAATATAAGATATTTTTTAATAAAACACTCCAACACCTTTTAAATAAAATATTACAGCAAAAGAAAAAAATAATAGTTACAATAAACAATGTCTCACATTGGATAAAATTATTACAACCGCTTGAAATAAGGTTAAACATCGAATAAACTTTCTCTTCCAAATAGTAAAATGTTTGGCTTTACACTTTCATCTTATTCTTATTCCACTTTTGTTTAAGTAGACTAATAATATTGTTAAAAAATTCAGGGTCCCATTACACTTTCTTTATTATCTCTCACATTATTGGTCAATGTAAATAAGGATAGAATAGGAGTGGGATGAGAGTGTACAACCAAGCATTTCTTGTTAAAAAATTCAAGGTCCCATTACATTCTCTTATATTATTGGTCCACCTAGATAAAGGTAGAATAAATGTGAGATGAGAGTGTACAACTAAATATTCCTCTTACAAATAAAAAGAAATTCACTAATCATTCTACGAGAAGAAGAGCAAAACAAAATAGTAATATATATATAAGGAGTTTTTTTTTTTTTTAGGAGGGGCGGGCGGCGTCGAGGAAGACCAGTGTTGCCTGGGTCCTTGCATTAGGTAAAATAACAATGTAGTAATATTATTATAATTAATTATATATTATTCTAACCTTTAATCTCAACTGCTCAATCTTCCTAAAAGTGGGGCTAGTGCCAATGGCCCAATGACTTCAGAATTTTTGTGCTTTCAGATTAGGAGGCATGCAAATCTTGGACCTAAGATCGATCGAATCTACCTTTAATTTGTTTTGGGAGTCAGATGATCGGAGGATTCTTCCAAATCATTAGTCACCTCCATAACAAGTGACCGACAGACGGGCAGAGAGAAAGAGTGCAGTGAGTGCACATATATATAAGTACTAGACTTCTTGAACGCGTCTACAACGTAACAGTCAGCATTAATTACCTGCAGTGTGGCCCTTAAATCTTAATTGTCTGACTTTTCAACCAGCCACCAGGACTGACATGTTGTTTTGAATATAAGTTTTTCAATTCCTCGATCATTCCTATAATATGTATGGGAATGAAAAAAATCTCTGGGCTTATTTGGTAAGTGATTGTGAATTGGAATATTTATTTGAATAGTAGTAAGAAATGATTGATGTGATAGAAAATTTGAGAATGTTTTATAGAAAAGTGAAAAAATTTTGTTTTGTAGTGGATTTTTTTGGTTGAATAATAATAAAAAATTATTGATGTGATGTAAAAAATGTAAAAAATTAAGAATGTTTTTGATTTGATATTTTTGGGAGAAGTAAAATGAAAATAAAAATTTTGTGGATGATTTACCAAACAAGCCTTCTATTCTTTTCGAATTTTTTTTCAAAATTCGGTAACTTTGCAACTCGGAAAAAGCTCCTAATTTTAATTGTTTTTCAAAATGGGTACAGGCTTTACGCGTGGATCCACCAGGAGGTCAACACAAGTAGGATGCACGCGAAAATAATAATTATTTTTTCACCAAGAGCACAAGTGAAATTCACGCGTAAATAATAATTTTTTTTTTACCGGGAAGTCAGCATAGGTGGGATTTATGCATAAATAATTATTTTTTTTCAAATTCAAAACGTTTTTTAATATTTTTTTTATAGTAAATAAATATTATTTCAATCATCATTCAACATTACTTTTTATAACACTAATCATTATACACAACTTTTTATGCCTTCAATCATTTTCAATCATTTCATAACATTAAAAAATACTAATTTTCAATCTAAAAAATCCAACATCCAAACATAATTTCAAAAATAATTCTGGGCTTGTTTGATAAGTTACAAAACAGAATAGCATAATGATGTTACTGTTCACGTACTTTTTTTTTTTTTTTACTTTTTTATATTTTCTACCACCAATCAACATCAAAACATTCACACTTTTTTCACTTTTTATATCATATCAATAATTTTTTATTACCATTCAAATAAAAAAATTCACTGCAATACAAAACTTTTTCACTTTTTTATACAAATTCTTTTTATTTTATATCATATCATTACTTTTTACTAATTCCAAAACTAACAATTCACTACTTTGTTCTATTATGTACATATCTTTGCCAAACAAGCCCTCTAATTCTACTCATCTCCCAAACACATTTTCTTTACCTTGAAATTCACAATCAAAATAAAATTTTAATTTTAATTTCAAAAATTTAACAACCAATCGAGCCATTAATCGAGTATCATGATTGTAATTAAAGAGCAAGATGGTGCCACGTGGAAAAGGTTCCATATGACTCAGCCATTGGCAATATTGCTCTAGCACCTAAAGTATATATATATATATATATAGATAGTTACCTGGCCAGTAGTGCTTCTTTGTCTCCTATCAACGTCACAGCTAGATTACTGAAAATTGTGACGACTCTCTCCACTAGATAAGTGGGAATGTGTTGCAATTATTAAAGCAATCGAGGGGATGATTAATTGTTTTTTATGCAGGCTACTTCATTGAGAGCATTCCCCATGAACCTTTTTTTTTTTTTTTTCGAGCTAGTTACACAGTTTATTCATGTGCCTAGAGCTTGTAACCAAGTAGCTCATGAGCTAGCAAAAGAGGCAATTCGTACTAAGGTTAAGAGCGTCTAGTCGAAAGATTAAAGATATTCCACCAAGTATTTTTACCTTTGTTTGGAGGGAGCTTTCCTGGCTTCCAGCCCCTAGATCCCAAATATGGGGTCAGTATTTTCTCACTTATATGCAAGATGATAGCAAATTTCCTTAAAAGAAAAAGAATTGGGTAAGAATTAACCTCAAGAAATTAAATTGTTCTACATTAATTGTGATGATCAGAGTGCATGCTAAACGTCTTGTGAAAAATCAGTACTCTTTTTATTCTAAAACGAAGCATTAACTATTGAGGTACCATTTCGTAAATTCTCTACTCATGGATAAGGGAGTAAACTCCCTTGAAAATTAGGGGTGTAAACTCGGAGTCGGTTCTCAGTTATTGACTAAAACCGGTAACCAGCTCCGAAGTCCTTGGTTATTGGAAATTAACAATTGGCTCCAATAACCTGCAGTTACCCGGTTACCCCAGGTGGTACCCGGTTATTTGGACTGGGTGCTGAAAGCCTGAAACCCACTCTCCAACATACCCCGTGGATGGCAAATCAACAAGTTGATTGGCTTGTCCGATGAGAGGTATTATCTTTGTACAAAGTTATTTTCTTTAAATTGGATTGAAAGAATCTCCTTCAATTAGATCAGTTTATTAAATTGATATATGTTTAAAATGCATGTAAGAATTAAATACTCTATTAAAAATATAAGTAAGAATCATGTGCATTATAAACACGTACGTGTCAATTTAATAAACTAAATTAGAAAAAAATAATAATAATTTCTCCAGTCTAATTTTAAGGAAAACTTTGTTCTTTATCTTTTTAATCTTGTGATGTATTGTTGGACACCGCCCTGAGTAGGTTGCTGTGCGGTTGTAAATTGATTAGGAAAAAAAAGTATTATAATAATTCATTCAGAATTATAACTTTGCCAAACCTTGGAAATATGGATACCCTTACGTTATCCTAATTAATGTCGCTTTGTAGGAATTTGGATTCCCGCTATTTGTAATCAACTAGATAAGTCTTGTCGTCCCAAAGAGGTAGCTCAATCGGCTGGGGATCACGCCTCATGAAGCGGAGGTCATTAGTTTAAATCTCTTCTCCCCCTCTTGTGTGGACACGTCTAAAAAAAAATAATAATAACTAGATAATTCTCGTCGTTAATAAAGTTTCTTTATTAAAGTGCTTTTTCAAAAAAAACTATTCTATGAAAAGCCTCCGGGCTCAAAAGTTATGGGAGGAGGGAAGCTCTGTGGGTGTTTGACAAGTATTTGTGTTGTGACATTTTTGTTGGAGTAGTAGTAAGAAGTGATCGATGTGATATAAAATATAAAAAAGTTTAAAATTGTTTTATGGAAAAGTGAAAAAGTTGTGTTTTACGGTGGATTTTTTTTTTTTTTTATTTAAATAGTAATAAAAACTTATTGATGTGATATAAAAAGTAAAAAAAAAAAAAAAAAAAAAAAAAAAAAAAAAAAGGGTTCGAATGTTTTGGATTTGACCTTTTTGAAAAAAGTGAAAAAAAAAAAAAAAAAAAAAAGATAGGAAATGAGATGCTTGCCAAACACCCCCCATCTTTCAATTCCCTCTCCCTCCTCACCCCTTTCTTCTCTCCCCCTCACCTCCTTTTCCCCTTCTTTGCTTATATACGCCTTTTTTGAGACTCTTATCCTGCTGAGGTTTTCTCTAGCATTATTCATCTCTTTGAAGGCCTTTTATCTGGGCTCTTTGTTTAGTCGTCTTTACTTGCAGTATCGGTTTTTGGCATTCGTGTTAATAATTAATAGTGTCAGGTAATTCATTTCATGTATTTCCTTTCAATGTCTTTTTTTTTAGTGCTTATTGTTGGACCAGCTAGCCCTAATTTATTGTTTTTAGTTATAATTTTTCTTCATTTATCTATGAAAAAAAAAAAAATTAGATAGTCTCGTCAATAATCTTTGTACAATTAAGTAAATATCTGGGACAGGCATCCTTACCTAAATCTTACTTTCCAAATCCTACATTATCTTAGGCCCCGTTTAGTAATCCCCCGCCCTTCCCCTTATGGGAGAATTTTTTTTTTTGAGTGAGAGTAAAAAGTGATTGATGTGATATAAAGTAAAAAGAATTTATATGGAAAAGTAAAAAAAAATTGTATTGTAATGAATTTTTTTATTTAAATAATAATAACAATTGTTGATGTAATATAAAAAGTAAAAAATATTGAAAATGTTTTGAGTTGATTTTTTTAAAAAAAATGTAAAAATAAAGGGAGGAAGTTATTGAGCGGGGCTTAACCATTCCTCTAAAGTAGTCCTTTTTAATTTTAAAGTACTACACGTGAGCCACGAGCGCGCATCAACATCGATCCTCAAAGTCAAGTCAGTCATGAGTCAATAAACATACTGTTGAGGTCCGCGTAAAATATGTGTAGTTTCTGGAGCCCGGCCGGCCAGGCAGGAATCATCCTCCTCTCATCCCAATTCCCATTTCCCACGCACGCCTATATATAAATAGACCTTCAATTTATTTCTCCTCCATACACACAGATTAAGCTAATTTTGATCAGAGTTCTCTCACGAAAGCCGCTTGCTATTGCTTCCGATCCTCTAAAACATGAAGGTAAATCTGGCCTATTACATGCATGCACCAAGAACGCAGTAAAAGTAAATTCTGAAACTTGACCTAAGTGTGTCTTTTTATGTTATGGTGCAGCAAAAAATAGTTATCAAGGTGCAACAACTGAGCAGTGAAAAATGCAGAGCCAAGGCCATGAAGATTGCCGCGAGAGAAGATGGTTACTTAGCTAGCTAGCATCAAACTGATCATGAATACTTAATTTGTTCGGGTTTTAATTAAGAAGTAGAGTACATTGGAGGTAAGCTAGTACTTAATTATAATATAATAATGTTTATATATATTCTACAGGTGTGAGCTCGGTGGCAGTAGAAGGGTCAGAAAGAGATCAGTTGGTGGTGGGTGGCGAAGGAGTTGACCCGGCTAACTTGACCAGCTCGCTAAGGAAGAAGCTTTGCCCAGCTGCCACCCTATTGAGCGTCGAAGAAGTGAAGGAAAAAGTGGAAAGAAATCCGGAAGTTATAATTAGCCCTTCACAGAGTGTTACCAACTTTTCAGAGTACTTACCAGCGTATTATCAAATATACCAAGCACCATTTCCCAATTCCTATGAAGTCGTCTACGATCCGTATCCAACTAACTGCTCCATCATGTAATCGTCCCGGCCGGCCCCTAAACCTTTGTTTCTGTTAAGTTTGGCGCACTATATATGTTGCTTAGAGTGTGTTACTTAGGTAATTCTTCCTGTTTTTAGATTGGTCTTTTGGCCATTAACGCATGGCTGAAATATAAAATAAGCACTGTTTTAGATTGTACTTCATCGTCCTCACTATTGGTGTTTAAAGACTCTTGATATCTAGCTAATTATAACCGCCTACAAGTTTGTCGGGGTTACAATTTGTGTTTGCATTTCGAAGCATTTGTATAAAATTATATAAGTTAATTTTAACTCGATCAATTTAATTAATTAAACAAATTAAATCTGTTAACCTTAATCCGTTAATTTCGGTCCGATTTATACATATCAAATTCACATATTGTGTAAAAGATTATTAGGCCGTAATACAAAGAGGTTTCAATTCTTCCAATTCAGTTAGAATTAATACACCTAAACAATGGTCTGACTTGGAATGCCATTGGATTCAGCAATGGACTTTACAGCTGGTATCGGCTTATATATTCACGATTAACGTACCCGAACAAATTAATTAATCACTTTCAAGGCATGGTACCACAACTGATTTTACAACCTTTATTTTTTTATTTAGTTTTCATACGTTCAATTTCAAGCCAGTGATCGAAGACCTTGAGGTGGAGTCTCTTTTTTCTTCTTTGACTTGAAGCTTAGGTTTTGAATACATACGGAAAGAAAATTTGTGAGTTAGGCCATTATGCAATGGCTTAATTAACTCACAAATTTTCTTTCCGTGTGTATTCAAAACCTAAGCTTTACGTATGACAAAGAAGAAAAAAGAGACTCCAGCTCAAGGTCTTCGATCACTGGTGATAAAATAAATATATGAAATAGAGAATATATGTAAAAGAGAGAAAGAGCAGAAGAGAGAGCGGAAATATATTAAGGACTATATTCTATTGAGTCTTGATGCACATAACATATTACAAGAGACCTCATATATGAGTAGTGACCAAAAAATCCTAGAGTAAATAAGGTAGAGAATAAATCGTATTAGGAAAGATAATAACCTTAGAATAATATAATATTCTAACATCCCCCTCAAACTCAAGGTGAAAGATTATGAAATCTTGAGTTTGAAATTAAAAGCCGGATTTAAATGCAGCCAAAGTACTCGATTGTAATGTCCAATAAAATATTTAATGAGTTTATTAAATTTAAATAAAAATACGTCTATTTGGTATGATTTATTTTATCTATGAAAAAATAATAAAGAAAAAATATAATAAAAGTCAAATGAAATAAGAAAAAAAAAAAATAAAAGTAAAAGGTGTGGGGCGCAGGTGTGCGCCCCACATGAAATAAAATGAAGGGCCAAATGGCCCTTCACAAAAAGGAAGGGCCAGTCGGCCCTTAACACAAAAGAAGAAGAAAATGTGGCGCACGTCCGTGCGCCACTTTAATTAAAAAAAAAAAAGAAAAGGGCTGACGCCCATTTAGGGCATCTCATTGGCCTTTTTAGTTTGAACTTTTCACTTGATATTGGAGAAACTTCTCAAAAAATCATATGCATTGAGCTCTCTAAAATTTCTCTAAACTAATTCTTGTCAGAATCTCTCACCAAATTCAACCCCAAATTTTCTCACGCTATTCATTAAAATATTATTTTATTTTCACTTCCCGCCCATCTCACTTTTCCTCCGTCTGTCTATCCTTCTCTGTCTCGCTCTCTCTGCTATACAACACCACGAGAGTCCATTAAAGGCACTCCTAGGATCTTCTTCCTGAACTTCACTTAGGTACTGTATAACCAAAAATTATTCTAGACCCAAATCGGCACAACTCCACTTGGGTTCCTCTGTACCAGTTTCTTTTGTTGCCGGTAATGAGCAGAAAACGCACAACTGATGACTAGCTCTCTGGCAAGAGCTACCATTGAAAATTTCAGCAATAAAAACTCAAATGAATAAAAAAAAAAACAATATACCAAGATTTCCACCACAAAGTGTACAAACTTTTCCGAATTTCTGAACATGGATGCAAAAGGCAATACCCAAATCAACCAATTCTAGGAAAAACAATGGCTGGGTACCTGAATTGGCGACTTTTGAGAACTCCCACAGACGGAATTCCGAAAACCTAATTGAAAAGAGAGCCTCTGAGATCTTTCTAATCCACTTCGAAGCTTATTCAACCCCCTTCTGCCTTTTCGTTGAATGTATGCGCCGTAAATTTGGGTTCTGGGCTGGTGATTTATCGATCTCCTTTGCAGGGAGATGGGTGGTTGTTGAAGAATACATGTTGGACGTTGGATGAAGGGAGTTGGCCGGTTGTTGGTACAATTTTGATGTTCAAGACAGTTAAAGTAGTTGATCCAAAACTAATAAAAAATAATATTTATTTAAAATAGAAATTTTTTTTAGAGAGTTTGATGGAAGAGACTTTTTAAAAGTGACAGTTAAACTCAAAAAGGTTGACTTTTTCACTAAAATTTAGTGAAATTTTGAAGAGGCCAATGAGGATGCTCTTAGTCTCAAACCTCCTCATTTTTATTTTCTCTCCTTAAGGTTTTTCATGAAAAAACTTTGATCCACAAAGATCTAACCGTCCAAACTCAATTCCGACTTCAGAAACGTGATCTATGAAGCCCGATCTACATTTCTACCGATTGATTTGAGGTATTTTCACAAACTCTTAGTCTTTGAGATTTTAGATTAAATCTAATAAGGATATATGAGTTTGATTTTATGTGTTCTTAGGATTTGTTATGAGGAACTTGTTAAACACTCTCCAAGTGTTGGATTTACATTTGGTGAAATTTTTTGTGAGTTTCCTCAAACCCTAACTTTTGGGTATTTAATTTTAATTGAGTTTTTATGTGATTAACCCTTAGTAAAATGTTTATGGATTAATAATATTGTGGTGGAAGTAGTGTTTTATAAATTATGAGTTAATTTTGGAAAATTTAATTTGATGGGTTAAATTAATTTGGGGTTTTTAAGTGTTTAAAACTTAGATTGTTAATTTGTGGATTAATTGTAGTCATAGTGATGATTAATCTCAAATTAGGTATGGGTTTTGTAAAAATATGTATGTATGGGTTCGGTTCTAATATTAGTAAAAATAAATAATTATGGATATTTAGTTTAAATAGTATTTGCGAAGTTAACCCTAAGATTTTCTTATGGGTTAATGTTATTTTAAATGTGTTAATGATTTAAGTTAATAAGTTAATAATTATTATAAAAGATTAATGAAAATAATATTAGAGTTAATGGTATTGAGAAAATGTTAGTGAGAAATAATTTAGAAATTAGTGCATATAATTTTAAGGTTAATGTTAGTATAAAAGTGTTAGTGAAATTAATTGCGGGTTAATAAATAATTAAATAGTGATTTTAATATCTAACCCTTAGTAAATACTTTAAGTTAGTGTTGTTTGAATTTTAGTTAGTGTCTAGGATTTATGGGTAGACGTTTGGAACCCTTAAAATATTATAGATTTTCCAACGGTTTAGCCTTGAGCGATTCAAGTGCTAATTAGGGTGTTAATTGTTTAATGTGTTAAATAGTGCAATGTGTTATTCGACAGTGATACATTGCAAGGTGATGTCTAGGAGACCTGGTGCTTAATATCCACGCAGCCAAGTGATATTTTACTCACTGAGAAACTATTATTTTCATGTATTATAGAATTGCAAAATATATATTGTCTTGTAAATCCGAACCAACTGTATGTTAAATATATATGTTTTGCTTAATTTGAGTACTTTAAAGTATGTTCAAATATATCAAGGATAGTTTTAGAATATAGTATAGTATGTTGCATGTTTTGGATAAAATATTAATTTTTTTTTGAAAAGTATGATTTATCAGCATGATACAGTAAAGCAATATTTACTAGTCAAGCACAGAGCATAAAGCATGTAGTATAGAGCATAAAGCATGCAGTAACCCAGCAGTAGCTTAGTTCAGCAGTTTAACAGCAGCACAGTAGCATGCATAGCATATATAGCATGCATAGCATATATAGCATGATTTAAATTGTGTGATGTTTTCATGATATAGAATATTGTACTTTTTATGTTAGACATTTTAGTATGCCTAAGAGTTTTACTAGCAAAGAGCTTATGTATATTACTATCGTCTAGTTGCATGATTTAAGAACATTGAGCTTGGACGTACAAGGGTATTGTCATTGTTCTGTATGAGTAATACAGTGTCCTGGGAGTAGGTAGATGAATTGTCGTAGTACATCAGTAAAAATTGCTTGGATATCAGAGTTTTACTCTAGTAACCGCATAGACAATTATGTGTCTTCGACATGAAGTTGTAATGCCCTAAGATTCGGTGTTGACCATATTCGGGAAATGATAGTAAGCTCGTACTAAAGAGCGAGATGACATGCTTTAAGCTTGGTGTACTTGGATGTGACGCTATTGGCTGGGATATCAGTGTGTTTTGGGAGTAGGTAGATGGATTGTCGTGGTACATCAGTAAGAAGTGCTTGGATATCAGAGTTTTACTCTAGTAACCACATAGACAACTATGTGCCATAGACATGAAGTTGTAATGCCCTGAGGCATGGTGATATCACAGTTAATAACATTAGATCTCTGTGCATTTGAGCTACCAACATAGAAGTGTTATTGTACATGAGTGTATACGTGGTTGCCTCTAAGCCATTAGAACTTCTACGTATGGGTCCAACTACATAGTATGTTTTAAATGTTTTCTGATAGTCGGTGTTCACTATATCAGCTAAGGGGGTTTTCAAACAAAGTTTATGAATTGGTAGCTGTTATAGTGTACGTGTGACTAAAGAGAAAAAAGTTGGTTCTTTGTGAAAACTCAGTTAGTTTAATATCACTGAGGTCTCGGTATGTTTTATACGGAAACGGTGGGTTCATAATTCCACTTCTGCGGATGCGGCAACCCCCGCAACCGTGCAGACATTGATGCTTTGGTTGCAGGTTCTGCAGATATAGATATTGACTCGTCCACCTAGCGTATGGGATGCTATGATTGGAGCACATCGCGACAGTCATAAGTCACAGACTTATGGATAGTCCGCATTTTGGGTATTTTATTTATGGCTCGTGTCCTACGTGTCATATGTATTTGGTGAGCATGTATTTTAGTATGTAGTTAGTGTAATGTGTTTTATAGGCCTTAAATAGATAGACTTATAAATGGTTCTTGTTGTAATTAATAGTTATGTATTAAATGTATTTCCGCTATTGATATGTGAATATCAGGTACATGTTATGGAACGTGTACGTCATGTTGGCTGAGCGACAAGTAGTCGTGTCATTGTGAGAATTCATTTATGTATGTTTAAAAAAAAAAAGAAGGGTCGTCACATCGATGGTTGGATCAAAACGGTGACGTCGAGAAAGGCTGAAAATGACGGCTGGAGAACGAAGATTAGCCGTTAATCCCGTGAGGGGCCAAGCCGCAACTGACAATGATGATCGGAGAACGAAAACTAGCTGTCAATACTGTGAAGAGCCAAATCACATTGTGCCAAAAGGTTGAAGGAGACGGTCGGAGAACGGAGAATATCCATTAATTCCATGAGGGGCCAAACCGCAACTTACAATGATGGTCGGAAACAGAAAGTAGCCGTTAATCCTGTGAAGGGCCTAACCATATTGTGCCAAGTTTCGCCAATGAATTGAGCTGCAGAGCACAACAAAATAGGCAAACAAAAATCCAAAAGAGGGGTTTTTCTTTTTTACTTTTTTTAAGGTAAAAGTCGCCCGAAAAGTCGCCGAAGAAGACTGAAAAATCTCCCGAAAAGAGACAAAAAGGAGTCCGAAAAGAGGCCAAAAGTTGACAACAAAGCCGCCAAAAAAGTCCGGAGAGAGGCCAAAAGTCGACAACGAAGCCGCCGGAAAAGTTCGGAAAGAGGCCAAAAGTCAACAACGAAGCCGCCGAAAAAGGCCAAAAGTCGACAGAAAAGTTGTTGAAAACCGCCGGAGAAGACCGAAAAGTCGTCGGAAAAGATCACCGGCCGAAAAGTGGCGGCTGAAGGCGCCTAGCCGCCGTGGCACAAATTTCACTGTATGCACGTGTAGTGCACGCGCAGCAGTTGGGCGGCGCGTGAAACAAGGTGCAGAAACTTTCCACCAACGCGTGAGAAATCTGACGGGGGCGTTCTCGGAGGCTCTGAACAGGTCTCGGGCTTATCTACAGATTGGGGCAGAAACCTGATCGGTTGACGGACTGTAGCGGCCAGCGGCAAGACGACAGAAGCTTTAGGCTGCAGAATATTCAGGCGGCCCGTGGGGAGCGTGGATGCTTCGATGAAATTGATCTCGGCGACTCTGACACGATCGTCTCCCAAGGTTTCTAGTGGTATGGTCACCAGTTCGAAACAAGGACAGGAAGAGGAAGAACCGTGAAAGACAGAGTGATGAGGTATTGTGGAAGCAATGGTGGCGCCGAAAAACTGTTGGGAAGATGCCGGAAAAATAAAGAGAATTTATTGGAGGCCACAAGATAATATGGCTCTGATACCATGTTAAATAAATATATATGAAATAGAGAATATATGTGAAAGAGAGAAAGAACGGAAGAGAGCAGAAATATATTAAGGACTACATTGTATTGAGTCTTGATGCACATAACATATTACAAGACCTCTATATATAAAGAGGCTATGAGTAGTGACCAAGAAACCCTAGAGTAAATAAGGTAGAGAATAAACCGTATTATGAAAGATAATAACCTTAGAATAATATAATATTCTAACATTCTCCCTCAAACTTAAGGTGGAAGATTCTGAAATCTTGAGTTTGAAATTAAAAGCCGGATTTAAATGCAGCCAAAGTACTCGATTGTAATGTCCAACAAAATATTTAATGGGTTTATTAGGTTTAAATAAAAATACGTCTATTTGGTATTTTAAATTCATTCCTTGAATTGTTCTTTTAAATTAATATTTTTTTTTTATATTTAGATTGCTCTTTTTGATAATTATTTTTATTTAATTATTTGTAAATATATATATAGTTTTTGTTTCATATTTTAATTGTATAAAATAGATAATTGTAATTACCTAATATTATGGAGAGCAATGATTATATTGAAATTCAACTAAAATTCTAAACGAGTTCGTGTCGATGTAAATTCAATAAATTTGCCAGTAGATCCTTATTTAACAAAAAAAAAAAAAAAAGCATATGATTATCATCCTAGTGATATAGATCAAATTCAAAGAGCATATTTACAAAATGGACATTGTCAACAAATTAACCATAATTTTCCACAAACACAATTTGAAAAAACATGGCATTGTATTAATTTAGCATGGTTCAAAGAATATGATGATTGGTTGGAATACAACATTTCAAAAGATGTTGTGTATTGCTTGTTTTGTTATCTTTTAAGACTAGAAACTACAAATCAAACAGGTGACCGAAGACTCGTTTATTACATAAGGGTTTAAAAATTGGAAAAAAAGAATAAAAAATTAAGAGAAGTTACATAATCATGTGGGGGTTACAAAAATAATTAAAATATGAAAACAATTATAAAAAACAAAAGCAATCCAATTTTTGTTCAATAATAATAATAATAATAATAATAATTTAAAAGAGCAAATGAGAGAATTGAAGAACAGTTTTTTTTTTTTTTTTTTTTTTTTTTTTTTTTTTTTTTTTTTTTTGAATTCGGTGCCTTCATTGCCTTGTCACTTCTTTGCATGTTAAAAAACAGAGTTAAACGGACGTGGCTCACCTAAGTTATACAGTGCGTTTTGAAAAGAAAAGGAAAAAAATATGCTAGATTGTCTTCAACCTTGGTCTATCGTTCAACTTCTGTAATTTTTCTAAACTAATTATAGAAATGCCTTGAAAGCTTGAGCTCTGAAAATAAAAGAAAATCACAGGAGATGGTGGGCAAATTTGCCCCCTAATGAGTTATTGATGATATTTGAGATGACGCTTCATTTCTTGGGGCTGTTAGATTCTAGGTGTTGTTGAAATGATTGTGCCCCTTATTAGTTGTGCATGATCTCTGGTGAATTGATGGGCGTCGCTTGGACTCTCGAATGGATGTAGCATGTGGGCGCATTTACTTGGCTTCTGAATTGACTCTGTATTGATGTTCTATCTTCTATAAATACTTTCACCTTTTGGAAATCTTTCAAAGATGTGAGGTTTTCTTCAGATCTTCCGTCTTCATTCGATTTCAACTTTCTGGTTTTCCTTGTTTCTGACCTCTGCAACAAATGAGATGGAATCTTTATTGTGATGGCCTTTTCATTTGTTGCATAGGTCTAGAACAAAGAATTCCGATCAAAGTATGCTGTGTTGGAGGAATATGCTTGGAGTTTTGCCCCCAAAGGATAAAATAACAATCTTTTTTTTTTTGGTAGGATCAGGAGCTGTTCGAGCTTTTACTGAGAATTCTGAATCGTCCGGGGATGGCCGAGGGAACCAGACGGCCGGCCGCGAGGAAGAAGAAGAGACTTTATACTTACTTGACAAATTATCACGTTATTAAAATAGTAATGCAAGGAACTAAATAGTAACGTGATTGTATATCACGTTACGATCAATAGTTACGTGGACAATATGTCCACGTTACTATAAATTGCAATTATTATTTAAAAAATGGCAAAGTACATATATCCCCATCAAGCTACCACTCAATTGTCAATGTACCCCCCCAAATTACTAATTGTGTTAATGCCCCCCTCAAACTACTAAAAAATGTCAATGTCCCTGTTAAGACTAACAAAAAGATAAAAATGATCCTAAATTTTTTTAAATAAGACAAAAATGTCCTTATAAATTGGAGAAAGAAAAAAAAAAACCAGTTTTTTTGTTATATAAAAAAAAGTAAAAAATAACTGAAAATTATAAAAACAATTTTTTTTAAAAAAAAACAAACAAAAGAAAAAAAAAATTGTTTTTAATTTTTATTTTTATTATTATTATTTTAAAATAAATTTTGTCATTAGGGTGACATTGACATTTTTAAGTAGTTTAAGGGGGGATATATATTGACACAATTAGTAGTTTGGGAGGAACATTAATTGTCAATGTAGTGGTAGTTTTAGGAGGTTATGTGTACTTTTTCCTTTAAAAAAAATGATTAATATGATCAAGAGGATCATTCGATCGATCGATAGGATCAATAGATCATCCTCATGGTCATGATCGATCGTGATGGATCGTTAGGATCATCCGATCGATCATAATGGATCAAAGGATCAATAGATCATCCAATCGATCATGATGGATCAATAAGATCAAAAGATCATCCGATCGATAATGATGGATCAATAGGATCAATAGATAATCCGATCGATCCTAATAGATCATGAGGATCATTCGATCGATCATGATTGATCAATAGGATCATGAAGATCATCCGATCGATCATGATCAATCAATAAGATCAATAGATCATTCGATCGATCATGATGGATCAATAGGATCATGCGATCGATCATGATTGATCAATAGATTATCCGATCGATAATGATGGATCAATAGGATCAATAGATCATTCGATCGATTGTAATGGATCATGAGGATCATCCGATCGATCATGATGGATCAATAGGATCAATAGATCATCCGATCGATCATGATAGATCAATAGGATCATGAAGATCATCCAATCGATCATGATTCATCAATAGGATCAATAGATTATCCGATGGATCAATAGATCATCCGATCGATCGTAATGGATCATGAGGATCATTCGATCGATCATGATTGATCAATAGGATCATGAGGATCATCCGATCGATCATGATCAATCAATAGGATCAATAGATCATCCGATAGATCATGATGGATCAATAGGATCAATCAATAGGATCAATAGATCATCCGATCGATCATGATGGATCAATAGGATCAATCAATAGGATCAATAGATCATCCGATCGATCATGATGGATCATGAGGATCATCCGATCGATCATGATTGATCATGAGGATCATCCGATCAATCATGATTGATCAATAGGATCAATATATCATCCGATCAATTGTAAGGGATCATGAGGGTCATCCAATCGATCATGATTGATCAATAGGATCATCTGATCGATCATGAGGATCATCCGATCGATCATGATTGATCAATAGGATCATGAGGATCATCCGATCGATCATGATCAATCAATAGGATCAATACATCATCCGATTGATCATGATGGATCATGAGGATCATCTGATCGATCATGATTGATCAATAGGATCAATATATCATCCGATCGATCATAATGGATCATGGGGATCATCCGATCGATCATGATTGATCAATAGGATCATGAGGATCATCCGATCAATCATGATCAATCAATAGGATCAATAGATAATCCGATCGATCATGATGGATCAATAGGATCATGAGGATCATCAGATCGATCATGATTGATCAATAGATCATCCGATCGATCGTAATGGATCATGAGGATCATCCGATCGATCATGATGGATGAATAGGATCAATAGATCATCCGATCGATTAAATATTAATTCAGTTAAATATTGTATTAAATAGTAACATTATATTATTTTACGAGTTACTATGGAGTAACCTATTTATGAGTGCACGTTACTTTTCCAAATGACAGTAACAGCCATCTGCAGGTTACTGTTTAATAAATGTAATAACACGGTATTGTATTCCGCATTACTGTTTCAGTAACGTGTAAATTGCACGTTACTGAAACATTTTGAGACCTGTGCCGCGCGGGCTACTTCCGTGCTGAATTTGGGAACAAATTCCATTCTCCCCCTCTCCCTGGTCTCCCTCACTTTGCTCTCCCTCTCCCTCAATAACGGTCGTCTCTCACACTCCCTCTCAGTCTCTCTGCTCAGTCTCCCCCTATGTAGGTAACACGTATTGAATATTGTTCATATTGTTGATTTTGTTAATATTGAATATTTTATAATATTGTTGATATTAGATATTGTTGATATTGAATATTGGATATTGGATATTGTTGATATTGTTAATATTGTTGCATTGGATATTTGATATTGGATATTGTTAATATTGTTGATATTGGATAATATTGATATTGTTGATATTGGATATTAAATATTGAATATTCTAAAAAAAGAGTTATATTCATATAATCTATTGAGGCAAATTATTGTGGATATTGAGATAATATAATGTGGATATTGGAATAATATTAAAATTTATATGTCAAACTTTAAACCCTAATCAGAATTTTTAACTTAATTTTTTAAAAGCTTATATTGATATTGAGACAATATTACAATTTATTTGACAATCTACCCTAATCAGATATTTTAACCTAATTAATTAGAGGCCAATATTTATATTGATAATTTGATATTATGATTAATTACAACATGATGAAACCTCCACAGAATGTCTTGATCCACAAGAACCCCTCACGGAGAGGGGAGAACATGAAGAAACCGAATGTCTTGATCCATCACATGTTAAGGTCTCTTGAAATCTTCAAGACCTAGTCATGTTGGAAGCTGAGTCAAGGAATCCCATTATGAAGAAAGCATTCCTAATTTCCCGTCAAACATCTGTTGATGGAGTGCATCATTGGCAGACACGGCTCCGAAGGCAGACTACTGTTTCTGGAGACACATCTACATGAGGTAATTTCTTGTGTTTATCCACGTTCAAACCGTATGTTTCTCTTGCTCTCTCTTTTTTTTTTCTTTACAACAAAAGAAAGGCTTAGGTAGTGGAACTGATAAACATCGAGAATGAGGGAAAGTGAGCCGGCCCCACCAACCACTGGTATAAGAACACTAGCAATTGGACTAGTACAATCTGTCCAAAAACAAAAGGAGACAATGGTGGGCAAGTAAGCAAAAAAGAAAAAAAAAATAGCGAGAGACATACTATTTGAACGTGGATAAACACGAGAAATTTCCTGCTGTAGATGTATCTCCAAAAGCAGTAGTCTGCCTCCGGAACCGTGTCTGCCAGTAATGCACTCCAACAATAGATGTTTGATGGGAAATTAGGAATGCTTTCTTCATAATGGGATTCCTTGACTCAGCTTCCAGCACGACTAGGTCTTGAAGATTCCAAGAGACCTTAACATGTGATGGATCAAGACATTCAGTTTCTTCATGTTCTCCCTTCTCCGTGAGGGGTGCGTTGTGTATTTTGCAGTTTACCCTAGCACTTGACAGATATTCTACACCTCGTTTGAATGTTAGATCGTCTACTTGCAGCGGTTCAGATAATAATTAATTACTTTTATGTTATATCCTTATTATTTTTTAATATTGATGACGTTTCTTTATATTCCACATGTTACTCCTTAAATGTTAGTTTTAATATGATATTATTGTATTTTTGTTTGCTGAGTTTGTTTGTTATATCATTTATATGTAATATGAAGCATGTTGTTGTGCATCCGTTAGTAGCTGTTTTATCATTGTGTATTGCGTGTATTCTTTATGTATAATTGTTCATATATATGTGAAAACACATGAAAACACAAACATTGGTTATATTATTTTCAAGGGTTGTAATTTTTGACGATTCATTCTCAATGTATATTGTTGTGCTTGTTCTTTAAAATTAAATGTAAAATGTTGTGATTGTTGACGAATGGATGGATGGAAACATACAATTTGTTGTAATTTTAGGAGGATGGATGTAAATGATCAACCGCTAAAAAAATATTTGGGAGAGCAAAAATCTGTAATTTTTTTTTTTTTTTTAATATATCTATTTAACCTGAAAATTAGTTGTGCGTTACAACATTTCCTAACCTAATAATATTCACGTTACAAACCATAGTCACGTGAGGATGAGTTCTGTTTTACAACATACACTAACCTAACAATCTTCACGTTATAAATTACAGTAACGTGATAATTAATTCTGCGCTACAATATTCACTAACCTAAAAATATTCACGTTGCAATTATTCAGTAACCTGAAAGTTAATTCTGCGTTACAACACTTTAGTAACCTGTTTTTTGCATTTTACAACAACTCAGTAACGTGCAGTTTCACATAATTCGATCTCAGTAACTTGAGACATTTGTTGCATTACTGGACAGTAACGCGATGTTATATTTTCACGTTACAATACACATTTTAGCAACCTAAGGGATACTGACATTGGCTTTGCGTTACTGGGGCCACGTTACTGAGTTCCACTAACATAAAAAACGCATTTTCACGTTACTGACCGCAGGTTAGTATTCACAATTTTTTTTTGTAGTACTGTATGCCTTGAAAGTGATTAATTAATTTGTTCAGGTACGTTAATCATTAATATATAAGCCGATACCAGCTGTAAAGCCCATTGCTGAATCCAATGGCATTCCAAGTCCGTCGGACCATTGTTTAGGTGTATTAATTCTAACTGAATTGGGAGAACTCTAACCTCTTTGTATTATGGCCTAATAAATTTTTAACATGATATGTATAAATTGGACTTGAAATTAACGGATTAAGGTTAATAGATTTAATCCGTTTAATTAATTAAATTGGTCGAATTAAGATTATCTTATATAGTCTTATACAAAAGTCTCGACATGCAAACACAAATTATAATCCCGATAAGCTTGTAGCCTTGTAGGTGGCTATAATTAGCTAGATATCAAAGTCTTTAAACACTAATAGTGAGGACGATGAAGTAGAATCTAAAACAGTCGCTTATTTTATATTTCAGCCATTAATGGCCAAAAGACCAATCTAAAAACAGGAAGAATTACCTAATTAACACACTCTAAGCAACATGCATATATAGTGCGCCAAACTTAACAGAAACAAAGGTTTGGGGGCCGGCCGGGGCGATTACATGATTGAGCAGTTATTTGGATACGGATCGTAGACGGCTTCATAGTAATTGGGAAATGGTGCTTGATATATTTGATAATACGCTGGTGACTCTGAAAAGTTGGAAACACTTTGTGAAGAGATAATTATAACTTCCGGATTTTCTTCCACTTTTTCCTTCACTTCTTCGACGCTCAATAGGGTGGCAGGGCAAAGCTTCTTCCTTAGCGAGCTGGTCAAGTTAGCCGGGTCAACACCTTCGCCACCCACCACCAACTGATCTCTATCTGACCCTTCTACTGCCACGGAGCTCACACCTGTAGAATATATATAAACATTATTATATTATAATTAAGCACTAGCTACCTCGAATGTACTCTACTTCTTAATTAAAACCCGAACAAATTAAGTATTCATGATCAGTTTGATGCAAGCTAACTAACCGTCTGCTGTCGCGGCAATCTTCATGGCCTTGGTTCTGCATTTTTCACTGCTCAGTTGTACCTTGATAACTATTTTTTGCTGCACCATAACATAAAAAGACACTTATATAGGTCAAGTTTCAGAATTTACTTTTACTGCGTTCTTGGTGCATGCATGTAATAGGCCAGATTTACCTTCATGGTTTAGAGGATCGGAAGCAAGCGGCTTTCGTGAGAGAACTCTGATCAAAATTAGCTTAATCTGTGTGTATGGAGGAGAAATAAATTGAAGGTCCATTTATATATAGGCGTGCGTGTGAATTGGGATGAGAGGAGGATGATTCCTGCCTGGGCTCCAGAGACTACATATATTTTACGCGGACCTCAAAAGTATGTTTATTGACTGACTTGACTCTGAGGATCCATATTGGTGCGCGCTCGTGGCTCACGTGTAGTGCTTTTAAAAAGGACTACTTTAGATGAATGGTTAGATCGTAGGATTTGGAAAGTAGGATTTAGGTAAGGATGCCTGTTCCAGATATTTACTTAATTGTACAAAGGTTATTGACGACACTATCTAGTGTTTTTTTTTTTTTTTTTTTTTTTTTTTTTTTTTTTTTTAAGAACAAATAGTGATTTAACTTAAAACAATAAATTTAGATAAATGAAGAAAAATTATAACTTAAAATAATAAATTAGGGCTAGCTGGTCCAATAATAAACACAAAAAAAAAATAGAGATTAGGAGGGAATTCATCAAATGAATTACCCGACGTTATTGATTCTTGACACGATGCCAATAACTGATGCTACTAGTAAAGATAGTTAAACAAAGATACCAAATAAATGGCCTCCAAAATGGTGGATAATACTAGAAAAAACTCCAGCAAGATAGGAGCTTCAAATTAAAGAGGCGTAAGCAGAAGGGGAAAGGAGGGAGAGAGAAGAAAGAGGTGAGGAGAGAGAGGGAAAGACAGCTTCCCTGAAGCTCTCATCCCATGACTTCTGGATCTGAGGCTTTTCATAAAAGAGTTTTTTAAAAAAGCACATTAATTAGGAAAACGTAAGGGTATCCATATTGATAATAATAATATTAATGATATATACATAAATAAGTAGAAACATATTCACTACAAACTCAGTTTTTGTAGTTCATACATAATGCTGGAGAAAAAGAGGTAGACTGGACAGTGGGAGGTGAGCAGGGACTACATATGAAAGCAGTTGAAATTCAATGGGGGCATTTTGCAGCTTACCCATCATCATTAATATCATGGATCAGCTATGCTCAATTGCTCATATCATATTTTGAGTTTAATCATTGATTTTATCAAGTATCTAAAGTACCTTTTGAGTAATGTTACACATCATTCCCTTACCTTCCTTTTGTCCCCCCAAAATTGATGTGGCTCTTAAAATTACCATTGGATCAAAATCCAAGAGTGATATATAAAAAATTCAATGGTGATTTTAAGAATCACATCAATTTTGGGAGGATAAAAGGAGGACAAAGGGATGATGTGTAGCATTACTCCCCATTAGACACCAGTATTTCCCTCGCTAACAGAATTTGTAAACTTAAATAGTAGGGAAAACTCCAATTATAACTCCGGATCTTTCATCACTTTTGCAATTAAGTACTCAAACTTTAAAAAGTGACAATTTAGGGTATCCATCTTTCAATTTAGAATTTTTCATTAAATTCTGTCAAAATTTCCAAAATACACTCTCTTTTTTTAAGAAAAAAAAATGGCAAGGATTTAGGTGTTGGTTAGAATTTAACGAAATTTGCAAAAAATACACATGCCTGAATCTTTGAAAATTTTTATAAATAAATAAAAAAATGGGTAGAAACCAGAAACATATATAGGCCCAAAAGATGCTAGGCCCATAGACCATGTTATGTCGAGTATGGCCCAGAAGGCTCTCAATGAAATGGGAATTATATCCCATTCGAGTCCACGTACAAGGAACTCTAGGCAAAGGGTTAAATCCCTACAAAAATAAGTAGAATGATAATTTCGGATTCAGATCGGCCGGTTAGCTGCCCGTTGCATGTGAGAGGACATCTCATGTGCAATGGAAAGCTAGCTAGACCACTTGAACTTCAACTGTTCGGAGAAGAGTTCGGATACTTAGCTTGTTTGGCTCCGACGAGTAAATATTGTTCGAACAGAATGAAAT
Organism: Alnus glutinosa; assembly: GCF_958979055.1. Classification (NCBI taxonomy): domain Eukaryota; kingdom Viridiplantae; phylum Streptophyta; class Magnoliopsida; order Fagales; family Betulaceae; genus Alnus; species Alnus glutinosa. The sequence goes on from NC_084893.1 coordinate 29,498,124, forward strand.
TCAGAATGATCGAGTAGCTTTCAATGCAGCCTATTCCCGTCCGACAAATTGGAATACGAGATAATAGGTAATGAGTTAAAAGATAAAAATAGAAATGTGATTAGCGATTTGACCAAAAAAAAAAAAATTCTAAAATAAATGGACTAATATAATAATTTTTCTTCAAATTTATTTAATTCAATCTGCTCTGGTACGGTGGTACTCAATTTTTTATTTTTTATTTTTCTCACAAATTAAATAGAGTGAATATCGAAGCACTTACGAACTTATATAATTTAAACTACAGATCTATAATATGTAACCAGGACATGTAAAATGTATATATAGTTATCATGATCTCTTAGTTTGCTTTTCTGAGATCTAAAATATCTAATATTTCTAGCTACTATATACATGTGGAACAATATTAGTTCCATTTACTTTTGAGCAAATTAATTTGTTTCTATTTGACTACTATTATTTACACTTGATCAAATTAATCGATGTTAATTGGTATATATCAAGGAAAAATATCATTTAAAAAATATTAATCACGTACACAAACTATGGAAGAATTGGGCATATATATCAAGGAAAGAGGTAGACACCAAGGAATTGAGATATATATATATATATATATATATATATATATATATATATATATATATATATATATATATATATATATATCAATTGTCATTATATTGATCAATTTATTTTTGGTTTAATGTTTTTGTCCCTTTACGATCGGTTGGTTGTATTTTCTTTTCTTTTTTTAACGAAACATATGAGTATTTCATTAATTAAAGATCACAAGCATAAAGTTTTTATATTACAAAACATAAAGCTCTACAAAATTATAGCTACATACTATAAAGTTACATAGTCATCAATATAACAAAATTCTTACAATAAAATGTTATTTATGACTTTCATCTTCCTTTAATCCATGTACAAAAAAAGTTAAAGAGCAAATATGCTCCGAGCAGACTAGATCTAAGATAAGGGTAGCCAAATATCCTAGAAAAATTTATTTAAACCGGCCGTGAGAGATAACCCTACACACGGAACTATCCAGTCCATGAGAGATAACCTCTCACACCTGACTAACCTTCATTCCACAGATCGCCCATAAGGACAGATCTAAAAAGAATAAAACTTTTATTTAAAGCAAAAACACAACCAGCAAATAGCAGCAGTGGTCAGGGAGGAGATGAACGATACAACATAGTGGTAGATGGACGGATGCATAGCGGAGAGGTTAAAATTACTGATCTGATCGGAAAATACTTACAAACAAAAGAAAAAATTAGAATGGAAAAAATATGGTAAGAGCTGAGAGTAAAAAAAGAATGAATCTACGCCTGCTGACTCTTATCAGATTTGAGTGTTTTGTGAATATTTTGACAAGTCGGTTGTATTCAAGTGAAAAAAAATTGTTTAAAAAATCTCACATCAATAATATATGTCAATGAGTCGATGTGAAAATTAATATATGAAAACAGTGTGAGAGAGACAGCACATGGCATGGAGAAAAAGTCAAGGAAATTTTCAATTGTGCTTATACATATATATGCGTGGTTGTGTTCAAGTCAAAGTCATCAACCATTCAGTACTTTTTTCTTTAAGAATAATCAACTTGTGACATGCTTTGAATTAGTCTTTGTAAAACTTAATTAATTAATACATCCAAGGAAATTAGGAATATATATATATATATATATATATAATTAATAGCCTTCCTTAGTGCACATGAACGAGTTTGACTATATATAGGCTAAGCTTAAGATTGGTGTGAGACATTAATTATTATTATTATTATTATATTTTTTTTGAGAAGTTGAGATTTCATTAATCAAATCATAATCTCTCGTTAAGCAAGAAGTACATGCATTCCGGACAATAGAGGACAGTCCTTCATCCATACATTGTCAAGAAATTAGAAAATGACTAATTTTGCCAAACAATGAACATTAATATTAGCCTCTCGTGTAACATGGTAGACAGAACAATGGTGCATCCTCTAGATCCAAATCCGTGTATAACAAGTGGAACGACATCTTAAATGATACGTTTGGTATAGAGAATAGACTTTTAGAATTAATAGAATAATTATTCCGATAATTGTTATTCTGTCGTTTAATTGGTTAGTTTTTTTATTTTTGGAAATAAATTGATATCTAAAAGACAAAATAGCACCGAAGGATTCTGAAATTTTTCCCCTAAGATTAATTGGCGTTTTTAAGATAAAAAAGAAAAAAAAGAAAAGAAAAAATATAAATAAATAAATTAGATTACAATATCCACTTCCTAACGAAGAAACAACTTTTAGACATCAGTGATTATTTATGCGACTCACTTAATTAAAATATTTTCCGGAGCTTAGGGCCTTAGGCAACGATTAACAACTTAGCTAGGGTTGTTAATTTGTCGCTTTAAGAGTTGGTGAGGGTTCCTCGCCACTGTGACGTTCTTCTTTTTTCTAGCTAACACACGTACATCTTCAAAAAAAAAAAAAAAAAAAAAAAGAAGAAGGAGAAACTATGTTCCCACGTACGATAATTGATGGCGTTTTGTGAGAATCCGAACGCCAATTACGCTATCTAAATTCCCATTATTTTTAGTAATAAAATAATTCAGGAATATCTAAGAATTTTCTCAAGATCTTTGACATTAATCTTGAGAGAGACATGCAGCAAATTAATTATTATTATTATTATTTTTCTTTGGATCGATGAATAAAGAGACTGCAAATTACCGAAATGGCCGCCAGCAAGATAAACACTTCCGGTACCAAACGTCCTACAATCCAAACCGACTGTCTTCCTCCTCTCTTCAATTATTATTTATTTAGAATTATTTTTAACTTTGAGATGAGTAGTTGAGAGGATATTTTTAACAATTAATGAAGGCTTTCACGTACGGGAAGACAGGAAGAGGTCCACTTTCCAGTTTCAAATATATATTCAAATTAAGGGAAACTATTCTGACGCAACTTCATGCTTATGAAACAAGGCATATATAGACTAAAAAACTCCCACTCTTACCTCAGACTAAATTTGTCTTGGAATCCAACTACCATGAATGGTTTTATTATTTGTTTTAAGATTAGTCGAGACAAAGCCAAAGACTCCAACTTAAAAAAGAAAAAGAAAAAAAGTCTTCTAATTAGACAAAACCAAGGATACTTTTTCCATGAATAAAAAAGAAAGAAAGAAAGACTAAACAAAGCACTCAAACTAAAACCACATGTTATGTTCCTTGAACGCAAAGTGTTGTAATTAGTAAAAATAATGTGATTTAGCATATATATTGTTACATGATTGTATATAATTGAGATGGCATTGTAGGGATCGGATTTTGTAAATGAACGCGTCTACTATCTTCGATCTATTTGCATCTTTTTAATTTACTATTTGTACCACATGTTCTTTCGGTGGTTACAGATAGTAATAGATTTTCCTCATTCAATTAGAAAAGAAAAAGAAAAAAGAGGATTGCCATCGATCAATTTGCTTTGACATTGTCCAAGTTTATGGAAGTACGAGGACCAAAATAAATGGATTCATACATAAAACTGGTCCAATCACAAAACCTAATCTTATCCTGCATTAATTCTTGATACAAGATCAAGCTGAAATGTCTGGCTCTAGCTAGCTGTACATTAAATTTGTCTTCTTCTCTTTGTTTTTTTTTTTAATTAACCAATCACTTAAGGGGCTAGACAGTAAGATATTACAAGTGCTCTCTTATGCTCGGTTGAATCACTAGTTAGATGGATCGCCTAGTGTCGGACTCAGTTAAAAAACTAGTGATAGCTCGCTATTGAAACACTTGAGGCACCGAATCTGAATACTGATAAGTCATATGGAGGATGATTATGACTTATGTAATACATGTAATATTATCTATATAATATAATACATCAATATGATTTTCTATTTTATTTACCTATTGCAAACCATATTAATTACTTGATGATGTGTATATATTATTCTCATATGTTTTTATAAGAATTAAGTTCACTGCGTATTGATATCTTTTACACATGACCATTCGGCTATATAAGTCGTAGACTTACATTATATTTTTTTCACCTGTAAAAAAAAATCATGTTTTATAGTTGACCCATTTTCAGCTAATGGTGTGGAAGGACCCGAACCTGAGGTTGACATCCACAGAGCTCATGAAATTTTTGTCCCCTGAGATGGCGATCCTCAACCTGTATATTGTGGAGATAGACTACCCGACCCGTTTTCACTACAAAAAAATTAGGAATTCTCGACGGTTTCAAACCGTCCAGAATTTGAAAAAAAAAAACTGTTTGGAAAACGTTCCAGGCGGTTTGAAACCGTCCAGGACAATGGGTCGCTAATCCGGGTTATGGACGGTTTAAGCCAAATCGTCTAGAATTAATAATATATATATATCTCCATGTCATCAATTTCTTTTTCTGTCTCGATTTTTCTATTCTTTTAAAAAAAAAAAAAAAAAAAAAAAAAAAAACTCGATTTTTCTGTCCAGATAATGAAACGTCGACGGCCAACGGAGAGGATGGTGTGTCCTTAGGGGTACCAAGTATGTTGACTAAATCGTTTAATCTAGGGTTTCCGAAGCCCGATGGGACCATTGATTTCTTGTCCATGGCTGTCGGATCGGTGGCTAGGGTTCGCCAAGTCGCCGACCTCGCTCGTCATTACTCTCGCTGCTACTGGGAGCTCTCCAAGGCTCGGCTTAGGTACTGATTCCTCAAAGTTTTCCATTTTTTTGTTTCCTTAAGGCTCGACGACGGAGAGGACGGCGTTGCCGACCAGCGAAGCGAGGAAAGTGGAGTATTGACTGACAACCTTGCTGTTGAGGGAGGTGCTGGCAGACTTGATTAGAGAGTCACGATTGGAGAGCTCGATGGGGACGACCATGGTCGTGAGGACCTCGACGGCCTTGGTGGCTGCCTTGTGGAGGTGCCGTAGCCGGCGAAGGAGTCCTGGGACTTGGAGAGCTCGACGAGCATCTTTGCAGCCGGCTGGATCGAGGACCTCCGTCTTATTGTGCAAATGGACCTCCATATATATTCCATTTAATTAATTTTGGCTGAGAAATTATTTTTGGCTGTCAAAAGAAATGGACGGTTGTGATTTTGGATGAGAAAAGAAATCTGATGGATGTGGTGAAATTTGGGGGTATTATGTGAATTGATGACATGGCGTGGAGAAAAAAAAAATTAGACGATTTCAAAAGAAACCGTCTGAAACTGAAAGTTTATGGATGGTTTGGTAAAAACCGTCCATAAAATTACAGATGGTTTTTATAAAACCGTCTGGAAATTTACCAAACTGTCCATAATAAATTTTTTAGAGACGATTTTGAAAAAATCATCTGCAAAATTTTTTTTCTAGATGGTTTTAAAAACTGTCTAGAAAAAAACCGTCCATAAATGTTTTTTTTTTTTTTTTTTGTAGTGTTTACTATTCCTAGCAGTGTTATGCTATTAAGATCCTAGGGTAGGCCTTTCTCTCTCTGAAGTTTCTAGAGAGAGAGCGAGTTCAGTGTGAGAGACATTTCGCGGGGGGGGCGGCCTCACACCTCCCCCTCCCGGCACTGTTCTTCCACTAGCCTTCGGCTAGAGTGGTTTTTGTCCCCCTGGCTAGTTTCCAGTGGTGGTTTTGTCCCCCCAGTGTTAGATTCAGTGGTGGTTGTTGTTTTTTCTTTGTTTTGTTGTTGTTAGTTGGTGCAAATAGAAGATTTTCTGGTCCAGGTCCGTGACGAACAGCGGGTGTTGGTAGTTCCGGCTGAGATGTTGTCAAAGCTAGATCTACAAGACTCGGCTGGAATATCGTCGACAAGGACCTTTCTGTTGCGGTCGCCGGTCTTCTCCGGTCATGGTGGTCATTCGACGAGTCCGTGTGGTGCGCTCCTGTTCGACGCGTGATCAGCAAGCACCGGGGTTTTCTGTCCATGGTCTTGCACGTGAGGGTCCTTTTACCTTATTTACCGTTTTTTGCAGCCCTTAGAGAGGCCTAGATCCTTTTAGGATATTCCATTGCCTACTGTTTGTTTTGATCATCTTTGTATTACATTTTTCGTTTGTGTTTTGTTGTTGGGGAGCACATATCATTTTATTTATTTTTTCTTGTAACCATTGTCTCAATATTATTGAATAGAAAAAAAGAAAAAGGAAAAAAAAAAAAAGATTCAAACTTATAACTACTACTCTATTACCATGTTAATTAAACTACAATTTATTTAAAAGTTTAAGCGGATAAAAAATAAAAATAAAAAAATTAATAATTTAATTAATATTATATCACATAATAACCACGAGAATCCCATTTTGCAAATGGGCCAAATGGTATATAATCTCTCTTCCTTGTAATCACACTAATTACAAAGAACTTTTCTCAGTTAAACTTCGATGTAGCAGTGCGAGACAACTTTTCGAATAGAGCACCTCAAAAAAAGATAAAAAAAAAAAAAGAAAAAAGAAAAAAGGAAGCTCTATGAGGCATCAATAGACTAACTATTCTATATTAACCATCACTCATCCGAAATGCTCAGTGTCCATTAATTGATATTGCCTACTAAAATTCTACTTCAAACAAAGAGCTAAATCTCTTAGCTTTTGAGTTTGTTGGGTGGCCGTTATCTTGCAAAGATTATACGTATGTACGATAATATTCCTTATTTCAAGTTTTAGATAATGACATAATAAACCGTACGCAATTAGAAAGACAAGCTCATTTGCCTGCCATGATTTGACTAAAACGAAATAAGAAAGAAGAACAGAAGACACTTGCTATATTTACAAATCAATCCATTATCCATAAATCAAATTTTCTACGCATGATCATAATATAGTCATAGATATAAATAAAATTTTTATAATAAAGTGTTATTTATAATTTTCATCTTTCGCGCCTAATACACGTACAAAATAGTTAAAGAGCAGATCTGCTCCGAGCAAACTAGATTTAAGACAATAGTAGCTAAATATCCTAAAAATTTATTTAAACCGGCCGTGAGAGATAACCCCTCACACCTGACTAACCTAATTCATTCCCTAGATCGTCCATGGGGACAGATCTAAAAAGAAGAAAACTCTTATTCAAAACAAAAGCACAACCAGCAAACAACAGCTAGCAGTCAAGGAGGAGATGAACGGCACAACACAGAAATAGATGGACGGATGCATAGTAAAAATATCGAAATTGCTTATATGCTCCCTCATTCTCTCATATCTATTTTCTAAAAGGTGAAGTCTACGGCCAGCTTCTTCCCCATCACTTGCCTATCCTCTTGTTGCATCAGCCATCAAGGGTCTTTTATTATAGCACTACATTCGTATTTTACAATTAAATTATGTGTCAAAGTGTCGTAATCGTTCCAGAAACCATTGAAGGTTGAATAAGAAAAGTCTTTAATTTGCTGTTTTTGTATTTGTTTTTCGTATAACTCCAAGCGAAAGTATTAATTAAGAAAGACTCGAAACATTGCCAAAGTATTTACAAATTAAGAATCAAAACATCAAAAGAAAGCACTATCGATTGAGTTCGAGAAAATGAATTTATAATGGGAAGTGGAAACAAATTCACGAGCTTAATTAACGACCGAAAGATAAACGCGTAGTCTATATATTTTCAACGCATGCACGCCCGCCCGCCTCTTGTTAATTAGAGAGACGATCAATAAGAGAGTCTTCAAGTATGTACTATATATACTGGAATATCAATCATTTTAGATCTACAAATTATATTTATTATTTTTAACCTATTTCTGTGATATCATCTATTTATTATTATTAACATTTAACGTAAAACTAATTAATTGCTTAGACTCGTGCCAACTAAACTGGATGAAATGATCTCCAGCTAGCTCAATTATCCTTCATGATTTGACTTTACTCCAAGTGATCATCCGTTTTCTTTTTTTCTTTTTCTTTTTTTTTTTCCCCTTAATTAATTAGAACTTTTGGCAAAACCTTAGAATTGCGTTTTTTCCTCGACACGAGACGCGTTGCACTAAGATTAATTATATGGGCAAATTTAAACGAAACAAGACTTGTAACAGAGCAGTATTAATTTGACTTCCAATGCATATGGAAGGGACCGGGTTTTTTTATCTACCGGCCGGGAGGGGGTGGATGTAATATTTCTAAAGAGTAATTGCACGTCTCAAAATTAATTCATTAAAAAAATTCACTCGAACGGTTACTTGTAGCACCTTCATACTAATTACTAATTAACTTGTAATTAGTTGTATTTGTTGAAGATACATATGTGAGTATACGTACATAGAAATATTGTTTGAGTCTCACGTACATTGAAAAGATGCCATTAGTGTGAGTGATTAATATAGTATAGTTGAGTCCAAATTAATCCATAGGTTTAAGCTTTTAAATTAAGTGATCAATATCTCAACATATTATATTATGAGGTACCTAAAAAACTTTTCAAGACATCAATCTCTATATATAGAATCACATATAAAACTGTACAAAAAAACTTTTCGATCAAGACTTCAATCTCTAGATGTAGAATCACATATAAAATTGTACAGGAGAGGCCTATATATATATATATATATATATATAGAGAGAGAGAGAGAGAGAGAGAGAGAGAGAGAGAGAGAGAGAGAGTGGCCAACTATTCTAGACATACATACAATAATCAATATATATGAGACCAAATCGATCGAATTGAATACATGATACATAATGAAACATAATTAACATTCTAGAACAGGTATCCTTACTTAAATCTTACATATATTCCAAAATTCTACAATTAATATTCTACTATTCATCCATCTAAACTCCTCCATTTTGAAAGTACATGTGAAACGCGTTCACCGTACCAGCGTCATCCTAGCTTAGTCAATAAATCTTATATATAGTTTTGTGGACCGCTTAAAATATATTATCTAGCTCCCCAGGCAATTAAGATTCATCCTCCTAGCTGGATCTCTTAGCTAGCCCACGCCTATAAATGTACCTTCAATTCATTTCTCCATGCACACAGATCAGATCGAGTTCTCTCACGAAAGCCGCTTGTTAATTATATATAATTGCTTCCGCAAAAACATGAAGGTAAGTCTTATTACACCATGCAAGAACGCAATACAAGTAGTGAATTCTGAAATTAAACTTGACCTAATTAATTACATACTGTCTTTAATTTGATCTTATGTTGCAGCAAAAAATAGTTATCAAGGTGCAAATGAGCAGTGCTAAATGCAGAACCAAGGCCATGAAGATTGCCGCAACAACAGACGGTTAGCATCAATCTCATTACTTTTAGAAGTAGAGCTTAATTATATATGGTGTTTATATATATATAAATATATAGCTACGTACAGGTGTGAGCTCGGTGGCAATACAAGGGTCAGATAACGATCAGTTGGTGGTGAGTGGCCAAGATGTTGACTCGGTTAAGTTGACCCGCTCGCTAAGGAAGAAGCTTTGCTATGCCACCATATTGACCGTCGAAGAAGAGAAGGAAAAAGACGCAGATACGACAGAAGAACAAGTGGAACCAAAGTTTCCGGCGTGTAATTATCAACCATATCCCAAGTACTATGAAGTCGTCTACGATCCGTATCAAAATAACTGCTCCATCTTGTGATATCGTACGATTTACGAGATCACCCCTCGATCTCTTTCAAACCCCCCGAACATGCATTTGTTTGTCTGTTGAGTTTGGTGCACTATGTTGCTCTTAGTGTCATCTTGGAGCGACTTATGATTCGTTTGGGTATTGAATTTTTAGAATTAGAATTGAATTCTTATTCTAATTGCAAATTTTGAGGCAAAAAGTTGTGTTTAGGTGTTGAATTTTTAGATTATAAAATATTATTTATAATGGTAAGAAATGATTGGAAGTTTGAAAAGTTGTGTATAATGATTGATATTGTGAAAAGTTATGTGAAATAATTATTTAATTAAAAAATAAATAATTTTTCTTTTTAAAAGAAAAAACAAAATTAAAATTAAAATAAAAATAAAAAATAAAAAATAGAAGCAAGGGGTGGCTGCCAACCCTTTGGGGGTGGCCGCGCGGCCACCCCCAGTGGTTGGGGGAGGCCGCGCGGCCTTCCCCAAGTGGTTGGGGAAGGCGCGCTGCCACCCCCGGCAACCTCAAGGGGTGGCGCGAGGCCAACCCCTAGATTTAAAGGTGGCCGCGCGGCCACCCCCCAGTGGTCGGGGATGGCCGCGCGGCAACCCCCAGTGGTCGAGAATGGCCGCGCGGCCTTCCCCAAGTGTCAGGGGTGGCGCCCCCGGCCACCTATGGTGGTGGCAGTGCGCCACCCCCTTTGAGGGGTGGCTGCCAACCGGCAGCCACCCTGCCTTTTTTTTTAAAAAAAAAAAAAAAAAAATTATTATTTTTTTAAAAAAGTTATTATTTTTTTAAAAAAATTATTATTTTTTTTTTAAAAAAAAGAATTTATTATTATTTTATTAAGTAAATGTGGGACCCACGCACTGTGCGTAAGTCCCAATCATCATGGAAGGTAGAATTGGATTCAGAATAGAATAAGTTTTCTTCTCTGTATCCAAACCAACCATAATATAGATTCTGTTGTAAAAATTATTTGGATGATACAAGAATTCTTGTTGAAACTAAATAATATTAATAAAAAAAACTATATTAGAATAAATAGAATATAAGAAATTAAAATAAAGTAAGGAAAGATTTCACAATGCTATAGAATCACGCAAAAGCGTTGTCTTTAAAGGTTAATTTCAACTCGGTGCGACTAGGTCTCTTGACACGCAACTTTTTAGGATTAAAATAAAAATAAACTCAAACATGCAATTAATCAAAACAAAATAAATAATAAAAACAGTAAACTTTCAAGATAAAAAGAATTAAGGTTGTGAAATTTACCTCATTAATTCATTACAACATATATTCTTGATCGTTGATTTTACTCATACTCTACATGATATATAATCTAGAAATCAATCTTGTTACCATGGAAAATATCTTCATTAAAATCTTTAACAAAAATTTAAAGCATGTTCTTCTTCGTTTTTAAAAGAGATTAAAATCAAATCATCTATTGTATCCGTAAAAAAACAAATCACAACAAATATCCAATTTTAAAATTACAATATAAACCAAGCAGTCAATTAATAAAAATAATCCTAGATCATGAGAAAAACTTAATTAAACTCATATCCAAAATTCATTATCTATTAATTGATATGGAGCAAGAACAATTTTAATCATTCAATTAAACATCATTTCGGGTAAAATCAAATCTCAAAAATAAAAGTTGAAATTTATTAATGAGGTTTCATTATTAATCTTAGTTAAGAATTTAGTCTCTCATAGTGTTAAAATACAAAACAGAATATAAATAAAAATACATGAACTTGAAATTAGGGACAAATTCCCAGCATAAAAGCTCCTTCCTCTGCTGCTCGTCGTCACTGTGCTTTCAGTCCAAGAGAAAACTAAAAGGAAAAGACATCCCCCGCTTCCAGCCGAGAGAGAGAGAGAGTCTAAAAAAATCGCTAGCTAAAAAAAATTCTCTGGAATGCGTCCGAAGAGAGGCTTTTATAGCTGAAAAAATTTCAACCTTTCTTCCACCGCCTTTTTTTTGCCTTTTCTCTGCTCCTGCGCTACGCTTCTTTTCGTTGCTTGCAGTGCGGCGCCTCTTCTCTTCTTTCAATTCTCTTTCTTTTTTTTCTTTGCTTTTCTTCTCTCCTGCAGTACGGCTGCTGCAGCATGCCTTTTCTCTGTGCTTCACTGGAGCTACGAATTGGACCCACTTGGATAATTTGTGAGTCACGAAGCTTGTTGCAAAAACAAGGAGAGAAGTCTTCTTGTGGGCCATGCTTTCTTTTTGCCTTGCTTTTCTTTTTTGCTTTCAATTGCTTTGGATCCCACGTAATCTCTTCTTCCTCTCATTTATTCTTTTATGATTTTCAAATTCTCCACCAAATCTTACAAAAAGATAATCTCTTGCATTAACGTGACATTTTAAACTCAAAAATTAATAATTAGACATTGTTTCACAATTAATTATGAAATATATGAATGAATACAAAATAAAGTATGATAATACCTATTCTAGTAGCATAAATGTACACATTTAAGCTATTATCACACCAATACCAGTTTATTGCTAGTCCATAGCAATACTAAAATAAAAGTAAATAAATAATTAAAATAAAATTAATAACTGCACCACTTTCGTTAGCATTTTTGTAATGTTCAAGACATTTTGCAGTAATTAAAGTATAAAATTTAAGTAAATAATTAATTAAAATTAATTTAGTGTCATTAAAAATGTATGAATATTTTTAAAAGTTCAAAAAAGCTAGATAAGGAATAAAAAAAAAAAAAAAAAGGAAATTAGATAGATGAAATAAATGAAAAAGAGAAACTAAGTAAAAGAAAGATTAAAATAGAAAAGAAATTATAAAAGAAAAAAAAATAGAATAGAAAAGCAAAAGGAAGGGCCGAATCTTAATAAAAAAGAAAGTGCGCCTCCCTCATTTGAAAAGAAATACAATATATATATATATATATATATATATATATATATATAATAACATGTGGGGCAACCTGTGCCCCACATGCGTAAAAGGAAAATGAAGGGCCATTTGGCCCTCCACAAATAAAACAAGAAAAAAAAGGGGCGTCCAGCGCCCTTTACACAAAAGGCTTTTGCCCCTTCAGTCCGGAAGAAAAAAAGAAAAGAAAAAAAGAAATAGGGGGAGAGCTCCTCAATATTTCTTTTGGGTTTTTACCTTGAAATGTCGATCTACGAAGATCTAATCGTCTAAATTTAAATCTGAGTTCGAAAATGTGATCCTAACACTTGTATCTACGTTTCTATCGATCGTTGTGAGGTAAATTGTTAAATTCATATTTTGAGATTTTTGGTTAAATTTAGCAAGATATGAGTTTAATCTAGTGTTTTTTTTAGGTAATGGGTTACTTGGAACTTGCTTGAAGTTACCCAAACCATGGGCTAACCATGGGCTTGGTTTGATGAATTTTTGGTGAGTTTCCTTAAATCTTAACTTTTAGGTATTTAATTTTAATTGAGTTTTTATGTGATTAACTCTTAGTAAATGCTATTGGGTTAATAATATTGTGATCGGGTTTAGAGTTTTATAAATTATGAGTTAATTTTGGAAAACCTAATTTGATGAGTTAAATTAATTTGAGAGTTTTTAAGTGTTTGAAACTTAGGTTGTTAAATTATGTCAATAAGTTGGTAATTATTGTAAAAAATAAAAAATAAAAAAAATAAAATAAAAAAAAAATAAAAAAAAATTAGTAAACGTAATTTTAGGATTAATGTTATTTTAAATACGGTAGTGTTTTATGTAACTAAGTTAATAAAAATAATTTTAGAGTTAATGATATCGAGAAAATATTAACAAAAATAATTTATAGGTTAGTGAAATTAATTGCGGGTTAGTAATTAATTAAATAGTGATTTTAATATCTAACCCTTAGTAAATACTTTGGGTTAGCCTTAATTGAGTTTAGTTAGCGTCTAGATTTATGGGTGTGTAATTGGGACCCTTAAAATATTATGGGTTTTCAAGGATTAGCTCTTGAACAATTTAAGAGTCAAATGTCGGTCTAATGTTAGAAAAGTCAAATAATGTGCAATGTGTATTTTCACAGTGATACATTGCAATGTGGTATCTAGGAGACCTAATGCTTAATATCCGCGCAACCAAGGTGAGTATTATACTCACTGAAAAAAGTTATTTTTTATGTATTTTATAGAAATGCAAATAATGTGTTTTTCATATCGAACCGACAATATATTAATTATATGTTTTGGATGTTTTGAATGGTTTTAATTATGTTGAAATATGACACTAATGTTTATGTGATTTAAGATGATTTGAGTTATGAGTATGAAATATGTTTGGTGTTTTGAGATATGATTTGAAGTGTTTTATTGCCTACTGCGGTTGAAATTTTAATTTATGTTTTGATGCATGCTGCAGTTGGAAATTAAGTTATGTAAATTGTTTGAGAAAATGACATGTTGAACTGTTTATGTTTTATGAATATAGCATGTGTTAAATGTCCATAAATTTAAATGTATAGTATTTGTGCATGAGCATTGAGCATGAAACGAATAAGACCGGGGTTCAATTCCCTTGGCAAACGAACAAGACCGGGGTTCAATTCCCTTGGCAAACTCACGAGGTGCCTACTTGGGTTAGATTCCCTTGAAGTACTAGTACTTACTTGGGTTAGATTCCCAAGAAGTGCTTTACCATGGTTTCAATCCCCATGAGGTACTTACTTGAGTTAGATTCACTTAAAGCACTATACTTGGGTTAAATTCTCAAGACATAAAAAATAAGCATGAGCATGTATATTATTGTTTTTATGAGTGATGTTTTTATACTATGAATTACTAGACGTATTAGTATGCATAAGAGTCTCAATGAAAAAGAACTTATGTATATTTCTATCGGATTGTTGCATGATTTAAAATGCCATTGTTTTCTAAGTCTCACTAAATCAAAAGTAATATAGTAGGTGAGGATGTATGTAGTTGTTTCCAACAATGGAACTTCTACGTATAACCTCAGCTACGTAATATGCTTTAAATATTTTCTATTAGTCGGTGTTTGCTATATCAGCTATGGGGGTTTTCAAACAAAAATTTATAAAATTAGTGGCTGTTATAGTGTACGCATGACTAGAAATGAAAGGTTGGTTCTTTGCGAAAACTCAGTGAATAGTATACCTCTGAGGTCTTAGTGTATTTATTTATGCTAAGATGGTGGGCTCATAATTCCACCAGTGCGAATGTGGCAACCTTCGCAACCGTGCAGACATTGATGCTTTGGTTGCAGGTTTTGCGGGTATAGATATTAACTCGTCCACTAAGCGTATGGGATGCTATGATTGGAGCACATCGCGACAGTCATAAATCACTGACTCATGGGTAGTCTGCATTTTGGGTATTCTATTTATGGCTCGTGTCCTACGTGGCATATGTATTTGTTGAGCCTGTATTATAGTATGTAGTTAGAGTAATGTGTTTTATAAGCCTTAAATAGATAGACTTGTAAATGACTCTTGTTGTAATTAATTGTTATGTATTAGATGTATTTCCGTTTATGATATGTGTTCCGCTACACATTGATTATTATATTCCGCTGTTAGATGTTACTTTGATTATTAGGTGCATGTTATGGGGCATGTGCCATATGTTGGCTGAGCGACATGTAGTCGTGCCACTGTGAAGATCCGTTTGTATGTTTTCAAAAAAAAAAACAAAGGGGTCGTCATAGTTCTCGATTGCATTTAGCATATGCAACAAGCCTTTGAACCCCTAGGTGTCCCTTGTGGACGAGTTATAGTCTCGTGAGGGCTTACCAGATGCGATACCCACAAACGCCATGTTATTTCTCTACAAACTATGTAACACCCTGAATTTGAGCTTGCAAATTCGTAAGCAGAAACCTCCGGTTTCCACATGACATTACTACATCAGAGATAAACTTTCGCAGTGGAATATATTTTTTTCTATAGTCTTAGGAATTGATAGCATAACACATTAGAGCTTACTGAAATACTTCGGTAGTTTATTAAAAGTTACTTAGGTTTAACTTTACATGTCATATGCACACTAGGTGCATCAAAATTAGTGCCACAAACGGCACATAAGCATATAACATAAAACATGCCAAACATGACATCGTTATAAATATTTACATGCCATAAAATAAGACACACATAAATACAACTAGTAATTTCTAAACTAGCACATAATAATTCGATAATGGTTTCAAAAACCATCAAAACTAGCATATGGGTCCATGCCTTCATTCTCCAGATCTGCATCAGTAACTATATAAATATGACGTTATCGTATTTACATAGACAAATAAGTGAGTCATTCATTTTCATAACTAAGTTACCATCAGATTAATAACAGTTCATAAATAATACAAATGCAAAGGTTGTATGAATATGCATCGTAGTAACCATGTAGTTTGTGTTTTATGATCATTTTACTTCAGAACTCTCGTTCTTAGGTATCCGAACCCATTCATGTCATTTGCCTCACACTTAAAGT
The DNA here is from genome assembly GCF_958979055.1 of Alnus glutinosa. NCBI lineage: Eukaryota > Viridiplantae > Streptophyta > Magnoliopsida > Fagales > Betulaceae > Alnus > Alnus glutinosa. Next base: position 29,514,174 of record NC_084893.1, read on the forward strand.
CTTACCTGTTTTTACTGAAATCCTACCGGTCTCAGCATTAGTTATATATTAGGACTTCGGACTCCCATGGGTCACTATGAACCCCCTAGGTCCACTGACTAGCTTTCCTTCCATTGCTATTACATCAGCTTGTTGATGGTTATCTCATCAGCCGTTATATTAATTGGACACAACATGCAATGCATGAACAATCACATGCAATGAACACACACCACACAATCTTAATGAAACATAGAATCATTCCTCAGTAAGTACATCCATACTTACTCTCCTTGGTGTAATTTCCTAGCTCCTTTTATGTCATAAATAAATATATACAAAGAAGATAATATATTTATCAGCCATTTTTCTAATATTAAAACTGTTTATTTTTACATCCATTCATTCATCATTTTTAGTCATCAATATTAAAAGGTGATTATTTATAAGTCTTTTGACATTTAAGCTTTATGTTCAAACACCGAAACGTGATGACATAATGTTTAAACATAAGTCTTTCAGTCAAAGCACTTTTAATAAGTATTTTAGAGCAATTATGGTTATCCACGAGAATTGTAAGTGTAAAACAAGACAATAACATGAGAATATAAATACTACAACGATTCATGTTTAAGCACTGAAACACAGCATATTGCTCTCGGTGATATAACACTTAAACATGAATCCTAACAGGATGATATTATGATGCAAAAGATATGGTAATAAGGTGGTAGAACCAACCCTGTAGGAATGAAGTAAATGATAAAATAGATACAGGTGGTAGAACCAACTCTATAGGAATGCAATAAATGATAAAATAGATACAGATGGTAGAACCAAGTCTGTAGTAATGCAATAAATGATAAAATAGATACAGGTGGTAGAACCAACTCTGTAAGAATGCAATAACTGATAAAATAGATAAATATTAACAATAATATATTCACTATTTTACAAAAGTCATTAAATCAATTAAAATAGTGAAGGCAAGTAGGGGTAGAAGGTGCAAAATGTAATAAAAGAATTAGGGGTAATTACCTTTTTCCCCCCATGAACTACCAGCCGTTGTCAACTTGCCCCCATGAACTGACACCTCGACCAAAATAAAGACCATGAGACATTGTATGCTGCAAGTATCTGAGAATTCTTTTAACAGTCTGCCATTGTGGTTTAAAAGGTCGATGCATGAATTGGCACACTCGATTTACAGCAAAGCTAAAGTTGGATCTTGTGAGAGATAGATATTGGAGGGAGCCCATTGTACTGTGGCAAAGAGACAGATCCTCCATTGGATCTCTTGAAAAAAGCAAATAGAACTGAAGAGGAAGCCATTGGCGAACTTCAACACCAAGAAAATAATGTAAATCACCCAAATCTTTAACAGCAAAGTCAGCATTAAGGAGCTGGAATAAATCCAGGATGGCAGCTGGATTCGAGGATGTGATGATGATGTCATCAACGTAAAAAAGTAGGAAGATGGTGACTGACTTTGTTTTGTAAAGAAAAAGTGAAGAGTCGGCCTTGGACCCGATAAACTCAAGTTGGATCAGCTTGTTACTTAACCTGGAAAATTAGGCTCTAGGTGCCTGTTTGAGACATTATATAGTCTTGTGGAGCTTGCACACATGATGAGGAAAGTTAGGATTGATAAATCTAGGTGGCTGGACCATATGAACATCCTCGGATAAAAGACCATATAGAAAAGCATTCTGTATATCAATTTGTTTCATTGACCATCCAACAGAATATGCAAGGGAAAGCATTGTTCGGATTGTAGTAGGCTTAACAACTGGACTATAAGTTTCTTCATAGTCCACACCTGCTTGTTGATGGAATTCTTTGGCTACCAACCATGCTTTGTGTCTCTCAATGGATCCATCGACTTTTCTTTTTAGTTTGAACACCCATTTGCATCCTATTGAATTTTTGGAGGCTTGTGGATGTACAAGTGACCATGTCTGGTTATGTAGAAGAGCATTAAACTCAAGTTTCATTGCATTTCTCCCATTCAATAACACTCACAGCATTTGAGAAATAGGTTGCTTTCTGAGTGGCTGATGCATGTTGTGTTAATAAATCCCGAGGAGCAGGGTATCAGACAATGCCATCTATAAGCTGTCTTTGCTGAATGATATTGTTGTAAGGCCTGAGATTTGGAAAACACACACATTCAAATACTTTGAGAAACTTGTAATTAGGGACTTGGTGAAATAATTTTTCAAAGGGTGATTGATTATTAAGCAATGGAGTTGGCATTTAATTTATGAGATAACAGGAGTTAAGGCAAGCATCTTCCTAGAATTTTTTAGGGTGAGAACTCTCAGCCAGTAGGGTTAGAGTTGTGTCAATTAAGTGTCTATGCTTGCGTTCGGCACACCCTTGTTGTTGGTGTGTATGAGGACAGGAAAGACGATGTGTGACGCTGTGAGACTGAAAATAGGAATGAAGATTGCAGTATACACCCCCCCCCCTCCTCGCGGTCTGATTACACACTCATTATTTTTGTGTTTAAGAGTCGTTCAACCATAACTTGGAACTTAAGGAAGATAGACATGACATCTAATTTGACTTGTATTGGAAAAACCAAGTAAAACAACTAAAGGCATCAATGAATGACACATAAAACTGACTTTCGTTTATTGATAATGTTGGAGAAGGTCCACATACATCTGAGTAAATTAATTGTAATGGACTACAAATTGAAGAACTAGAAGAAGTAAAGGGCTGCTGATGACCCTTGGCTTGTGCACATGCAGAGCAAGGGGATGAAACCTTATTTGAAGAAACTGGAAGGTTGAACTGAGAAAGAACATGCTGAACTGTGCGAAAGGCAGGATGACCCAAGTGCTTGTGCCATGAAGCTTTAGAAGTGTGTTCACCGAAAAGGGCTTGTTTTATTGACGGAAGAAGTTGATAGAGGCCATCTTTAGTGTGCCCTTGGTGGAGGATGGCCCTGGTTTGAATGTCCTTAATCAAGAAATAAGAGGAGTGAAATTCAAAAAGTACAGAGTTGTCAAGGGCAAATTTTTGAACTGAAAGAAGATTTTTAGAGATGGATGGAACACAGAGGAGTTGGTTTAGGATAAATTTACGCCGAGAAAAGATGAATGATGCAGAACCAACATGAGAGATAGGCAAACCTGTTCCATCTACTACTCGGATCTGATCCTGGCCATGATAGTCCTCACGAGATAAGTTGAGGTGCTGCAGGTGGTTAGTGACATGATGTGTAGCTCTTGTGTCTGGGCACCAAACGTCCTTTGCTGGTATTGTTGGTGTTGAGTAGTAGGTCTGTGGAGAAGCAAGAGGTTGTTGGTCTGGAATAGACTCCTGTCGGTGGTAGCAACGAAAGGCAGTATGGTCTATTTTCCCATATATCTAGCAGGTAGGACGAGAACTGGTAACAGCATCAAGCGAAAAATTGGGACCACGACCACGATTGTTTGGGAAGTATCCACGACCACGGTTGAAAGGGCGTCCTCCATGGCCACGGTAACCCTTGCCTCTAGGTGTGAAGGAGCGGTTTGTAAGATTTGCAGCAACCAAAGGATGATCAAGGCTAGAGGTCAGTTGGTCCAGGCGCATCTCGTGAGCCAGTAGATGACCATAGAGTTCATCTATGGATAAAGGATCAACCCTAGTTGTGATAGATGCCACAAACGGGTCATATTTGGAGCCGAGACCCTTGAGGAGAAAAGAGACACTCTCAAAGTTATTGAGAGGTTGCCCGGCAGCAATGAGAGTGTCATTCAGAGTCTTAATGGTTTGGAAGTATTCTGTAATGGAGTTGCTAGCTTTCGTCATTGTGGCAAGCTGAAAGTATATCTGCATGACTCTAGCACGGGCTTGAGATGCAAACATGGAGAGTAAAGTGGACCAGAGAGCTACTGACGAGACGTTGCCAACTGCATGGACCACATAAGGTTCAGTCAGTGTGGAGATAAGGATGTTGAGTTTCATCTGATCACGCTGGTTCCACGCAAGAAATTCTGGGTTGACAATTGTGGCAAGGGCTCCAGCATCAGTTGAAGGATTCGGAATCGTTTGAGGAGGAGGTTGAGATGAGCCGTCAAGAAAGCCGTAGGCATCCTGTCCTTTTATGTAGGCAAGAGTCTGTGTTTTCCACGTCATAAAGTTTCCTTTGGAGAGTTTGATATGAAGATTCGGATTCTTGTTGGGTATGGTAAAGACAACTGGTTGCAGATGGGGAGGTGGGAGATGAGGTTGAATGGCTATGGAAGCCACCAAATTGGCAGAAGCACTGGATTCGGAATCAGAATGAGCCATAGCTCAAGACATGTGTCTTTGAGCTGGCTCTGATACCACGATAGAACATAGAAATTATGGATGCTGAAACCTTCCTCTTTACCGAGCATTCATTGATCATATATAGAGGTTCATTACGGAGTTTAAGATAAACACTAACTCTAGTCTAGCAATTGGTTTCTACCTCTAAATACATTCAAACTATAACACTTGAAATCTTATCTAGCTATGATACTATTGCATTAGGACTCTATAATATGTTTCGACTTTTGGATAGAAGTAGAGGACTTCTTAGCAGAGTCCCGATTGGACACCTTCACAGATTGAGCCGCACAAGACTCTTGTTGGGTCTAGACTCCTGCTGGGACTTTGAGTCTTGTGTGAGAGGTGTTTTAATACTTGAAATTCATGGGAATCTAAATTCTCCTGAGTTATGTAGAGGCCGATCGAGACAAGAATTTTTTCTTGGGTAGGGTTAATTGGAGGGGGAGTGACTAATTAAAGTTTAAGCATTACATGAATAAAAACATTTCAAACAACATATTTTTATACATAAATATTATTTTGTGAAAAACTTGTAACACATTTTTCCTAACATTGAAACAGTCTATCTTCTACCTAGAAAAACAAATTAATTAATTTTTATTTTATTATATATATATATATTGAGAAAAGCCCTGAATCTCAACATGAATTTTTTGGACATAGATCGACTTTCTCCAGCAAACAGCTTGTGGCACAACTTTTTTTTTTAAGCGTACGTATTGATGCTGGGCAGTTTTATTACCAGTTTTTTTGTCAGGCCTGTTTTATTTAATATAAAAATAAAAGATATTTTTTTTAATAAAAGACTCCAACACCTTTTAAATAAAATGTTACACCAAAAGGAAAAAAAATAGTTACAATAAACAATGTCTCACATTGGATAAAATTATTACAACTGCTCGAAATAAGGTTAAACATTGCATAAAATTTCTCTTACAAATGAAAAGAATCGATTCACTAATTATTCTACAAGAAGAAGAGCAAAACAAAATAGGAAGACCAGTGGTGCCTGGGTCCTTGCATTAGATAAATATTATTATAATTAATTATATATCAGTCTAACGTTTAATCTGAACTCCTCAATCTTCCTAATAGTGGGCCTAGTGCCAATGGCCCAATGACTTTAGAATTTTTGTGCTTTCAGATTAGCCGATTAGGAGGCTAGGCATGCAAATCTTGGACCTAATATCGATCATCTCTACCTTCAGGGACGCGCCGGGGGGGTGGGATTTCCTAAAAAAAAAATATTTATTAGGTAGAAATTTTTTTTTTTTTTCCTAAAAAATTAAAAAAATATAAGGTAAAAATAAAAATTTAGCTTATTTGGCCCTACCAAATTTTTTTTTTTTGCCATTAGCCCCTCCCTATAAGAACTTCTGGCTCCGTCCCTGTCTACCTTCAACATGTTTTGAGAATCAGATGATTGGAGGATTCTTCCAAGTCATCAATCACCTGCATAACAAGTGACCGACATACGGGCGGAGAGAAAGAGTGCTCATAAGTATAAGAGCATTCGCATTGGGTTAGCTAAAACTTACTTTTAGCTAAAATAGATAACATAAATGCTAAAAATACACTCCATTGGATTATCTATCCTAAATCTAAAGTAGAGTTTTGATAGATTTGTGAATTGTGCAACTCTACATGTGGAGTTGCACTATTCACCAATCTATCCATTATTTTATTGTTTTCTACATACAAAAAAGTGAAAAAGTAAAATGACAAAAATTAGAAAAGAGAAAAAAAAAATAAAAAAAATAAAAAAAGAGTAAAAAAAGAATATAAAGTTAATAATAGATAATTGGATGTATGATGCATTTTAAAATCCATTATCTAAACTAGTAAATATTACTAGACTTCTAGAACGTGTCGACAGCGTAACCGTCATCAATTACCTGCGGTGTGGCCCTTAATTATTGTCTTACTTTTCAACCAGCCACCAGGACTGACATGTTATTTTGAATATAAGTTTGTTAATTCATAGAACATTCTTATAATCTGTTTGCGAAAGAGAAAAATCTCAGGACTAGTTTAGCAACCAACATTTATTCTTCCACTATTTTTTTTTACTTTTTTTAAAAATATCAAATAAAAAATATTCTAACTTTTTTATATTTTTTATATCACATTAATTATATTTTATTATTATTTAAATAAAAAAACTCACTATAAAATAAAATCTTTTCATTTTTCTATAAAACATTCTCAAATTTTATATCACATCAATTACTTTTTACTATACAACACACAAATATTCCACAACACAATATATATATATATATATATATATATATATATATATATATATATATATATATATATATATATATATATATATATATATTTTAAATGTTTTTTCAAAATTTGGTAACTTTTCAATCCAGAAAAAGCTTCAAATTTTAATTATTTTTCAAAATGTGTATAGGATTTACGCGTGGATCCCACCAAGAAGTCAGCACAGGTGGGATCCACGCGAAAATAATTATCTTTTCTAGCTAAGAGGTCAGCATAAGTGGGACCCATGCCTAAATAATTATATTTTTTTTTACTTGGAGGTTATCCCATGTGGGATCCATGCATATATATATAGTAAATAAATATTATTTAAGTTATTATTCAACATTACTTTTCTTAACACCGATAAATATAAACAATTTTTCATACCTTTAATCATTTTCAATCATTTTATATCATTAAAAATTGTTAATTTTCAATCTAAAAAATTCAATATCCAAACATAATTTCAAAAAGAATTCTAATTCTACTAATTACCTAAACACATTTTATTTACCTTAAAATTCACAATTAAAATAAAAATTCAATTCTGATTTCAAAATTTTTATACCCAAACGAACTATTAATTGGGTATCAGGGTTGTAATTAAAGAGCAAGACCGTGTCACGTGGAAAAAAAAATTTCTCCCATCTAATTTTAAGGAAAACTTTGTTATTTTTCTTTTCAATCTTGTGATGTATTGTTGGACACCCCCCAGGATAGGTTGCTGTGCGGTTGCAAATTGATTAGGAAAAAAAAAGAGTATTATAATAATTCATTCAAAATTATAACTTTGCCAAACCATGGAAATATGGATACCCTTACGTTATCCTAATTAATGTCGCTTTGTAGGATTTTGGATTCCCGCTATTTGTAATCAACTCGATAAGTCTCGTCATTAATAAAGTTTCTTTGTTAACGTGCTTTCTCAAAAAACTAATCTATGAAAACCTCCAGATCGACTCAAAAAAAATGGGAAGTGAAAAGTTCTGTGGGGGGGGGGGGGGGGGGGGTTTGACAAGTATTTGTGTTGTGGAGTTTTTGTTGAAGTAGTAATAAGAGTAATTAATCTGATACAAAGTATTAAAAAAGTTTGAAATTGTTTTATATAAAAGTAAAAAAGTGAATTTTTTTATATTTAAAAAGTAATAAAAAATTATTAAAGTGGTATAAAAAGTGAAAAAAAATAAAAAAATGTTAAAATGTTTTGAATTTGACTTTTTTGAGAAAAGTGAATAAAAAAAAAATAGAAAAGAAATAAGATGCTTGCCAAACACCCTCCGTCCTTCAATTCCCTCTCCTCATCACCCCTTTCTTCTCTCCCCCTCGTCTCCTTTTACCCTTTGCTTATATACGCTTCTTTTGAGGCTCTTATCCTATGGAAATTTTCTCTAGCATTATCCGTTTCTTTTGAAGCCCTTTCTCTGGACTCTTTGTTTAACTGTTTTTACTAGTGACATTGGTTTTTGACATTTGTGCCAAAAATCAATAGCATCATATAGTTTATTTGATGTATTTACTCTTAATGTTTGTTTTCTCTAATGCTTATTGTTGGACCAATTAGCTATAATTTATTGTTTTTAGTTATAATTTTTCTTCATTTATCTATGAAAAAAAGAAAAAGAAAACTAGATAGTCTCGTCAATAATCTTTGTACAATTAATTAAATATCTGGAACAGGCATCCTTACCTAACTCTTACTTTCCAAGTCCCATATTATCTTAACCATTCATCTAAAGCAGTCCTTTTTAATTTAACAGTACTACACGTGAGCCACGAGCACGCACCTAGAATATCCATCCTCAAAGTCAAAGTCAGTCAATAGACATACTTTTGAGGTCTGCGTAATGGCATGGGAAACATGTAGTTTCTAGAGCGGTAGAGCCCGCCCAGGCAGGAATCATCCTCCTCTCATCCCAATTCCCTTGTCCCACGCACGCCTATATATAAATGGACCTTCAATTTATTTCTCCTCCATGCACACAGATTAAGCTAATTTTGATCAGACTTCTCTCACGAAAGCCGCTTGCTATTATTGCTTCCGATCCTCTAAAACATGAAGGTAAATCTGGCCTATTACATGCATGCACCAAGAACGCAGTAAAAGTAAATTCTGAAACTTGACCTAATTAAGTGTGTCTTTTTATGTTATGGTGCAGCAAAAAATAGTTATCAAGGTGCAACTGAGCAGTGAAAAATGCAGAGCCAAGGCCATGAAGATTGCCGCTAAAGCAGATGGTTAGTTAGCTAGCTAGCATCAAAGTGATCATGAATACTTAATTTGTTCGGGTTTTAATTAAGAAGTAGAGTACATTCGAGGTAGCTAGTGCTTAATTATAATATAATAATGTTTATATATATATATATTCTACAGGTGTGAGCTCGGTGGCAGTAGAAGGGTCAGATAGAGATCAGTTGGTGGTGGGTGGCGAAGGTGTTGACCCGGCTAACTTGACCAGATCGCTAAGGAAGAAGCTTTGCCCAGCTGCCACCCTATTGAGCGTCGAACAAGTGAAGGAAAAAGTGGAAAAAAATCCGGAAGTTATAATTAGCTCTTCACAAAGTGTTCCCAACTTTTCAGAGTTACAAGCGTGTTATCAAGTATATCAAGCACCATTTCCCAATTACTATATATATGAAGCCGTCGACGATCCGTGTCCAAATATCTGCTCCATCATGTAATCGTCCCGGCCGTCCCCCAAACCTTTGTTTCTGTTAAGTTTGGCGCACTATAGATATATATGTTGCTTCTAGCGTCACCTTAGAGTACTGTGTTAATCAGGTAATTCTTCCTGTTTTTAGATTGGTCTTTTGGCCATTAATGCATGGCTGAAATATAAAATAAGCACTGTTTTAGATTCTACTTCATCGTCCTCACTATTGGTGTTTAAAGACATTGATATCGAGCTAATTATAACCGCTTGCAAGTTTGTTGGGATTATAATTTGTGTTTGCATGTCAAAGTATTTGTATAAGATTATATAAGTTAATCTTAACTCGTTCCAATTTAATTAATTAAACGAATTAGATCTATAAACCTTAATCCATTAATTTCAAGTCCGATTTATACATATCAAATTCACATATTGTGTAAAAGATAATTAGGCCGTAATACAAAGAGGTTCCAGTTCTTCCAATTCAGTTAGAATTAATACGCATACACCTAAACAATGGTCCGACAGACTTGAGATGCCATTGGATTCCACGATGGGCTTTATTAATCACTTTCAACGTACTTTCAAGGCATGGTAATCATAGGCTTAAACTACCACTACAGGGAAGACGGGAGAAGCCGGAAGGGTCAGCACAATGAGAAAGATTTAAATTTCATTTGTGTGATATTAGATGAGGGTATTTTTAACATTGAAGAAATGCTAAAAAAAAAAAAAAAAAAAAAGCACACAAAAACAAAAAAAAGATTTGTGGGGTTGGAAGGGGAGAGACTAAATATGAAAAGCCGTGAATCTAAATATGAAAATTTTGGACATAGCCTTTTTCTAACATCTACTCAAATATAAATATGAAAATTCCGCTATTTTCTCGGTTTCTCCTATATATTTTAGAACTTTGTTCTTGCTTGCAACATTCTTAGGTATCATAATTGCACTTTTCTGACTGCTGTGTCGATCGAGTACACATTTTTGCTTTGAATGTACCATTACATAGGTTGAGAGTCTCAGACCCTACAAATATTATTAAGATTCTCGAATTTCAATTTTAAATGGGATGGTTGTTGGGTTCATTTGCTTTAAACGAGTGGTGATGGACTATATATATATATATATATATATATATATATATTAGGCTAAATTAAATCGGCCATTTCTCGTTTAAATTGTCTGAATTTTTATGAAATATGAATAGCTTATAACAGGAGATTCTCATCCTCACGTTATACATATATAATCATAATTGATTGGGTTGTAGTAAGTAATTGCAAAAGAACGTGCCCGTCAAGTGCGCTTCCAATACGGTAAATTATTTTCTAAAAGTTTAAGCTAATGAATAAAATATAAGTAAATTTAACTTTTTTAAATTACCACACAAGGACATGGACCGTCTTAATTGAAATGATGGATAAGGCAAAGCTTGTAATATATTATTTTCATATATGACCTATAAGCCACATAAGAAAGTATTTATTAATATTTAATAAATATATAAGATATACGATATTACGGTTATGTTACTTAGGTAAATTAATTAATTAAATTATCGTAATAAAATCGTTTAATTGATTTAAAATCAATTAATAAGTATGTTTGCTAATATGTTTTCAATGATGTTTTTCAAAAAAAAAAAACTGTTCAAGTGTGACATAAAGGTCTATCGGTGAAAATTATTTTTGTATTCTTAAAAAATTCTGTGTTTTGGGTAATTTGTTAATATTTTTATTTGAAAAAAAAAATTAAGTTTGATGAAGTTTTGAAAAAAAGTATTTTGGATTTTGGGTTTAAAAAAGGTAAAAATTGATATTTAAGAAAAAGAATTTTCAAAATACATTTGGATAATTGATATGTAAAAAGAGCTTTTAGTATTTGAGAAGAAAAAACTAAAACTTTTAAGCACATTTAAACATTTATTTGAATAATTGATATTTAAGAAAACCTTTCAATGTTTGGGAAGATAAATACAAAATATATATATATATATATATATATATATATATATATATATATATATATATATATATATATATATATATATATATATATATATATATATATATATATATGAGTAAATCCAAAACTTTTAACAAACTATTTTATAATTTAATTATACACTCCAATTCCATCAAAGGAGAGTAGCTACTGGGTTTGGGACTCACATGTAGGATCCACTCTATAAGAAGGTGAGCAAGCACATAGTGTGTAACTTGTATTTTTTTTAACATTACTCTATATAGATAGTTACCTGGCCAATAGTGCTTTTTGTCTCCTATCAACGTCACAGCTAGATTTCTAAAAATTGTGACGACTCTCTCCACTATATAAGTAGGAATGTGTTGGAATTATTAAAGCAATCGAAGGGATCATTATTTGTTCTCTATGCAGGCCACTTCATTGAGAGCATTCAGCATGAACATTTTTTTTTTTTCGAGCTACACAGTTTATTCATGTGCCTAGAGCTCGTAACCATGTAGCTCGTCATGAGCTAGCAAAAGAAGCAATTCGTACTAAGGTTAAGAGGATCTGGTTGAAAGATATTCCACCAAGTACTTTTATCTTTGTTTGGAGAGAGCTTTCCTGCCCCTAGATCCCAAATATGGGGTCAGTATTTTCTCACTTATATGCAAGATGATAGCAAATTTTGTTAAAAAAAAAAGAAAAAAAAAAGAAATGGGTAAGAATTAACCCCAAGAAATTACATTGTTCTACATTAATTGTGATGATCAGAGTGCATCCTAAACGTCTTGTGAAAAATCACTCTTTCCGTTCTAAAACAAAGCTTTAACTATTGAGATACCATTTCGGAAGTTCTCTACTCATGGATAAGGGAGTAAACTCTCTTGAAAATTAGGGCTTCAACTCGGAGTCGGTTCTTGATTATTGGCTAAAACCAGTAACCAGTTCCGGGGCTCTTGGTTATTAGAAATTAATAACAGGCTCTGGTAACCGGCGGTTACCCGGTTAACCCAGGTGGTACTCGGTTATTTGAACTCGGTATTGAAAGCCTCGAAAAACCGCTTCCCCTTCCGCTGAAAGCCTAAAACCCACTTTCCTTTCCACTCTTCAGAAGAAGCATCTTGTTATACAAGCATTGAAAGAATCAATCTTTAAGAAGAATTCAAGAAGCCTGATCTGATCGGTTTTGGATTTCAGCAGAAAGCAAAAGAAACTTTAAGAAAGTGAAGAAAGAGAGAGCCAAACCTGGTGTTGACGGCACGGTACGATGAGTTGAGGCAGAAGCTGGGTTCAATGACGCCGATGAAGGGAACCAGCGGAATTGTTACTGCGGAACGTCGAAAAGGCTGGTTGGTTATGTCTTTGCAAGGGACGGCGGCCGAGAGATTAGGGTTGTGAAAATAAGATAACAAAGGAAATGAAAGAATGAAGCGATGAAAGGCTGAAAGCTTGCAGCGGATGGAAGAATCCAAAAATGCATGTGGCAGTAGCAAGGCAGTCGGGTGGTTGGGATCTTAATGACCACGTGGCTGATGGAGATAAGTTGGAGAGATAATGACTTGCAGCTGTTGTTCACTAAAGTCTAAACTATCTAAACAGAGTCCAATTGGTGCGTTTTAGATGCAGTATGAGTATATCATGCAACGCGCATTGCTGTTGCAAGCAAGAATGTGCGTGGGCTCGCCTGGAATTTTGGGCCGATTTGTTTGGGTTGTTATTTTTAGTTTGGGCTTTAGATAACCTTTTGGTGGGTTTGTAAAGACTATAAAAATTTAGAAGTTTAAGCCTTGTTTAAAAATTTAAAAATTTATATATATACTCGATTTTCCAGTTATAATCGGGTTTTGGAAAAGGTTAAAGCCGGTAACCAGCTCTGGGTAGCCGGCTACTGGTTACCGATTACTGGCCGAATTTTCACTCCTAGCCTATTGAAAATATTCATGGAATTGACATGCATGTTAACCAAGCTAGGCAGCTAGCTACCATTAAGAAGTTGAAGCTTAATTTGTATAACTTCAAATTGCTTGTCTTCGATCGTCGCACAATTATTGAAGATATTTGGGGGCAGGGTTCTAGTGAGAAAGTAATTCTATATATACATTAAGTATCTATCAAGTGTCTATAAAAAAAAAAAAAAAAATGAGATTGCTTTTAAAATTACTATTGGGCATATGATTAATCAAATAATAATTTTAAAAGCCACCTCATTTTTTAATGAACACTTGATAAGCACTTAATGTACTATGAAAATTACTCCAAGTAAGAAGACTTGGTTGGAAGTTCCAACATACCTTGTGGATGGCTAATCAACAAGTTGATAGGCTTGTCCGATGAGAGGTATTATCTTTGGACAAAGTTATTTTCTTTAAATTAGATTGAAAGAATTTTCTTTAATTCAATTTATTAAATTAATATATGTGTAAAATCCATGTAAGAATTAAATACACTATTAAAAATATAAGTGAGAATCATGTGCATTATGAACAAGTACTTGTCAATTTAATAAACTAAATTAAAAATAAAATAAAATTCTCCCATCTAATTTTTTTTAAGGAAAACTTTGTTATTTATCTTTTCAATCTTGTGATGTATTGTTGGACACCACCCAGTAGGTTGTTGTGCGGTTGTAAATTGATTAGGAAAAAAAAAAGTTTTATAATAATTTATTCAGAATTATAACTTTGCCAAACCTTGGAAATATGGATACCCTTATGTTATCCTAATTAATGTCGCATTGTAGGAATTTGGATTCCCGCTATTTGTAATCAACTAGATAAGTCTCGTCGTTAATAAATCGTTAATAAAGTTTCTTTATTAACGTGCTTTTTCAAAAAACTAATATATGAAAAGCCTTCGGACTCAAAAGTTATGGGAGGGGGCCGGGGAAGTTCTGTGGGTGTTTGACAAGTATTTGTGTTGTGGAATTTTTGTTAGAGTAGTAGTAAGAAGTGATTGATGTAATATAAAGTATAAAAAAGTTTGAAATTATTTTATAGAAAAGTGAAAAATTTACAGTATATTTTTTTTTTTAATTTAAATAGTAATAAAAAATTATTAATGTGATATAAAAAGTGAAAAAAAAAAAATCTTTAAATTGGAGTAAAAGAATCTCCTTCAATTCAATTTATTAAATTAATATATGTTTAAAATACATGTAAGAATTAAATACTCTATTAAAAATATAAATGAGAATCATATGCATTATGAACATGTACGTGTCAATTTAATAAACTAAATTAAAAAAAAAAAAAAAAATCTTTGTTCTTTATCTTTTCAATCTTGTGATGTATTGTTGGACATAGGGGTGGGCACAGGCCGGATTGGGCCGGATTTGCATGTTTTCCACAACCCGCCCCGCAGTGAACGGGTTTGAAAATCAAGATCCACAACCCGCATAGTAAATGGCCAACCCACTGGGCCTTGGGTAGTGCGGATCGGGACGGGTTCATGCGGGTTCGGGTATTTTTTTATTATTTTTTTTATGGACCCAAAACCAAAAAAATAATTCACAATCTTGTTAACCCAATTCAAAATTTGAAAATCCCTATTGAATCAACTTCACCAGCAAACAATAACAAGAAGAAAGAACTAGAATTACCAACAAACCTAACTGTAAATAACTTTTTTATTCTTTTATGTGATTGTAGATTGAATGAGTATGTGTATCTGAGAATGTAGAGATAAAAGTGTATATAAAAATGGAATAAGAATATAGATGAAATGGAAAGTGCAGAATTGAATGAAATCAAAGGTACACAATCTGGGCAATTCGTGAGTCTTATAATTTTTTTGGAGAAAATTTGATGAAATCAAAAGCACACCCCTAATCATGATTCTTATAATTTTTTTAGGGAAAATTTGATAGTACGAGTATAAAGGGATTGCGGGGCGGGGCGGGTGTGCGGGTGAGAAAAAATGTAATACCGCAACCCGCCCCATAAATCACGGGTTGGCATATTTAGGATCCGCACTTTTTTAGAAATGTCTTATATCCGTTATTGACGGGACGGGTTGGTGCGGGGCGGGGCGGGGCGGATTCACAGGTACGGGTGGGTTTTACACACCCCTAGTTGGACACCCCCCCCTAGTAGGTTGCTGTGCGGTTGTAAATTGATTAGGAAAAAAAAAGGTATTATAATAATTTATCTAAAATTATAACTTTGCCAAACGTTGGAAATATGGATACCCTTACGTTATCCTAATTAATGTCGCTTTGTAGGAATTTGGATTCCCGCTATTTGTAATCAACAACATAAGTCTCGTCGTTAATTAAGTTTCTTTATTAACGTGCTTTTTCAAAAAACTTTTCTATAAAAAGCCTCCTGACTCAAAAGTTATGGGCGGAGGAAGCTGTGGAAGCATTTGAGAAGCATTTGTATTATGGAGTTTTTGTTGTAGTAGTAAGAAATGATTGATGTAATATAAAGTATAAAAAAGTTTAAAATTGTTTTAAAGAAAAGTGAAAAAGCTTTATTTTATAGTAATTTCTTTTATTTGAATAATAATAAAAAGTTATTGATGTGATATAAAAAGTGAAAAAAAAAAAAGAAAAAAAAAAAAAGAAGAAAGGTTAAAATGTTTTGAATTTGGCCTTTTTAAATAATGCCCAATTCCACAAGGAACTCTAGGCAAAGGGTGAAATCCCAACCAGAATAACTAGAATGATAATTTCGGATTCAGATCGATCGGCCGGTTAGCTGCCCGTTGCATGTGAGAGGACATCTCATGTGCTATGGAAAGCTAGTTAGAGCCAGAGACGGAGGGAGGGGGGGCTGGCAGGGGCCATGGCCCCCCCCCAATTTCCTTAAAAAAAAAAAATTCTAAGGCTAAAAAAAAAAATCTCAAAAAAAAATAAAAAATATATATATATATATATATATATATATAAGCTAAAAAACTAAAAATTTGGCCTATTGGCCCCTACTAATATTTTTTTTTGTCACTGGCCCCTGCTCATAAAAACTTCTAGCTCCGTCCCTGGTTAGAGCACTTGAACTTCAAACGTTCGGAGAAGATGGAGTTCGGATACTTGTTTGGCTCCGACGAGTAATTGTTCGAACAGGATGAAATTCAGATGCTCTCTCACATATAACATGCATGCATGATGCATGTAATGAGTAGCTTTCATTGCAGCCTATTCCCATCCGACAAATTGGAATACGAGGTAATAGGTAATGAGTTAAAAGATAAAAATAGAAATGTAATTAGTGATTTGACAAAAAAAAAAAAAAAAAAATCTAAAATAAATGGACTAATATAATAATTTTTCTTCAAATTTATTTAATTCAATCTGCTCTGGTATGGTACTCAATTTTTTTTTATTTTCTTACACGTCGCCAAAATCATGAATTTGTTTGTTTTTTTTTTTTTTTAAAATAATACAAGAAAGAACGGATATCGATCTGTTCTTTTCCTCTTCATTTTTTTTTTCTTTCTAACATTGTATACGATATACGCAGAAAGCGCCGGTGTATTCAGCGAGATCGGGAGAAAGGGCCTGTGTATCTGGCGAGATCTGGAGAAAGGGTCGGCGAGATTCGGCAAAATCTAGAGAAAGGACCGATGTATCAGGCAAGATCCACCCCGGATCTTCGTCCAACTTGTCGTTGACGACGTTGTCGAGATTAGGAGAGGGCCGGCGAGAATACCCACCCCACCAATCGACGAAAATACCCACTCCAAAAATACCCATTTGGCCGAGAATGAGTAGAGGACACCAAAAGAAACCAACTACTCCGGCAACTAACAAAAAAGGACAAAAAAAAATTAACAAAAAGATCAAAAATCACCATCAAAAGGACCCATAAACCACCGGCCTCTTCTCCATCACCGACGACAAAAACGATCTTCTCCAAGTGTTGGCGATCGAGTCATGCGTCCTGGTGGGGCTGAGTCGTCGTCTGCTGAGGAAAAAATACAAAGTGAGAAATTTTTTTTGATGAAAAATGGGGAGAGACGTGGGAGCTGGAAAAAAAAAAAACTAGAAAAAAGACGTCGTCTACTAGGAAAAAAAAAAAAAAAAAAAAACTTAAGAAGCCAAATTTGTCGCCTTTTTTAGGCAACAAATCCGGCTTTTAAAAAGAAATGAAAAAAAAAATTAAAAAATTGCAATCGAAGACAAATTTAAAACAAAGCGCGGGACTCTTTCCCCGAAACATGTAAATGGCAACGTGGTCATAAAGCACGTTGCTAAAATGTTAAATTTTAAAAATATTTTTTAAAAAAATTAATTTCTTGAAAAAAATTATAAAAAAATAAGAATATTTTAGACATGTGGTTTGTGTGCCGCGTGGCCAATTGGCGACATGGCTAATAAACTACATGGCTAAAATTTTTAATTTTTAAAAAAATAAATAATAATAATAATAATAATATTTTAATAAATTAAAAAAAAAAAATTAAAATTTTTAGCCACGTGTCTTATTTGACACGTGGCTAATTGGCAACGTGTATTAATTACACGTGGCCAGTTGGACACGTGTAATTAATACACGTCGCTATATGGTCACATGGATCTATTGCACGCGGCAATATTGCCACGTGTACTAAATATACGTGTTCAACTGACTTTTTCATATTTTCTGCTACATCTCGTCACGTGTCATAATTGGCCATGTGGCTATAGTAACGACTACTGTAGCCAAGTGGCTAATGTCATTGAAGTTGAATTCAAAACAAACTCTCAGCAACTTTTCCACCCAAAAGAATTTGATTCTTTAAAATTTGTCTCTATATGTAACATAGACATATATAATAACAACTCAAGACAAGAAAAATAAAACATCTTTTGAATTAATTTTGACAATCAAGAATCACAATATTAACACCAAAGAGAACCTCTAGGACTGAGAAAATATATTATATATAAAGCATAGCATTATTTAAAAAAAATGGTGAAACTAAAAGTTATATACACATTAAGGCAATACATAAATATTTCCTAAAACCCATTAGCCACACCAGTATTTCCCTTGCTAACAGAATTTTTAAACTTAAATAGTAGAGAAAACTCCACTTATAGCTCCTGATCTTTCATCACTTATGCAATTAAGTACTCAAACTTTAAAAAGTGACAATTTAGAGTATCCATCTTTCAATTTAGAATTTTTCATTAAATTCTGTCAAAATTTCCAAAATATTATTCTTTTTTTTTTAAGGAAAAAAAATGGCAAGAATTTAGGTGTTGGTCAAAATTTAACGAAATTTGTAAAAAATACCCATACATGAATCTTTGAAAATTTTTATAAAAAAATAAAAAAATAAAAAATAAAAATTGGTAGAAACTAGAAACATATATAGGCCCAAAAGATGGTAGTGTTGCTACGATTCAATCAGCATATGTCGGCCCATAGACCATGTTATGTCGAGTATGGCCCAGACAGGCTCTCAATGAAATGGGAATTATATCCCATTCAAGTCCACGTACAAAGAACTCTAGGCAAAGGGTGAAATCCCTACAATAAGTAGAATGATAATTTCGGATTCAGATCGGCCGGTTAGCTGCCAGTTGCATGTGAGAGGACATCTCATGTGCAATGGAAAGCTAGCTAGAGCACTTGAACTTCAACTGTTCGGAGAAGATCGAGTTCGGATACTTGTTTGGCTCCGACGAGTAATTGTTCGAACAGAATGAAATTCAGATGCTCTCTCACATATAACATGCATGCATGATGCATGTAATGAGTAGCTTTCATTGCAGCCTATTCCCATCCAACAAATTGGAATACGAGATAATAGGAAATGAGTTAAAAGATAAAAATAGAAATGTAATTAGTGATTTGACAAAAAAAAAAAAAATCTAAAATAAATGGACTAATATAATAATTTTTCTTCAAATTTATTTAATTGAATCTGCTCTGGTACGGTGGTACTCAATTATTATTATTATTTTTTTCTCACAAATTGAATATCGAAGCACTTACGAACTTATATAATTTAAACTACAGATCTATAATATGTAACCAGGACATATAAAATGTATATATAGTTATCATGATCACTTTGCTTTTCTTAGATCTAAAATATATAATATTTCTAGCTACTACATGCGAAAACAATATTAGTTCCATTTACTTTTGATGCAAATTAATTTGTTTCTATTTGACTACTATTGTCTACACTTTGTTGGTACAGTTTCTGGTATGGTGACGTGTCGCCTGATGATTCGTTGTCTCCCTCGATCGGCCTACCTCGAAACCTGCAAAATAACAAACGTCTAGTCGAGGGTGCCGACTACGCCCACTCTGATGCCTAAGTCAGTTCAAACTAATTTATTTTATGGAGAGTATCAGTAATCTCAAAAGCTCAGAGAATTTGTGTCAAAAATATCTGGTGTAGTAGTCTAATTTCTAGGCTTATGGTTACATTACAGACCTACTGGGACTCTTAAAACCCAATTGGACTAGGAGTTTGAGTCCCAGTTGGTTCGAATCTCGACCTTATCTTCAGGAGGTTTGAATAAGGCAGCAGAGTCCAAGTTGGACAGCACTCTGCTTCTTCAATCCTTGTTCTATACCATTACGGCCTTATCCCACTAATTATGGGATAAAAATTAGCCTCTAGGTTTTCGGGATATGGGCCTTATCTCACTGTACAGCGTTCTAACTTCAGGGATGAACTCATGCTAGTGTTCTGTCAACATTTAATTACTTATTAGTCGAGTTTAAGAAGATACTTCCGAGACGGTTGTATCGTACTTCAACCAATCCTCCCAGACGCAAATATCCGAGACATGTTCGCTCCTATCATACTAGGAGATCTCGGGATATTTTGCACAGTTACTGAGTTCGGTAGGTCCAAGATGTGACCATACCGAGATAATCTTTTATACAGGGTCACGATGAATGTCCGAGATGTAACACCAAGGTGACTCAAGGTTAGGATCCATGTGCCCTCGGGGTTGATTTTATCCCCAACAGCTATCCATCTAATTCTCTAATTTCAAAAATAAATTGAAATTAAGAGAATTATTTGTTGCCTGCGAACCTGTACTCTGCTATTACTTTTGTCATAAATGCCGCGCCTTTTTGAAAGTTTGAACGTTTGAACCTTATCGCTTCTTTTTCTCATAATGACGGAAGCCCTGACGCCGCCATTCCTTTATAATCATGACGCGATATTCTCGAGGTTGCGTCACTTAATTTCTGGATCTGAAACGTACGCCCCTTCAGTTTTCAGAGATATTGAAATGATGGCGCATCTTGATATCTTGGACGCGTGGGGGAGTATTTAATGTTTTGACTGCTTTCACTATTCATCATTTTACATGCTTTCGTACTCTTTCATTATCCACCATTGTCGGCATCTTCTTGGATTTTTTCCTTCTCTGAAACTTCTACTCCTCCTTTCTCTCTCTGAAATGGCTCCCAAGAAAGCTACCTCGAATATTCCCCCTACCTCTCGGGTTCGAACCAAAAGGTCCAACGGCCACGTAGACCTTTCTCCCTTGGAGAGTAGGGTGGAAACCGTCCTCTTTGAAAGGCATGAGGGTGTACTACGACTGAACTATGACATTCCTCCTACAGTGAGGATGTTCTATCAGACCTCTGGGACTTGAGTTATTGATGGCGGCGACGTCACTTTATTCGAAAGGATGTTCCTAGCTGGACTCCGACTACCTTTCCAAGAGATTGCCCGGGACTTCGTCCTCTTTCTAATGGTTGCTCCTAGTCAGATCATGCCTAACACCTGGAAATATCTATTCACTTCGCACATCCTCTGGAGGCTAGTATTGAAGAAGGAGATGAAGATTCTTCAATTCTTGAACATTTATAGGCCGAGGCAGACTTCAGAGGGAATGATCGAGTTGTCTGTCCATCACCCCCCTATATTCATCAAACTTAAGAGTGGGTTGACAAACAACAAGTTCTGGGAGCAATAGTTCTTTCAAGTATCTAGGGAATGGGAATGCCCCGAAGGTACTATTTTGCCTGAGAACTGCAGGATGTCTCAGACCTGGCAATTATTGCGGCCTGACCGAAGTGAACCCCCTCCAATTAGCTTATCCGACCGGGAAGATGTCATGAAGATAAGTGACTGGTTTGCAATTAGGGTTAAAGCCGAGAAGTTTGAGGAAGTTGAATTTGACAACCTTGTGACCAAGGAGAATTTGAGGCAATTTCTTGGATACAATATTCCGAAGGACAAGAAGACGATTGCCAAAAGAGGAGTTGCCAAGAAAAGAAGTGATGCACCTCCATCTCTGAGGCCTGTCACCAAGAAGAGACCTTCTGGCAGAGCTGAAGAAATTCATGAGGATGTTCCTTTGAGGAAGAAGCGGAACATTCCTTTGGCCGCCTTAGGTGCGAAGAGAACTTCTCCGAGGATGTCCATGGCTGGAACCAACACTGAAGAGGGATCAGCGAGCTTTCGGGGTTTTGTTCCGAAAGTCTCCCCAACCCGAGGAGCTAGCTCTTTGCCCCCTTTTGCCCTAAGAGATGAATCTGGCTCCGAGGCGTCATACTGGGGCTCAGATATTCCTCTTGAGGAAACCAATGCCGGTGCCTCCACAACAACAAGTCCGGTGCCAAAGAGATCAGAAGGGCAGGGCGAACTGATACCTGAGGCCTGTACCATGCAAGCCATGCGTAGGGTGAAGCACTCGATGAGGAAAAAGAAATTCGGTGCCCGAGATCGCTTGGCCAACATAATTTCGGAGGCTGAGGGTATGTGGGGTAGGCCGGTCATAAGGCCTTCTGATGCCGAGGAGGTCTGACAAGAGTCTGCCTCTTCGGGTGAAGAGTCTGCTAAAGAGAGGGATGAGGATGTTAGCATACCCCAAGATGAAGCTTTCGTCGAAGACATGGTGGAAGAGCATACTCCTCAGACTCCTTCCACAGAGAGTCCCGGAACTCCCCCACCCCCCAGCTATGACTGCGAAATGGAGCATGCTACCCCACCAGAATCATACACGGCTCCTGATCAGACCGAAGTTCAAATGGGAACACCCAATAGGGTAAGTACCGAAGTGCCAGGAAGTTCTCAGCAAGCGGGGATTCAAAATACGCCTGGTGCTGAACTTGAAGTAGGGGGCGCGAATCAGTCCGAAGCGAGCCAACATCTCGGAGTGCCTGAAAGATCAAGAGTCAATACCGAGGCCACTACTCCCGAGGCAGATCTGCATCCCGAAGCTTCTGATAGAAACAGATCCAACATCGAGGTTAGCACTTTTGAATTAAGGCCTAATGAGTCTGAGGCAGCCCCGAATATGGAAGCTGCTCCTTCTATGGGCCCTAGCTCTTCTTCTAGATTTACAGCGGCTTTTGAAGTCTTGGGTAGAAGCCTTCTTGGTCATCCGATAGAGGCTATAAAAAACCTAATCCCCGAAGGATTCCTGGGAAATGCAGGGACTTCCTCCCCCGAGAAAATTGCCCAAGGCATTCTTATCTCCCATTACCAGGTGAGCTTCCGAAAACAAACTTTATTTTAACCACTTTTAAGCACTTTATTCTAAATTTGCCTACCTTGTTCCTCATAGCTTCTGGTGAAGATGACAGCCCTCTGGCAAAGATATGAAAATCGTCAAGAAGTGCAGCCTGCTGCTCCAACTCCCGAAGTGCAAGCTCAACTCTTGGGCCTAGAGAAGGAAGTAGCAACTTTGAAAGCTCTCCTTCAATCTAAGGACGAAGAGCTTGCTTCCCGGAACTTGATTATATCCGAGGAGCGCTCCGCTAAAGCTCGTTTAGAAAAGGAAGTGTTTAAGGCAAATGAGCGGTATACTCGCTCTGTTGCGAGTCTTTCTGCTAAACTTGACCATGCAGATCAATTGGCTACTCGCCTGCGGGCCATGCAAAACTAAATGCTCTAAAGCGTGCAAGAATGCTGAAAATGCTGAAGCCGAAAAGGAGAAGCTGAAGGCCGAGGTTGAAAGGCTCGAGGCCAAAAGAGACAAAGCTATCAAAGCACAGGACCGTTCAGAGAGTCTTTTGATCAGACTTAGAGCTAAATATGACGCGGGCCAAGTAAAACTAAAGCGTTATCTGAAGCAGCTAAGCTATGTACCATTTCTTCGAGACCAGAGCTAGGCTCGAGGATTCAACTGGGGTTCGAAAACTTTCGAACTTTGGTGAAGAACCCTCAGAATAAGTTCGACCCTGAAGCTGTTGGGCCGTATCTAATAGGAATTCTGGACGAAGCAGTCCAAGAAATGGAAGATTTTGGTAAAGAATTCATGCCTGATGTTCCGAGTGGGGGTGCTGACACGCCGGATCCCCGAGAGGACCCTCTTGAAGAAGTTGCGGACTAAGGGTTGTTTCTCGGGCTTGAATTTTTCTTTCTTTCATTTTGAAATCTTTGTAACCTGTAAAATATTTTATAGATCACTTGTTGACCTTTCAATTTCCTTATCTCTTTTTTTTTTTTTTTTTTTTTTTTTTCTTTTTTTTTTTTTCCTTGTGGAGACTGAATTTAGATGATCCATATTCATAGCATCTGGAGACCCCCAACTGAGGGGCTTCTTGCCTTGGTATCCTTTCCATAACCCTTTCGGGTCGTCCGAGGAAAGGACTCGGGCCAATTCTTAACTTTATCACTTCGGAAGCCCCCTACCGAGGGGTTTCTTCCCTTTGTATCCTTTCCATGACCCCTTCGGCTTGTCCAATGAAAGGATTCGGGCGGATTCTTTCCTGAATGTCCTTATCCCTCCGAAAACCCCCAACCGAGGGGTTTCTTCCATTTGCATCATTTCCATGACCCCTTCGAGTTGTCCGAGGAAAGGATTCGAGTGGATTCTTATCGGGATATAACCTTATCCCTTCAGAAACTCCCAACCGAGAGGTTTCTTCCCTTTGTATCCTTTCCATGACCTTTTTGGGTTGTCCGAGGAAAAGATTCGAGCGGATTCTTATCTGGATATCCTTAGCCTTATCCCTTCGGAAACCCCCAACCGAGGGGTTTCTTCCCTTTGTATCCTTTCCATGACCCTTTCGGGTTGTCCGAGGAAAGGAATCGGGCAGATTCTTATCCTCATCCCTTCGAAAACCCCCAACCAAGGGGTTTCTTCCCTTTGCATCATTTCCATGACCCTTTCGGGTTGTCCGAGGAAAGGATTCAGGAGGATTCTTCCCTGACCATCCCCACCATAACTCTTTCAAGTTGTTCGAGGAGGGGAGTTGGGTGGATGTTGATATAGCTTGATCATCTTTGAAGAAGTTATTTTACCCCGTTCCGGACTGCTGCTTTCTTCTTAGCAGAGATCAATCAATTCCTGGGGACTACCAGTTCTTCCTTTTTCTCGGTGTTGGACTAACTGGGGAGTTTCTTGCCTTGATATCCTTCCCATAACCCTTTTGGGTCATCCGAGGAAAGAACTTGAGCAAACTCTTAACTTTATCCCTTTAGAAACCCCCAACCGAGGGGTTTCTTCCCTTTACATCATTTCCATGACCCTTTCGGGTTGTTCGAGGAAATGATTCGGGCGGATTCTTATCTGGGTATCCCCACCATAACTCTTTCGAGTTGTTCGAGAGGGGGAAGTCGGGCTATTTCTTAGACTTCCACAATTTTTGAAACGAATTGGAAAGAGATCTTTATTGATGATAAAATTTGTAGAGAAAAAACAAAGAATTACATATAATACTTCTTCAAGTGCTCGGTGTTCCACGATCTCAGGAGCATCTTCCATGTCTCGGTCATTAGACGATAAGCTCATTTCTGATGGCATCCTACTACCTTATAGGGACCTTCCCATCTAGGTGTCATTTTGCCTTCCGTTGGATCTTTTGTCATTAAGCTCACTTTCCTGAGTACCCAATCTCTGAGCTGAAACTTTTTAGGGACCACCAATTTATTGAAGTACCGAGTTGTTCGATTCTGATATGCTGCCCATGTAAATTGAGCGTCGTCTCTTTTCTCTTGTAAAAGATCTAGATGTAACTTGGTTTTTTCGTCATTGAGCCCGGGATTGTAGTAAGCTACACGAAAACTCGGGGATCCCACTTCGGCTGGTATCATAGCCTCGGTCCCATAAGTGAGTGAAAATGGGGTCTCTCCTGTTGGAGTTCTCCTTGTGGTTCTGTACGACCAGAGCACCTCTGGAATATATTCAACCCATGCTCCTTTCTTCTTTTCGAGTTTTTTCTTCAGTGTCCTTACCAGGGTCTTATTTGTCACCTCTACCTGCCCGTTCGCCTTTGGATACAGTACCGAGGCATAGTAGTTTTGAATACGAAGTTCTGAACACCACCTCCGGAATGGTTCACAGTCAAACTGCTTCCCATTGTCTGTGACAAATGCATGAGGGATTCCGAATCGACACACCACCAACTTCCAAAGGAAACTTGTGATGTTCGTCGTAGTTATAGCTACTAATGCTTCTGCTTCTGCCCATTTAGTAAAATAGTCTACAGCTACAACTAGGAACTTCCGAACCCCTTTCCCTACAGGCATTGGACCAACAATATCTACCCCTCATTTTGCAAATGGCCATGGAGAAGTGAGGGGAGTAAGCTTCTCGAGCGCTGTCTTCATAATTCTTGAGAACCTCTAGCATTTGTCACAATGCTTTACAAGAAGAGTTGAATCCTTACTAATTGTAGGCCAATAATAACCTGCTCGGATGGTCTTTTGTGCCAGCATCCTTCCTCCCGAATGGTTTCCGCACACACCTTCATGGAATTCCTTAAGAACATAATCTGATTCGGTCTTAGAGAGGCATTTGAGCAGGGGTTCGGAGTATCCCCTTTTATATAGTACTTCTCCAATTAGGCAAAACCGTGTTGCTTGAATCTTCACCTTCCGAGCCGCAACCTTGTCTTGGGGTAACAACCCGTTTCACAGAAACTGAATAATCTCTGTAGCCTATTCTAGTTCATTCCGCGTTGTATCTGCTTCCATGACGTTAGTCTTCGGGGTTACGGACGGCTCAGTCAGAATAATAATCTGCCGTCTTGACGATTCAATCTCTTCATCCGTTCCTGATGCTATCTTCGAGAATCCATCTGCTCAGATATTTTCCTCCCGAGGTATCTTTGTGATAACAACCATTTCAAAATAAGATTGGAATTGGCGCACCTGGTCCAGATATCTGGCCATTCGATCTTCTTGTGTTTCAAATTGTCCTTGAACTTGGCCCACCACTACTTGAGAATCACTTCGGATTTCAACATTAGTTGCTCCCATCTCTCGGGATAATGCCAAACCTGGTATTACGGCTTCATATTCTGCTTCATTATTCGTTGTGACAAAGTCCAGTTTTATAGCAAAATTGAACTCTTGACCTTTAGGGTTCCCGAGGAGGACACCTACCCCGCTTCTGCCCCATGCCGAGGAACCATCCACATACACGACCCAAGTTAATTCTATTGGAAGTTCTTTCGCTTCCTGGATGTTGCAAAATTCTACCAAGAAATCTGCCAGAACCTGCCCCTTGATAGTTGTCCGAGGATGAAACTCGATATCGAATTGTCCGAGTTCCATTGCCCAGTTGACTAACCTTCCCAGTAGGTCAGGCTTTTGCAGAACCTTCTTCATCGGATACTCCGTTAAGACTCGAATAGCATGAGCCTGAAAGTATGGCCTCAATCTCCTGGCCGAGACAAACAAAGCGAACGCCAACTTTTCAATCCGAGGATATCTTTCCTCTACTCCGTGAAGTGCCTCACCCGTAAAGTAGACTGGTTTTTGAATCCCTGCATCTTCTCTAACTAAAGCCGAGCTTACCGCTGAGGGGGAGACTGCCAAATAAAGATAGAGTATTTCCCCTTCGGAAGGGCGGCTCAACAATGGAGGGTTCGTTAAGTATTTCTTCAACTTTCCGAAAGCTTCCTCACATTCCTCACTCCACGTAAACGTTTTTCTCAAAATTTTAAAGAAGGGAAAGCACTTATCTGTTGACCGTGAAATGAATTGGTTTAAGGCCGCAATTAAGGGTGTAAACGAGCTGAGCCACTCGCGAGCTTATTCGGGATTGGCTCAGTTTGAACTTGACTTGTGCTCGAATCGATTATTAAATGAGCCACTCGTGAACATGAAATTAAGCTCGATTATTAAACGATGCAAACTCTTATAAACTCGATTCGACTCGATTAAAGCTCGTGAACCCGCTCGTATAAGGATCGACTCATTTATTAAGGCTCGACTCGTGTGTGTGTGTGTGTGTATATATATATATATAATAAAAATAATTTATATGTTAATTTGTTATAATGTATTGGTTATATGTATATAAAATAGTAAAAGTAAATAATATCAATACTTAATTGTTAGTCATATGATATAATGACAATCTAGATACTTAATCATATTATTCATGTAATATAATAGGACTATGTGATTATATAATAATATAACATTATGGCATATGACATGTAATCACTTTATTATATGTTATAAGTATTATCTTTAGAACTAGACTCGTATATATTTACTAATATGTATATATATTAATAAAAATAAGTTATACAATATATTATTTATTATTGCTATACAATATATATGTAAAAGCATAAATTAAGTAACAAATAAAAATGGTCAATATATATTAAGTAGCAATAATTAATTAGTTATATGTATATCAAATAGTAAAAGTAAATAATATTAATACTTAATCATATTATCTATTGACAGTTCAGATACTTAATCATATTATTCATATAATATAACAAGACTACATAATCATATAATAATATAACATTGTGCCATATGATCATATCATCTAAGCAGTATCATTAGTTACTTATGAATCATTAAATCATATGATACTATTATCATTAGATACTTACGAATTAAGATAATTTGACTTATAATGGTCATACTTATCATAGATAATTTCATAGATCATATGATATGATTCGTAATTCATATATATATATATATACAAATTAAGTACAAGTATAAATTATACATAATGTTATATAAGTATACAAATTCATACTAATACAATGACTAAGTATGATTTAAGATTCTAAGTATTTAATAATTCTTAACCAGATACAATAATTAAGCATATAGATGATATCCATAAGTATCAATTCACATTAGTCCTATGATATAATGACAATTCACATAACCACATTATTCATATACAATGATAATGTGATTCATAGAATTCTAAATTAAGTGATTAGGATTAGAATCATCAATGTGTTAATTATAATCACAAATTAAGTATTATTATTAGAATTTAGATCAAATTATCATATGATCTAACATTGTACCATATAATCATTAGATCATATGATCTAAATATTATCATTAGATACACAATACCAGATGATCATATAATAATTGTCATTGTTAATGTTGTTAATGTAATATGTGCTAGTTAATATTTATATTGACTATTGTTACAAATTTTTATCATTAGATACTTAAAAATTGTTAGATCACATGATTTAAAATCCAAGATCAAATGATATTTTGTTTATTGGAGATTATTAAGTATGTAAGTATATTTTTTTCCCGTTCAATAAGTTAATTTTGTGTTAAGTCAATAAGTTGATAATTACATCTTATTATTATAGCTTAATTATAATTTATAGCCAAATTCATATTTTATAGGTTATAAGGCTATGATTTTTCATATAATTATTATTAAGCATCTAATTATATCAACAAAGTATATATATATATATATCTTTTTTTATATACAAGATTAAGTGGAACTATAATTTTTTTTTTATATATATACAAATGTAATTATGTGAACCGCAATATATAGTATATTATTTTTTAAGCATAAATTAATTAACAACTACCAATAGTTAATTTATGCAAAAGCACATAAATAAATGCTATAATGCTATAATGTAATATATTATAAATTATATGTATATTGAATAATTTATGTTACTAGTATGAAGTATATAATTATATGTTATAAATGCATTGATTTAAAAGACACTCACACGTATTTAATGATAGCAAAAGGCTACTAGAGATTTGCAATTTGTTTGGCCCCACTTGTTGTCCAATTTTTTTTATTTTTTATTTTATTTTATTTTTTTTATTTTCAATCTATTCATTTAGATTTTACCAAATATATTTATTATAAAAAATAGTTTCACTCTTTTCAAAATTAATTTATATATATATATAGCCAAAGAATATCTGCTGGCAACCATTACCTCATATTTATCAATTACCACCACACGTTACCTTCCTAGTTCCTATATGTCTATGATGGCAACCATTATGGCATTATCTCATATTTACCACCACACGTTTCTTTCATTTCCTTGATATGTGCATGAGATTTGAAAGCAATTCCTTGAGATTTGATACACGCAGAAGTTATCAGAAGTTTGAAAGCTCTTAGACATGTGGGTTACATTCAGACCACCTTGGAATTTTACACGCAGAAGTTTTCTCTTCCCAAAAATCAAGCCTTTCACCTCTTTTCTTCCCAAAGGGCAGAAGTTTTCTCTTCCTAAAAATCACGTGTTTCACCTCATTTCTCTCCAAAAGGCTCTCAGACTTGAAGCAACCATTTCTCTTCCTCCCCAACATTTTTGCTTTTTGCAATGATGATTTGGTCTTCTTCTTCTTCTTTTTTGCTTGAATCAGATTTGAAAGGTATGCTACATGTAATTTTCTTTTCTCATTAATTCAAAAATCAATAATGTCATTCACTTCTTCATTTTTCTTTTCTCACGTATAGGCATTTTTCTTCTTCATGTTCTTCTGCCTTCCCAAAACACCATGGAAAGCCGCCGTTCTCAATCGTTCCATGCATTGTCGTCTTCGGCGTTGAGATGCTCCAGAGTGGGGTGTAACGTGTTGGAGAGAGATTTCAGGTGCCGAGGGCGCAGCGCTGGGCGTGCAAGCCTTTTCAACTTATTTGAGCCGAGCTCGAGCTCGAGATTGGCCAATATGATCGAGCTCGAGCTCGATCTCGCACAAGGTTCATCCCTTGGCGAGCCGAGCTTGAGCACAGAAACAGGGCTCGTCGCGAGCTCGAGCTCTTGAAAAACTCAAACGAGCCGATCCCGAACAACCAATACCCGCGCAGGATCGGCTCGTTTACACCCCTAGCCGCAATTCTTTCTGTCAGCCGTTGGAGTTGTTTCGTTGTTCTCAGTGCCTCCATCTTAAGGACAGCCTTGACCTTCTCTAGATTTGCTTCGATACCCCTCTGTGATACCATGAAACCCAAAAATTTTCCTGAAGAAACTCTGAAGGCACACTTCATAGTTCATAGGGTTAAGCTTCATCTTGTACTTTCTTAAAGTCTGAAAAGTTTCTCGGAGGTCTTCTATATGTTTGGTTGCCCGGATACTTTTAACCAACATGACCCTGAAACATCTTGTTGACCAGTCCCTGATAAGTGGCTCCTGCGTTCTTCAAACCGAAGGGCATCATCTTATAACAGTAGAGTCTTCGGTCTATGATGAAAGCAGTTTTCTCTTGATCTGCTTCATCCATGTAGATCTAGTTGTATCCCGAGAAAGCATCCATAAAGCTTAGGAGCTCATGCCCGGACGTTGAATCCACCAATAGATAGATCTTAGGCAAGGAAAAACTATCTTTCGGGCATGCTTTATTTAAGTCAGTGAAGTCTACACACATCCTCCACTTTCCAGTAGATTTCTTTACTAGCACCACATTGGCCAGCCATTCTGGGTAATCCACTTCCCAGATGAATCCAGCTTTTAACAACTTCTCTACTTCTTCCGCAATAGCTTGATTTCGTTCAGCAGCGAAAGTTCTTATTCTCTGCTTCACTAGTCGATGACTCGGTTCCACATTCAGCTTATAGACAATAACCGAGGGATCGATTCCTGGCATGTCTTTGTGGCTCCAGGCAAATACATCACTATTGTGTTTCAAGAACGCCACCAGATCTTCCTTCACTAGTTGGGGGAGTTGTGAGCCTATGCGAACTTTCTTTTCCGGATCACCTATTTCGAACTCGTCCAAGACTTCCACAGGCTCCTCCAACGGTGACTGCTATTTCCCGTCCTCCTTAGCTTTCTCACCCAGATTGTGCTGCCTTGGGGTGCTTTTCAGGGACAAGTTGTAACAACGTCTAGCCTCATTCTGGTCTCCCTTAACCACTTCAACACCTTCTTCTATCGGGAACTTCATACTGAGATTTGGTTTTGAGGTCACAGCTTTTAAATCGTTGAGAGCTGTCCTTCCGATAATGGCGTTGTAGGCTGAAATTTTGTCAACTATCAGGAATTTCACAGGGAGATCAATCGAACCGAGAGGCAGCACCTTCTTTCCAGCGAAACCTAATAAGTAGCATGAGACCGGAACCACTTTCTCCCGTGGGACTCCCATGTAGTCAAAGGCTGACTTAAACAAAATATCGGCCGAGCTCCCTGTATCAGCAAGGATCTGTCGAGTCTGATAATTCGCAATTGTTAGAGTGACCATAAGGGTGTCTATGTGCGGAAGTGAAACTCTAGCATAATCATCATCTGAAAACCCTACAACCATAGGGTTACATTTCCGAGACTTGGGGGGCTTTTGGACCGAATACACTTCGAAATCATCCAGCTACCTGGCATAAACCTTTCGAACTGAATTGGACTCTCCTCCACCTTCTAATCCTCCCGAAATGATGGGAAGGTTGCCTTGCTGCTCCAGCCGAGCTCTACTCCTGCTTCTTTCCCTTCTTTCATCCTCTCAAGGCCGAGGTCCTGGTTCTCTGCTTCTACCTCTTCTCTCTTCTTGCCTCGGTTGATAGTTTCTCTTTTCATTCCGATCTTCTTCTCTTCTAAGCCGCGGATATTGGTCCCACTCTTGTTGGTTTCTCTCATTAACGAGAAATTAGACTAACTTCCCATTTTCGATGAACTTCTCAATCAATTGTCTCAGTGATACACACTGCTCGGTCAGGTGACAATATGAATCATGGAAGACACAATATTTGTGAGCCAAGCGTCGAGGCGGATTTCCTGGGATGGGCCTCGGCCTCTGGTAGTTTGGATCTTTTTTGAGTTCCATAAGCACCTCAGTGAGAGAGGCATTTAATGGAATCCACTTGTAATCTCTGAAATTCTTCTTTGCCTTCTTGTACTCCTCGGGACTGGCATCCTGTGTGGCCTTGGGATTCTTCTTTCTCTTAGGTTTCTCGGTGGAAGGCTGATGTTGCTGCTGAGAATCGTCGAGAAGGGCTTGGAGCGTTTCCTCCTGATTAATGTATCTGTCCATCTTTACCATAAAGGTATAGAGATCCTTCGGTGGTTTCAACACCAAGTCAGCCATCAATGGTCCGTCTTTCTTCAATCCTTGGAAAATTGCACCATAAATGAAATCGTCTGGTGCGCTTTCCGTCTCCAACTTCTTCTGGTTGAACCTCCACAAATAATCCTTCAAATATTTGTTTGGCCCCTGCCGTACGGAGAGTAGATACCCTCGGGGTTTCCTCCTGATCCTTCCGGACACAAACTGGGTCAAAAACTTCCTACCAAGGGTATCGAAATTATCAATTGACCTCGGGGGAAGGTTTCTGAGCCAATCTCGGGCCTTTCCGGACAAGGTGAGGGGAAAAGCCCGGCACGCCACAGCGTCGGGTGTCTTATGCAAGGATACGTGAGATCGGAAATTATCCAAATGCTCCACTACGTCTTCACTACCTGAAAAAATAGAGATATCGGGTACCTTAAACCTTCCGGGCAGGTCGAAGTTGGATACTTCTTCGGTAAATATAGACTCCTTATGCTGGAAGAGGTTATCCACAAGAAACTCTTTCCCATCGCGCTTCTGATCCATAGTTCTTGATAGTGCATCATACTTTGTGTCCTAGTCTAGGACCATCTGCTGTAGCCTTCTTTCAGCATCCATTGGTGAGGGTGGAACCTGGTTAATAGGCTTCACATGGTCCTCGATCCGCGGCTCGGCTCTCTCCCCTGACCCTTCCGGGTTTCCATTAGGATTTGTTCCTTCAACTGCATCGTGATTCAATGGTGATGGAGTCTGAGCAGCTCTCAGCAAGGCATTCTGAGCCAGCAAGTCCTCCACATTCTTCTATGTCTGAGCCAACTGTTGGCTCAGCTGGGTTATTCTGGCCTCTGGACCGGCAGACTCTGCCTCTCCGCGGGCATCATCTCGACCTAGATTAGGGCGTCGCTCTTCTTCATGAGTTTCGTTTTGAGCCGGATTAGATCGTCGTGTTGTCACCATCACAGATTTTTTTTTTTATGAGAAACGAATAATCGTTCCCACAGACGGCGCCAAACTATTGGTATAGTTTCTGGTATGGTGATGTATCACCTGATGATTCGTTGACTCCCTCGATCGGCCTACCTCGAAACCTGCAAAATAACAAACGACTAGTCGGGGGTGCCGACTACGCCCACTCCAATGCCTAAGTCAGTTCAAACTAATTTATTTTCTGGAGAGTATCAGTAATCTCAAAAGCTCAGAGAATCTGTGTCAAAAATACCTAGCGTAGTAGTCTTATTTATAGGCTTATGGTTACGTTACAGACCTACTGGGACTCTCGAAACCCAATTGGACTAGGAGTTTGAGTCCCAGTTGGTTCGAATCTCGACCTTATCTTCAGGAGGTTTGAATAAGGCAGTAGAGTCCAAGTTGGACAGCACTTTGCTTCTTCAATCCTTGTTCTATACCATTACGGCCTTATCCCACTAATTATGGGATAAAGATTACCCTCTAGGCTTCCGGGATATGGGCCACATCTCACTGTACAGCGTTCTAACTTCAGGGATGAACTCATGCCAGTGTTCTGTCAACATTTAATTACTTATTAGTCGAGTTTAAGAAGATACTTCCGAGACGGTTGTAGCGTGCTTCAACCAATCTTCCGAGACGCGAATATCATAGACATGTTCGCTCCGATCATACTAGGAGATCTCGGGATATTTTGCACAGTTACTGAGTTCGATAGGTCCGAGATGTTACCATACCGAGATAATCTTTTATACAAGGTCACGATGAATGCCCGAGATGTAACACCGAGGTGACTCAAGGTTAGGATCCACGTGCCCTCGGGGTTGATTTTATCCCCAACACACTTGATCAAATTAATCGATGTTAATTGGTATATATCAAGGAAAAATATCATTTAAAAAATATTAATCACGTACACAAACAATGGAAGAATTGGGCATATATATCAAGGAAAGAGGTAGACACCAAGGAATTGAATCAATATATATACAGTTCAAGAGAGACTGTCATATGACTTAGGGAAAGGGAAATTTCAATTGTCATTATATGTTTCTATGCAAATTATAGACATGTATTGATCAATTTATTTTTGGTTTAATGTTTTTGTCCTTTTATTCTTGTAACAGTTATGATGGCCGGGTTGGTTGTATTCTTCTTCTTCTTTTTTTTTTTTTATTATTTATTTATTTATTTTATTAATGAAACAAATGAGTATTTCATTGATCAAAGATCACAAACACAAAGTTCTTATATCACAAAGTATAAAGCTTTGCAAAATCATAGCTATATACTATGAGATTATATAGTCATAGATACAATAAAATTCTTACAATAAAGTGTTATTTCTGACTTTTATCTTCCCCTAACCCATGTACAAAAATAGTTAAAGAGCAAATCTGCTCCGTGCAGATTAGATCGAAGACAAGTGTAGCCAAATATCCTAAAAATATTTATTTAAACCGGCCGTGAGAGATAACCTTTAACATCTGACTAATCTTCATTATATAAATCACCTATAAGGGCAGATCTAAAGAGAAAAAAACTCTTATTCAAAGTAAAAACACAACCAGCAAACAGTAAGAACGGCCAGGGAGAAAATGAATGACACAACACAAAGATAGATGAATGGATGCATAGCGAAGAAGTCAAAATTACTGATCTGGTCAGAGAATACCTACAAACAAAAGAAAAATCCAGAATAAAAAAGAAAGAGTAGGAGTAAAAAGTATAAAGGGAAATGAATTTGCTCCCTCATCCTCTCATCATCATGTTAGAGTATTTTGTGAATATTTTGATGGGTTGGTTATCTATATATTTGAGTGGAAACAAATTGTTTAAAAAATCGCACATCAATCATATATGTCAATGAGTCAATGTGAAAATATATGAAAACAGTTTGAGAGAGAGCATCATGGAGAAAAAGTCAAGGAAATTTTCAATTTTGCTATTTTGTGAATATTTTGATAGGTTGGTTATATATCTATTCAAGTGTAAATAAATTGTTTAAAATATCGCACATCAATCATATATGTCAATGAGTCAATGTGAAAATATATGAAAACAGTTTGAGAGAGAGCATCATGGAGAAAAAGTCAAGGAAGTTTTCAATTTTGAAAAAGTCAAGGAAATTTTCAATTTTGCTTATATATATATATATATATATATATATATATATATAATCAAAGTCATCAATCATTCAGTACTTTTTTCTACAAGAATAATCAACTTATGGCATGCTTTGAATTAGTCTTTGTTAAACTTAATTAATTAATACATTCAAGGAAATGAGGAATATATATAATCAATAGCCTTCCTTAGTGCACATGAACGAGGTTGAATATATATAGGCTAAGCAAAGGTTGGTGTGAGACATTAATTATTATTATTATTATTATTTTGAAAAGTTGAGATTTCATTGATCAAACCATAATCTCCTGCTAAGCAAGAAGCACATTCCAGATAATAGTGGGCAGTCCTCCATCCACATACATTGTCAAGAAATTAGAAAATGACTAATTTAACTTGACAATGAGCAGCAGTATTAGCCTCTCATCTAACATGGTGGACAAAACAATGGTGTATCCTCTAGATCCGAATCCGTGTATAACAAGTGGAACCATCTTAAAGGATATGTTTGGTATATAGAATAGACTTTTAAAATTAATAGAATAATTATTCCGATAATTGTTATTCTGTCGTATAATTGGTTAGTTTTTTATTTTTGGAAATAAATTGAGATCTAAAGGACAAAATAGCACTGAAGAATTCTGAAATTTTTTCCCCTAAAATAATTAATTGTTGCTTGTAAGATAATTTTTTGCCGGGAGGGGGTGGTTTTCTTGCCTTCCCCTCCCGGTGGTGATTTCTCTTTGACTCCTCGTGAGTCAGAGAGTTTTTTGTTCCCCCTGGGTTTGTTCAGTGGGGTTAGTTTTTCTCATAACCTTTAAGGTAGTGGAGCTTTTGTTCCTCCCGGCTAGATCCGGTGGAGGCTGGTCTTCCCCTAGCCTTTCTGGGCTATGGTGGTTTTTATGTGTTGTTATTTGTTTGGCAGGATTTCTCATCTCAAGTTGTCTTCCTTGGGGGATTGGCCGAGCGTTTCGGGTCGTCGGCGGGATGTTTTTTGGCCCGTTCTTTCACCCTTTTTTCTTCATATTTTGGAAGCCAGATCTGCTATTCCTCGCCCACTTCTGACTGACACGCGCCCCCCAGCCGCGTTCTTCGTCGCCTTTCGTCCCAGCCGCCGCTAGATCCGGCCCTGTCGGTCTCCGGTGACCGACGCGTGGTGCCCACGTGCCAGTGGGCTCTCCGCTGTTTGGTGCGCGTATGGGCCACGCGCCGTTTTTTTCTGGCCGATCTCCGCGGTTTTCGGTCGTCTAGCGTTGGTCCTCCGTCTGGGTGGCACCGGTGTCAACGCGTATCCCTCACGCGCCGCCGTCCGGCTTCTTGGCCCTTTTCCTCCACTGTCGGCAGCTTTTTTTGGGTGGTCTCTACTTCAGTGTCTTGTGTTTTTTCTCTTTTCTTGGGTCACAGTCTGTTTGTGTTGGGTTCAATTTTTATGGGAATATTTGTTGGCTAATTGCTAGATCTGGTCTCTTTTCTTTAAAATGTGAGCGTTAATGTAAAAGAGGCTCAAATGTCTTTATTGTAAAAGTTGTATTTCTGCTTAGGCAGCTGTTTATTAAGCCAGATCTTTCTGGTTTAGAGAATAGGGGGCTTGTCCCTTATTTTCAAGTTGTAAGCCTTGGGCTGTTCACCATATCAATTATAGATTACCGTTTCTGTTAAAAAAAAAAAAATTAGATTACAATATCCACTTAATTCTTAAAAAAGAAATAGATCTAGACATCAGTGATTATTTCTGCGACTCACTTAATTAAAATATTTTCCCTAGCTTAGGGCCTTTAGGCAACAATTAACAACAACTTAGGGTTGTTAATTTGTCGCTTTAAGAGTTGGTGAGGGGTCCTCGCCACTGTGACGTTCTTCTTTTTCTTCTTCTTTTTTCTTGCTAACCCTGTAACCCACATCCTAAAAAAAAAAAAAGAGGAGAAATTATGTTCCCACGTACGATAATTAATAACGTTTTGTGAGAATCCGAACGCCCATTACGCTATCTAAATTCCCATTATTTTAAATATTTTATTGTGTGAGGACAAAAAATGTCTCTAGAGAGAGAGACTAT
Organism: Alnus glutinosa; assembly: GCF_958979055.1. Classification (NCBI taxonomy): domain Eukaryota; kingdom Viridiplantae; phylum Streptophyta; class Magnoliopsida; order Fagales; family Betulaceae; genus Alnus; species Alnus glutinosa. Next base: position 29,551,623 of record NC_084893.1, read on the forward strand.
GCCTTCTCTCTACCAAGGGAACGGTTTCCTCATCCTCTTTCACTCTTTCTGGATCTTACACCTGTTCTTACACAGTTTCCCATCCCATCTCACCTGTCAATTTCACAGAATCTGTCTTTCTTTGTTTCTATTGGCTTCATGTCCTTTTTCCTCTCTTTTCTCTTATCTACCACCTTGGCTTTTTCTACTTCTTGCTCTTTTCCTGCAACATGGACCAATCACTGATCAATCTCCAGGCGCTTATTCAGGAAACTCAAGCACTCAACTGTGACGATCCTTGTCCTTTGGAATCGGCGCCTCTTCCTTTTGATAACTCTTTCCGTTTACTGGGCAGTTTGGATTCTCCAAATCCCCCCTCTCTTGTTTGGGTTCGTGATATCCTTAATGTCTCTTGGCGGTTTGCTTTACCTTTTGAGGTGGATTTACTTCCTAGAGATCGTTTTCTTTTCAAAGTTTTTGAACATCGTTTGATTAAAGAAATAATGGATAATGGTCCTTATAATATTAAGGGTGCTCTGCTTGTTGTTAAACCGTGGCCCCCTAAGCTTGCTTTTGAAGAGGTTGATCTATCTTTTTGTGCTTTTTGGGTGCAAGCGCATGGTCTTCCTCTTGAAAATATGCTGGCTGTGAACGCCATTAAGATTGGCAAACTGTTTGGTCTTAAGGTTCTGACTGTTGAAGATGGTGAAAGATCAGGTATCATCAATCATCATCATCTTCGATTTCGCCTTGTTATTGATGTTTATTTGCCTCTGGTTCCGGGTTTCTATCTTCCCCGCAGTGGCCTTTCTGCACTTTGGATTAAACTTCTGTATGAGAGATTGTGCGACTATTGTGTGTTATGTGGTTGTATTGGTCACCGTAAAACTTATTGTGCTGCTCCTCCTCATTTGGTTGATCCTGAACGTTATTCTACTTCTCTTCGTGGTTATGTTTACCCAAAGTCTCGAAAATTGGTTTCTGCTACTCCTGCTTCGGTTTCTAGTGGATGTTCCATTCTGCCTCTGCCTTCTTCTGCTGGAGCTCCTGGTTCTGTTCTTTACTTACATGGTGCTGCTTCTGCCTCGGCTGCTTCTCCCACCATCCCTCGTCTTCAGTTCCATTGAGGCGTGCGACGAATGTTTCTCTGCCTCCAGAAACCAGATTTCATTCCTCTGCACGTTCTTCTTACTTCTATGGACAGGGAGCTGCCACGTCGTCGTACGCCCAACCCTATTAGTCGTCCAAAGGGAAAGAAAAAATATCTTCCCCTTTGGTATCTTCTGACCCGATGGTTGTGGGCCAGTTTGCTCCTCTCTTTGATTTGGGCCCTGCCTCTTCTGGGCCTACTGTGTATGGACCACATGATCAGCATAACTCTGGGCATATTCAACTTGCCCAGCAACTTACAGGCGTGTTGAGCCAATCTTCTTCGGGTTTAACTATGTTTGGCCCTTCAGCTCTTCACTTCTACTCTGGCCTGCCTCCAGCAACCACGGATCTTATGCTATTTGGCTCCCCGATGCCTGTCTCGGTCTCTTCTCAGCACCAAGTAAGATCTCTCCCTCCTACTTTTCCATCCCCTGTGCCCCATTTTATGCATGTTTATCCTCAAACTTCTCTTCCTGAAATTCCCCATCTCTACACTCAACCAATTGTCACTTTACCGCCTCCTCCATTTCAAGTCCATTCCAGCCCTCCCTCATACAATTCTCCTCCAGTGTATTCCCCCACCAAACCCCCTCCTACAAAGACATCCCCCTCTCCTCGTCATTCTGCCCGCCATCATCCTTATTTGCCAAAAACACAAGTCTCGATAGTTAGGGGCAGAGTTCCAGTGACTGAGGTTTACCCAACTCCTCTTTAGGAGTTGCGTCCCATGCTGGGTCAGAAGCGGGTTGCTGTCTCGGAGGTCTCGGATTTATTTTCCCCTCCTTCCAAGAAGCTGTCTTCTTCTCTTGGTATTCGAGACCGTATGTTACTTGTTGCTCAGTCTCTGTCTTCACTGCGGAATTCTCCACCAGCTCCGGTCACTCCAGGGACTACTCAGGAACTCTCTCTTGTAGCTTCTTCTCCTGGTTCGAAGGATCCCCTGTTGGCTGCTTCTCTTGAGCCCCTGTCTTCTTCAGCAGGAAAACAGTTTCACAAGGCAGCTAGGAAAACTCGGAGTGTTACCCAGCTGGTTCTTGTGGATGAAGTCTCCCATGTTGATGCTTATGTGGCTGTATCATCTTCAGCATCTTTTGAGGCGGCTGGCTCTGCCAGGCCCCCTCCAGCACCATGATTACAATCTCCTGGAACTGTAGGGGTTTAGCTCAGTCCTCTACAGTTCGGAGTCTAAGGGCTATTATCAGGAAGCACAATCCTGATGTTCTTTTTTTGACTGAAACAAAAACAGCTTCTCACTTAGCTAGCCCAATTTTGAATCAACTGGGTTTTGTAAATATGCTCCAGGCTCCGCCTTCCGGTTCTAAACGCGGTCTTCTGTTGCCTTGGAAGAATGATATTAACTTTGTCAGTGTGTGTTTCTAGTAATATTATCTCTGTTTGGTGCTATTCTGTTGATCCCACTGTGAAATGCTTGTTCTCTTTTGTCTATGGCCCCCCATATAAGAAAACTGACTTAGATTTTTGGATGGCTTTGGCAGATTTTGGTAATTCTTATTCCGTTCCTTGGATTTGTATTGGTGATTTTAATGCTATTTCATCTTCTGATGATAAATTGGGTGGACGTCCTTTTGACTATTTCTCGTTTAATCCCAAAAATGAATTTATGGATTCTTTTGGTATGGTGGATTTGGGTTTCTCGGGCAATCCTTTTACTTGGTCTAATCACCGACAAGGTTTTGATTTAATAAAGGAACGTCTGGATAGGAGTATTGCCAATAGTCAATGGATACATTTTTTCCCAAACTATTCTGTTACCCATCTGCCTGCCCATAATTCGGATCATAACCCCTTGCTTTTGGATACGTCTATTCCTCTCCCTTCGTTACCTAGGCCTTTTAGGTTTGAAGAATTTTGGACTCGTGATCCGACTTGTGGTATAGTGGTTGAGGAGGCTTGGTCTTTTCTTATTACAGGATCTCCCTTTTATTGTTTAGCAAAAAAGTTGAAACTCACCAAATCTGCTATTAAGCAATGGAATAAGCTTTATTTTGGTGATATTAAAATTAAGGTGGATAATACTCTTGCTCTCCTTGATACTGCTCAACAGGCCCCTCCATCTGATTTTAATCTTGCTTTGGAACTTCATCTCCAGAATCTGCTAGATATTTATCGTCAACAGGAGGAATCTCTCTGGAAGCAAAAATCTAGAGAATTATGGCTCACTACCACAGATCTTAATACCAGGTTTTTTCATACTAGTACTTTGATTCGTCGGAGACGGAATTCTATTAGTCTTTTGCAATCTCCTCAGGGAGGTTGGCTTTCGGACCGTTCAGCTATAGGGGATTGTTTTCTCACTAATTTTAAATTACTTTTTACTTCCTCAAATCCTTCTCCCAATGAGGAGTTATTGAGCCTATTTGATCCGATTATCTCGGATGAGGATAATTTTCTCCTAGGTTCTTTGCCTACGGAATCTGAGATATTTGCTTCATTAAAGAGTTTAGGGCGTACCAAAGCCCCTGGTCCAGATGGTTTTGCTGCTCTGTTTTATGTCAAATATTGGGATTATATCAAAAACACTGTTCTTCTGGCTATTGGAAATTTTTCCAAAATAACCATTTGTTGAGGGAACAAAATCATACGTTTATTGCTTTGATTCCAATATGTTTGGGTGCATCCTCTGTTCATCATTATCGGCCTATTAGTTTATGCAATATTATCTACAAGATCATTTCAAAATTGCTTGCTAATAGGTTAAAGCCTCTTTTATCCAAATTTATTTCGCCTTTTCAGACAGCCTTTGTTCTCGGGTGACACGTCCAGGATAATTCTATTTTGGCACATGAAATGCTTCATATTCTCAAATCAAAGAGGGGTAATGGTGGTCTTATGGTGGTTAATATTGATATGGAAAAGGCTTTTGACCGAATGGAATGGAGTTTCATTCTTTCTATTCTTCATACTTTGGGTTTCAATGACAAATGGATTAACTGGATATGTCTCTGTATTACAACTACTTCTTTCTCGGTGTTATTAAATGGTAGTCCTTTTGGCCATTTCAGACCTTCCCGGGGTTTGTGTCAAGGTGATCCTCTGTCTCATTTTCTTTTCATCATTGGTACTGAGGCTTTATCTCGTTTACTTCATCACCATTTGAAGGGTTTCCGTGTTTCTCGGGACAGTTTGGCCATTAATCATCTGCTCTTTGCTGATGACTTGGTTATTTTTACCTCTGCAACATCTTCTGAAGCTTCCAGGATTAAAACTTGTTTGGATAAATATAGCCTTTGGTCAGGACAATCTATCAATATTTCAAAGTCTAATATTCTCTTTAGTAAGAATACTACAGCTTCTACTATCTCAGGTATTCAGGGATTTCTTCCTTTTGCTATCACACCAGTTTCAGCTAAGCATCTGGGTCTTCCTATGCTTATTGGTCGATCTAAGAAATCTGCTTTTTCTGATACCCTTGATAAAGTTAAGGGGAAAATTGAGGGCTAGTGTTCGAAGACTCTCTCCCAAGCTGGGAAATCTGTTCTCATTAAGGTTGTGGCTTCTACTATCCCTTCCTATGCTATGAGCTCCTTTTTGATTCCAGATGAGTTATGTCATCGTCTGGACATGGCTTTTAAAAATTTCTGGTGGGGTTTTCCTAAAGACAAGTCCCATAATTTATCTCTCAAATCCTGGAATTCTATTTGTTTACCTAAAGATCAAGGTGGCTTGGGCTTTCGTCTAATGAAGGATGTTAATATTTCTCTTATTTCCAAGTTGGGATGGAAGTTACTTATGGATCGTGATTGTCTTTGGGTTTCTTTATTCAAGAATAAATATTTCAAATATGGTGATTTGCTTTCTAGCCCTCTTCCATAGGGGTCTTTTATTTGGAATGGTATCAAGACCATTGTTCCTTTTCTGAAATCTGGAGCTTGCTATATTCCTCATTCATTAAGTTCACTTGCTATTTGGTTTGCCCCGTAGATTCCCACGTTGCCTAATTTCTGGCCTACCCCTCGGGTTGAGTGTTTACAAGCAAATTTTCCCCTTGCAATATTGGATTTAGTTTCTTCTGCTACAGGGACTTGGAATTTGCCTTTGTTGGAATTTCTTTTTGATCAGGCTTCTGTTTCTGAGATTCTGAAGATCAGGATACGGTTTGATAATGATTCAATTCTATGGTCTCCTTCTTTGACGGGTGTGTTCTCTACTAAGTCAGCCCATCGGTTCTATACATCTCAAAGGAATCCAGTTGTTTCCCCTTTATCTCAGGCCAATTGGAAACTTCTTTGGAAGTTAAAAATAAATCACAGGCTTCGCCTCTTTCTCTAGAAAATGGTTTGGAATATTCTTCCCACAAAGGAACGTATTTTTTCGAATATTTGGACTCAGTCTAGCTCTGATTCAACATGTTCCCTGTGTTCTTTTTCCACAGATTCTCTGGTTCACCTGTTTTTGTCTTGCCCCATTGCTAGGGTGGTCTGGCGAAATTCTTTGTGGCCATTGGATATTCTAGCTCCGAGTATCTCTTCTATGGCTGAGTGGTTATATATTATTCTTCATCCTCATAAAATTGGTATTCCGGCTTCTGATTATCACTTTTTCCAAATCTTTGCAGCTGTTGCCTGTGACCAAATTTGGTTTGCCAGGAACAAAGCTCATCATGAGAATTTAATTCCCAATGCTATGGCTCTATCTGTCAAGATCAATCGTCTCTCCAATGAACATTATGGGGCTTGGAAATTACAGGTCTCACCTTCTTTTCCTGGGTGGAAACGACCATTGGCATCTTCTTTCAAGATTAATTTTGATACAGCCATTAGGGATTCTTTTTCAACTCAATCGGCCATTTGTCGGGATTCAAAAGGCTCGATTATTCATTGTTTGGCTCAAGTTAGCCCCCCTTGTACTGCTATTTATGGTGAGGCCTCTGCGGCTCTTCTTGCAGCTCAACTGTCCCTGTCCCTGTCCCTGTCCCTCAAGCTCCCATCAATTATCTTTGAAGGTGATTCTCTTATGGTAACTCTTGCCATTAACAATCCTTCTATCACACAGGATTGGCGAATTTCTTCAGTTATTTCGGCTTTCTTCTCAACCATTCCATCCTCGACTAGCTGGTCAGCTAGTCATATCAACCAAAGTGCAAATTTCTGTGCCCATCATGTGGCATCCTGGGCCGCAACTAGATTCTCTTCTAGCTGCATTTCCTCTCCATCCTGTTTCTCGATTTCTTTTCTGCCATGTTTAGGAAAGAAATCTTCTGCTTCTTTTTTTGTTCCTTGATTTGTTTTTCGTTGTTTCTGATTGTACTTAAAAAAAAAAAAAAAAAAAAAAAAAAAAAAAAAAAAAAAATTCCCATTATTTTTAGTTATAAAATAATACAGGAATATCTAAGAATTTTCTCAATTAGATCTTTGACATTAATCTTGAGACTTGAGAGACAAGAAGCAAATTATTATTATTATTATTTTCTTTGGATGGATGAACAAAGAGACTGCAAATTACCGAAATGGCCGCCAGCAAGATAAACAATTAATAATTTTTGGTACATCCGGTACCAAGTCCTACAATCCAAACCGATTGTCATCCTCCTCTCTTCCAATTTTTTTTTTTTTTTTTTTTTTAGAATGATTTTAACTTTGAGATGAGTAGTTGAGACTTGAGAGGATATTTTTATCAATTAATGAAGGCTTTGACATACGGGAAGACAGGAAGAGGTCCACTTGGCACTTTCCAGTTTCAAATATCCAAAAGGAAACTATTCCGACGCAACTTCATGCTTATGAAACAAGGCATAGACTAAAAAACTCCCGCTCTTACCTTAAACAAAATTTGTCTTGGAATCCAACTACCATGAATGGTTTATTATTTGTTCCGGATTGTTTTTTTTAATATATCTTTGTACGATATTTGACAAGTTTCAAACTAGTAACAATGTTTTAAATCTTAAATTTATAATGAGCCAGCTAGCTCCATATGCTAGCTACTTTTGAGGTGTCAGTGTCACATGGGCTAGTAGCTAGCCCACATGGGGTTACAACTTCATATTAATTTTGAAGCATAGTTAAACATAGAATTGTGACTCTAGATCAGAGTTGTTTTACTGTTTAAGTAACAGTAATTAGAGCCGCTTGAACAATGAAATAACACTAATTATTTAGCGTTGCTTAAACAGTAAAGCAACAATAATGAGAATTGTTGTTTATGTAAGACAATACCTAAATTCAATCTTGTTTGGGTATGAGTTCAAACACCTGTTGGGACGGTCCAAACATCTGTCCAATAAGGCAGAGCCGCCGGGATGCCTTCTCACAATGCACATGCAATCAACAAACTCTTTTTCAATCTGATTCCCATTTAACGCTGTAGGTAATTAACAAAGACTCATGCTCCGTTTGTTTCGACGTAAAAATTTTTTGTCGTAAAATATTTTCAACAAAATTATTTTTTAGAAAAAAAATAATAATTTTCCTGAAAATATTTTTTTAAGTGTTTGGTTCGTACGGAAAAATTACCAACGGAAAAAAATCATCGATGACAAAATTCTAGCAGTTGTGGCTGAAATCCGATAGCACTGGCTAGATTCTATCATTGACCGGCAATATTCTGGCAACGGGCAAAAATCTGGTGCAAATGGCCCGATCCCAGCCACTTTCGTTGGAATCTAGTTGTACTGGACAGAATCCGGGACAAATGGCTAGATTCCGGTGCCCAAATCCCAAAATTCGAAAACCTTCAGCGCAAATTCGAGCCGTCAACAAACTTTAATGTCCGGCGATGGGGAATTCCTACGAATGTGCGTGCAAAAATGAAATGTTTAAACTCAAAAAATGATTTACGGTTTTTAAATCATTTTTCAAAAATTAAAGAGGCATTTTTTTGTCAAACTAAAAATGATTTATGTTGACCATAATTTTAGGTTGCACTAAATACAAAAAAAATACTGAATATTTTACCCCCAAACAAACAGAGCATCAAAGAGAAGAGACAAACACGCACGCTGCACGCAAACAAAGAGAGAGAGAGAGAGAGAGAGAGAGAGATACACGCAGAGAGAGAAAGAGAGACATACACGCACGCTGAACGCATACAAAGAGAGATCATGGCCCCGTTTGGCAATTCCTTCCATATATTGGAGGTGTAATTTTTTTATTTTTTTTTGGAGTGGTAGCAAGGTAGAAGTGATTAATATAATATAAAGTTAATGGTGTGACGTTGTTCTTTTTCTTCTTTCCTTTTTCTTGCTAACTCACATCCTCCACCCTTACTTTAACAAAATTTGTCTTTGCATCCAACTACCATGCATGGTTCTATTATTTGTTCCGGATTGTTTTTTAAATATATTTTTAAGATTAGTCGAGACAAAGCCAAAGACTCCAACTTAAAAAAAGAAAAAGAAAAAAGAAAGTCTTCTAATTAGACAAAACCAAGGGCACCAGGTTTGCCATAAATAAATAAAATAAAATAAAAAATAAAAAATAAAAAAAGTCTAAACAAAGCACTCAAAACTAAAACCACATGTTATGTTCATTGAACGCAAAGTGTTGTAATTAATTAGTAAAAATAATGTGATTTAGCATATTGGTACATGATTGTATATAATTGAGATGCCATGATAGTGAATTTCGTAAATGAACGTGTCTACTATTCTCTCCTATTTACATATTTTTTAATTTACTATTTATACCACATGTTCTTTCGATGGTTATAGATAGTAATAGATTTTCCTCATTCAATTAAGAATAAATAAATTAATAAAGGGTTGCCATCAATTTGCTGTGACATTGTCCAAGTTTATGGAAGTGCGTGGACCAAAATAAATTGACTCATACATAAAACTGGTCCAATCACAAAACCTAATCTTATCCTGCATTAACAATTCTTGATACAAGATGAAGCTGAAATGTCAATCTGGCTCTAGCTGGACATTATTCAATTTGTCTTCTTCTCTTTGGTTTTTTTTTGAACCAATCACTTAAGGGGCTAGACGGTTAGATATTACAAGTGCTCTCCTATACTAGCGCGGTTGAATCAATAGTTAGATGGATTACCTAGTGTCGGACTCGGTTAAAAAACTAGTGGTAGCTTGCTATTGAAACACCCGAAGCACCGGATCTGAATACTGATAAGTCATATGGAGGATGATTATGACTATGGAATACATGTAATATTATCTATATATATAATACATCAACATGATTTTCTACTTTATTTACCTATTGCAAACTATATTGCATGATGATGTGTATTATTCTCATATGTGTTTATAAGAAATTGAATTCATTGCATATTGATATCTTTTACACGTGACCATTCAGCTATATAAGTCGTCGTAAAAAAAAAATCATGTTTTACAGCTGACCCATTTTTAGCCAATGGTGCGGAAGGACCCGAACCTAAGGGTGACATTGACAGAGCTTATGGAATTTTTGTGCCCTATGATGGCGATCCTCGACCCGCATATTGTGGAGATATACCCGGCCGGTTTTACTTTTCCTAGCAGTGTTATGCTATAAGATCCTAGGGTAGCCCTAGATGATTTTCCTATATGATGGTTACCTATGATTATGGTTTTATGTTACCTACAAATAACTTTTGTATTTGATGACGATTTAATTCAAGTCAATTTTAACATATGTTGAATTAATCTCCACCACTAGTACGTATATAAAAAGACCCACTTCTCCATAGACACAGATCGATTAAGCTCCCCAGATCAGTTCTCCCACGAAAGCCCCTTCTTTCTTCTTCCTTCCTCTAAAACATGAAGGTAAGCCTTATTACACGTGCGAATTCTGAAACTTGATTAATTTTACTTTTAGTTCTAGAAAACATGCACCAAAATGATCATGCATTTTGTATATATATTTGGGCTTAGTAAATTGAATAATATGCTTTTTTGTCTTATGGCCAGTGCAGCAAAAAATAGTTATCAAGGTGCTAATGACCTGTGACAAATGCAGAACCAAGGCCATGAAGATTGCCGCAAAAACATCTGGTTAATAATTAGCATCAAACTCGTATAGTTTTTCGGCCTTTGAAGACCCGAGAGAGAGTACCAAGATACTTACAAAGTTTATTCTACAGGTGTGAACTCGGTGGCAATAGAAGGTTCAGATAAAGATCAGTTGGTGGTGATTGGCGAAGGTGTCGACACGCCTAACTTGACCCGCTCGCTAAGGAAGAAGCTGTGCTATGCGGAAATATTGAAGGTGGAAGAAGTGAAGCCAAAAGAAGAAGAGAAGAAGCCAAAAGAAGAAGAGAAGAAGCCAAAAGAAGAAGAGAAAAAGCCGCCGTTATGTCCGACGTTGTCCCTCTGCCATCAATATCCACCATTTCCTATGTACTGTGAGCCCATGTACTGTGAACCCCTCCGCTGTGCCTCTTCAAGTGACGGTGGCTGCTTTATCATGTGATCCATATTGTCTGATTATTTGCAACCCCGATTTATGAGGTCTGATCCATTTTTCCTCTTTGTCTCTCTCGATCAAGTTTAGTGTAATAACGACGTGTATGTCACAGATTATTATTGTTATTTTTTTGTTCTCTTGGCCAATATTGGCTGGAATAATGAATCAGCAACTGGGGTTTATGTCTTTTAAACAAGAATATCTGTTGAGGAATTTGATAATCCATGAGCCAAAAGCACGTACAAGTAATATCTCCTTTTATTTTAATTTATTTTTTTCCTTTTTGAAACAAAACGTCCTCTCCTCACAGTTGATCAGCTAATTAATTAAACAACGCTAACTAATTAACGAATATTCACTTTCAGAGAGCATGCATAACCAAAACCGTAGGATTGCAGCTACACAAACAAATGCATGCAAGGAATTGAAACAATTTAAGTGGGCTTTATATCCGTTGAAAAATAAATGTGGTGATTTAACAAGATATTAAAATAAAGATCTTGAGTTTAAACAATTTTAACCATTTATCTCTTATTTTAATTAAATATTTTTTTTACCTTATTTTAGTTTAAACTTTTGATATACACGATGATTTAACAAGTCAAGAAAATTATTTAAAAAAAAAAAAAAAAAAACCGCTTCTCTGCAAAAAAATTTCAGTGCATTTACGGATTGCAGAATGCTTCAAAAGTATAAAACCTGAAGTCTTGGATAGACCCAAGGCGGTAAAATTTAGGTTGACCTAAAAAATAGAAATCTTCCAAAACGTTTGATTAATTACGATGTTACGAAAGCATCAGCTTCAAGCCTTCAACTACTTAAATCTGTCACTTCTCGACCTGTGGCAAATCATGAAGCTTGATTACGATGGTGAAAAATAAAATTGAGACAAAAAGGTCGTCCATCGTTGAGTAATATATGCTTTATTTAGTTTGCCGGCAAAACCCACTCAATAAAGAAAGAAAGTTTTTGGCCGGTAATTAAGGCACGCCATTACCAAACCCCAATTAAGGACTTAAGATAAAAAATTATTTTCTTCTCGATAATTGATATGGTTAGTAAAGTTGACCATTGCAAGTCAATAGTCCCGTCAAGGATGCATGTAAAGATAGAAAATAGGCGAGGGTGACTTGTTGGACGCGCTGATAAGAAATACTTTGATGTTTAAATTAGTGAGAAATTCTTAAGAGAAATATTTGAAATTTACAAAATTGGGAAGGGCTTAAGAATTTTCGTGTTACATTGGACTCTTATTTATAGGAATGTAGTAACATACGTACGTCAGATGGTGCCATATCTAATTGGAGAATACACTATCAAATACAAATTATTTGGTGCCAGATGGGCAGGGGCCATGGCCCCCCCAAATTTCCTAAAAAAAAAAAATTTTAAGGTGAGAAAAAAAAATAATCTAAAAAATTAAAAAATTTAAGGTAAAAAAGAAAATTTAGCTTACTTGGCCCTTACCCAAAAAATTTTTTTGGCTATTATATTGACCCCCTGCCCATAAGAACTCCTGGCTTTGTCCTGCTAGGGTCCAACTCCAACATCTTTAACCATTACGTACGGACTATCACACCTGAGTGTATGGCAAATATACAAAGGTTATCGACTTTAGAGTGACATGAATAGTGACTGACAAACATATTCCTCAGCGCGTACAGCTGTCAAAATTGTCTTATTATTTGTTGTAATATATGGGCATGCATTTGTCAGTTGTCAATGGTCTTGGTCGTCCCCTTGTAATGCATCTATCAGGTTGGGGACCGTCTACTGGTGGCTCCCCTTCCTTTAGGAACTGGTCTTGGTCGGCCAACAGGGACAACCCAGTGGGATCGAGAGGTAAATAGGCCTTACTAGACCCAAATGCTGAGTAGACACAACCCAACGTACCCGAGTGAGCATTTAATAAATGGTTTAATATCACAAGATATAGTTATGCACTAACTTGAACAACAATATTTATGTTGGCTTACTCACCGGCCATGTATATATCCTTCCCCAAATTGCAGTCTCAGTGGTTCATTAACCAACCAAATCAAATCACTTAACTCCGGTGGACGGCCCTTCAGGAACATTACAATGAGAACAAATCAATTTTTCTTTCCGATTGTGTATGATTTGACAAATCGATTCTGCTCCACAGGCACTGCTTGGGTCATCAAAGCTGCTGTATCATGAGTTAAAAGAACCAAGAAAAACCTCTTATTGGCTCTCTTCTTGAACAATCAAAGAGAATACCTTGTTAATCGAAGGCAGGGGGTCTATCAAGAGGATTTGGCCTCTAATATTTGAGAAAGAGTCATTGAGACCCATCAAGAATTAAAAAATGTATTCTTGATTGTAGTTGGCAACTACAGAATTTAAAGCTCCACAAGAACATGAGAGGGAACATGTACAGGTCAAAATCGGCCTGTAATTACTTAACTCATCCCAAAGAGATTTGAGGCGAGTAAAATAGGCACTTAAAGAGAGATTTTCTTGAGAAAATGCTGAAATTGATTTCTACAACTGAAACAATCTTGGTCCATTCTTTTTGGAAAATCGCTCCTTCAAATCCATCCACATCTCTAAACAAGTATTGATGTAGATAACACTTGCAGCGATCTCCTTTGATAGAGAATTCAAGATCCATGAAAGAATCATGTCATTACACCGAGTCCAAGCCTATGCTCTGTCTAGATCAACCAGCTTGACAAGAGTTCCATCAACGAACTTGAGTTTATTTTTGGCCCTCAACGCCATGGTCATAGACCTGCTCCAGGTGTTATAGTTATCACCAATCAATGGTTGAGAAACTAGAACAGTTCCAGGGCTATCTTCATTGCGGAGAAAGAAAGGATTCGATAAATTATCGAGATTTGAGGAAGACGATGAAGAATTGTGCATAACTGTCACCATAGATCATAAATGCTCTGATATCATAACAGAAATTGAAGAGACAGTTTAGGAAGAACAAACTCAGAGAAATTGACAAAAGATAATTCTGTAACTTGTATTAAGAATAATCAAGTATCTCGTTTTTATAAAACTTGTAAGACAAGCAACTCTGTATCTAACTTGGAAGGTTAAGTCTACTACATTAATTAACTCTAACTAACTGTTAACTATCTAGAGTTAATATAACATGTGACGACATGAGCTGTCATACAATAAAACACGTGCTGTTATTTAATGACAGCATGGACAATGTCTTGCGTGTTGCTGCATTCTAGCTTGGGCTGCTTGACATGTGGTTTGATGCATGTGTCTTTCTGCCGCTTGACAGTAGATTGATAATATCCACCATTTCCTATGTACTGTGAACCCGTCCAAGCTCCCTATTCAAATACTGACGCCTGCGTACTCATGTGATCGATCTACGAGTACGAGGTCTTATTTGTCCTCTTTGTTTCTCTGTTGCTTCTAGTCTTACCTTGGGACGTGCATGTGCAGATCGATTATTGTTCTTTTTTCTTTTCTTTTTTGTCCTATTGGCCAATGCCTGAAATAATGAATAAGCAACTGCGGTTTGTGTTTCGTCTGTCGAGGAATTTGATAATCCATGACCCAAAACCATAAGTAATATCCCCCCACCCTTTTTTCTTCATTTTTTTGAGTGGGACCGGAGATTAGTACCCATTCCTGCCCTGGCCCCTGGGATGGTGATGGGAAAACGGCAACTAGCTAGATTCCTTAGCTTTATGATGGTGACCAGTGTTACAATTCGTAGAAAGGGTGGGGGAGGAAAAAAAATAGAATAATAATTCAATACCATTTAAATATACAATTTTTTATCACTTTGTCATAAAGGTAAGGTGGTCTCTTACTTCTTTTTGAGTTTTTTTATTTTTTAAAAATAAATTAAGGCAAGAGATCACCTTACCACATAAACAAGACGGTGAAAAGTTGTATATTTAGATGGTAGTAAATTATTACTCAAAAAAATACGAGACGAGTTCTGAAAATGACGTGAGCCATTTTTTTTTGTACAGTGATAAATTTGTTGTCCAATCGAAAATCCTTTTTCCTCGACTAATATTTGGGTAATTTTAGAAGTTACTCTTATGTTTTTTTTGTCCCTCTAAAAATAATGTAGCTTTTAAAATTATTAATTGATTAAAATTCAATAATGATCAATTACAAACTCAATGGTAATGTTAAAAGTCACATTATTCTTGAAGGAACACAAAAATAATTACAAAAGAGTAGTTCTTACACTACTAAAAAAAAAAAAATTAACTAAGCCAAGTAATAAAATTGGGGTCCACTAATAGAGTAGGGAGGGCTCTAGCCGGAGTTATTTTAGAAGTCCCCCATGTGTCGCTCTTATGTTTATCTAACAATGAGGTGACTTTTAAAATCACATAATATAGGGAAAAGTATACATAACTCCCTCAAATTACCACCTCATTGTCAATGTTCCCCCCTAAACTATCAATTGTGTCAATCTCCCCCCCTAAACTACCGAAAAATGTCAATGTTCCTCCTAATGACAAAAATACCCTTCATAAAATTATTAAAATTAAAAAAAAAAATTAAAATAATCTAAAATAACAAAAAGTTATACCAAAAAAAAAAAACAAAAACAAAATAAAAACAGTTTTTTTTTGGTTTGTTTTTTTTTTTAATTTTTTTTTTCAGCTCTTTTTGTTTGTTTTGTCTAAAAAATAAAATAAAATAAAATAAAAATTGTTTTTCGTTTTTTAATTTTCCAATTTTTTTAATTTGTTTTTAAAAATTTATTTGTTTTTATTTTTTATTTTTTAGTTGTAGCTATTTTTCGAATTTATAAAGATATTTTTGTCTTATTAAAAAAAAATTATGGTCATTTTTGTCTTTTGTTGGTCTTACAGGGGACATTGGCATGCTCTGGTAGTTTGAGGGGGAACATTGATACCATTAGTAGTTTAAGGAGACATTGACAATTTTGAGTTGTAGTTTAAGAGGAATATGCAAACCACCATACTACCACCTTTGTCAAGCAAACAAACAAACAAATAACATCTGTGACGTCCCACATCGCCTGGGAATGGAGATGTGTTTATATGTATAAATTCATCATTTACGACACAATGTATTTTAAAGCCATGATGGTTATAAACCTATCAGAACTCTGCAGTTAAGCGTGCTTCTGCGAGAGCAATCCCAGGATGGGTGACCTCCTGGGAAGTCTGGTTTGGGAAGACAAAAATGGACAATATTGTATCATTGGGGGTGGGTCGTTACAACATCAGCCAATTAAAGCTTCACCATCAATGGCGTAAAGCAACACCAACGCAAAAGTCCTTGCGTGCCCGAAACCGTTGAAAGAAATTGTAAGAAAAACAATCTACAACCCAAGATTGTGAATACCATATTGTTATGTTCTTTCTGAACACAGGTCAGGTCCAAAGAGATAGAGTCCAAGTCTGCCCGGTTGTTTGTTTCTTCAATATTATGTTTGGTAACCGTGGATCAAGAAGTAAACCTGGGAGAGCCCGGAGAGTTCATGTTGGTGGGTAAATCTTAAGTTTAATTCAAATAAATAAATAAATTATATTCATAAACATACCATCAGCGCGTCCCACATAGCCTGCTTAATCTGCTTATTTACCCTTGCCCATTCGTCCCGCATATGTATGTAGGACCTGCTCCTGATAAGCTTGCCCTCAGCCCGCCTAAAACGATTGCAGGCTCGTCCTACAAGTTGTAGAGCAGCATTGTACTGCAATACAACCTTCTTCCCCCTCGGGAGCACCCAGTTTTTCTCTGGGTCCTTAATCACCTCATAATATATGGTTCCGTCTGGGTTGTACCCTAATGAAAAAAATATTCAACATTTAATTGGTTAACACTAAAAAACATATATATATATATATAAACCAATTGTAAATTCAAGTTATTTTTCTTTCGAACAAAAAATTAAATTTTTGGTAACATAATATGAGTTTTAAGGATGTTTAAATATGTACTTACCCATCAACCGAATATGGTCAATCTCTATGTGCTGGGTCGATGGGTCGCCTGCAACCTCCTCGCCAACCCTTCCCGCTGGTGGAGGCTACTGATCATCATCTGAATCCATATCCTGGGGGCTATCGGGGGCCAACTGATCGGTACCCAACATCGTAACGTCATCCTCATGGGTACTCTGGCTCCCCCCCAGATCTGGCATCTGACTCTCACCGGAAAGTGGCACCTGGCTCTCACCAGATAAAGGCATCTGGCTCTCTACATGCCCTGGGCCCTGACTCGCCCCCGATGCTGGCATCTGTCTCGCCCCCAAAATCTGGCCCTGCATCGCCGCCTGTGCTGGTATCTGTCCCAACCCAACAGCCGGCATCTGCATCTCCCCAGTTTGTGACAATGGAAATCTACAATCCTGCGTCTCACTATCAGGGTTACATGTCATAGGTATACTATATGTATACAGAAAGTACGGCGCATAACCCTGTGGCCCCATCCCCTCTCGCAACCACCATCGAGCCACGTTACCCGGTTGGGTGAACCCTATCTGAGATAATGTCGGGAGCTCCGACAATGGAGAACTGCAACATCCAGCTGTGCTGGTCTACCCATGATCTGACGTGGGCACGGCCACCGTACCTGGCAACAATGGTCTATAAGCCCCATTTGGGTGGTGTGGCCACGCCGCAGTATATATAGCCGTCGAATCAGTGGGCGTGGTCATGGGGGAACGGGTGGGCGAGGTGCCCGATATGCATAAGGAGGGGGTCTCTGGTCCATCAATACCTGCGAACAAATGTAGACAAATTAATTAGAATATGTATTTTATATATTTTTAATGAATATGCAAATTATACAACGAAATTTATGCAAATAATAAAAATTTGTATTGAGTTCAAGCGAATTGTACAAACAATATATATATCAGTCATTGTATCACGGGAGCTTCGATCGGATCAATGTCGGGCCTGTCGTACTCAACTTCGTCATTCAATTGGATTGTTGTTTTTTCTTACGGGTTTAAGGGTTTCAAATTTATTATTATTTTTATGTCATCAAGTGTATTAAGTTCAAGCGAATTATACTCACAACAAATATATCAATCATTGTATCACGAGAGCTTCAATCGGATCAATGTCGGGCCTGTCGTACTCGAATTCATCATTCGTATCAGGTAGGTCATCAGTGGCTAGTACGAGCGGTACGCACTCATGGTAGGTTGTACCATCCTCATTACTCTCTTCCCCCTGGCCAACGTCGTACACGTTGCGCGGTTTAGTCCTAACCGCACAAACCCAATTTAGGTTCCTTCCATCTTCGACGTAGAATACTTGATCTACCTGAGATGTAAACACGTACGGCTCGTCCTGAATCAGTTCTCCCCTGTGGACGAGGTGATTGAAGTTGACAAACACTAGGCCATACTCGTCTATTGTGAATCCTCTTTCCATCGTGGGGTCTGCCTAATTGCACTTAAATAGGATGTACGTAGTCCTGTCATAGTACTCGACCTTAACTATATCGGTTAACTGCCCGTAGTACGTTTCGCCTTCAACGGTTGGAACACATACGCCGCTGTTCTGAGTCCTCCTTCCCACATCATGGGCAAGCGTGCGAAACAATTTCTCATTTACCACGTACCTGTTGTACTTGACCGCTGTCTCCTTTAGCCCTCTACAATGCATAACCAAGTTTTGGCCCAATTCCTCCTTACGTTGATCGTCCATGCCATCGACCTATGTTATAATTACAAAAATTAAACATCACATTGGGTAATTATATTGAACCCGCATAAATTTTTTCAATTTTAAAATTACCACTATTTCTTTATATATACATGGTACCATTCGCAGAACTGCTCATGATGTTGTGCTTCAATAAGAGCCTCCATAATGCGACCCCTAGTGCATGATTGCCTAAGCGCGTCTTTGTGCATCCTACATTCAACGTATACAATTATGTAATAATTGTTATTAATACTTTTATTCGAATTCTGTTAAATATATAAACACTACTTACGTCCGCAAATTGTGAAACTCTTCAGAGTTGAACACAATATAACGATGAATCTGGTGCATTATCAACCGGTTCAGGGTAACACGCATGCCTGCCCCCTCGGATCCATCAGGATTTCTCTGAGGTCT
This sequence comes from Alnus glutinosa, assembly GCF_958979055.1. Lineage (NCBI taxonomy): Eukaryota > Viridiplantae > Streptophyta > Magnoliopsida > Fagales > Betulaceae > Alnus > Alnus glutinosa. Next base: position 29,570,194 of record NC_084893.1, read on the forward strand.
GTTGTGGAATGTTGGTGCGTTATTCAAATACCTTGAACAGAACGTTACCAGCTCGGTCGCTATGTACCCCTCCGCAATGCACCCCTCAGGAGCCGCTTTATTGCGCACATTAGACTTAAAATTCCCAAGACTCCTGGTGTACACACATACACGACATTTGAATTGTCGTCAATTAGGGTTACAATTAAATCAAAATATATATATATACATATTACGCCGAATTTTACCTCTCTGCCGGGTACATCCACCTATAATGCACGGGTCCGCCGAGTCTACACTCGCGCACAAGATGCACGACCAAGTGGACCATGCTGGTAAAAAACCCTGGAGGAAATATCTGTTCTAGCTTGCACAAAGTGATACAGACATCACCCTACAGTCGGTCCATATCTTCTTGTGATAGCTTGGTTGAGCATATGCCTCTAAAAAATGCTGAAATCTCCACAAGAGGTCTAACAACTTTATCTGGCAATGACTTACGCAATGCAATTAGGAGAAGCTGTTGCATCAGTATGTGGCTATCATGGCTCTTCAACCCAAAAATTGTACGGTCCTTGAGCCGAACACATCGTGAAATGTTCGAGGCGTATCCGTCCGGAACCCTCACATTTCGAAGAACCTTCAGAAAATTTTCTTTGTCCTCTCTAAACATGGTGTGACAGGCAGCGGGAATATACGTCTTACCATTTGCGGCCGTGAACGGATGCAACTTAGGTCTCAACCCCATTTCCTGCAAGTCCAGCCGAGCTGCCAAGTTGTCCTTCGTTTTTCCTTTGATATCCAAAATAGTGCCAAGTATATTGTCCATGACATTTTTCTCTATGTGCATAACATCAAGATTGTGCCGAAGCAAATTGTCTTTCCAATACGACAATCTGAAAAAGATACTTTTCTTCTTCCATATAACATCGGAACTCCCTGCACCCTTCTTCCGCTTCTTCTGTTTCTTCTTCTTACCCGAGATCTCATCCCCAAACGCAACTCCGTCCAACTGTTGGAGGACCTCGTCTCCGCATGGCACAATCGGCGCGCTGTCAAATTCTTCAGTACCATCAAATGTTCTCCTGTTCAGCCGCCACAGATGTTCAGGCGGCAAGTATCTCCTGTGCCCCATATAGCAAAATTTACATCCGTTCTTTAAGTGTTTAGAACGTGTCAATTGCATACAGCAAGGGCATGCCTTCACACCACTGTTAGGCCAATCAGATAAATCTGCATACCCTGGCAAGTCGTTTATTGTCCACATCAACTGGGATCGCATAATAAAATTTTTCTTCTTTGAAGCATCGAATGTTCGTACCCCTACATTCCACAGTTCCAGCGACTCATCAATCAATGGCTGAAGGTAAACATCAATATCCATACCTGGTGAGCTCGGTCCAGGGATAACCAGTGACAGGATGAACGACGTTTGTTTCATGCACATCCAAGGTGGCAAATTGTACGGCACAAGCATTACGGGTCATGTGCTGTGAGATGTGTTCATGCTCCCAAAAGGATTAAATCCATCTGCTGTCAAACCAAGCCGGACGTTCCTACTCTCTGCCATAAAATCTGTATGTAAAATGTCAAACGATCTCCATGCCTCACCGTCGGCCGGGTGCCTCAATACGTCATCCCTAGTGCGGCCTTCTGCATGCCATCTCATATGGGGCGCAGTATGCTCAGACATGAATAACCTCTGTAACCGTGGGATGAGTGGAAACCACCTCAAGATCTTCACCGGACGTTTTTTTCTCGCTGATATGACCTCACCATCCTCATCTATATGTGTATCAGCCCTCCACTTAGATTCTCCACATACGGTACATGAATCTAATTCTTTATTGTCTTTCCAGAATAACATACAGTCATTACGGCACGCCGGAATCTTCTCATACCCCAGACCCATGACACTTAGAAACTTTTTCGCCTCATATGTATTATCTAGCAATGTCTCATCGCAAGGAGGCAACAGCTGATTGATAAATTCGAGAATGTCTGAAAAAATCTTGTTGCTAATACCTCCAACGCACTTCAAATTGTACATGTGTACAGTAGCACTCAATTTACTATGCTCGGTACCAGGGTGAAGGGGCTTCTCGGCGGTCTTTAACAACTCTTGGTACTTCAATGCGTCCCCGCAAGAGGTATCTTCGTCAACTTGTTGCGGATTCGTACTGACGGCTTCAGCAACATCGTGCACGTCGAAGGCGTCACGCAACATGGCGTGCATGTCATCATCCTGTTCCACGGCCACACCCTCATGTTTTGTGACTTCACCATGTTCAGTGCTACAGGCAGCGGTATCTGTGCCACTGTGATAACTCGAACACTGACCACGAATAGCGGACCCAGTCGTAGTCTCACCGTGCATATACCACAAATTGTATCCCAGATTCATCCCCCTACCTCTAGTCAGGTGGGCAAGAACGTAATCTGGAGTGTGACGCTGGTTATTTCGATAATACTTGCATGGGCAGTAAATTTTGCCATTGACGGCCGTACAGTTACTAACGGCAAATGCCACAAACGCCCTACACCCGTCGTTATACCGTGTCGTACCCTTACGTGCTGACATCCAAGACTTGTTCATATTTCTCTGTATAGGGTTAAGAGACCGAGACAAATCATATGTCTTACAGTATAAACTTGTAAAAAAAATGTGCATGTCACGCAACATGGCGTGTACGAATTTTTTTTCTTTTAAAGGGTTTAGGGTTAGGGCTTAGGGTTTTAGTTTTTTTTTCGAAAGTGTAGGATTTTTTTTTTTTTTTTAAGGGTTTAGGGTTAGGGTTTAGGGTTTTATTTTATTTTATTTTATTTATAAGGGTTTAGGGTTTAGGGTTTGTTAGGGTTTAGGGTTTAGGGTTAGGGTTTGTTAGGGTTTAGGGTTTAGGGTTAGGGTTTTAGTTTTTTTTTTTTTTTTTTTTTTTTAAGGGTTTAGGGTTTGTTAGGGCTTAGGGTTTTAGTTTTTTTTAGAAAGTGTAGGATTTTTTTTTTTTAAGGGTTTAGGGTTAAGGTTTAGGGTTTTAGTTTTTTTTTTTTTATAAGGGTTTAGGGTTTAGGGTTAGGGTTTTTTTTTTAGAAAGTGTAGGATTTTTTGTTTTTTTAAGGGTTTAGGGTTTTAGTTTTTTTTTTTTTTTTTTTTATAAGGGTTTAGGGTTTAGGGTTTGTCAGGGTTTAGGGTTTAGGGTTAGGGTTTTTTTTTTAGAAAGTGTAGGATTTTTTTTTTTTTTAAGGGTTTAGGATTAGGGTTTAGGGTTTTAGTTTTTTTTTGAAAGTGTATGAATTTTTTGTTTTTTTAAGGGTTTAGGGTTTAGGGTTAGGGTTTTAGTTTTTTTTTTTTTTTTTAAGGGTTTAGGGTTTAGGGTTAGGGTTTTTTTTTTAGAAAGTGTAGGATTTTTTTTTTGGTAAAGTGTTTAGGGTTAGGGTTTAGGGTTTTAGTTTTTTTTTTTAGAAAGTTTAGGAATTTTTTGTTTTCTTAAGGGTTTAGGGTTTAGGGTTAGGGTTTTAGTTTTTTTTTTTTTTTTTTTTTAAGGGTTTAGGGTTTAGGGTTTGTTAGGGTTTAGGGTTAGGATTTTTTTTTAAGAAAGTGTAGGACTTTTTTTTTGGGTAAAGTGTTTAGGGTTAGGGTTTAGGGTTTTAGTTTTTTTTTAGAAAGTGTAGGAATTTTTTGTTTTCTTAAGGGTTTAGGGTTAGGATTTTAGTTTTTTTTTTTTTTTTAAGGGTTTAGGGTTTAGGGTTTGTTAGGGTTTAGGGTTTAGGGTTAGGGTTTTTTTTTTAGAAAGTGTAGGATTTTTTTTTTTTGGTAAAGTGTTTAGGGTTAGGATTTAGGGTTTTAGTTTTTTTTTTAGAAAGTGTAGGAATTTTTTGTTTTCTTAAGGGTTTAGGGTTTAGGGTTAGGGTTTTAGTTTTTTCTTTTTTTTTTAAGGGTTTAGGGTTTAGGGTTTGTTAGGGTTTTGGGTTTTGGGTTAGGATTTTTTTTTAAGAAAGTGTAGGATTTTTTTTTTTTGGTAAAGTGTTTAGGGTTAGGGTTTAGGGTTTTAGTTTTTTTTAGAAAGTGTAGGAATTTTTTGTTTTCTTAAGGGTTAGGGTTTTAGTTTTTTTTTTTTTTTTTTAGCGGGTTTAGGGTTTAGGGTTTGTTAGGGTTTAGGGTTAAGGTTTTTTTTTTAGAAAGTGTAGGATTTTTATTTATTTTTTTTTTTAAGGGTTTAGGATTAGGGTTTAGGGTTTTAGTTTTTTAGGGTTTAGGGTTTAGAGTTTTTGATTTTTTTAAAGGGTTTGTGTTTGTGTTTTTTTTAAGGGTTTGTGTTGGTTTTACGGTTATGATTTTATGATTTAAAGTTTAGGGTTACAGTTTAGGTATTTCTTAAAAAGTAGACGGTCAATTTTATTGTTTTTCTTCCTTATTCACACCAATAATTTGTTTTTTTTTTTTTTGTTTCCATTTATCACTTTCAAAAGTGTCATCGTTGGTTTATAACGCTAAACTAATATGCGATATTGTTTGATTTTTTTTCCACTAACAAAAAAAACTCCTGAATTCATAATGACACATTAAAATATATATATATATATATATATAAAACCTCTCAAATCAACAATTAGAACAAAAAAATTAAAAACAATAAAAACACAACAACATAGTGTAAAAGTACATGGCTTCATAAAAAAAATTAAATAAATAAAACCCTAAATGACACAAAAATACAAAGGTGTACTAACCAAATACATGCAGCATTGTTAAAATATATATATATATATATATATATATATATATAAAACAGCAAAACCGAAATTCAGGAGTCCATAAAAACAAAAGCAAAAACAAAATTATATGTATAAAAATTCAGTAACATTGCAATAAAAAAATAGAACAAATAAAAAATCATGCAGAAGATCTTCACTCGGCCGGATATACATGTAGAAGAAAAAATTAAATACAAAAAATGAGGGAAAAAATACTCACTGCCAAATTGGGTCTACGGACAAAATATGCAGGTATATACCTGCATATTTGGAGGAACAAAGAAGAAAAAAAAGTTAGCAAAATATACCAATATTATATATGTAGAAACCAGTAAACAGAGAGAGCAAATGACCAGTACCGGAGCAAATTCACGCACGGCCGGAAGGAGCTGACGGAGAGTAGTCCCAGTAGAGAGAGAGAGAGAGAGAGAGAGAGTCGGTGAGAGAGAGAGGTGCTCGTGCGCTGACGGTCACCACGCCGGCCGGCTGAGCTCGACGTACGAGGAGAGAGAGAGAGAGATCGTAAGAGAGAAATGGGTAGCTTCCAGAGGAAGCTACCCATTTCTATATAATATATATATTTATATAAAATAATATATTAATTTAAAAAAATCTAATATTTGAAAAAAATCGGCCTTCGTTTGGCCAGGTGGCGCGCGGGAGAAGTCCCGCGCAGCAGACCTTTCCAAACAATTGGACACGTGTACAGAGTACACGTGTCCAATTGTAGTTTTTTTTTAATAAAAAAAATATATTATAATTATATATAAAATATTATATATATATATATATATATATATATATATATATATATATATATATATATAAATATACATATAATTTATTCACGTAAATACAAATACAAACCCATGAAGCTCTAAGTGTATGTACTGTACACATTGTTAAACCATAAGTCCTAAAACTAAACCGTAAACTATAAATTAAAATTAAACCCTAACTCTAAAATTAAACTCTAACACTAAGTATATATACTATATCAAACCCTAAATAAAAACTAAAACTTAACCATAAAATTAAACTCTAACCGTAAATGCATATACCAATTGTAGTTTTTTTTTTTAATAAAAAAATATATTATAATTATATATATATATATAATTTATTCACTTAAATACAAATACAAATCCATGAAGCTCTAAGTGTATGTACTGTACACATTGCTAAACCCTAAGTCCTAAAACTAAACCGTAAACTATAAATTAAAACTAAACCCTAACCCTAAAATTAAACTCTAACACTAAGTATATATACTATATTAAACCCTAAATAAAAACTAAAACTTAACCATAAAATTAAACTCTAACCGTAACTGCATATACTATATATAGTCATAAACCCTAATCGTAAAAGTATATTATATATATATATATATAGCTATAAACTATAACCCTAAGTGTATGTACTATATAGTATATATATTAAAAAAAAATCATAATCCTAAGTGTGTATACTATATATATCGATAAACCCCAACCTTAAGTATATATACTATATATAGCTATAAATCCTAACCCTAAGTGTATATACTATATATAGCTATAAACCCCAACCCTAAGTGTATGTACTATATATATAGCTATAAACCTAATTAAGTGTATATACTATATATAGCTATAAATCCTAAGTGTAAATATTATATATAGTTCCTAAACCGTTTACATGCATGCATATCTATATATATAGTATTAATTATAGGTTTTATAACTTTGTTATGTTACAATTTTTTTTTTTTTTGTTTCTAAACGTAGATGGTCTACAAAACTAAACCCTAATTTGAACTATTTGGTTTTTATATATATATATATATAGTACCAAATTTGGTTTAATTATGCATATAGTACAATATGTAAATTAGGTTAGGGTTTATGTACTTATCAATATACCATATATATATAAATAAAGAACCTAAAAAACATAAACTTCAAATATATAATTTATATATAGCATATAGCTTAAAAACCTAACCTTATGTGTATGTGCTATGTACACCATAATTTCACAAATTTATATAGTTAATAAGATAATACCTTGATTTTTTTTTTAATATATATTTAATATAGTTACAAAATATATATTTAACTATATTTAATATGGTTAATAAATATTTAATATATTTTTTTTAGTATACATTTGTTTTAAAAAAAAATGGACGGGTGTGCAAAATACACGCGTCCAATTGGACGCGTGTATTTTGCACACGCGTCCAATTGGGTTGTTTATACAGTTAGCCACGTGTCAAAAAGACACGTGGCTAATTAGACGCGTGTCTACAGTACTAGTTACTGTAGACACGCGTCCATTTGCAAGGTTTTTTGCAGTGTAGTGTCACTACAAAAATACAAGCATTTTGACGCGTGTCTACAGTACCCGTTACTGTAGACACGCGTCCAATTTGACACGCGTCTTTGGAGGCACGTGTCTAATTGTACAGCCGTCACAAATTGACACGTGTATTTAATACACGTGTCCAATTTGACACGTGTATTAAATACACGTGTCCAATTTGACACGTGTATTACATACACGTGTCAAACTGTTATTTTTTTCCAAATATAATTTTTTTTAATTAAATAGAATTTCAACAATTGGACACGCGTATTAAATACACGCGTCCAATTTGACACGTGTATTTAATACACGTGTCCAATTGGACACGTGTATTAAATATACGTGTCAAACTGTTATTTTTTTCCAAATATAATTTTTTTTAATTAAATAGAATTTCAACAATTGGACACGCTTATTAAATACACGCGTCCAATTTGACACGTGTGGACACGTGTATTCAATACACGTGTCAAACTGTTATTTTTTTCCAAATATAATTTTTTTTTAATTAAATAGAATTTCAACAATTAGACACGCGTATTAAATACACGCGTCCAATTTGACACGTGTATTTAATACACGTGTCCAATTGGACACGTGTATTCAATACACGTGTCAAACTGTTATTTTTTTCCAAATATAATTTTTTTTATTATTAAATAGAATTTCAACAATTAGACACGCGTATACGCGTGTCAAACTGTTATTTTTTTTCAAATATAATTTTTTTTATTAAATAGAATTTTAACAATTGGGGACGTGTATTTAAATAAACGTCCCGAATTGGGACAGTTGCGCGGGAGAAATGCTGGCTTATGTATGTGTGTGTATATATATATATATATCGGAAATGGGTAGCAGGAAGCTACCCATTTCCGATCTGGATTCTCTCTCTCTCTCTCTCTCTCTCTCTCCGTCACAGCCGCATCGGCTAGCTTCCGGCCACCGCACATCAGCCCTTCCCGCCGGTGAGACGCCCTCTCTCCACCTCTCTCTGCTCGGTTCTCGGTCTCTCTCTCTCTCCCTCTCTCTCTCTCTCACTCTCTCTCTCTCTCGCTCTCCGTCACAGCCGCACCGGACAACTTCCGGCCACCGCGCATCCACCCTTCCCGACGGTGAGACGCCCTCTCTCCACCTCTCTTTGCTCGGTTCTCGGTCTCTCTCTCTCTCTACCTTTCTCTCTCTATCTCTCTCTTCCTCTCTATCTTTTTCTCTCTCTCTCTCTCTCTCTCTCTCTCTCTCTCTCTCTTTCCCTCTCTGTGTATCCCTCTCTGTATCTCTATGTCTCTCTCTCTCTCTCTCTCTCTCGCTCTCTCCCTATCTCTCTCTGCCGCTCTCTGTATCTCCGTCTGGCAAGGTCCTCCTTGCTCATTTTCGAGTCTTAGCTAAGACTCGAAATAAACAATAACAATAAATTTAAATAAACAATAAATTTAAATAAACAATAACAGAATTAAATTGGAAAAAAAATTCTAAATTGAAGTTTTTATTTAATTAAATTTTTTATTTATTAACCCAAATAAATTTAAATAAACAATAACAGAATTAAACTGAAAAAAAAAATTCTAAATTGAAGTTTTTATTTAATTAAATAAAAAATTTATTTAAATGAAAATTTCAATTTGAAATTTTTTTTTTAAAAAAATCAGTTTGGCACGTGTATTTTCATACACGTGTCAAACGGTTTGACACGTGTATTAAAATACACGTGTCAAACCGTTTGACACGTTTATGAAAATACACGTGTCAAACCGTTTGACACGTGTACAACACTGTACACGTGTCAAAATGCACGTGGCAATTTGTAATTTTTTTTGTAGTGGCATGTTGCTACGATTGGATCAGCATATATAGGCCCATAGACCATGTTATGTGGAGTATGGCCCAGACAGAATGAAATGGGAATTATATCCCATTCGAGTCCACAAGCTAGGAACTCTAGGCAAAGGGTGAAATCCCTACAAAAATAAGTAGAATGATAATTTCGGATTCAGATCGGCCGGTTAGCTGCCCGTTGCATGTGAGAGGACATCTCATGTGCAATGGAAAGCTAGCTAGACCACTTGAACTTCAACTGTTCGGAGAAGAGTTCGGATACTTAGCTTGCTTGGCTCCGACGAGTAAATATTGTTCGAACAGAATGAAATTCAGAATGATCGAGTAGCTTTCATTGCAGCCTAATTGGAATACGAGATAATAGGTAATGAGTTAAAAGATAAAAATAGAAATGTAATTAGTGATTTGACAAAAAAAAAAAATCTAAAATAAATGGACTAATATAATAATTTTTCTTCAAATTTATTTAATTCAATCTGCTCTGGTACGGTGGTACTCAATTTTTTATTTTTTATTTTTCTCACAAATTAAATAAAGTGAATATCGAAGCACTTACGAACTTATATAATTTAAACTACAGATCTATAATATGTAACCAGGACATATAAAATGTATATATAGTTATCATGATCTCTTAGTTTGCTTTTCTTAGATCTAAAATATCTAATATTTCTAGCTACTAGCTATATGCGAAAACAATATTAGAGACTTTTTGGCCTCTAGACTGTAATGATCATCTTTTTTAATGAGAAGATGTTCTTTGTTCAAAAAAAATATATATATATATATTAGTTCCATTTACTTTTGATGCAAATTAATTTGTTTCTATTTGACTACTATTATTTACACTAGATCAAATTAATCGATGTTAATTGGTATATATCAAGGAAAAATATCATTTAAAAAATATTAATCACGTGTTTACACAAACTATGGAAGAATTGGGCATATATATCAAGGAAAGAGGTAGACACCAAGGAATTGAGTCAATATATGTGAATATATATATATAAACAGTTCAAGAGAGACTGTCATAATGGCTTAGGGAAAGGGAAATTTCAATTGTCATTATATGTTTCTATGCAAATTATTGACATGTATTGATCATTTATTTTTGGTTTAATGTTTTTGTCCTTTTATTCTTGTAACAGTTATGATGGCCGGGTTGGTTGTATTCTTCTTCTTCTTTCAATTTTTTTCTTTTTCTTTTTTTTTTTTTATTTTATTTATTAACGAAACATATGAGTATTTCATTGATCAAAGACCACGAACATAAAATTCTTATATCACAAAGTATAAAGTTCTGCAAAATCATAACTATATACTATGAGGTTGTATAGTCATAGATACAATAAAATTCTTACAATAAAGTGTTATTTATGACTTTTATATTCCCCTAACCCATGTACAAATATAGTTAAAGAATAAATCTGCTTCGAGCAGACTAGATCTAAGACAAGGGTAGCCAAATATCCTAAAAAAATTTATTTAAACCAGCCGTGAGAGATAACCCCACACACCGAACTATCCAGTTCGTGAGAGATAACCTTTTACATTTGACTAATCTTCATTATATAAATCGCCTATAAGGGCAAATCTAAAGAGGAAAAAAAAACTCTTATTAAAAGTAAAAAACATAACCAGCAAACAACAGGAACGGTCAAGGAGAAGATGAATGACACAACACAAAGATAGATGAATGGATGCATAGTGAAGAAGCTAAAATTACTGATCTGGTCAAAGAATACCTACAAACAAAAGAAAAAATCAGAATAAAAAAAAAAAGAGTAGGACTAGAAAGTATAAAGGAAAATGAATTAGCTCTCTCATCCTCTCATCATCATGTTAGAGTATTTTGTGAATATTTTAATGGGTTGGTTATCTATATATTCAAGTGGAAACAAATTGTTTAAAAAATCACACATCAATCATATATGTCAATGAGTCAATGTGAAAATAAATGAAAACAGTTTGAGAGAGAGCATCATGGAGAAAAAGTCAAGGAAATTTTCAATTTTGCTTATATATATATATATGCGTGGTTGTGTTCAAGTCAAAATCATCAATCATTCAGTACTTTTTCCTACAAGAATAATCAACTTATGACATGCTTTGAATTAGTCTTTGTTAAACTTAATTAATTAATACATTCAAGGAAATGAGGAATATATATAATTAATAGCCTTCCTTAGTGCACATGAACGAGGTTGAATATATATAGGCTAAGCAAAGTTTAGTGTGAGACATTAATTATTATTATTATTTTTTTGAAAAGTTGAGATTTCATTGATCAAACCATAATCTCACTAATTATTCTACAAGAAGAAGAGCAAAACAAAATAGGAAAATATATATATATAAGGAGTTTTTTTTTTTGGTGGGGTGGGGGGGGGGGGGGGGGGGGGGGTGTCGTGGAAGACCGGTGGTGCCTGGGTCCTTGCATTAGGTAAAATAACAAAGTAATAATATTATTATAATTAATTATATATTATTCTAACCTTTAATCTGAACTCTTCAATCTTCCTAATAGTGGGGCTAGTGCCATTGGCCCAATGACTTTAGAAATTTTGTGCTTTCAGATTAGGAGGCATGCAAATCTTGACCTAAGATCGATCATATCTACCTTTAATTTGTTTTGGGATTCAGATGATTGGAGGATTCTTCCAAATCATTAGTAGGATTCTTCCAAATCATTAGTCACCTACATAACAAGTGACCGACAGACGGGCAGATCGAGAGAACGAGTGCCCATATATATAAGCTAAGTACTAGACTTCTAGAACGTCTCTACAACGTAACAGTCAACAATTACCTGCAGTGTGGCCCTTAAATCTCAATTGTCTGACTTTCCAACCAGCCACCAGGACTGACATGTTATTTTGAATATAAGTTTGTCAATTCCTCGTACATTTTAGAATATGAGAACAGAAAACATCTCAATTCTTTTTGAATATTTTTTTAAAATTTGGTAACTTTGCAACTCGGAAAAAGCTCCGAATTTTACGCGTGGATCCCACCAGGAGGTCAGCACAGGTAGGATCCACGTGAAAATAATTATTATCATTTTTTTTTCACATAGAAGTTAGCACAGGTAAAACCCACGCGTAAATAATAATAATTTTTTTTTTTTCACCTAGAGGTTAGCACAGATGAAACCCACGCGTAAATAATAATATAAAAATAAAAAATAAATTTAATTACAATATCCACTTAATTCCTAAAAAAGAAACAGCTCTTAGACATAGTGATTATTTCTGCTACTCACTTAATTAAAATATTTTCCATAGCTTAGGGCCTTTAGGCAACAATTAACAACAACTTAGGGTTGTTAATTTGTCGCTTTAAGAGTTGGTGAGGGGTCCTCGCCACTGTGACGTTCTTTTTTTTCTTCTTCTTTTTTCTTGCTAACCCTGTAACCCACATCCTTAAAAAAAAAAAAAAAAAAAAAAAGAAGAAGGAGAAATTATATATGTTCCCACTTACGATAATTAATGACGTTTTGTGAGAATCCGAACGCCCATTACGCTATCTAAATTCCCATTATTTTTAGTTATAAAATAATACAGGAATATCTAAGAATTTTCTCAATTAGATCTTTGACATTAATCTTGAGAGACAAGAAGCAAATTATTATTATTATTTTCTTTGGATCGATGAATAAAGAGACTGCAAATTACCGAAATGGCCGCCAGCAAGATAAACACGTACATCCGGTACCAAGTCCTACAATCCAAACCGATTGTCTTCCTCCTCTCTTCCAAATTTTTTTTTTTTTTTTTTTAGAATTATTTTAACTTTGAGATGAGTAGTTGAGACTTGAGAGGATATTTTTAACAATTAAATGAAGGCTTTGACATACGGGAAGACAGGAAGAGATCCACGTACTTGGCACTTTCCAGTTTCAAATATCCAAAAGGAAACTATTCCGACGCAACTTCAAGCTTATGAAACAAGGCATAGACTAAAAAACTCCCGCTCTTACCTTAAACAAAATTTGTCTTGGAATCCAACTACCATGAATGGTTTATTATTTAAATTTGTTCCGGATTGTTTTTTTTAATATATCTTTGTACGATGTTTGACAAGTTTCAAACTAGTAACAATGTTTTAAATCAAAAATTTATAATGAGCCAGCTAGCTCCATATGCTAGCTACTTTTGAGGTATCAGTGTCACATGGGCTAGTAGCTAGCCCACATGGGGTTAAAACTCCATATTAATTTTGAAGCATAGTTAAACATAGAATTGTGACTATAGATTAGAGTTGTGTTTACTGTTTAAGTGACAGTAATTAGAGTCGCTTGAACAATGAAACAACACTAACTGTTTAGCGTTGCTTAAACAGTAAAGCAACATTAATGAGAATTGTTGTTTATGTAAGACAATACCTAAATTCAATCCTGTTTGGGCGTGAGTTCAAACACCTGTTCCGACAATCCAAACATCTATCCAATATATAAGACAGAGCCGCCGGGATGCCAATTCTCACAATGCACATGCAATCAACAAACTCTCTTTCAATCTAATTCTCATCTAACGTTGTAGGTAATTAACAAATACTCATGCTCCGTTCGTTTCGACGTAAAAAATTTTAGTCGTAAAATATTTTCAACGAAATTATTTTTTAGAAAAAAAATAATTTTCCTGAAAATATTTTTATGTGTTTGGCTCGTACGAAAAAATTACCAACGGAGAAAAACCATCGATGACAAAATTCCAACGATTGTGGCTGAAATCCGGCAACACTGGCCGGATTCTATCATTGACCGGCAAGATTCTGGCAACGGGCAGAAATCTGGTGCAAATGGCCCGATTCCAGCCACTTTCGTCGGAATCTAGTTGTACTGGACAGAATCCGGCGCAGATGGCTAGATTCCGGTGTCCAAATCCCAAAATTCGGAAACCTTCGGCGTAAATTCGAGCCGCCAACAAACTTTAATATCCGGCGGTGGGGAATTCTTACGAACGTGCGTGCAAAAATGAAGTGTTTAAACTCAAAAAATGATTTACGGTTCTTAAATTATTTTTCAAAAATTAAAGATGCATTTTTGGTCAAACTAAAAATGATTTATGTTGACCATAATTTTCGGTTGCACCAAATACCGAAAAATACTGAAAATATTTTCTAGAAAATATTTTACGCTCAAACAAACGGAGCACCAAAGAGAAGAGACAAACATGCACGCTACACACAAACAAAGAGAGAGAGAGAGAGAGAGAGAGAGAGAGAGAGACATACACGCACGCTGTACGCATACAAAGAGAGATCATGGCCCCGTTTGGCAATTCCTTCCATATATTAGAGGTGTAATTTTTTTTTTTCTTTTTTTTTTAGTGGTAACAAGCTAGAAGTGATTAATGTAATATAAAGTTAATGGTGTGACGTTGTTCTTTTTCTTCTTTCCTTTATCTTGCTTACTCACATCCTCCACCCTTACTTTAACAAAATTTGTCTTTGCATCCAACTACCATGCATGGTTTTATTATTTGTTCCAGATTGTTTTTTAAACATATTTTTAAGATTAGTCGAGACAAAGCCAAAGACTCCAACGAAAAAAAAAAAAGAAAAAGAAAAAAGAAAGTCTTCTAATTAGACAAAACCAAGGACACCAGCTTTGCCATAAATAAAAAAAGAAAGTCTAAACAAAGCACTCAAACTAAAACCACATATTATGTTCATTGAACGCAAAGTGTTGTAATTAATTAGTAAAAATAATGTGATTTAGCATATTGGTACATGATTGTATATAATTGAGATAGCATGATAGTGAATTTCGTATATGAACGTGTCTACTATTCTCTCCTATTTGCATCTTTTTAATTTACTATTTATACCACATGTTCTTTCGGTAGTTATAGATAGTAATAGATTTTCCTCATTCAATTAAGAATAAATAAATTACATTGTAGTTTGCCATCAATTTGCTTTGACATTTATATTGTCCAAGTTTATGGAAGTACGTGGACCAAAATAAATTGACTCATACATAAAACTGAGGGGGGGCCATGGCGATACTTGACCCGCATATTGTGGAGATAGACTACACGGCCCGTTTTACTTTTCCTAGCAGTGTTATGCCACAAGATCCGAGGGTAGCCCTAGATGATTTACCTATGAATATGGTTTTATGTTACCTACAAATAATTTATGTACGTATTTGATGACGATTTAATTCATCTCAACTTTAAGATATGTTGAATTAATCTCCACCACGAGTACGTATATAAAAAGACCCACAATTTCTTTCTCCATAGACACAGATCGATTAAGCTCCCCAGATCGATCAGTTCTCCCACGAAAGCCCCTTCTTTCTTCTTCCTTCCTCTAAAACATGAAGGTAAGCCTTAATTATTACACGTGCGCATTCTGAAACTTGATTAATTTTACTTTTAGTTCTAGAAAACATGCACCAAAATGATCATGCATTTTGTATATATATTTGGGCTTAGTAAATTGAATAATATGCTTTTTTGTCTTATGGCCGATGCAGCAAAAAATAGTTATCAAGGTGCTAATGACCTGTGACAAATGCAGAACCAAGGCCATGAAGATTGCCGCAAAAACATCTGGTTAGTAATTAGCATCAAACTCGTATAGTTTTTCGGCCTTTGAAGACTAGAGAGAGAGTACCAAGATACTTACAAAGTTTATTCTACAGGTGTGAACTCGGTGGCAATAGAAGGTTCTGATAAAGATCAGTTGGTGGTGATTGGCGAAGGTGTCGACACGCCTAACTTGACCCGCTCGCTAAGGAAGAAGCTGTGCTATGCGGAAATATTGAAGGTGGAAGAAGTGAAGCCAAAAGAAGAAGAGAAAAAGCCGCCGTTATGTCCGAAGTTGACCCTCTGCCATCAATATCCACCATTTCCTATGTACTGTGAGCCCATGTACTGTGAACCCCTCCGCTGTGCCTCTTCAAGTGACGGTGGCTGCTTTATCATGTGATCCATATTTTCTGATTATTTGCACCCCCGATTTATGAGGTCTGATCCATTTTTCCTCTTTGCCTCTCTCGATCAAGTTTAGTGTAATAACGACGTGCATGTCACAGATTATTATTGTTATTTTTTTGTTCTCTTGGCCAATATTGGCTGGAATAATGAATCAGCAACTGGGGTTTATGTCTTTTAAACAAGAATATCTGTTGAGGAATTTGATAATCCATGAGCCAAAAGCACGTACAAGTAATATCCCCTTTTATTTTATTTTTTTTATTTTTGAAACAAAACGTCCTCTCCTCACAGTTGATCAGCTAGCCAATTAAACAACGTTAACTAATTGATGAATATTCACTTTCAGAGAGCATGCATAACCGTAGGATTGCAGCTACATAAACAAATGCATGCAAGGAATTGAAACAATTTAAGTAGGCTTTATATCTGTTGAAAAATAAAAGTGATTATTTAATAAGATATCAGAATAAAGATGTTGAGTTTAAAACCTGTCTTCACCATTTATCTCTTATTTTAATTAAATATTTTCTCACTTATTAAGGGTTCTTATTAGCTTAAGTTTTTTATATGAGCGATGATTTAACAGGTTAAGAAAATTATTAAAAAAGAATAAAATTAAGCTTATCTGCAAAAAATTGCAGTGCATTTACGGATTGCAGAATGCTTCAAAAGTATATATAAAACCTGAAGTCTCGGATATACCCAAGGCGGTAAAATTTAGGTTGACCAAAAAAATAGAAATCTTCCAAAACGTTTGATTAATTACGATGTTACGATCGAAAGCATCAGCTTCAAGCCTTCAGCGACTTAAATCTGTCACTTCTCGACCGGTGGCAAATCATCAAGCTTGATAACGATGGTGAAAAATAAAATTGAGACAAAAAGGTCGTCCATCGTTGAGTAATATATGCTTTATTTAGTTTGCCGGCAAAACCTACTCAATAAAAAAAGAACGTTTTTGATAAGGTACGCCATTACCAAACCCCAATTAATTAAGGACTTAAGTTAAAAAATTATTTTCATCTCGATAACTGATATGGTTAGTAAAGTTGACCATTGCAAGTCGATAGTCCCGTGCATCAAGGATGCCTGTAAAGATAGAAAATAGGCGAGGGTGACTTCTTGGATGTGCTGATAAGGAATACTTTGATACTTAAATTAGTGAGAAATTCTTAAGAGGAATATTAGAAAGTTATAAAATTGGGAAGGGCTTAAGAATTTACGTACGTCTTACATTGGACTCTTATTTATAGGGAAGTACGTAGGTCATGGAGTAACATACGTCAGATGGTGCCATATCTAATTGGAGAATACACTATCAAATACAAATTAATTGGGTTTCGCTAGGCGTATGTACAACATCTTGTCAACACAGGCTACCTCGCCTAGGGTTCCAATATCTTTAATTAATACAGACTATCACAACTAAGTGTGTGGCAAATGTACAGGGTTATCGTGACATGAATAGTACTGACTGACAAATATTTTTCCCGGCGCGTACAGCTGTCAAAATTAGATAGTCCTATTATTTGTTGTAATGGTCACTTGTCAGTTGTCAATGGTCTTGGTCGTCCCCTTGTAATGCATCTATCAGGTTGGGGACCGTACGTCTACTGGTGGCTCCCCTTCCTAGGAACTGGTCTTGGTCGGCCAATAGGCACAGCCCAATGGGATCGAGAGGTAAATAGGCCTTACTGGACCCAAATGCTGAGTAGACACAACCCAACGTACCCGAGTGAGCAGTTACTAAATGGTTTAATTTCACAAGATATAGTTATGCACTAACTTGAACAACAAGATTTATGTTGGCTTACTCACCGGCCTGTATATATCCTTCCCCAAATTGCAGTCTCAATGGTTCATTAACCAACTAAATCCATCATAAAATCACTTAACTCCGGTGGAAACGGGAAGATCTGGGCAGCCAAGGATCTGGCAACAGTTGAAGATTCTCCATGCATGACGTACTATACATATCCGAAGATGTAAAGCCCCATAGATTTGAATGAGTCAAGGATTCATAACCGTCTGATTAATTAGTTGACATTTTTAGTCATTTGTATGTATTATTTGGTAGGCTAATTAATTAAAACTTAATTATTACTATAAAAGGTGAATATTTATAATTAAAATGCAAAACTAGATGAGAGGGTACACGTACTCGAAAGAATTGGGACGATAATGTGTATGACGGAGAGTTTTGTGATCTTAAAAATTAATCAAGAGGGCCATTTCCCACAATTATTATAAAAGTTCATCCATACGCCTACTTGCTACACTTAAAATATCATTCGGAGCTTAGTAAACCACTAGTACGTACGTGTATAAAAAGACCTACAATTTCTTTCTCCATAGACACACATCATTAAGCTCCGATCCCCAGAGTTTTCTCACGGAATTAAGCCGCTCTTCTTTCTAGCTTGCTCCTTCCCTCTAAAACATGAAGGTAAGCGTCTTTATCAATATTCCTATTTGCCGGTCGAGATCGAGTTTGAGTCATATCGAAAAATTAGTAGAAAACTATATATATGTAAGGTTCATCTTTCTCCGACCAATTTAATTAAATAAGTCAGAATCTTCAACCTTACCCAGCTAATTTCGTATTGTTAATTCATTTAGTTATAAAAAAAAAAAAAAAAATGCAAGCCACAAGTACCTAGCTATATTAATGCAAATATGCAACACAAGGGAATTGTGAAACTTGATTTTACTTTTCGTTCTAGAAAACATGCATCAAAAGCTAGGTTTGGATATATATTTGGGATTAGTAAATTAAATAGTATGTTTCATTTTTTTTCTTTTGTGGTGCAGCAAAAAATAGTTATCAAGGTGCAAATGACGAGTGATAAATGCAGAACCAAGGCCTTGAAGATTGCCGCAACAACAGATGGTTAGCATCAAACTCAGTACTACTTTTTATTTTAGGTTTTAAGAAGTAGAGTAGTACGTCGAGGTGCTTAAAAAATAAATTGTACAGGAGTGAACTCGGTAGCAATAGAAGGGTCAGATAAAGATCGGTTGGTGGTGGTTGGCGAAGGTGTTGACTCGGCAAACTTGACCCGCTCGCTAAGGAAGAAGCTTTGCTATGCCGAAATATTGAAGGTGGAAGAAGTGAAGAAAAAGCCACCGGAGCCGTGTTGTCAGACGTTGTCCATGTGCCGTCAATATCCACCATTTCCTATGTACTGTGAACCTGTCCAAGCTCCCTATTCAAGTACTGACGGCTGCGTACTCATGTGATCGATCTACGAGTACGAGGTCTTATTTGTCCTCTTTGTTTCTCTGAATTAGTTTAGTGCACTCTGTTGCTTCTAGTCTTACCTTGGGACGTGCATGTGCAGATCGATTGTTGTTCTTTTTTCTTTTCTTTTTTGTCCTATTGGCCAATGCCTGAAATAATGAATGAGCAACTGCGGTTTGTGTTTTGTCTGTCGAGGAATTTGATAATATCCCCCCCACCCTTTTTTTCTTTTTTTTTTTGAGTGGGACCGGAGATTAGTACCCATTCCTGCCCTGGCCCCTGGGATGGTGATGGGAAAACGGTAACTAGCTAGATTCCTTAGCTTTATGATGGTGACCAGTGTTACAATTAGTAGAGAGGGTGGGGGAGGAAAAAAAATAAGAGACGAGCTCTGAAATGACGTGAGCCATTTTTTTCTGTACAGTGATAAATTTGTTGTCCACTCGAAAATCCTTTTTCCTCGAATAATATTTGGATAATTTTAAAAGTTACTCTTATGTGTTTTTTGTCCCTCTAAAAATAATGTAGCTTTTAAAATTATTAATTGATTAAAATTCAATAATGATCAATTACAAATTCAATGGTAATGTTAAAAGTCACATTATTCTTAAAGGAATACAAAAATAATTACAAAAGAGTAGCGAATTCTTACACTACTAAAAAAAAAAATTAACTAAGCCAAGTAATAAAATTGGGGTCCACTAATAGAGTAGGGAGGGCTCTAGCCGAAGTTATTTTAGAAGTCCCCTATTTGTCGCTCTTGTGTTTATCTAAAAATGATGTGACTTTTAAAATCACATAATATAGGGAAAAGTATACATAACCCCCTCAAATTACCACTTCATTGTCAATGTTCCCCCATAAACTATCAATTGTGTCAATTTCCCCCCCTAAACTACCGAAAAATGTCAATGTTCCTCCTAATGACAAAAATACCCTTCATAAAATTATTAAAATTAAAAAAATCTAAAATAACAAAAAGTTATACCAAAAAAAAAAACAAAAACAAAAAAAAAACAGTTTTTTCTGTTTTTTTCAGTTTTTTTTGTTTGTTTTTTCAAAAAAAAAAAATGTTGTTTTTCGTTTTTCTAATTTTCCGATTTTTTTTTAATTTTTTCCTTAATTTTTTTAGTTTGTTTTTATTTTTTATTTTTTAGTTGTAGCTATTTTTCGAATTTATAAGGATATTTTTGTCTTATTAAAAAAAATTATAGTCATTTTTGTCTTTTGTTGGTCTTACAAGGACAATGGCATGTTCTGGTAGTTTGACAGAGAACATTAATACAATTAATATTTTAGGGAGACATTGACAATTTTGAATGGTAATTTAAGAGGAATATGCATATTTTTCTCGTGTATGTATATATATATATATATATATATATATATATAAGGACATTATTGACTTGCTAAAAATAATTTAGAAAAAAGGTCCATTACTCCCCCGTATCCTTCCTTCCCCGAATGAACCGCAGTCGCTTTTTGAACAAAGACAAAACGACAACGCTTGATGTAAAATAAGTAAATGCAGAAAGTTTAATATAGTCATTTAGGTAAAAGAAAAAAAAACGACTATGACTTTAGCATATGTATGTAAAGTAGATATATAAACAACAACAACAACAACAAAATCTCAATCCTTCTTCAGCTAATCTCTTTTATTCTATTTAGCCTCCAAGTATTTTGGACTAGAGTGTTTATACTCCCTAAGAGGGTGATCTGGCTCATTGAACAAAAAATTAACAGATTTATGTGGAGTGAGAAGCTAAAGTTTTTTGGGACAAAGTATGTTTCTCCAAGTCAGAAGGTGGTCTTGGGCTTAGAAAGCTTGATGTTTGGAATTATGCTGTCATGCTTAACCATATATGGAATCTATTTATTCAAGCCGGTTCTTTATGGGTTGCGTAAGTAGAGCAAAACTGGCTGAAAGGAAGGAGTCTCTGGCATATTCCATTACCTAAGGCTTGTTCTTGGAGTTGGAAAAAGTTACTAAAGCACCGTGATGTGGCTAAGGAGTTTCTAAGCTTTAAAGTTGGGAAAGGCCATAATATCTCTCTATGGTTTGATGCTTGGCACCCGGCTGGCAGGCTTCTTGATACCTACGGATTTCGAATAGTATATAATTTCAGTATTGGCATTGATGCTAAATTGTCTGATGTTCTACAGAAAGGAAATTGGATTTGGCTCCCTGCTCGATCAGAAGCGTTGGTTAATATTCAGAGCCAACTTCTGAGTATTGCCATTGGTGAAGCTGATGTTCCTATGTGGAAATCAAGAAGGGAAGTTTACTCATATTTGGAGACTTGGAATTCTCTTCGAACAAAAGTCCCTGAGGTCCCTTGGTGACAGATTGTGTGGTTTCTGTTGGCCAATCCTCAACATGCTTTTTTGTTATGGCTTGTGTTTAGGAATGCTATTACTACCAAATGCCATATGTGTGGATGGGGATTTACTAGAAATTCATTATGTCGGTTTTGTTATGGTTGCCAGGGATCTATTGATCGTTTATTCTTCCAATGAAGTTTCTGTAGAAGGGTTTGGCGTCATTTGATGGCTGCATGTTTTATTTCTAACCCTTGTGTTCATTGGGATGATGTATTGGATTGGAGTTTCAATTTGAAGAGTAAAAGTTTGCAGAATACACTTTGTAAACTTTGTTTGGCAACAACGTATATCATATTTAGAGGTTGAGGAATGACATTTGCTATGGTAATACTCCTTTGACTGAAGAGACCCTTGTTGATCGGATTAAAGGGGAGGTTAGGACTCAGGTTTGTCTAGTAGAAAGCTGAAGAATCCCTCGGGTCAACTATCACAGTAGTAGTGTTTGTAAGGCTGTTGTTTTGTTTTCTAGTTTATGTTGTTCGTTGAGTATAGTTTGAGATGTAGTTTTGGTTTGGGTGTTAGCTTTTGTTAGGTGGTGAGTATTGTTCCCTTGTTTGAGGGGTGTATCCAGTGTTTATTGGAGTGATGTAATCTGTTGTATTTGGTTTATAAATGCATTGATTCATCCAAAAAAAAAATCTCAATCCTTCATTAACCATCCAAATCCATCGGAAAATCACATCTCTGGTACTGCAGAGTTGTATATATATATATCCTGCTGATTTATTGATATATTTAGTAATTTAAATGTATTATTTTGTAGGGTAATTAACTTTATCATATCATATATCACATATATTATCATTATTATTATATACCAATACTAGCAGAATCACAAAAGAGTGTAATTAACTTTAAAGTTTTGGCAAGTAGAATGTTATAATTATAACAAATGTGATAGGGGGTAAAATGGATGGAGCCTTTAATTTGAGTCACATCGATCTAAACCGCCGCCCCCCCCCCCCAAAAAAAAAAAGGCCCAAATCAAATTTTCTTTCGATCTCCTGCAAGCAGCACTCAATTTCCGAATCGTTTCAGGCCTGGGCTTTTCCGTTTTCTTTTGCAACTAATAACTTCTTCTTTTAATAGTTGAAGGAAGGCTGTTAATATTAGACTTTGTTTGGCCCCAAAGTAAAGCATCCACGCAAGCTCCTTCGCTCACCGAATGCCTTATTTTGTGTGCCCCTCGAATATATATATATATATATATATATATATATACACACGAGAGATGCTAGGTGTACCAAATTCTTTTACCAAAAGATGAGTACCAAATGATGTGGAGCTTATTTATTAGAGATAATCAAAACAATTAATAAAAAGAAATGCTACAAGTACCAATGAATAAACTCCACATTATTTGGTACCCATCTTTTGGTAAAAAAATTTGGTACCCCTATCATTTATATATATATATATATATATAGAGAGAGAGAGAGAGAGAGAGAGAGACAACTGACTTTAATGTCTTCATAAAGAAATCGGATCTATGGGCCCCGTTAAGGTTAATGTTACAAAGAATTTGATACAAAAAGGCCTTCTAATCAACACAATTTCATATCTTATAAAATATAAATTAAATTAATTATACACATTCACAACTATATTTGTAACAAAATTAATTTGATATATAATCGATATTTGTGACTAATTAATCAAGTTGGTAAAAATGTATTTTTACATGTATTTTTTAACATGTACGTGATTCTCACTTGCTCTATTAAAAATGCATACAAAAATTATATACATTTAGGGCGTACATGTTAATTTAATAAACTGAATTAAATGAAATTTCTTCTCACCTAATTTGAAAGAAAATTTCATCCAAAAAAAAAAAAATTATTTGCTAACTGGTAATTTTTGGTTGCCACTTGTCATAGCGACGTCAAACTACAACTAACGTTCCAACTTTCAAATGCATCAAGTTGATAGGTCAGATGGCCCAACTCTCTTCCTTCATGTTGTTTTTTAATGAAATGTCTTTTTCTGGATATTTTGGACCTCTTTAAGCACAATAAATTTAAGACAACACATCTTTTTTTTTTCAAAAAAAAAAAAAATATGAGCAAATAAAGGTTAATTTCGTTGATCAGCAAGAAAGGGAAGGACCCCCATCAATAGGCAAGGTGTTAGGTCTTAACAAAGAAATCAAAGAAATATATGGCGAAATAAAGAACAACCTAATATATATATATATATATATATATATATATATATATATATATATATATATATATATATATATATATATATATATATATATATATATAATCTCTTTCTTCTTCTTTTTTGGCTGCATTACTTAAAGCCCATATATATTTTACACAGTGAGGAACCCAAAGCATATTTGCAAAAGACGATCTAAAAGCATTCAACCTTGCGTACATATCATTGATTCGAGGGAAATCTAAAATGAAAGGAATGTGAAGGATGATCACGCTGTAATAGTGTACGTGTGCACGGTGCACCTCCAAACACCATAACCTTCCACGATGAAAAACTTGTAATAGAAGATGTTTGATCATGGTGAACAGACACACAGGATTGTACAATACCTGTTAAGCAGATGCAATTCTTAGGAGAGTTACAGTACTTGTTGGGAAGAGACACCATTGCACATCTATAAAATGATGCAGTGTTGGTCGGTTTTAAATACACTACTTTTTTGTTCTCTCAACAGGTTGTCTCCCGTTCGATCAACACCCTCAAAAGAGATATCACCGTATTGATCAAGATCGATCCAACCTAAATAAAGTTCATCAAGTTAATTAGTGTATGCTTGTTAATTTCCGGCCCCTTTTTATGATATATATATATTCTAAATGCTACGACATGATCAAACTAAAAACTTCAATATTGTTCCTCGTTCCCAGATAGATCTTTTGATCTTTAATTACTATGGTAGTGAGCTCATATATAGAAATGCTGCTACGTACGTACGTTTATTGCACAATACAGACACAATTAAACAAACTCCAATCTTCTCCCGGTGATTGATGACATTCATAAACAAAATAATTAATTATGGAGCCCACTGAAATATATATCTTTATCTAAAGCCAAAATCTAGTCATTGATTAAGTGGAGCCAAATACAATTACATTCCTCTTTTTCGTTAATTTGTTAGTGTGGTGGAGCACAGCAGTACTTATTACGATTTGATCTGATCTTGTTTATCATGTATAACTTGATAATCTTGTATGAGTAATATTAAAGAAAGACTCGTGAAAGAATTTTTATAAGATTTATTCGTCCGAACAAGATGTCCCTCACATTATATCTCTAAGCTAGACCCTATCTTCCCCAATCAAGTGTCCTATATACACTCCAACATTAATTAGCATCCAGTGTGTTTTATGATTAAAAGGAAGAAATGAATTCCAAAAGGAGTGTTTATTCAAAGAGAGAGAGAGAGAGAGAAAAAAAAAATTTAAATCCCTTGAGTGGGCCAGCAACTTTGGCTGCTTTTGTCAATATGGCTGTCAGGCTGTGATCATTTGGGCCACTCTCCCCCATAGATAGGATGTCATTTTATATTGGAAAGAAGAAGGGGGTTTGCTTAAATCTAAAAGGATTCTAGTTGGTATGTCCCACAAAGTGATTCCTTTCTTGTCGGCTTATGTCATCCAATCAAATATGTTGGTTTTTATAATTAGATTGAGAAAGGAAACGAACGAGACTCATTAAGATTCCAATCCTTCCTAATGAAGAAGGGCCATGACAAATTGCTTTCGATCTCTCCGAGAATAGATTCTAAGAAAATTTTCTTTTCATCATGTTCAGAGTTATTGAAATCTAAATCTTGTGAAATTGACACTTTTTAAGGGCAATTATATTTAAGTCCATATATGACCAATCATAGTCTAGAGGCAAGTGTATGGTTCACTCGACCTTCACCATATGATCCTAAACATAATTTAAAAAATAAAGTTTGATTGATGATAGATATGTGTGATCTCTTCCTTTTTTTCTTTTTTCTTTTTTATGTTTTTAGATAGTGTATTTTTTTAAAAAATAAAAATAATAAATGTTTTAACTTGATATAAAAATAAAATTAATTTTAAGTATTTTGTATTTTAAATTTCTTGTTAATATTTTTATTTTGAAATAGAAAACAATAGCATTTGATATTTAAGAAGTAATTCGTTTACACGTCCTCCCCTTTCAATTTTGAATATGACGATACAATGAATGACCTTTCCTTTATGTAGCGATCGATAAATTACCTTTTCTTTTCTTTCTTTTTTACGCTCATAAATTACCTTCCTAACCACCCATAATTCAACAAGAAAAGTGGTTTGTGCGAGGTGTGCACAAATAATGGTTATAAAATTTAGAAAAATTACCTCAAAAGTTGTATGGCTTTTGTCCCTATCACAAATAATGACAGAATTTTTAATTTTGGCCATCTTTTTTTTTTTTTTAACCCCCATTTCCTTTTTTTTATTTATTAATAATTACATGGGGTAAATTTAGTTTTTTAGTGTCAAAAGACTCGAAACGATAGTATTTTCAAAAGACTTTGCGGTCAAATATAATTTTTTCATCCAAATAGACGGTCAATATTAACGAAATGACTTAATTACAATAAAATGATAGTTTGATGTACCTATATGTTACACAACTGTCAGTTCATAAAACTTTATAAAACAAAATGGCTGTTAATTAAATAGACTAAAATATATTAACCCTCTTTTTATATCACATCAATAAGTTTTTATTATTATTCAAATAAAAAAAATCACGACAATACAAATTTTTTTTTCACTTTTCTATAAAAAAATTTCTACTCTATATCACATTAATCACTTTTTAAAATTACTCAAAAAAAAAAAAAAAAAAAAAAATTCCTTCACTATACACCCCCATATCCTTTTGTTTGTGAGGAAAAGAAAATAGATGCTTTGCTTGATTGGTTCAAAGCACCAAAGACAGAAAAAAAGGAAATTCTATTCCCTTTCCAAGCAACGCCCCCATACGCCCCCCAACAACATGGATAAAAACAATTAATAGGAAACAAACGAAAATCATAATATCATATCCCCCCATTACTGCTCCCCAATCCCCATGCCCTGAAGTGCAGTGCAAGCCACCATACCACCACCTCTGTCAAGCAAACAAACAAACAAACAAAAAACATCAGCCAATTAAAGCTTCACCATCAATGGCGTAAAGCAACACCAACGCAAAAGTCCTTGCGTGCCCGAAACCGTTGAAACAAATTGTAAGAAAAACAATCTACAACCCAAGATTGTGAATACTATATTGTTCTGTTCTTTCTGAACACAGGTCAGGTCCAAAGAGACAAAGAGTCCAAGTCTGCCCGGTTGTTTGGTTCTTCCATATTATGTTTGGTAACCGTGGATCAGGAAGTAAACCTGGGAAAGCCCGGAGAGTTCCTGTTGGTGGGTATTTTCGATTGCATCCATGAGATCACTGCGGCACTCGCTTTCGCTAGGATGAGCGATTCTTCAGCTTATAGAGTTGAAACGACGTCTCGTCTCGCCCAATGGCGGATCGACAACTTGGCTTCCTGCACCTACCGCAAGTCCGATCCTTTCAAAATCGGAAAGTGGAACTGGTAAGACTCAAAACGAGTCCTCTTTTGCATGTTAAGCATAGAAATTTGATGCCCCCAACAGAATTATATGCAATATTAGCTTAAATTTAGGATTACCCACTAAAGTTTAGGGCCATTTTGATCGTTTATGATAGAATTGAAGGTAAAAGAAGATGACCCTTTACCTGGCTAATGAGCATGGAACTGTGGAATTGGAAATTTAATCTTTGCTTCATGAACAAAATCATGCTTTACTAGCTTAAACTTAATTTTAGTCATGAAACTCTAAAGGGGTCTAATTGAATTGGAACCCAAAAGTAGGTAAAAAAAAAAACAAGCAAAAAAAGTTGTGTAGTTTCTGAACTTTTGGGATAGAGTGAAGTTTAACTGGTTTGTGTTTGTGATTGTGATTGAATTGAAGGCATTTATCCTTGGAAAAGAATCGCTTGTTGTTTGTTAAGTTATACCCGGAGATATCGAACCTAACAAGAGACAATCCCCCAATCGCGTCTTTCATAATTCGAGTGGTCAGTTCTGCGGGAGATCGCAAGGCATTGACTCATCCAGGTAATACAAATTAAGGTTTCTATTGACATGTATGAATTTTTTGATAGATAGGAAGAGCTTTGAAGCTGATGCCTTTGACACCTTGATCAATTTGGTTAGCCTATCAACTAATGCCTTTGAGTTGGGCAACAAGATAATGTTTTGTCATTTTTTAGGAATTGAGACTCAAGTGCTGCTCATGGTTTAATTTTGACCCACAAAGCCTAAACATGCATTGGAACATAGTCAGAACACTCCAATTATTCTAAATTTTTCATTGTTATGATCTTGTTCTCCTGAGGACTGCAGAATTTAGCTCCCCTGGTTTAGACAAAAATTAGTGCTTTAGAAAAATAGTAATGATAACTGTTGGATTAGTGTTGATACGTTAAGAACTTTAGTGATTTCTTGTATCTTCAAAACTCCCCTTTTCTTTTGGGACCCTTCTTTCTTTTTCCCTTCATATTTTGTTCAACTAACTTAATCATCTATATAAATGCAGAGATAACTGACAGGCGGCTCAAGAACAACGAAGATTTTGTTTGGGCAATAGAGGTTCCATTAACTGGGAAATTTATCATCGACGTCGAATTCCTTGATTTGAAGATTACATCTCCAGACGTAAGCATCTATTTGCTATTTTAACTACCATTCTATTGTTACAGATTGAAAAGGATAATTACCCTAAAAGAAAGTCATAATAACTTTACTCTAGGATTGTATTAGATTATGTAGTTATCAATGATGGTTGTTACCATATAAAAATTACATTCCTCAGGCATTTGGGGCAAGTCGCAAGAAATTGAAATACAATAAACAAGAGCAGCCTTACCTATTGTAATGATTTGCCGTTTAATGTTCAGGGTGGAGAACCCTGCTCGATCTGGGCCAACGGATTCACACGGACACAATCAAATGCAACAGCTCTTGCATCGCTTGGCCGAATGTTGACAGAAAGCATCCACACGGATATTATAATTAATGCCTCTGATGGAAGCATTGGAGCCCATCGTGCTGTTCTTGCTGCACGATCACCTGTTTTCCGCAGCATGTTTTCTCACAACTTGAAGGAGAAAGAAATGTCTACCATAGATATCTCTGACATGTCAATCGAAGCTTGCCAGGCTTTTCTCAATTACATTTATGGGAACATTCAACATGAAGATTTCTTTACCCACCGGCTGGCACTTCTTCGTGCAGCTGATAAATACGACATTTCTGACTTAAAAGAGGCTTGCCATGAGAGTCTTCTAGAAGACATTGATGCAAAAAATGTACTCGAGAGGCTCCAGAATGCATCTCTATATCAATTGCCAAAATTGAAGACTGGCTGCATGCGCTATCTTGTGAAGTTCGGTAAGATATTTGACATACGAGATGATTTCAACACCTTCCTGCAATGCGCAGATCGGGACCTGATAGGGGAAATCTTCCATGAAGTTCTCGGTGCCTGGAAAGGTTTCTGAAACCCTGCCAGTCTGCCTGTGAAAGACACAGGGGAAGAAAAGGTGTGCCATGAAAGTGGGTTTGTTAGAAAAATTGGTGTGCAGAACCTGCTGTCATGAAGATAATTCTTTTGTCCAAATGGAATTGGTTTATGTGTTATTGTAGATATAAATATTGGTTTTCATGACGGGGGAACACATTCTTGTACACATATTTGAAAAATGAAATGCAATTTCAGATTTGAGAAGATTGTTCTGATAGATTTCACAGTTAATAGGAGAATATGTTAAAAATGACTGATTAAGTAATTCAGTGCTGATATTTTGCTTGAAGAACAGTGTCATATTAGCGACTAAATTCTAAACGAGCTTCAAATCCAAAAGCAAGAACTGGGGTTCTGCGTTTACATATCCACGCTAAGTCTCTAATACATCAAATTCAACTACTTGATGAGTAGCAAGAATCTTCTCCATATCCTAGTCTTCCAACGAACAGAAAATTAGTTGCCCAAAAGCAGTTTCACGGCAATCCCTCTCTCTTCAAACCGACAATACATGGAGACAGACAACACATTTTTTACTATTTTAATTGAAATGAAAGATAACTGACCGAGATAAGGTTCGAACTTATGACATTTAATCTAATCCCATGTTAAATGATTTTGTCAATTTGATTAATGCACCCTACCGATCTTTCAATTGCCTTCCGGCTCATGTATTGTACAGCTAAGAAATACAACCTTTAAAAGTCTTTTTTCTTTTTTTTTCTTTTTTTTCTTTTTTTTTATAATAAGTAATTTAATTTCATTAGATAATTCGTAATCCTAATACACAGAGAATATACAAGAGAATTCATATTAAGAAAAAAAAAATTTCAAAAAATCATATAAAGTAGAGAAAAACAAACTATGATGTGCTGCTATGTAAGTGAAAATCAGAAGTAAATAAATAATAAACGTGCACAACAAATTTCCATTGACCCATATTCAGCCATGCTAAACAAATAATCAGAAGTAAGTGGGAAACAAAAGAAACATATCTGCCATAAGCACTTGTTTTATTCTTTTCAAGAGATGAAACAATGGCCTAAACCTCGGCATAAGCATGAGATCCAAAAGGGTGCGCCTCAAAGCAAAGTTTTTCTTATGAAATTCACAAAAAAAAAAAAAAAAAAAAAAAAAAAAAAAAAAAAAAACTCACTTTTCGTAGAAAATCTACGGGGCGGGGCTTCTGTAATTCACAACAGAAAATTTCTGGAATCGCTCGAGAGAGAGAGAGAGAGAGAGAGAGGCAAAAGGGTAGGTGTTTAATTATGAGCATATGGAGGGAATATTATTTAGGATCCTTTTTTTTTTTTCTTTTTCTTTTCACTTTGTTGGATTGTAAAGGTGGGCTGCTGGACCACGGGCCCAAGGGAAAAGCTTGGTCCATATTGAGTGTGGCCATTAAAGTTTAGTCAGATTTTGACTAAAAAATGCAATTAAGTTATTTTAGCTACTCACTTTTCAAAGACATCAAATATCAAACTCTCTAAATATTCTCTATTTCAAATAAATACTATTTTTTTATTGATTTTAAAACAACCACTTCCAACCACTTTTAACTACCATGAAACCAAAATTTATTAAAATTTCAATGTCCATACAGCTCCAATGTCCAACACCCATACATGCTCCAACGTCATTTTGTGAATTAATTACAATTGATGAATATAGCTCCAACGCTCATATAAGCTTCAACGCTCATTTTGCTCTTAAAGACAATTAATTATCCGTACAAAAACCAACACCATTTTATGCTAAGAATTAATGAAAGTAGTTGGATGTTTGGCTCTTAATGACAATTAATGAGCTCAAAAATGAAAAACCAAAGCCCATACATGGATAGAAGTAATGGAAGCCCAAGGATGCTTTAATACCAACGTTCATACATGATAAGAAGTAATGGAAGTGGTTGGATGTTTGGCTCTGAATGACAATTAATGAATTAAAAAATGAAAAACCAAAGCCCATACATGCAAAGAAGTTATGGAAGTCTCTGGATGCTTTAATAGCAACGTCCATACATGATAAGAAGTAATGGAAGTCCTGGATGCTTCAACACCAACGCCCATAAGAATTAATTGAAGTGGTTGGAACTACAATTAATTGAAGTAATGGAAGTCCTGGATGCTGCACACTTCATCACGAAGTTCCGCCTGTCCTTGAGTGTATAGATGCAACACATGCCCTATCAACAAGTCATGTGGTCAAAATGAAAGGTGAATCCTAATACATAAATTTTGTCCTTCACGATATGCGGATTTCGTAGTCAAATATGATAAGGAAAAAAAGAAGAAGAAAAAAGAAACACAAATATCAGAAATCTCCAGTCTTCTGCAAGTGATTCCAATGGTCCCGACCATTTTTGGATTTGCTGCAAGAAAAATCATAGGTTAGCCAACAAGCAAGGAGTCAAAGATACCCCCCATATAGGACATATTTGACCTATCCACCAGTGATGAAAACCTCTAGACACTTGAGTCCAAACCACTTTGAAGAAAAGACCAGTTCACCATCATAAAGATTTTTCAAGTGTCATCTGATGATAAGTATTATGTAATCTTTTTAGGGCTAAAACTCTGCAGAAACCCCCATTTCATTCCTCTCCTATTTGATCTTATTGGTGCTGGCCATGGACTGCAAGTAAAGAGAAATGTATATAAATGAAGGAAAGAAGAAAAAAGACAATAACTCATGCATAAACTACCAGAAGTCACCCCATAAAGCAAATTATATGTAGAAAATCAGTCCATGCTGCAGAAAAACCAGAAAGCCTAGACTACTACCCAAGCTATAAATGCTACACCGGATCTCCTTCCAATTACATCAGCAGCTTAAAAATAACACCGAAGCTTGTATCAAATGGCTCTGGCTTCTCATCCTTCTGCTCTAAGTGCTCTTTTTTGCATTTGGAGGATCTCTCAGCCCATGAAATCAATCAAACAAATTGACCTGCATCCTGCTATGGCCCACATGATAAAATGAGAAAGGATAAAGAGAATGGTATGGATTTGACATCCCCCTTACCAAAGCAGGATTTTATTAGCAATCTGAAAGTGTACTTGCGGCAGTAGCACAACCAGGCTAAAAGTTGATGTGCACTAGTTGATATGAACATTCAATTTGTAATGGGTTGATGGCTGATGTACAAGAATTAAATAGTTTCTCAACACAAGCATAGAGTGAAATCCAAGCACAACAGGTTGCAGACAAAAAACAGCAGATCCTTGGAAGACAATATTTTCATTATCAAAAAGACTGTTTTTTGGCCTTCAGCATAAGAGAACACCAAGTTAGTTACAAGGGCTACAAGATACACAAGCGGCTAGAGGCAAAATAAAACATCAAGATCCACCTATGCAGAGCATCATGACTTTCAGTAGCTACAAAATTAAGCCTCTAGGGCGCACTAGCAAAATAGAATAGAACTTAAACTAAAACTAGTGCCTTCAAAAGAGATGAAAAAATCTCATATCATTTTTCTCCTATCTCTAAATCATTCACTTCCCTTCTAAAAAAATGTAAGCTTCCAAAATTGCAACAGATATTGATAAACATCCACCATCAGCCATGAACAAAATAAATCACACTTAAGTTTACTAGATTCAAAATAAAGTCAAGGCCAAAATTTGTAAAAAAGATAAAGGTTGGCAATGATATCTCCATAAATGATATCTCTATATTGATAAATGCTTTTATCTACGTTACAAATGATAAATACACTTCATTAAGGATATGAATTAGGTTATGTACTAAACAAACAGATATTAAAGCTATGAAATTGTACATATCATTTATAATTGTATATAATAGGCAAGAAGAGATGGTATATATAGTTAAGTACTTAAAACTCCATTGAGAAGGTGGGTGGGGTTACATATGATGGGTCAAGGACTCACATGCGACAGGAACTCAGAGAGCTCAAGAAAAAGAAAAAGAAAAAGAATAGGCTCAGAGGTGTTAGAGTGAATACCACAGCTGCCCTTGCAGCTGTCAAACATGCAGTACATTCAGCCCTTGCAGCTGTCAAGCATGCAACCGATTCACCCTTGCAGCTGTCAAATATGTGATCCCAATTACCAAATGGAGAACACGTTGCTGTCAATCATCCAGGAAGGAAAGGATTACTACAATCAAGGACAACAGAGATCATTCAGACTATTATGTTGCTGTCCAAGATATGATGCGTCTCAACTCACCAAATATAGACTCTGCTACTGTCAACCATGCAAGAAAGGAATGTCCAATAGAGAAGATCACACATATAGAAAGAATTAACTAGGAGATATTTTATAATTAACAATTCCATGATATGTGGAATTGTCTTGCTGTACACAGTAACTCTCCTTTACTGCTCTATCTTGTCCATCACGAATGGTCCTTTGTATAAATTGCTATGTACACTTTGTGATTATCATATACTATAATCCCTCTCTTTATTCAATACTTTTTCAAGAGGGATGTTTGTCATCTCTCTCTCTCTCTCTCTCTCTCTCTCTCTCTCTCTCTCTCTCTCTCATGTATATATATACAAGCAAGCAAGGAAGGTAGGTCTGCGAAAAATGTATATATAGAGAGAATTGAAGAGATTGACGTTTGGGAAATGATAAAGGGAAGTTCCACTGCCTAGACAGGAAGGTGATTGCAGAAAAGTGAAGGGTGGTGGGCTATGGCACACTTCTAAACCCATGTTCGGTTTTTGAAATTCGGTGCCCTTGTAGATTGCCTTTTGTCGGGCAGAAATAGAGAAAATAAAAAAAACAAAAAAAAACAATAGGTGGTGGTATCTCCAAAAGCTGCTGCTCATCAAAGCAGAATGTTGGCAGAATGGATGAATGGGTTTGATTGCTCTTTTCATCATCAGTTTTGCGGTTACATTGATTGACACAATAAACATGTTTTTAAGCACACCACATTCACCAAATTGGTAGAGACACAGAGAGTAGCAACAACAACGAAGACACCATTGCTTTTCGTCTATTTGCACCCATTCTCGCCCTATACCTCTGTTCCCCAACCACAACATTCCAATGAAACAAATGTATCCAAGAAACCTATAACCAAAACCCAGTAAATCATTTGTAACCCCTTCAACCACAAGGTTTCTGTTGGTGGGTTTACAATTAACTAAAAATTATCACACTACTCAGCCACAGACAAGAGGAAGAGAGATTCAAAACCCACACACTAAAATCAAAATATGAGATTCAAAATCAAAACCCATAAACCAAATCAAACCAAACCCATAAAAGCAAAACAAACCTGGGATTCAAAAGCTTGCAGAGGTGATTTGTGAGAAAAGGTGCGAAGGAGCTCCAATTTTCGCTTCAGGAGATCGAGAACGCGGGAAGGGTAATAAACAAATGAAAAGTAAGAAGAGACGAGAGGAAATTGGCTCAGCAGAACAGATGAGCCAAATCGGCACTCACCAAATTTCCTGTAGCAGAGACGAGTTCGTTGCAGACACAATTTTGATGAAACTCGTCTGATTTTGGTGATTTCGTCTCTTTGGTGAGTTCACTATAAGTGCTCTTAGAACATTGAGAGGACCTACCCATCAACGACAATAATCGAGTGTGTCGTTGTTCCCTTGAGTGACCCGGATGAATCCCTTTGTTTCTTTTTTGAGATGAGATTGAAACAAGCAACATATATATAAAAACAACAAAAGGCCCTTAGAAACTTTAAGTCATATTTTTCTTGAATGTGATTTAGCTATTTTCCTTTGGAAACTCCTCTCCTCGGCCAAATTGTTATGCAGGTTTTTCTAATCGTCTCATTTCTATTTGGGTGTTGGCTATTCTTTTTCCTTGTGAAAAACTAGCCATTCCTAAACATGATGCTAGAAGATTTCAGTTATTTGCTTCCATTACCATGGATCTTATTTGGTTTTTTAGAAATAAGTTGATTCATGATGCTGTGTTTCCTTCTGCTGCTAAGGTTCTGCATCAGATTTTGTTCAACTTGGATAAGCATATTTTGGCTTGGAAGGATAGGTCTTCTCCTACCCTTTGGTTTCCTCCCTTACTTGGCTCTTTTAAATGGAATTTTGATGTTACTATTAGGGGCTCTTTTTCTGTTGCAGCTGCCACCATTTCTGATTCCTCTGGATCCATTATTTTGGTTGCAACCCAACACCTATATTCCTCTAATGTTCTTTTGAGTGAAGATACTGCAAAGCTACTTTGGGTCGTGTTGATTTTACTCTAGAGGAAGACTCTCTGTTGGTGACCTTAGCTATTAACAGTCCTCCTACTTTTTCTTCTTGGTGTTTTTGTAATATTGTTTCAGACATTAGTGTTTTTATTTCTTCCTTTCAAAGCTAGAAGGCTTTGAAGGTGTCACGTAGTGCCAACTTTAGAGCACATGCTTTAGGTAAGTGGGCCGCTACCAATCATGTTTTTGATAGCATTCCCAAGGATTCCCTCATTTTCTCTTTCATTCGGATCCAGAGTGGTAAGAACTCTCCCTTGTAACCTCTTTCCCTATTTTATTTAGGAAAAAAAATAAATAAATAAATAAATAAAGAGAAAAATTGACAGGAAAACCTATTACAAATCAACTGCAAAGAAAGCAAGAAGGCACTAAGGAGGATCTATGCTACTGTACATTGGAGAGGAGATCCAATAGCGGGAACGTAAAGTAGAGTTGTGAATGCTGCCAATAAAGCTGGTGGAAGCAACCCATTCTGCTAAGTTGTGAGTATGGAAATTCGTGCTCTTCTCAATCTTAAAAGTTGGTCAAGAGCCTGTTTGAGATTGCGTTGATAAATATAAATTTTGCCCATAGAAAAAGTTTGAAAAAGCTTCATTATTAGGATGTGTTTGGCAGTGCAAGCGGTTTCATAAACGAAAAGTGTGATTTCTAACCAAATCGCATAAGATAAATCGTTTGCAATTGTAATTTTTTTTTAAAAAAAAAAATGTGATTTGAAAACGATAAAAATTTACATTTTCAGAATATCTGCATTTTTTTGAGACTGCTGCTAATAAAAATGTCAATAGGTCTCTTTTTTTCTTTTTCTTTTTTTTTTTTTTAAAAAAATTGTAGTGACTGTCATTTATATCTATTTCCATGTATGCCATCCTATCTTCTTTTACGTTTAGACAAGTTAGAAGTTTTAGTATATATTTTGAATATAATATTATTTATTTATATTTTTTAGTCTAGATTGATTTGTGTTTTCTTATATAAATCAATAGATTTATTTGAATATATCGATTTATTCAACTATAAATAGGGACCTATATATTGTAAACAATCAAGTTATTAAGCATAACATAATTTTTTGGACTTTACCCTATGAACGTAATTCATAGACCAAACTACATAAATTCTCTGCGGCTTTCACGATGAAATTCATGTAAGAATGTTGATGAGTGCCAAAAAGTGCATATTTAGACCCCCTTAATTTACATTAGTTAAACATTTAGCTTTGTTACTTTCTGATGTTTTGGTTAGTTTTAGTATTTTTGCGTTTTTGCAGGGCAATAAAAGTAAAATGACAATTTTCAAGGCAAAAATACATAGAAAAGCTGGATTTTCTGAAGTGCTGAAAAAGTAGATTGATCGACTTTAAAGTAGATCGATCAAAAAGTAGATCGATCGAATATTAAGTAGATCAATCGATTATAAAGTCGATCGATCGAATTTTTGCGGATCTGAAATTTCAGAAACCCTAGCTAACTCTATAAATACCATTCTTTTCTCATTTTTAGAGGAGGAGGCCGCTTGGGAGCGCCCTAGGCGCCATTCTCACTGTAGTTTAGGGTTTTCAGTGTAGATTTTGTCTTCGAACTTCAAATCTTTGTAAGTTTCTTTGATTTTAATGCATCCTTGCTGTTTATTTATGCTTTCTTTTGTTATGGGTAGCTAATATTTTTGTTTAGGGTTGAGGATGAAACCTCACCATTGAATAGAAACTGAGTTTCATTGCTTGTTTATGCTATTTAAGTTTATGGACTTTAATTTCTCATGGTTCTACTCCAATTTTTGAGATTATTATTGGATATCTCTTGTGATTTTCGGATACAAGTGATGATTTGATATAGTTTTATTAAATTGATGGCTTGGGTTTTCATGTATGTTGGATATTCATTGTGTTTCATTCTATGGATACATTTGATGATTTAGTTGAAACTAGATATCTTTTGTGATTTGTGGAAGAATGGATTCATTGAATGATTTAAACAATTTTTGAAGCAAAAGTAGAGCATACCTAAGATTTGTATGTGAGAACCTCAAAATATGTGTGATTGGCATGAGATTAGGTTGTTGTGATTTGGTTAGTGTGGATTCCAAAACCCTAGACCCCTTTATTTTCATTAATTTTGTTTATGTTTTCTTTTATCAAAAAACCCCTAAATTTGGAACTAGGTTAAAATAGGATTAGTTTGAATAGAGATTAATTTTCACAACACAATTCCCTGTGGGATCGACTCGCACTTGCATAACACTATATTGCAAAACGATTCGTGCACTTGCGAGTAATTATAATTTGCACAACAAATGTCTCATATGAAAATTGTTTAGACTAGAGGTGTAATTCCGGACCAGTTATAACCGGCTGAAAAACCGGCTCCGGGTAACCGGAAAACCGGTTTGGTACCCGGTTATTTATAACCGGGCACCCGGAGCTGGTTCCGGTTATAACATTTTCAAAAACCCGGTTATAACCAAGAAACCTGGTGTATATATATATATATATATAATAATAAAATATTAAAAATACATATCAAATTTTTGTTAATATGACTGTCCCATAGGCTCAACCTCTGATGGTCATACACATCATATACATATATCCATCAGTCGTAATCCAAACAATTATATATTATATGTTCAGAGAGCAATAGAGAGAGGGAGATTCATACCTTGTGCCATTTTCTTCTTAGTGATGTTGCTGACAGGCCTCAATGTGGTAGAACAGTTATGAAATCCATAAAGTGTTTTAAGAACAGTTGTGAAATCCATTCAGGAATTCAAGAATTAAGGATAAGTCAGCAGAGCTGAATGGTCAGAAGTCCAAGATCAGGTCAGCTGTTTACAATAAGATTAACATTCCTTACTCAAAGTGTTTTAAGAACAGTTGTCAAATCCATCCAGGAATTCAAGAATTAAGGATAAGTCAATGAGTAGAGCTAAATGAAATGGTCAAAAATCCAAGATCAGGCCGGCTAGATACAATAAGACCAACAGTCAAATCCATGTAAAAGAAGGTTATAATATTTCACGGAATTGAAGCTAAATAACGTTATTTGCAATCAAACACAAGGCTCAGATCTTAATAATATCTCCTAAATTTAAGACCAAATCAAACCCAACTTCACAACTCATAGGACCCAAATGAAATGGTTTAATTGTCAACTCAGTCCAAAAAAAAAATATATATATATATATATATATTTTAGGCCCAGCCAAAGAAACATAAGATTCCAGGAATGCAAGTAAAGATTGAAGAAGAAACCAAGCATTTCAAAGGAGAAAGAGAGAGCGAGGAAATGCTGATGTATTTCATAGAGACCAAGGGAGTGTTTGAGAGGGAAACTTGCCATCTGAGAGGACTCCTCTGATTACAAAAGTCTCTTTTTTAAAAAAATAAATAAATAATAAAAAAAAAAATCATATCCTGTCTAAATAACCGAGTACCACCTGGGATAACCGGATAACCGCTCGATAACCGGGGTCCCCGATTAACCAGGGT
The DNA here is from genome assembly GCF_958979055.1 of Alnus glutinosa. Taxonomy (NCBI): domain Eukaryota; kingdom Viridiplantae; phylum Streptophyta; class Magnoliopsida; order Fagales; family Betulaceae; genus Alnus; species Alnus glutinosa. The sequence goes on from NC_084893.1 coordinate 29,608,984, forward strand.
GCCGGTTTCGGAGCCGGTTATTGAATTTCAATAACCGGGGACCCTGGAGCCGGTTCCTGGTTATTAGCCAATAACCGGCTCCAGGTTTACACTCCTAGTTTAGACGTGAACGTGCCTAGGCCTTCTGCTTTCAGCCTCTTTTTAGAATGGCTTTGGTGTTGTGCGGGTTTACTTGTCCCTTTGCAATCACGTGAGTATCGTTACTAGGCCTATTTAGGCCTGGGCTGGTTACTCCATTGGATTGTTAGCCCCTTCAATGGACTAACCAAACTCAAGCCCTAATGTGATGTCCCGAATATTATTTGATCATTTTAAGAATAAATTTAATGGATAAATAACTACAATTAATTTGATGACTAGAAAATATAATAAGACATGCAGAGAATATTTTATGGTCCAAAAAAATAAATTATCTAAGAGAAAGAAATGAGAAAATGAATTAGAAAATGAATAAAAGAAGAAAATAATATATATATATATATATATATATATATATATATATATATATATATATATATATATATATATATATATATATATATATTTATGGCGCATCCGGACGGCCCTTCTTGGGCGCACGTCCGCAAGTGGACGCGCGTCCAGACGGGGCCCGCATTAAAGTGGGAAGAAAGCCCATTTCTCTTGGCAGCTCTGAATTTCTTCCCTTTTTCTCTACGTTTTTTCACCTAAAAATCTTGATATTTTGAAATCCAACCGTCCAATCTTAGATCCGACTTCGGTAATGTAATCCTCGAAGCTCGATCTACGTTTTGAGGTAAATCGTTAAACTCGCATTTTTTGAGATTTTTAATAAATCTTGTAGAAATGAGTTTAACTTAGTGTTTTCTTTAAATTTTGTGTGGTTTGGAGTTGCTATGAGCTTTCTGAGCATTTGGTTTTGGCTTGACGAATTTTTGATAAATTTTTCATAAACCCTAATTTTTTGGTATTTTGTTAAAGTGTTATTTTGGTGTGATTAACCCTAAGTAATGCTTATGGGTTAACAATATTGTGTTTAAGAAAGGGATTAGAAATTATGAAGAAATATTTAGGAATTTTAGGGTTTTATGGGTAAATTAGTAATGTAGCTTTTGAGCGATTCAAAATGCTACTTAGAGTAATTATTGATTAGAATACTAAATGATACAGTGTATTGTATTTTTAACGGCACTTTGCGGTTGAACTTAGAGTCGTTTGGAATTAGGAGTACAAGCGATTTGAGGTGAGTATTATACTCACTAAGAAAACATATTTTTATATATTATAGATTTGTAAAATATATATTATTTTATAATTCCAAACCGACCATATGATGAATTATATGCTTTGGATAATTTGAATAGTTTTGATTATGTTCAAATTCAATGATGTTTAAGAAATGATGCATGAGTGAAGAGTGTTGAATTGATTTAAAGTGTTTGAGTGTATGCTGCGGTTGAGATTTAAATTATGCAAAATTGTTTGAGAACATGTCATGTTGAAACTGTTTATATTTTATGAAGAAACTATGATTTGAATAATTTCAAAGTCTTTGATGAAATGTTGGATGGTTTAGTTTTAAAAGAACATGATTTAGTAAAAGCATGATTTTACAGCATGATACAGTAGTGAAACATATACTGATCAGGCACAAAGCATAGAGCATGTAATATAGAGCATACATACAACAGCAGCAGAACACAGTAAACACAGTAAAACAGCAGTAAACACAGTTAAATAGCAGTTATCAGCATTGTGGGGGACCCAAGCCCCAATAAACCAGTTTCAAGCACGGCATATATAGCATTGTTTATGAGTGTAATGTTTTTATGCTATGAGTAGTTTTACTAGACCTGTTGGTATGCATAAGAGTCTTAAATGAAAAGAGCTTATACATATTTCTATAGGATGGTTGCATGTGTTTAAAAAAACATTGAACTTGGATGTACATGGATTCATGATTACCCAGGTGTGAGTAATGGCATGTCTATAAGTAAGAAGGTTGACTGTTATTGCTCTTCAAGAAAGATGTGTTAGCATAATAGAGTTTTACTCCAGTGCTCACATGATCTATAGACGTTCAAAGCATAAAGCTGAAATACGATTAAAGATAGCGTTGCGAGTATTATGTTGAAGGATAATATCCTAGTATGAAAGAGTAAGATGTCATGTTTTCTCGCTTAAGACTTATGTGTAGACGTGATATCTGTAATGGAGTGATCGTGTGCACATATGTCTGAGCCACCATTCAAAAATATTCTTACCGAGGGGTTCACATGTAGAAACTTCTAAGAAGTAGACTGAAACTTCTACATATGTTCACAGCTATATAGTATGTTTTAAATGTTTTCTGGATAGTCAGTGTTTACTGTATTAGCTATTGGTAAATTGTGGTTGATATAGTGCTCGCATGACTTTAAATAAATGAAATGTTAGTTCTTTGTGAAAACTCAGTTAGTTTAATATCACTGAGATCTTAGTATGTTTTATACTGAGACGGTAGACTCATTCTTTCACCTATGCAGATGTGGATACCACCACAACCATGTAGATGATGCTCTTATGATTGCAGGTACTCCTGAGGCGGATGATGATCCGGTAGCATTCTATTTGGGTTACTACAATTGAAGCCTGTAGCGACAGTCATAGTGGGATGGACTATGATGTCCTTATTTTGAGTACTTTTGTTTATGGCTTGTGACATATATGTCACATATTCTTATGTGTAAGTCATTCTTTTGTAATAGTTATATGTTGTTAAGCCTCCAATAATTAGACTTATGTTATGGCTTACTTTTTTGGTATAGACAACATGTTTATTTATAGTTATGCTTTACCGTTATATCTGATGGTATCATGATGTATTCCGCTATAGATATAACTCTATTTATCAGGTGCATGTTATGGGGCATGTGTCATATGTTGGTTGAGCGACATATAGTCATGCCATTGTAATGACTTGTTTTACGTTTGTGTATATATATATAAAACAAAAAAAAAAAAAAAAAGGGTCGTCACACCTAATAGGTGGATTTTCGGTGTATTACTATCCATATATATATATAGCCAAAGTGCTATATCAATACCATTATGCATAAAATTTCGCGTAATGTTAAAAGGAAGACTCGTATTCTCTCAAAATTAATGTGGCTTTTAAAATTATTATTGGATTAAAATTTAATATTAATCTATCACACGTCTAACGCTGATTTTAAAAGTCACATTAATTTTGAGAGGACATAAAAGTATTATTTTTAGCATTACAATAAAATGTATCTCCACATTTCCTTTTAGGTCTCAATAATGCACTGAGCAATCTGGCGAGTTCCAAAGACTGCAATGTGGCCTCATTGCCGAAAAAAGCAGAGGAGCGGTTGTATAAAGATGAAACGAAAGATAAGGTCCAATGTCAAAAGGATCTCAACGATTGTTTGATACCAATACGCAATATATAGCATGGAGTTGAGTCAAAGCAGTTACGTTGCCGGTTTACACGACAGAGAGATGATCATATACGAGGTTCTGTTTTCACTATTATCGTGCTCAATCCACCAAATTTGGCATGTAAATATGTCGTTTAAACCTATGACAACTGTACGGATTGAAAAATAATGTTGGAAAATTTTCTCTAAAAATTAATCAGTTCCATAAAAAGATTTCCCTTTGAAATGGACAATTCCTACCACTTTCCACTATAAAGGTGACCAGATTTTTGTCTTCCAAACACAAGCCGAAACAGAGTTTCAAAAACAGGGGATCCCAGAGCCTCTGTTCTTCCCCTGCTCTCAATACAAATGAAAGCAATGGGTCTCTCAATTCTTCCTCCCATGCTGCTTTCATTTGTTATTTTTTCTCTGTTACATACGCCCACGCTTGCCGTTAAAAAGGTAAGCACATTTTGCTTTCTGTTCTCTAGTTATGAAAATGTTGATATTTTTATTCAAGTGGATGACTTTGAAGTTCCAATGAATTTCATTACAATGGGCATTCGATAGAGTTCTATAAATGTTCCACTAATGGCCTAAATTTTATATTTTGCTGCAGTCTTATGTAGTGTACTTGGGAGGACATTCGCATGCCCTAGAGGCTTCATTGGATGAACTCGACAGTGTGACGAATTCTCATTATGATTTGCTTGGATCAGTGGTAGGAAGGTATAGAATTTGTTAACATGTTCTGCATAATTTCTGTTCTTTGTGGTTCGTATTGAATAAGAATGTCAACTTTGATATTTTTAAATTTCTTCCACAGCCCTGAGAAGGCTAAGGATGCAATCTTCTACTCATATAGAAGAAATATTAATGGCTTTGCCGCAAATCTCGAGGAGGAGGAAGCAGCAGAGATTGCAAGTGAGGAATGCTGCTTATAAGTTTCTCTGAATCTTTTAATAAACGATTGACCGACCTCTTTTCATTTGTTCTGTTTTTCTCTGTTTCTGCCTTTGCTGCATCCTAAGTTTATGCCAGTTAGGACCATGGCTGAGAATGGCTTTTCTTTTTTCTGTTTTTTCACTTGCAGAGAATCCAAATGTCCTATCAGTTTTCGAAAACCAGCCAAGAAAACTGCACACAACACGATCATGGGATTTTCTTGGACTTGAGAAAGGTGGAAAAATTCGTGCCAGTTCGATATGGAAAAAAGCAAGGTTTGGTGAAGATACAATCATTGGAAACCTCGATACCGGTGTGTTCATATTCTTTCTCGATCGAGTTTATTAAGGCTTAAAATCAAATTTACATGGAACGATTTGGATACAAGATTTGATTGCTTTTTCTTTCACGAAGAATGACGGAAATTTCAAATGTTGCATGGGTTTTTGCAATTAGATTTGATGTATAATTTGTTTTTAACCCAACCTATTTCTTTCTCAAACAGATCGAGATAACTTGTCGAGAATATAAATTAAATGATAAAATTTAATTTTTTTTTTATTACTCTTAACATTTTCTTGGTGGACGTTCATTTCAAATGGGGTTGTGCTAGGCGTTTGGCCGGAATCGAAGAGCTTCAGCGATGAAGGATTGGGTCCCGTCCCGTCGAGGTGGCGTGGTGTCTGTGAAAAAGGCTACAAAGACGGTTTGCATTGCAACAGGTCCGTTGTTTTCTTTTCTCTAATAAATATTGCATATAAATTGTTTTTCAGAGTGCATGTATTGACATTGTTTCCAATTGTTATGCAAGCAGGAAGGTGATCGGAGTAAGGTACTTTAACCAAGGATTTTCGGCAGGTACAGGGGTTCATCTTAACAAATCCTATAACACTGCTCGTGACCAAGATGGCCATGGAACCCATACCTTATCTACTGCCGGCGGTAACTTTGTGGCCGGAGCTAGTGTTTTTGGGAATGGCAATGGCACTGCCAAGGGTGGATCACCAAAAGCCCGTGTGGCTGCCTACAAGGTCTGCTGGAGTGTATCCAATACCAGTTCTTGTTTTGACGCGGATCTAATGGCTGCCTTTGAAGCTGCAATAACTGATGGTGTTGATGTGCTTTCTGTTTCTGTGGGTGGCGGCCCCACTGAATTTTTCAATGATGGGATGTCAATAGGTGCCTTCCATGCTGTTAAGCATGGCATTGTTGTTGTTTGCTCCGCCGGAAATGATGGACCAACTCCGGGGTCAGCAACCAACCTGGCACCATGGATATTCACAGTCGGAGCTAGTACGATTGACCGGGAGTTTGCTAGTTATGCTGCTCTTGGCAACAGGCAACACCTCAAGGTATTCCTTTTCTTTTACTCGATCTTAACTCTCGCCGTCCGTCCGTCCATTACATGGAAAGGAATTGCTCTGACATTCCTAATTTTCATCGCCAGGGAACAAGTCTTTCAGGAGCCTTGAAACCTGCTAAGTTCTACCCATTGATCAGTTCTGTCGATGCCAAAGCTCCTAATGCAACCGCTGAGGCTGCGTAAGCGCACAGAACTCTTATAGTTTTGTTTCATCAAACATATATGATTAAATTAATTTCTAAGTTCCTTTTTTGTTTTTATTTTTGTCTTTTAAATTCCCTTGTAGTCAGCTTTGTCAGGCAGGAGGCCTTGATCCCCAGAAGGTGAAAGGAAAGATTTTGGCGTGTCTTCGAGGGATAAATGCAAGAGTTGATAAGGCCCGTCAGGCCTTTTTGGCAGGTGCTGTGGGTATGATATTGGCTAATGCTGAGAGCAATGGGAATGAAATTATAGCCGATTCTCATGTGCTCCCTGCTACACATATCAATTACTCCGATGGCCAACAACTCTTTGCTTACATTAAGAGAAGCAAGTATATATTCTTCCACTTAAACTTTTTACAATCTCTTCAACTCAAAATTATTTGTAGCAACTTACAGTTGATGTAATATTATATTGTATGCATTAATAGGAACCCTACGGCTTACATTACTCCTGTAAAGACCGAATTGGGAACAAAGCCATCTCCATTTATGGCTTCATTCTCATCCAGGGGGCCTAGTTTGATTGAGCCAAAAATCCTCAAGGTCTACTAAGCATTTCAATCATCTCAAATTTCCCCTGTTTCATATTTCGGATTTCATACAAAAATTTCCTTTTTTGTATTAATTGCAGCCTGATATCACAGCACCAGGGGTGAACATACTTGCTGCCTACACCGAAGCAACAAGCCCAACTGATGACGATTCTGACAAACGTCGTGTTCCTTACAATATAATCTCTGGAACTTCCATGTCCTGCCCTCATGTTTCCGGCATTGTCGGCCTCCTCAAAACGCTCCACCCTGACTGGAGCCCGGCAGCAATCAAATCCGCAATCATGACCACCGGTAGAAATTAACATCCTCCGATCCATCTCTTAACTTCATCATGACAATCTTTCCTTCTCTCTTAAAGCTCTAATCTATTATCTATTTTCTATTTTGTTTCCAGCAACAATCCGAGATAACAACAAGGGAACAATATTGGACTCGGCCAATAATCTCAAAGCCACACCATTTGCGTATGGGGCAGGACACGTGCAACCAAACCATGCAGCCGACCCTGGACTGATCTATGATCTGACCGTTAATGATTACTTGAACTTCTTATGCGCTCGTGGCTACAACCAGACCAAGATCAGAATCTTTTCGGGCGGGGCGTATGCATGTCCCAAGTCTTTCAAACTGGAAGACTTCAATTACCCTACAATCGCAGTTCCTAGTCTCCCTGCAAGTCAAGTGACTGTTACTAGAACAGTAACTAACGTTGGTTCTCCTAACACCTCGTACCAAGTTCATGTCAACGCACCTGCCGGAGTTTTGGTCTCGGTCGTACCTACAACATTGAACTTCAGGGCAGTCGGTGAAAAGCAGACCTTCAAGGTTACTTTGAAGCCCAATGGTAAGAGTACTATTAAGGACTATGTTTTTGGGGAGTTGTTTTGGTCAGATGGCACGCACGTTGTGAGGAGTCGTATTGCAGTGAGCTGATCTTCTAACTAGAAGTGAAGTGAAGTGAAGTGAAGTTGTTTGACCCTTCCCCTTCTTTTTCTTTTTATTATTATTTTTTTGGGCCGAAAATGAAAACAGAAAATAAATTTCCCAAAGCCACTTTCACACTCAATGCCTATCTCTTGAAGCCGACAATAAGCATTCTTATGTATGTACATTATAATCTATCTAAATCAAATATTAAAGCTTGTTTAATTCTCAGTGATTCTTGAGTTGTCTATTACAATCAATTTAAGGGGACAGAATGATAAAATGGTCATACTTGGAGGCCTTCCCATTTTATCTTCACAAGCTCAATTTTTTATTAGTTCTTTTAAAAAACCATTTGCTTCTCATATTCTAATTAAACATTCATAAGTCATATTCATGTGTTTCTTACATGTTAAGATACACATGTTTTTTTCTTCTTCTTTTTTTCTTTTAATCAACTTCTCAAGTTTCTAGCCGATAACATGGACGTATGATTTCACGGTGTATATGGTGCAATGTTATTTAAATTTTTTAAATAACATGCATGGCAACATATATACTATAAACTCTGCAAAATCGAATATGGACCATAAAATAAGTATTCTCATAGCTGAGAAGCGTGGAAGGGGCGAGTACCACCCTCATAAGATTTATGAATTATGAATGGATGAACTCAAGCCAACCCAATGCATTGAATGGCTAACCACAATTATGTGGGGATAGGATCCTCTATGGCTCTATGTTTCAAAGTAAAATTGAGAGTAATTATTTTATTTGGACCAAGAAATAATTTATTTCCATTTTATTATTTAAAATGGAGAAGATCCTGATCCAATTATGCGTCGTGACCTAAACTTCACATCAAAAAAAAAGGGAAAAAATTTGTTAATTTGAAGCATAATTGGCCTTGACAATCAATATAAAAATGAACCTATTGGGTTACCACACCATACTAAAAATATTGGGTTAAAAAAAATTAGAAATATGTACAGCTGCTTGTAATTCCCTCAAAGCTCAATACAAGCTGAATTTCTTCTAAGTATAACCCTTCACAGAGGGAGTCTTGTTTGTCAACTTTTATTACATCTCTCAATTCTCCTTCCTCTCCAATTAGGCATTTTATCAAACAACTTGAGAAAGAGATGTTAGAATTGATAAGAAGGAGCCTTAGATTAAAAAAAAAAAAAAAAAAAAAAAAAAAAAAGAAAAGAAAAGAAAAAAGAAGAAGAAGAAGAAGAAGTTAACAAACCGGCCTGACAGGGAGAGATTAACGATTATTGCGGCAAGAGGGTTAAGAGCTTTGTGTGTTTTACGAGTTGCGATTTTACCAAACATTTAACTATATTTCTAAAAATAACATTTTTAATTAACACATTTTTAAACTACTATTATTTTAAATCGTACATTTTTTAAACATTAAATCAAAACGGACCCTAAATCCATAGATTCTTAGTTGTACATTCCACTATAAAGGTGACCAAATTTTAGCTTCCAAAGGCAAGCCAAAACAGAGTTTCAAAAACAGGGGATCCAGAGCCTCTGTTCGCCTGTTTAGGAACAAGAATACACATGAAAGCAATGGGCCTTTCAATTCTTCCTCCTTTACTGCTCTCATTTTTTGTTTTCTCTCTGTTGCATACGCCCACCATTGCCGTTAAAAAGGTAAGCTTGTTTTGCTTTCTGACTGATATTATGATTCCACGTTTTGGAAGTTTCAATGAATTTCATTGCCAGTGTTCATCTGGGCATTCGATAGAGTTCTAAAAATGTTCCACCAACGGCCTAAATTTTAAATTTTGCTGCAGTCTTATATAGTGTACTTGGGAGGACATTCACATACACTAGAGCCCTCGTCGGCTGAACTTGACAGTGTGACGAATTATCATTATGATTTGCTTGGATCAGTCGTAGGAAGGTATAAGATTTTTATAACACGGTCGGTAATTTCTGTTCCTTCTTTTTTTTTCTTTTTTTTCTTTTCCTATTGATTAAGAATGTCAACTCTGCTGTTTGTAAATTTCTTGAACAGCACTGAGAGGGCTAAGGATGCAATCTTCTACTCATATAGAAGACATATTAATGGCTTTGCCGCCAATCTAAACGAGGAAGAAGCAGCAGAGATTGCAAGTGAGGAATACTGCTTATAAGTTTCTCTGAATATTTTAATAAATGATTGATCTACCCTTTTTCATTTGTTCTGTTTTTCTCTGCTTCTGCCTTTGCTGCATGCATCCTAAGTTTATGCCAGTTACGACCATGGCTGAAGAATGGCTTTGTTTGTTCACTTGCAGAGCATCCAAATATCCTATCAGTTTTCGAAAACCAGCCCAAAAAACTGCACACAACACGATCATGGGATTTTCTTGGACTTGAGAAAGGTGGAGAAATTCAGTACAATTCGGCATGGAAAACATCAAGGTTTGGCGAAGATACAATTATTGGAAATCTCGATACCGGTGTGTTCATGTTCTTTTCGAGTTTATTAAGGCGTAATCAGTTTTACGTGTAATGATTTGGGTATAAGATTTGCTTGCTTTTTCTTTCACGAAGATTGAAGGAAATTTCAAGTGTTGCATGAGTTTTCCCAATTTGATTTGATGTGTACTTGTTTCTTGCCCAACCTATTTCTTTGACATCTCTCAACCTATTAGGTCTCCTTTGGTTCTCAAAATAAACTCATGGAATGATTTTTTTTTTTTTTTTAATTGAATGAAGGAGAAGGCTACAAGGAAGATCTTTTCCACTTTGGAATGGAATGACTTAGGAATAACTATTTCCTTACGAAAAGGAATAGCTATTGCTAAAGGAATATACTATATTTTCTAGAAAAAACTACTCAATATTTTTTATTTTCTCTAAATTCTTTTTAAAAATAAAAATACAAAACCCACTTTACCCGGTGGCTTGCCGACCACCCCTTAAATGCCTCGTGATGCAACTGGTAACATATAATGGTTCTTTTAATCATATCAAACTTCAATTTTTATGTATTTACTAACACAATGTGTTATATTTCTTAGTTGATTTTACCAACTCAGTTTTATATATATTAGAATATTAATTAAACGACTAAGAGTGTTTTTCAACTTTTAAAATAAGTGATAATTTAACATCGTATCAGAACCAAAGGTTTTGAGTTAAAAGAAAAATTTTAATTTTTAAATCGTAGGTAAGGGAATGTTTTTTTTAAAAACGCGCGATTTTAAATGATAAACTGAGATTATAAAAGGTAAACTGTAATTTTACCGAACATTTAACCGTGCTTTTAAAATCCCGTTTTCAAATTTCACATATAGCTAGCATTGCAATTTTTTATTTTTAAAATTGCAAATCCACCTTAAACTTTCGGATATCATGTGTTGTAACATTTTCTTGTTGGACCTTCTTTTCGAATGGGGTTGTGCGTGCTAGGTGTTTGGCCGGAATCAAGGAGCTTCAGCGATGAAGGAATGGGTCCAATCCCGTCGAGGTGGCGTGGTGTCTGTCAAAGTGGCAATAAAGATGGTGTTCGTTGCAACCGGTACCGTCTATTTTTTTCTTTTCTCTAATGAATATTGCGTACAAATTCTTTTTTAGAGTCCATGTATTGACTTTGTTTCCCCAATTCATGTTTTGTATTCTCAGGAAGCTGATCGGAGTAAGGTACTTTAACAAAGGCTTTGCTGCACTTGCAGGGGTTCCTCTTAACAATTCCTACATATATAACACTGCTCGTGACAACGATGGCCATGGGTCCCACACCTTATCTACCGCCGGCGGTAACTTTGTAGCCGGAGCTAGTATTTTGGGGAATGCCAATGGCACTGCAAAGAGTGGATCACCAAAAGCCCGTGTGGCTGCCTACAAGGTCTGCTGGAGTTTGGGCACTGACAGAACTTGCGCAGACGCGGATATCTTGGCTGCCTTTGAAGCTGCAATAAGCGATGGTGTTGATGTGCTCTCTGTTTCTCTGGGTGCTAGCCCCAAAGCACTTTTTAAGGATGTGGTATCACTAGGTGCCTTCCACGCTGTTAAGAATGGCATTGTCGTTGTTTGCTCGGCCGGAAATGATGGACCAGCTCCAGGGACCGTAACAAACGTGGCACCATGGATATTCACAGTCGGAGCCAGTACGCTTGACAGGGAGTTTTCTAACTATGTTGCTCTTGGTAACAGGAAGAAACTCAAGGTATTACTTTTCTTATTAGATCGATCCCGTTACATACTTACATGGAAAGGAATTGCAACTGACATTCCTAATTTTCATATATCCCCAGGGAACAAGTCTTTCAGGAGCCTTGAAACGTGCTAAGTTCTACCCATTGATCAGTTCTGCCGATGCCAAAGCTGCTAATGCATCCTATCAGGATGCGTAAGCGCGCACAAACAATATGATTAAATTAATTTCTTCCATTTTCTCTGCATGCAGTATGCAACTGTACGTGTATATCTAATTCGATCTAATTCTAATCCTTGCAGTCTGGCTTGTGAGGGTGGAGCCCTTGATCCCACTAAGGTGAAAGGAAAGATTTTGGTGTGTCTTCGAGGGGAAAATGATAGACTTGATAAGGGCCGTCATGCCCTTCTGGCAGGTGCTGTGGGTATGATATTGGCTAATGATGCGTATGATGGGAATGGCATTTTATCCGATGCTCATTTCCTCCCTGCTTCAAATATCAATTTCACCGATGCCCAACAACTCTTTTCTTACATTAAGAGTACCAAGTATTCTTCCACTTTCACTTTTTAATTAATTAGAGTCTCGATCGAGATTATTTGTAGCAACTTACAGTTAATGTATTGAATTAATAGGAACCCTACGGCTTACATTACTCCTGTAAAGACCCAATTGGGAACAATGCCAGCTCCATTTATGGCTTCATTCTCATCTAGGGGGCCTAATGTCATTGAGCCAGCAATCCTCAAGGTCTGCAGCTAAGCAATTCAATCATCAAAAATATCCTCTCTGTTTCATATTTCGTATTATTTTCTTAATGATTTTTTTTTTTTTTTTCGTAATTGCAGCCTGATATCACTGCACCAGGGGTGAGCATACTTGCTGCCTACAGCGAAGCAGCAAGTCCAACTAATCTAAAATCTGATAAACGTCGTTTTCCTTTCAATATAATCTCCGGAACTTCCATGTCCTGCCCTCACGTTTCCGGCATTGTCGGCCTCCTCAAAACGCTCCACCCTGACTGGAGCCCGGCAGCAATCAAATCTGCAATGATGACCACCGGTAGAAATTAACATCCTCGCGCCATCTCTTAACTTCATCGATCTCATGACAATCTTTCCTTAATTTCTTTTGTCTATTTCTATTTTGTTTCCAGCAACTAGAATCCCAGATAACAAGGAGGAAGCAGTGTTGGACTCAGCCACACCATTTGCGTATGGTGCAGGACACGTGCAACCAAACCATGCAGCGGACCCTGGATTGATTTATGATCTGACCGTTAATGATTACTTGAACTTCTTATGCGCTCGTGGCGCCAGCCAGAAGTTGATCAGAAGGTTTTCGGGCGGGGCGTATGCATGTCCCAACTCTTTCAGACTGACAGACTTCAACTACCCTTCAATCTCAGTTCCCAATCTCCCTGCACGTTCAGTGACTGTTACTAGAACAGTAACCAACGTTGGTTCTCCGAACACCTCGTACGTAGTGCGTGTCAATGAACCTGCCGGAGTTTTGGTCTCGGTTAATCCTAAAATATTGACGTTCAAGGCAGTCGGTGAGAAGAAGACGTTCAAAGCTACTTTGATGCCCAATGGTACGAGTACGATTATGGACTATGTTTTTGGGGAGTTGGTTTGGTCAGATGGGAAGCACTATGTCAGGAGTCCCATTGCAGTGCGCTCTTCCAACTACAAGTGAAAATGTATGTCACTAATGATGAGAAGGTGACATGTAGGCATAATATGTACAACACAACATTGTTAAATTATTGAATGCATGTCCGTGTCGATAGAGGAGAACACCGTGAATGTTAGATGTTAAGCTTAGTTATATGTTACGATTTTAAGTGTTTCACTTAATTTAAATGCAATATTAACTATATGAGTATATAAGCTTTTGGACACTATCTCTTTACAAGTCGATTTTTAATGGTGAATTTTATCTAAATTTTATATCAGGGTGGCTCAACCACCCTTATTTAGCATAATTAAAATAGTTCAATTACCGCTAAATGACCAAATGAAAGTGGTTGAAACCATTCGAAATAATTTGTGGGTGGCCGAATAAGGGGTACGTGGTTTAAACCACCCATGCATGCTGGTCATAGAGGTGGCCCAATTTTATTTTATTTTTCTTTTATTTGGTTTTCTCCTTTTTTTGGTTATTATTTTAACACTTTAACCCCTTAGGCATTTTTAGGAATTTTTAGGGGCTAAAGACGCACGTGACTTCCATCCATCAAAAAAGGCAAAAAATCTTAACCAAAGAGCTTAGAGCACTTGTAGTGAACTCGTCAAAATTTCAACAAATTTTGATAAAAAAAAATATCATTTTTGTTATTTTAACTACCTAATTTTTAAAAGTTCTAAATATCAAACTCTCCAAATATTCTCTACTTTAAAATAAATACTATTTTTTATTAACTTTTCAACCAACCTACTTTTTTCGGACTGTTCTAGAATTCATACCTCCCTTTCCTTTTTCTTCTCTTCTCTTCTCTCACGCACGCCTCTATTATTTTCTTGTTCTTTCTCTTCTTTCCTTTTTCTAATCCGATTCCTCTTCCTTCTTCACTCTCCACACTGAGAGACAGTGAGATAGTGAACGAGAGAGAGAGAGAGAGAGAGAGAGAGAGATTGAGATCAAGGGAGAGAGCACACCGGGAGAGATCACACCCAAGAGATCGAGAGATAGAACCGGATAAGATCCGACCGTCCAGAGGGCACTGATTTCCGATGGGTTCCATGGATTGTAGCCGAAGGAGCAGGAGGCACGACAATCAATGGCCTGTGGAGTGATTTCCGGCAAAATCGCTCTACAACCCGTGACCAATTGGAACCCATTTTTCCTGTGAAAATCGTGGCAATTCCAGTGGGTTTCAAATGGGTGTTTTCCAGTGAGTTGAGAGATGACTTTTGGTAATATTTCCGGTTGTGTCTCCCCTGTAATATTTTTTGAGTTGATCTTCTGCTCATCAACGACCTTCCCCGCAAAAATGGAATAAACAAATGCCCTCGTCTTTGCCCTCGTCTCATTAGACGAAGGTTTCTGACAATCATCAATTTTACTGTAGAGGCGAAGAGCTCATTAGAGACAAGATTTTGAGTAAAATCGTCTGATTTTGGTGATTTCGTTTGTTTGACAACTTCACTAGGAATGCTCTTAGCTTGTCACGGTTTAATAGTTTGGGGAGGGGAGGGGTCAAATGTCAACTTTTAAACTTTGGTGGTTAAAATGCAAAAGTACCTATAATTCAATTTATCTTTATTCGTAAAGACAAATTTTTCTTCCAAATTATATCGAAGAAAATTTCTTTAATTAAGTCTATTAAATTAGCATGTATCTTGAAATCATGTGATTATTACATGTATTTTTAAAATTATGAAGAGTAATCTTTAGACAAAAAATAATAAATAAATAGGGTTAAATACACTTAAGCCCCCTGAACTAACAGCAATTTTCAAAAAAAAAAAAACTCTACAAACTCACATATGTGACATATAGATACATCAAATTACAATTTTATTATAATTAAGCCACTTTTTTGTCATTCTTCTAAAAATTTTCATATTTTCCTTTTAAAAAATAATTGAATTTATATATAACAAAATGATTAAATACGACTAAAATAGATATAGTAAGGTTTGATTAGTATAGAAAGAATTTGTGGGAAATTTTGATTTTAGTTTTTTTAAAGAAAACAAGGGTATTTTTGAAAGAATGTCATAAAAGTAGCTTAATTGCAATAAATGGTAGTTTAATGTATTTAAATGTCACACCTACCACTATGTGCAACATTTTTTTAAAATGGCAAGTAGTTCAGGCAGGAGGCTTAAATGTATTTGATTATTTGAGGGTGGACGATTCAACCCCAATTTTTTTGTTCTTTTTTTGTTTGTATTTGTTTTGTTTTAAGGGTTTTTTTTTTTTTTTTTTTTTCTATTTCTTTCTTTTTTTACACTTTACCCATGGACATTTTTGGAACCTTAGGCGGTTAGAAGTAACATGCAATGTACTAACATTTCTTCTAAAATGACGTAAAAACCTATTGAATTGGCTAATATATCATAGTTTGATAATTTGTGGGGTCGTATGTCACTTTTTTAACTTTATAAGCTGAAACACAAAAGTTGTCATACTTTGATATGGTGTTAAAGTTAGGGCTGTCGTGTCGGGTTCGGGGCAACCCGATTAGGACAACCCAAACTCGACACGATTATTAATCGGGTTGAAACCCGCAATCCGAACACAACACGACTAACCCGTCGGGTTACCCGACACGACACAATTAAGTTAACGGGTCATGCCGACCTGTTTAGCTCGACTTTTTTTAAAGATTTCTTTCTCTCTCTTTTTTTTTTTAATAATTTTTTTTTCTTTTTTTCTTTTCCTAGATGTAGGGGAATCACGGCTTTTGTTTTAAGGTATATTTACTTCTTTTTTTTAAAAAAAAACAACTCTAAGTCTAGTAACTTCTATTTTCTTTTCTTTCTTTTTTTCTTTTTTTAATTAAGTACACGGGTTGGCGGGTCAACCCCCAAGCTGACGTGTGACCCGAAAACTAAACGGGTTGGCGGGTCAACCCATTTATAATAGTGTCCGTAAACGGGTCAACCTGCAACTCGTTTAACCTTAACCCTAACTCTATAATTTCGTATCGTGTTCGTGTCGAATTTGAGGGTCGTGTCAAAAGCTGTCAACCCTAGTTACAATGTATTTTTCCTATGAGCATTTTTTAAGTCTTAGGTGGTTTAAACAGATGAAAAACTTAACAGATGGACTAACTTATCAGAGTTTGATAGTTTGTGGGGGTTGAATGTCGCTTTTTAAACTTTAGAGGTTGAAACGTAAAAGCGGTCATACTTCGACGAGTTTATTTTTTCCTATTTAAATCCTCCCGATCCATTTTGAAATCGCAAAATTAAACCGTCCATCCAACGTAACTAAATCCCTATTCTTAGTTGTACAAATGGCATTGCCTCTAAAAACTAGCTATAGTACCGTAAATGGTTTATGACAGACACATTTAGGGTTGTTTTGGTGCAATTGCCGTAATTGAAGTTACACTTTGATTCTAATTGCCTTACCTTACCTCTACGTACATGCACCAGGACCCAAATTACATACGAAATTGAGAATTTAGATTCCTATGGGCGTGTGAAATTGCATAAGGGCAAGAAGAGGGTCTCCAACTCCAAGTGAGTAGATTCCCTACTAGAACAAGGGAGGATTGGAAGGAATTTAATTAGACGGCACTATGTGAAATAATCTATAAAATAAATGTAACGTCCTGCATTTTACAAAAATGTATAAATGTAAATTTCGATTTTCATGTGACATTACGATATCATTAAAGTTGAGTATTGACAGCGAAATATTTTTTTTTTTAATAACTTAGAAATATAACAAAACAAATATGACTGAATTACCTCAATATATAAATAAATATAACCAACATGTACGTTTTCATATAATTAATACATACAAACCAGCATTAACTTATGTGCCACAGGCCCATATGCAACACTAATAATATGTAACCATAGAATATTACATATTAAAAATATCACATAAAAGTCTCATTATTAAATATCAGCATAGTAATCCTAGAGATTCAGATCTTCCTCCTATCCAGCATCATACAGTATGAGATTGTGGTGACGTCGTAATGTCACGTGAAAATGAAAAATTTTCACTTACGCTTTTTGTAAAAAACGAGGCATTACAATACCCGGCCATTTGTCCAAATAAATATTAGAAAGGCAGTCACCTATTCGGACGTGTAGGACTTATGTGGACTCTCTTATATGCACTATCCAAATAACAATTTAAACAAAAAATTGTTGGAGATCCTTACCCAACATGAAAACTCACTCTCAGAGCATTTACAGTAAGCTTAATTTCCAAAAGTGATGTTTAACCAAATTTTAGCTAAAATTCATAAAACCTTTATTTATCAAGCTATCTACTCATTCTCTATTATAATTCTTGTCATATCATGTACTCTACATTTGGAAAAACAATCTTCCTCTTTATCTCATTTTAGTATATTTTTATATTCATATCCCCTCTTTCTCTCTCGTCTCTCCCCCATTCCTCACCAACTTAAATATACCAAATAAATTTTTAAAATAAAAAAAAAAAAATTAAATTTTTTTTGAAGTAAAGAAATATTTAAAGAGTTTGAGAAGCGGTGGTCTTGAAAAGTTGCTAATTAAAATAATAAAAATAGTTTTTTTTTTCAATTAAAATTTGAATATAAAGAGCTGACTAGGGTATGTGAGAAAAAGAAGGAACAAAGAATCCCCAAAAGTAGGGATCCCAATCCAAAAATGGGATAGAGGCGTACGTCATAGCATGTAACTAAATGCATGGATTAATATAAGACGAACTCACAGCTGTGCTTTCTGTTTTCAGCCTCTGTCCATAATGTGAGCCAAGTCGTCCTAGGGAACCCATTACAGATCAGATCAAACCCATTTTGCGTGTTTACATATGTATGATGAAACCATCCATATATGGCTTTATCCGTCCAATTTGGTGTCCAGATTTCCTTTTAGATCGATCTCAATAATCCACTCAGCAATGTGGTGTGTCTGCATTGCTGTAATCTGTTCTAGAAAGGCGGAGGAGCCCATTCTGTAATGGTGAAATTAATGAAAGACAGGGAGGAGAAGTCAAAGGATCCCGACGATTTTAACGGAAGACGAGGTCCAAAGTCAAACGACCTCAACGTTGCCAGTTTACATTGTAGAGATTCACAAGATTCTGTTTCTTAGCTTCCTATGTTTCTGCTGAATCACCTAATTTTTGAAATATTTTTCCACAATTACTCAATTTCCATAAAAAGAGAAAAAGATTTCTGTACCAGAACTTTTTTTTCTTTTTCTTTTTTGTGATAAAATCTGTACCAGTACTTACTACCTTCCATTATAAAGGTTGATCATATTTTGGCTTCCAAAGACAAACGAAAGGCCCAAAGCAGAGTTTTCTTTGAACAGGGGTACGCATAGCCTCTGTTCAACTCTCTGCAAATATTCTCCCTTTTATGAACGGATAATACAGAGGAATCAATGGGCCTTTCGACTCTTCCTCTGCTTCTTTCATTTGTTCTTCTCTTTCTGTTGCATACGCCCCCTACCCATGCCGTTAAAAAGGCAAGTTTCTGATTAATATAATAATATTATGATTCCAAGTCTTCTGTTTTATAGTTATGAAAATGTAGATGTTTATGCACGTGGATTAACTTTCTAGTTTCATTGAAGTTCATTAACATGCAGTATTCATCTGGGTATTCGATAGAGTTCTATAAATGTTCCAGCAATGGCCTAAATTTTTTTATTTTGGCTGCAGGCTTATATAGTGTACATGGGAGCACATTCGCACGGCGCAGAGCCTACATTGGCTGACCTCGAGCAAGTGACAAATTCTCATTATGATTTGCTTGCGTCATTTGTAGGAAGGTATAGAATTTGATAACATGATCTGTATAGTGTATACTTTCTGTTCTTTGTGGTTCGTATATTGAACAAGAATGTCAACTTTGATAGTGTTAAATTTCTTACGCAGCACTGAGAGGGCTCAGGATTCGATCTTTTACTCATATAAAAGATATATCAATGGCTTTGCCGCAACTCTCGAAGAGGAAGAAGCAGCACAGATTGAAAGTGAGGAAAACTACTGTTTAATAAACGATTGACGCCTAGCTCTCATTTGTCCTGTTTTTCTCTGGTTCTGTCTTTGTTGCATCCTAAGTTTATGACAGTTAGGACCATGGCTGAGAATGCCTTTGTTTGTTCACTTGCAGAGCATCCAAATGTCCTATCAGTTTTCGAAAACCAGGGAAGAAAACTTCACACAACACGAACATGGGATTTTCTTCAACTTGAGAGAAATGGAGGAATTCAGGACAATTCGGCATGGAAAACAGCAAGGTTTGGCGAAGATACAATTATTGGAAACCTCGATACGGGTGAGCTTTTATACTCTTTGGAGTTTATTAAGGTATAATCAATTTTGCATGAAACAATTTGGATTACTAGATAGTCTAGATTTGATTGCTCCTTTTTTCACGAAGAATGAAGAAAATTTCAAATGTTGCATGAGCTAATGGATTTTGACTTGATTTGTACATGTTTCTAGCCCATGAACCTGTTTCTTTTCCCAAGCCCTTGAATTGGACTATGATACTTCTCATTCGTTTTGTCTCCTTTTAACTTTGAAATTAGCGAATTAGGGTTTAATTAGGAATCTTACATGTTGAATTAGATCGATCGAATTAAGATTTACTTATATAGTCTTATATTCATGTTTCAACACAACTCAAATCTGACATATAAATTCGAATTGCCACCAGTAAATTTTACTAACATAATGACCGAGTTGTGCTAGGTGTTTGGCCGGAATCAAAAAGCTTCAGCGATAAGGGATTGGGTCCCATCCCGTCGAGGTGGCGTGGTATTTGTCAAAAAGGCGGCTACAACGACGGTTTTCGTTGCAACAGGTACATTATTTTTTTTCCTCTTCATAGTAATTTTCTCTAACAAATATTGCATATAAAAAAAAATTTCCGTGTGCATGTACTGCCTTGTGAGTTCATATTTTACCTGTCTAGTGTTTAATTAGTATAGATATGTGACCTAGCTAGTGAAAAACAATTAAGCTCACGATCGATGAAAATATATTATAAGAGTACGGAAGTAGTTAACATAACAAAATTTACTCCAAATTAATCTATTAGCTTAAACTTTTGAATGCATGGCTTTCATGCATAGCTGTAAGCATTGAGCTCTCGAGTCTCGACAATGGCACGTGAAACACGGTGAAAGATCGACTTCGGTTCGAGGGCCGGGAAGAGGTTGTTGAATATACACGTGTAAATAAAAAATAATTAAGTCGCACAT
This sequence comes from Alnus glutinosa, assembly GCF_958979055.1. Taxonomy (NCBI): domain Eukaryota; kingdom Viridiplantae; phylum Streptophyta; class Magnoliopsida; order Fagales; family Betulaceae; genus Alnus; species Alnus glutinosa. Next base: position 29,629,436 of record NC_084893.1, read on the forward strand.
TAAAAATATATATATATCATAATTAATAAAGTGAGTTGTTAATATAAAATAATTTGGTCCAAAACTACATATATGACTTAAAGGTTTTAAATTAAATGATGTTTTAATATATTATATAATGGTCTGACTAAAAATATTCCTTACATATATCATAGAGGTTGTCTTGGTGGGAGATGTATGCAGGAAGCTGATCGGAGCAAGGTACTTTAACAAAGGCATTGCTGCAGGCGCAGGCGGTCTTCATCTTAACGCATCCTATTACACTGCTCGTGACAGCGATGGCCATGGGTCCCATACCTTATCTACCGCCGGCGGTAACTTTGTAGCCGGAGTAAGTATTTTGGGGAATGGCAATGGCACTGCAAACGGTGGATCACCAAAAGCCCGTGTGGCTGCCTACAAGGTTTGCTGGCAGCCAATCAACGACAGCCAGTGTTTTGACGCGGATATCTTGGCTGCCTTCGAAGCTGCAATAGGTGATGGTGTTGATGTGCTTTCTATGTCTCTGGGCGGGAGCCCCATCGAATTTTTTAAGGATGCGATATCAATCGGCTCCTTCCATGCTGTTAAGCATGGCATTGTTGTGGTTACCTCGGCCGGCAACGATGGACCATTGACCGGAACGGTAGCAAACGTGGCACCATGGATGTTCACAGTTGCGGCCAGTACACTTGACCGGGAGTTTGCTAATTATGTTGCTCTTGGCAACAGGAAGCACTTCAAGGTATTGTTTTCTTTTATATATATATATTCAACTAACTATTTTCTCTTATATATATTAATTTATTCAACTAACTATTTTCTCTTAAAGTATGGATTAAATGATTAAATTTACTCTTTTCTATTGGCCTAAGTTTTTGAAATGGGAAACTTCACTTACATCACTTTTGCAATTACTCCTTTAAACTTTAAAAACTCTTAATTTAGTTTTTTAATTTTTCAATTTCATCCGTCCGTTAGGATTTTCGAAATATTCCTACTTTTTTTTAAGGAAAAAAAAAATTGCAAGGATTTAGGCGTTGATCAAAATTTAAAAAAATTTTCAAAAATACATACGCCTGAATCTTTGAAAAACAAAAATTATATATATTTAGGAAGAAAAAAAAATAGGGGTATTTTTGAAAATTTTGCTTGTTTTACAGAAAATCCTAACGAATTAGTGAAATTGAAAAAAAAAAAATTAAAAGATCCATACACTAAGTTGAGAGTTTTTGAAATTTTTTGGATAATTGCAAAAGCGACGACAATTCAATGGAGTTAAGTAAAATTTCTCCTTTCTTAAAAATAGTTATTTAAGATGATATGAGAGTAAGTATTGAATTTGAGCTCACTCTACAGTTTGCTTTTGGAAAAAGCGGATGTTGCCGTTGTATATAATTTGGAAGTTCAAGAACTCTTACGTTTCTCCATATATATATAATGGAAGTGACCAGGAATGTTTTTGAAATTTCCACCAAATATTGCAACTTTTGACAGAAGAGGCTAGGTTATCCATATTCATTACATGTGGAAGGAATTGCACTGATATTCCTAAATTTCATTGCAGGGAACAAGCCTTTCAGCAGCCATGCCATCTAGTAAGTTCTCCCCATTGATCAGTGCCGCAGATGCCAACGCTGCTAATGCATCCGCTGGGGCAGCGTAAGCACAGATACTCCATGTCTTCAATCTTTTGAAATTTCTTCCAACATTTCTCCACTGTGTGTAATTTTTAATTTTGTTTTTAAAAAAATTCCCTGGCTGCAGTCTGCTTTGTCAGGCTAAAACTCTTGATCCCAAGAAGGTGAAAGGAAAGATTTTGGTATGTCTTCGAGGGGAAAATGCAAGAGTTGAAAAGAGCTATTACGCCCATCAGGCAGGTGCTGCGGGTATGATTTTGGCTAATGATAAGGACAATGGGAATGACATTTCACCCGATCCTCATTTTCTCCCTACTTCCCATATCAGTTACGCCGATGGCCAACAAGTCTTTGCTTACATTAACAGTACCAAGTATATATATTCTTCCCCCACTTTCACTTTTTATATATATAGTTGATCCTACTCCAGATTATTTGCAGCAACTTACACTTGCTATATTTTCTATAGGAGCCCTATTGCTTTCATGACTCGAGTAAGGACACAGTTGGGAATAAAGCCATCTCCATTTGTGGCTTCATTCTCATCTAGGGGACCTAATCTCGTTGATGCAGGAATCCTCAAGGTCTACTGATCAGCAATTCAATCATTAAAAATTTCCTTTCTTCTTTCTTTTCTTTTGTATTGCATGTGCAGATTATCGATCTTACGTGCATGTATACATGCCTTTTTGTATAATTGCAGCCTGATATCACTGCACCAGGGGTGAATATAATTGCCGCTTACAGCGAAGCTGGAAGTATAAGAGCAACTTCCGTAGATGTTGATAAACGTCGGTTTCCTTACTATATACTCTCTGGAACTTCGATGTCGTGCCCTCATGTTTCTGGCATTGTCGGCCTTCTCAAAACGCTCCACCCTGAATGGAGTCCGGCAGCAATCAAATCTGCCATCATGACCACGGGTAAGTGTTAAAGTAGTATTTATCTTAAAAGCTTAATTAAGCTGCTAAAAAGAATCCATAAATTTAATCATTCTTTCTCATGTGTAGGCTTAAGTTTTGGCTTAATAAGTAAATGAAATATTTAATTGAAATTAGAGATAAATAATGAAGACAATGTTAAATTTATTAAATCACCACTTATCTCGACGGTTTAAACTAATATGAATGGATAAATTTTTAATCATTTAATTTATATTCTAAGAATATGAACACCGATCCTCTCTAATTAAAGTTTATCATGAGAATCTTTTATGCAAGTGAAATGGCACACATACTAATTAATTGTTTGGATCCAAATCGTCTAGCTAGCTACAATTATTTGTCCGAATTGTAGACTATTTGGGTATGCGATTGTGATAGACCACTTGTATGACTCATATGATCAAATAAAATTTGGATCGTCCAATCACTAATCCAGTCAAATCAGTCATATAAATGATTTCTCACAATCACATATTCGAATTATCTACTCTTCAAACAGATAATTGTAAAAAATCGTAATCGGCTTCTTCACCCGCTTCTAATCTTAATTTCTATTTCCATTGTGTTTAATTCCAGCGAAAACCCGAGGTAATGACATGAAACCAATCACGTTGGAATCATCCAATCTCAAAGCGACACCATTGGAGTACGGTGCAGGACACGTACAACCAAACAGCGCAATGGACCCTGGACTGATTTATGATCTGACCGTGGATGATTACTTGAACTACTTATGTTCTCGTGGCTACAACCAGTCCATGATCAGACTATTTTCGGAAAGGCGAACATATGCATGTCCTAAGTTTTTCAGCGTCGGAGACCTCAACTACCCTTCAATCACAGTTCCGAATCTGCATGCATCCCCGGTGACCGTTACTAGAACAGTAACTAACGTTGGTTCCCCGCACGCGTCGTACGAAGCGCGTGTGAGGCAACCTGCGGGAGTTTTGGTCACGGTTGAGCCTAGAAAATTGATGTTCAAGGCAGTCGGTGAAAAGCAGACCTTCAGGGTTACTTTGAAGCCCAAGGCTGCGACTAATCTTACAACGTATGTATCTGGGGAGTTGCTGTGGTCAGATGGCAAGCACTTCGTCAGGAGTCCCATTACACTGAGCTCTTTTAATTAGCAAGTGATCGATCGAAAATTTATGTCAATTTATATTTATTATTTGCTAGACCCTCTTGTAATTGTAATTTATTTCTAGCTAGAAGAAAATAAAAAAGAGAAAATTTAAAAGGATGTGATTATTTTCAAAGCTTTAAGGGGAAAATAATTTGTTACGTGACGCCGGACAGAATAACGATTATTCTGCAGGCTAATCAACAAGTAGTTTGCAAGGAAGAAAATAGGAAATTCACCCCAAAAACAGAGAGAAACTCTGAATTCGATAAAATTATTAATAAACAATTGTCGGAAAAAAGCTCGCAAGCCGAGCTTATATAGCTGAAAATTAGGTCTTTAGCAAAATTTTACCAAAAATAGCAAAATCTCGAAAACCCTAATAAAACGAAATACGGAATAAAATAAGCAGTCTGCCGAAAATTTAGCCCAAATCGAACTTAGAATCACCTCTTAAACAATAAACGAATAATTACCATAAATGGTAAAAAAATATCTAAAATTAGGGTTTTGGAAAGGAAAACAGCGGATTTGGGGCTCAAAACGATGCGCACCGAGCATAGCTGGGTGACCACGACGTGCACGCCGAAGAGAGCTTTTCGAATTTGGGTCATATAAGCGAATCGGATACTCGTAGCCAAAGTTATGACCAAATTACTGCAACGCACTCGAAAATTGTTCCAATTAGGTCAGATTACGATTTCTTGTTAATTTTGCGCTGATCTGCCTGTTCCAAGTAACTCAGTGCCATCAATGTGCAATCTGATAGCTCAGCATCGTCTAACTCGGATCCTCTTGCATCATTATGGCATGGCTTAGTGAATTTGAATGTACTGCATTCTCCTACACGGAATGTCCGATTGGTTTTAGGACCAGATCCTCTCTTATTCATGTAACCTGGATAGTACCATCTTGCAAATGGCACTTTCTCAAGAAAAAACAGCCCAATCTCTTCTGCTAACTCCACTATCTCCCACTTACTGAATGGGTGAGCCGTCTTGTGGGTGATGTGAACTTCTCCATTCTCTGTCAGCATGTGGTTTGCATTACTCAAGAAACCGCTAACCACCTTCCGGTGAAGTCTGAAAAAAACAAACATGATTCCTAGCTACTTGTTTTGCTCAAGTACGTACTTCCCGGCCATTTCATAAACTTTTTTTCAAAACATAAAAGACAAAGAAGAAGAAGAGACAAAAGCTTACTCAATTTGGCGCTTATCACATTCCGACCAAATGAAACCAGCATGAGGGAAATTGAAGACTATCCTGTCGAACAATTTCAAATGAAGGAGAGGGTGTAGGATCATAGAATGGGCATTCACATCATGTAAAACAGTGCATCTCCGCTCCTCCAGTTCTTTCAAATTGGTCATCGCATTCGAATATTTATTCATCACTAGCTCTTTGGTATAAATGTCGATCGAACAGCTCCCAGTTAGAAAGAAGTCCAAAATTATGTAAACAAATGCATTAAATATTAGGGAGGACAGAAACAATTCAAACAAATGTATATATAAGAACAGTAAATATTGCACCCAACTGATACCTTTGGAATCAAAAGAGGTGGCAATCATGTTGGCAGCAGTGCCAAATTCTTTTGCTAAGCATGCAGAAAAAGAGAAATCCCCCTCACCCACAAGCAGTATTTTATGAGAGCTGCTATAATGCTCTATCCATTTCTCTGCATTGTTATCTCCACTGCACTCACCCATCTGATTCTCTTTAAAGTTAAAAATGTTCAAATTTCCTCTGTAGCGGTCAACATCTACATATATATGTGGGATATATAGGAGTCGCACTCTTGGAGCAGCTAGCCCATGCTCCCCGTTGGATTGAATGAGAGCATTAATTGAATCAACAATAAATGATATGCTACTGTCATTAAAATCACCCACTCATTTCCAAAGAATATCAAGTTCGAAGGTTTCCATGCATGCATGGATTATGGATATATGTATGCATTTATGTGGTACGTCTCCTACTCCTCGTTTTCTTTCCCTATGGGCCCATTAATGTTAGTTTAATTACCGATATTTATTGTTCATGGTGCTGGCATGACCTCTTTGAATTCGATCTTAATTGGTTGGGCCCTTTTTGTGCATTTGTTGTTTGTCGATCTATTTGTTTAGCTAATAAGTAAGAGAGGAAGAAAAAGAACATGGTACGTAATTAATGGTATCTTTCGTTGAGTACTTAATTCCTTCTTCTGGCACCTTGTTACAGCTTATTCACAACCATATTATATAGAAGATCAATCATGCTACTTTTAACACACATTTTGAACTTTGATTGACTTTGACGTACGCAGGGACGGAGCTAGACATTTAGTTGGGAGGGGGCCAAACAAAAAATAAACTAAAATATGTAGTTAAAGTATAAATACAAAATATATTGGGTGGATTTGGTATCTCTTCATCTTCAAGTTTTTTCAACGCCTTATTGAATCTTTTAAGTGCTTTAAAAAAAAAAAAAAAGTTTTTTTTTTTTTTTTTTGTCTCAACTCTACACTACATCATCTACAATACAAACTAATATTTCCTTTTATTCAACAGGTTATATTAGTCACAATATATTAGAGTGATGCTTTTCACGGCGTGGTTGAACCGCCTATTATTTCAAAATTTCTTCATAAGATTCTAACTCCTGCAAAGATTAATATTCTCAAGTTTTTTTTTTTTTTTTTTTTCTAAATCTTTATCTTCCCAAGTTAATTCTCAGCACTCAAGAACAAACCTCCGAAAAAAAATATTGAGAAATTTGCTCCTTTATTTTCGGCATGCACCCATACTTTAATTTATTTCTATTTCTCCACAAATTATAGACCATTTCACAAAAAGCTAATCGACACAAATAAGTTCTAAAAGATTTATTCCTTCACACTTTAATAACAAAAATAGGCCAAAATTTCTATAAAGCAAAAATGGGCCAAAATTTCTGTACCATATCACTGCTATACATGCCTCCAAAGTTAGCAAAATAATCCTGATCATCATTCCCCCTTATCGGATTAAAATCCAACGGCAGCAAAGAGTAATCTAATGGCTTCACGCAAGATATAGGCTGCGGGTAATTAATCCCCTCTACTTCCATATTCTTCTAAAGTATCATCGATCGCCTGAGTACCCATTATTCCTGATGTTGTATCTTTCATGATCACCATATAATTATCATTTTTTTTTTTCAAATGAGCGGCCGGGGGGGGGGGGGGCCATGGTCCCTACTGGCCACCCCCCAGCTCCGTCTCTGGACGTACGTGTTTTAGTTAGCTAGGTTTTTGTTTTTAGAAAAATTATATTTAGCCCTTAGGTTTTCATATATATAGTTTGAATTTAATTAGTTCTAAATGCCCACCATCCATCATGCTCATGGTTTTCATGTGATACTTTGTACGAGTTCTCATACAAAATATATCTACAAATGATATTATTTTATCCCTAGCCTATATGTTCATAACTAGCTTGTTTGGGATAATCTTATAGAAATTAATTAAGCCTTTCCACCTTGTGAGGAAAAGATGAATCCCTTCGTATAGATTGTCAAAAGCGAGAGATCGATAGAGCGCCAATAGAAGCGCGGGTAAGGCCTCAAAAGAGACTGAAAGCTTTAAAAGAGAGGAGTAGAAGGAGAAGGGGTATGAAAGAAAATGAAAGGAGAGGAGGGGGGGGAAAGAAGAACAAAGGTTTCTTCCCTCCTCTGGCCGGCACAGCAGTTTTAATTAGTTGACTTCACAGTTTATATATATTTTGCTCTTAAGTAGTAAAATTCAATTAAGCGATAATTTAATGTTGTACCATAGTAATATTAGATTGTCATATCTATGCTGCCCATGATGGCCTCGGGTCCCACATCCCATCAACGGCCAGCAGAAACTTTGTTCCCAGAGCTTGTCATGTTTTTGGCAATGGATATGGCACTGCAAAGGGTGGATTACCAAAAGCCAGCCCGAGTGGCTGCTTACAAGGTATGCCGGTCACCGCCCAATTAATCCAGTGCTTTGATGCAGCCTCATGCAGACATCATAGCTGCATTTGATGATACAATAAGCGACAGAGTTGACGTGCTTTCGGTGTCTCTTGGTGGCGAGCCAGCTGTGTTTCTGGAAGATGCAATTTGAGAAATCATTATATGTTGTCCAATGAACTTCCCACGAAATTAAAGTTCAATAAAATATAATTCGGGTCAAAATGGATCGCTCCTGATTAGACATGATTAATAAACGGAAAAACTCCTGACCAACCTGCATAACCTGTAAAAATTAAAACATGTTTTATTTTTACCTTTAAAAAATATTAACCCTAAAGTCTTTAAGACAAAAAAAAATAATAAAAAAAAATTACCCTCATTATAATTAATCCCTAGTTCTAAATATATAACTTTGGGGTAATTACCTTTTCCCCCCATGAACTACCGGCCAATGTCATTTTGCCCCCACGAATTACCACTTCGACCAAAAGAGAGCATCAAACTACCATTTTTATACACGTTACCCCATTCCGTCAGGAATTCCGTTAATTTTTTATGGAATATGCCATTTTTTACCGTTAATTTTGACTTAAAGACCAAAATACCCTCTACAGTAATTAATAAAAAATATTAAAATTAATATATTTATAAAAAAAAAAAAAAAAAAAAAAAAAAAAAAAAAAAAACCAAAAACCAAAAACCTGGAGGAAAAGGGGTGGCGACAGCCACCCTAGGTCATTTATAGGGTGGCCGCGCGGCCACCCAGCTTTCGGGGTGGCTCGCAGCCCACCCCGACCTAAGGGGTGGCCGCACGGCCTCCCCAAAACCTGGGGGGGCCGCGCGGCCACCCAGCTTCCGGGGTGGCAGCAAGCCACCCCAGAGGTGGCCAGAGCCACCTCTGGGGGTGGCTCGCAGGCCACCCGGCCACCTGCCGCCACCCCTTTCATTCAGTATTTCTTTTTTTTCTTTTTTTCTTTTTAAATGAGGGTATTTCAGTCATTTTTAAAATTGAGTTAGGGCATTTACGTCTTTGCATGAATTAGACTGACAGAAGGGGGCAAAGTGTGTAAAAATGGTAGTTTGATGCTCTCTTTTGGTCGAAGTGGTAGTTCGTGGGGGCAAAATGACATTGGCCGGTAGTTCATGAGGGGAAAAAGGTAATTACCCCTATAACTTTTGTAGTATAATTTTTGTCATGTTTAATAATTGAAAATTATTGTGCTAATATTTTTGAATAAAATGGAATTTTCATGTTTAATAAAAAAAAAAAATTGTTAATTAAATAGGCTATGCGAGTTGGGTTGGGTTACTCGCATATTTAAATGGGTCATATCAACATTAAACGAACTGAACCATTTAATTAAATGAGTCAATTTCAAATTTATTCATATAGTCTTATATTCATATCTTAACACAATCCGAACATAACACTCAAACTCCCCTACCCGCATAGGTAGGGGTAAGCACGGGTCGAGTAGGGCTGGTTTTTGCAATTTTTCCACACCCGGCCCGCAAGTCACGGGTTTGAAAACTATAATCCGCAACCCGCAATTTAGAATGTTAATCCTTTAGGTGTCGTGTATCACAGGGCAGGTATTTTCTGAAGCAGATGAAGCAAACGAAGCTGTGAAGACAAAGATAAAAGTTAAGGGAGATGGAACACATGAAGATGAAGCTAACAAAGCTGGTCCTTGAAACCATGGATCAAGGACTCGTGAATGAAGGACAAGTGGCTTACTTTGCAAAGGGCATTATAATGAGGCGTTCTAGCTAGTTACGCAGGAAAGGTGCTCCAGCTAGCTGTTAGGAGTGAATCGAAATAATTCAGCATTTGTTAATTGTTAGTATACTTTAATTGTGGAAAGAATTCAGCATTTGTTGGTATACTTTAACTGTGGAAAAGTGCTCCAGCTAACAAAGAAGGAAACATAAAATCAACTACGACCACTACTCCTATTAACGATCTCAGTTCTCCACATTATTTCTCACGGAAACTTTGAAATGGAGAGAGGTCGGCCCCTTGTAAAATAAAAGATAAAATTGTCATTTTAATTTTTTGGATAATTTTGCCCCTTTTTTTACAAAGGACCGACTCCTTTCCATTTCAACTAAAATAAATAGGACATATTTACCTCTCCAAATTCAACACACACCTCTTCCTTTGACAGCATGAAAGCCACATGGGCTTGAGCTAACAGCTCTTGATTAAATGCGACAAATGCATAACAGAGAACAAAGGTTATATTCCAACCAGATGCATGCGCAGGGCAGGGATAGTTGGGAGAAATCAATTTCCGCATGCCGCCCCACAACCAATACTCGCCTCATGCATTTTACACTTATGTTTCATTTGTTTCGACGTAAAATAATTTCTGTCGTAAAATGATTTCGACGAAATCATTTTCAGAAAAAATGATTTTCTCGAAAATATTTTTCGGTGTTTGGTTCGCACGAAAAAATTACGAAATGCAAAAATAAGAGTTTGGTAATTGTCGCCGGAATCCGGCAACGTCCGGTCGCCGTTGCCGGATCCCGGCGAGAAAGTTTGACCGGATCCGGGTGGATCTCGGCCGTTTTGGCCAGATCCGGCTGGATTCGGCCGTTTTGGCTGATAAGTGCTGAATGTTACACATTCAAGCCCCTAAATTTACATATGTTATGCTCTTAGTTTTGTTATAATTTAATGTTTTGTGTTGTTTTTGTGTTTTCTTGTATTTTACAGGTTTTAGAAGAAAACCGATCAAATTCCAAGATTATAATGAAGTCAGCAAACTCACTTTTGGATAGATTCAAACTCCAAATCAATTTTGAATTTAAGGAAAGAGAAGTTGGCAAAAATTCGTTATCTTTGGAAAGAATCCAGAATGAGCACGTCTAAGTAATTTAATCATAACTTTCGGCTCAAGTATCAGATTGCAACAAAATTGATGGCGTTGGAAAGCTAATAATAAATGCAACAAATATGTCAGAAATAGGTTTTTCTTAATTCGGACGTTTTCCATGCCAAAATTGCCCCGCAATAAAAGACCGCAAATCTGTACGAATTTTGGAATCCTTTTCCTACTTGGATAGAAATTTCAGAAAATGAGAAGACTTGTAATTATTCTTTTTGGACTAGAAAACCTACTTAGAATTGTAATAGGAATTCTAGAGCTTCTAAAGCTTCTCTAATCCCTATAAATAGGCCTCTAGCCTTTGAAGAAAGACATATACAAGCTTTGAGGAAGAATTAAAAGCTACATCAAGAAGGAGGTTCTTTTTAATTTTTATTTTCTTTATTTATTTATTTTCTGTATGTATATAACTTTATTTTATATTAGTTGTAGCTAATACTTTAGTTAGGGCTCAATTGAAGCCCTAATCATGTCTTTTTAAGTTTTTCAATTTGCCTTGCTACAATTTATATATTGATGCTTAACTTGATTAATTCTAGTTTCTTGAATTTCTCGCATGTTTATGTTTAGCTAGCATATTCTTGTGGTATGGATTTGTTATTTATGTCAATTTGGATGACCGAGTCCTGGGCATAATAGAGTAACGGAAGAACCCCGACACAGGTTCTTAGATTAATCAACATAAAGACAACTGGAATAGATACCATATTTCAATCTGAGTGTGTTTACCGATTTCCATAGATTTATGCTTTCTTGAAGAACAACTTAGTAGATACCATGCTAAATCCTTTAAAGAAGAAAAGAGTTAGAGTAGATACCATGTCTAACTCGTTATTTAGGGAAATCAATAGCTTTAGGAGAAGATATCATTCCCTTGTAGCTGGTAAGCATTAAGCATCATGTTATGATTGTAGTATTGTGCATATTGCGAATCTTATTTGAGTATGATTAGCGGTGGATATCGAAGTCCTACCTTTTCTTCATAGTATTTTTAATTCAATCTTTTATCCTGTCTTATTCAACATATCGCTTTTAGGAATTTCTCTTTAAATACAATTTATACCAATCCTCGTAGAAATGATCTCGTATTTGTCTGCTATACTATTGTTTTGATCTTGTGCACTTGCGAGTAAAACGTACAAGTATTTTCCTATTTATTTAGGTAGAAATATGCACAACAACAGATCCGACCTGCTTGGCCGGAATCCGGCTATATCCTGGCCGGAATTTGGTCTGCCGGTGCCGGATTCCGTTAACGGCAGAATTCCGGCCGCCTGATTCCTGCACCGGCAGAATTCCGGTGGCCTGATTCCGGCGACTAGATGTTGTCGGACTCCGGCGCCGACTGGATCCCGATGACCGACAATTGCTAAATTTTAACGATCGGATATCAAACATGCGTGTAAGGAAGAAGAGCTTAATTTCGAAAAACGATTTACGGTTTTAAAACCGTAAATCGTAAATCGTTTTCCAAAAATTAAAGAAACTTTTACGGTCAAACCGAAAATGATTTTCGTTGACTGTTATTTTCGCCCCAACCAAACACCAGAAAATGCCGAAATCATTTTCTAGAAATCATTTTACGCCGAAACAAACGGAGCATTAATAACCATAATTTTTGGGGCGAGACAAGTCAGATTTGCGGGCACAGGCGGGTTCTGCCCACTCATATGCACCGATTATCAAATTTGCAATCATGACCATGGATAGCAAAATCCATTAAGGCATCCTTAGTGAGCCCTCTAAATTTTTTTCTAAATTTTATCTAAGAAATTCATTTTTGTTATTTTAACTATTACTTTTAACAAACTTCTTACATTAAACTCTTTAAATATTTTTCTATTTTAACTAGATATTAATTTTTTTTATTGGTTTTAAGCAACCACTCCTAACAAATGAGGAGCTGAAAAGTGAAAAGTGAATTGAAATGAAATGAGAAAGAAATGATTTAATATTCAATAGCTCATGAAATTTGTGAACCAAATTTGAAGTGAAATTTTGACCAGAGCCAAAATAAATAAATAAATAAATATATATATATATATATATAAAGAGTTTCTTGAAATTGATTTTTTTGAGTTTTTTATCAAATTTTGATTAAAAATTTGAAATGAATAGTTTCCCTAAGGATGCTCTTCTAAGTTAGTTAGAATAGTCATTAATTCAGTCTATCACATCGACTTCAACTACCATTCAATAGATCTTCCTAATCTTCTGCAGATTCGGTGACCATGACTCGAAATTGATCCGACGGTGACCACCCGATTAAGAGGAACCAATCACCGTTTCATCCTTTTGCTAATTTTTCTTTTTTGTCTAATTTCCGTTTTATCCTTTCAGGAGTGTGTGGTTCAATTCGCCTTTGAGGATCTGGTTTGATTGGGGAAATAGAGGCCTGTTTGACAATTCCCCCACCAAACTTTCCCTTGCAGACAGCCAGGTGGCCCAATAGGCAGCAAGCTTGTCCCTTTCCCCCAAGCTATCACATGCACTACTTTAATTAAGAAAGGGCCGAGATATTTTTGATAAATTTAGTTTAAGGATATATTATTCCTACGTCATATTATTCTACATCAAGAAATATTATCTGTAGGATCTATGTATATGGACCCCACATGCATAGATTTTATACTCTATGACTTCGTTTGGTTTGCTGAATAATTATTCCATTAGAAAAATAAATAGTCATTCCTAAAAATAAAAGGTGAGGGAATGGAATGACTATTCCTAATCTTTAGTTTGGTAAGAATACATATATTTTAATTGGAATTCAATCAAAATTACTAAAAAAACCTCACATTTTTTTAAAAATAAAATTAAAAAGAAAATCAAATTATTAAAAAAAAAAAAAAAAAAAACCCATGGGTGGCTGACCACCCCAATGGGTGGTCGGCCGCCCACCGATTCACTTTGGGGGTGGCCACAATCACCCCAAGAGTGGTCTCCAGGGGTGGCCGCGGCCACCCCCGAAGCCAGTCTGGGGTGGCAGATGAGAATCGAGGGTGGTCGCACCACCCCCAGCTCCATATACTGGCTAGCCGACCATCCCAATGGGTAGCCAGCCAGTTAAGGGTTTCGTTTTTTTTTTTTTAAAAAAAAAAAAAAAAAAAAAAAAAAAAAATTAATAATAATAAAATAAAAAATAATAGTTTTTTCTAGAAAATATTGCATTTACTCCAAGAAATAGGTATTCCAATGAGAATACCTATTCCAAGGAATAGACCCCTACCAAACAAAAGAATGACTATTCCTATGAAATAGTCATTCCATTCCAGGGATCTATTCTGCGAACCAAACGAGGCCTATGTGTCTTAATGTAGGATTGATGTAGGGTAATGTAATGTAGAAAAATCATATCCCTTTAGATTAAGGTCTTGTTGGGTTCGCAAAATTAGTATTCCATTAGGAAAAATAATAGTTATTATTAGAAATGAGAAATAGTGGAATTGAATAATTATTCAAATTCCTTAGTTTGGTGACAACACATATACTACAATTGGAATTGACTCAAAATTACTATAAAAAAACTATATAATTTCTTATTTTTTTTAAAAAAAACTCAAATCTTAAAAAATAATAATAATAAATATTCGACCTTATATATGTGAGTGGCTGGCCATAAATCTGATCTAAATTTTTTGTTTTTTATTTGTTTTTTTTTTTAATTTTTAATATTTTTTTTTTTTAAGTTTAGTGTGAAAATATTAAAGAAAAATATGTTTTTTTTTTTAAAAGGTCGTCTATTTTCTTGAGAATAGCTATTCTCTAAAAAATATGAGGAATAATTATTCATCTTCGTAACGGAATAGTTATTTCTTCATCGTAACGGAATAGTTATTTTAGATATTTATTCCATAAAATAACTATTCCTTTCGGAATAGGCCTTACCAAATAAAAGCATTCAGCGAACCAATCAAAATCTAAATATTATAAAAACAAAATATATATATATATATATATATATATATATTGAGCGGTTTGATCAATTTCTTACTTTGAGGGTGTGGATTGATTAGCCTTTGGGATATGAATTGAATCCTCATCCATTTCCAAAAGAGTGGCCGACAACCTCAAAAAGATAAATTAAGAGCGGTCGAAACACCTCCGCAAAAGAGGCTAAGGTGGTTAACCACCTACCTTCCTCAAAGGGAAAAACTGTTAACTAGCCGGGAGTAAACCGACCACACCACACCAAAGGGGCGGATCTACTACCCATCATTTATTTTGATTGTTTTTTTCGGATGCTTATATGAATAGATCCACGATCTGTAATTTGCATGGGATAATTTCACCTTTTATCCCCAATCATTGAGAGATAATTCGTGCTTCCCCAATCTCTCTAAAATACAACATAACCATGGAACTTTTTTCCATCATTTTTATTACTATAAAAACACCCCTGGTATTGAAAGCTAATCCTTTTTCAACTTTTTCCCATGTCAGATATATTATCCACATATATATATATATACACACACACATACAGTCATACAGATAAATAGTCAGTACAGTTCTATAATGAGCCATGAGAGTGACATCAGCATATATATATATATATATATATATATATATATATATATATATATATATATATATACATATATATATATACCTGCAGAAGCATAAATAAAACATACAGAGCAATCATGTAGATCAGAGATGGAGAAGGTGAGGAGAGGGAGGGACAATCGGAAACCTATGGCATGGGCGGAGTAGGGAAGACAGAAACAAACGCTCCTCCGACAAAAAAAAAACAACATCAACAAAGCACGCAAACGGTTTTGTCTTCCCCACTCGCCCATGCCACAACCTTCCGAAAACCCTAACTCCCTCTCCATGTTCTCCCGTCATCACAACGCAGCCGCCACTGCTTATCGCTTCTTAGGACAATACATATCCATCGCTAGCCACTATATAAAGAGGTTTGTCAGCCCTAGTTCCATCATGGGCCGTTGGATTAAAGCATCTCCTTTTAGGTGAACTTTGATCTCGTCCCTTCGTTTCCTTGTCATGTTCCCACGAACTTTTTGCTAATGGTCCACGTGTTTCGCATTTGAGTTAATAATTGTTTTCGAGGGCCCATTCGGGACAACGTGGAGCGGCCCACTACAAAAGCCCAAAACTTACATGGGAACAACAAGCCCTTCCAATACTAATAAAATCAAACCCTAAACCCTTGAGCTTCTATCTCTGCAGACTCTCTTTTCCACGGTATACGAAGATAGGCGGCCGTAGCCAAATAAGGTACTCTCTCTGATTAGTTTTCCTTTGTGATTTCTCTGGTATTACGTTAATAACCTTAATTCTGCTGTCCCTTTTCCTCTGTTTGTTTTCTCAGAAAAAAATTCTTAAGAAAAAGTATGGTTTTAGGTGTAAAGGTTTTGCTTTCATGAATCTAACCGGGTTCTGAAGGTTCCCTTTTTTTCGTGTATGATTTTTTTTTCCTGGGTTTTTCTGCTTTTCATTTGGGATGTAGATTTCGGTCGTTGTTTGGTTGTGCCAATTTGCTCAGGAAAATAGTTCTTTTCAGACCCGGAAATCGTTTTTATCCCGGAAATATTTTTCATTTTTCCCGCGAAACAAACACAACGTGTGTGAATGTGATGGGTTGATTGGAAGCTTCAGTTCAATATGATAGATATTAACTCGACATGCTTTGTGCGATGCCTTTTTCTTTCATAGTTATTAATTTAGTGGTGCTAGTGAAATTTAAGTTCTTTTTTGCGAACAGTAATTATTTGATTTTTTTTTTCAAGGAACTGGATGATTTTGCAAAATTATAGGTTAATAATGTTGGCTAAGCCTTCATTTTTAGTGTTGTTAGTGATGGGACAGACATGATGGTTTATCTTTGTCATTTTGAATGGTGTTAACTGAGCATCAAATGAATTGGACCCGTGATATAATTAAATTTAGCAAGAGAGTGTAGCATGAAAGAGTAGGCTTCTGAATTTATAGGTGGTATCCCGATATATATATATATATATACTGCTTAGGGTTATAACTTATGCTTGCTTCATTTAGATGGAATCATGGAAAGGACATTACTTGAGTTTACCATAACACCAATCGGAGATTAAATAAAATACATCATGATTTTGTTCTGAATGGTTGTTATGTTAATTCTTTCCCTATGAATAGTGGATGAATCATAATTTTATACTGCTACAACTACTCCAATGCTTTGTTGCGGTTGTAAATCAAGGCTTTTTGTCAATTTTTCATAGGTTGGAACTTAGCATAATCAGAAAATGCAGTCCAACGCAGCTACCACTTCCATGGATGTTGAAGCAGTTCCACCTGAACCAAGTTCTAAATCTGTATCTCTGCCACCAAAGCCACTGTTTGAGCCTTTGACGGCTCATGAGATGTCTGATGGTCGAGTTCAGTTTCGAAAGGTCAATGTTCCACCACATCGGTATTCACCCCTCAAGAAATCATGGATGGAAATCTACACTCCAATATATGAGCAGATGAAGATTGACGTCCGAATGAATCTCAAGGCTCGTAGGGTTGAATTAAAGACCAGATCTGACACACCCGACGTTAGCAACCTACAGAAGTGTGCAGATTTTGTCCATGCATTCATGCTAGGTTTTGATGTGATAGATGCCATTGCCCTTTTGCGTTTGGATGAGCTCTATGTAGAATCCTTCGAGGTCAAGGATGTTAAAACACTTCGAGGAGAGCACTTGTCTCGTGCTGTAGGAAGACTATCCGGCAAAGGTGGTAAAACAAAGTTTGCAATTGAAAATGCTACAAAGACAAGGGTCGTGATTGCTGACACTAAGATTCACATATTAGGGTCCTATAGAAACATTAGAGTCGCAAGGGATTCTCTTTGCAGCCTTATTTTAGGGTCTCCTGCCGGGAAAGTATATTCAAAGCTAAGAGCAGTATCTGCTAGACTGGCAGAAGGTTTTTGAAAATGTTTGATCCTTCATATTTGTGATACTATGGAACGCTCTCCTGAGATATCTATTTTTGATACTTCATTATTGAATGCTGAGTATGATTGTAACTTGGTATCAATTTTCCGATATGAGGTTTTTTGTCAACTTTGAATAGACTACCATTATAAGGTCCACATTCATTACTATATGTGTTTCGTTATCTTTGAATTCCTGTAATGATAGATTTCTGCAGTTACTGGTGTGTTCTTTTTCTTTTTTGTGAGCAAAACAAGCCAACAAGGGAAAGGGGGGGGGGATGCAGTAACTGGTGTTTGCTTTGCTTTGATTTGTGCTGGTGGATAATAATGTGCAACAGCTTGTGCCATTATACCTTAAGACATGGAAGCAGTGTTTCTTCCCGATCTTAGTGTGAACCAGCTTCTTTGCAGCCTTCAATAGTAGATCGACACGTCAGCTTGGAACACCAAAATGCATTAGGACGAAAACACCAGATAAATTCCTATTCTCTTGAAACAGATCTAACCTATCGATAAAATACCCACTTTCACCATCAGATTTACTCATAAAGCAACCCCGCATCTACAGAACGTCACTGGATCATCTCTATTCTCTCAAAGAGAAAAGAGAATTGTAACGCCACAGCATGAAGTTTCATTACCTACATTTTCAAAGTCTCCCTCTTTGGAGCTTTCGTTCAAGCCTACATTTGTTACTGTTTCTAATGCTGTTGTCCTTGGGTTTCTGAGTTTAATTTGTTCAGTTTTGTTTTCATGGGGTTATGGGTTTTTTGAGGTTTTGTTTTGTTTGATACTCTTGTTTTTAATTATTTCTTGGGTGATAATTCTTCCTTAAAAAAACTTATTTTTGGGTTTCTTTTTGTTATTTTAGCTTTGTTTTATGGAAACTATATGGTTTAGTTTTTGGGATAGTGTTGCTAATTCTATAGCTGTCGATCCTGGGTTTTGATGTTTATGAGTTTAACTTGCAAAGGTCTTGCTTTTCGGAGTTCAATTTTGATGGATGGGGGGTTTTATTGTTTTTGAGTGTAATTTATATAAGTCTTATTTTTATGAGTTTCATTTTGCATTTATCTTTTAAGAGAATAGTGACAATCCGGTGGCAGTGGCATTCGGCGGAGGCGGCAGGGCGTTAACATTATGCATTGATCTAGTGGCAAAAGTGAATATTTTGCTGATGGGTTGGATCTATTTCAAGAGAATAAGAATTTATCTGGTGTTTTCACCAAGCTGACGTGTCAATCTGCCATTGGATGGCGTAAATAAGCTGGTTTACATTAGGAGCAGATAGAAGGATTTCTCGTCCCCATTAGACCATGACTTCAGATGACAGATAAATCTGGTGAACCATGTTAAAATAAAGTTTTCACAAATTTACATAAAATCATATATATATATATATAATAGGGGAATCACACATAACATTGTATAATATTGTGACAAGTGACCTTTTAAAATATAGCTAAATGTCAATTTTAAGTTAAACGGTGAGTTTAGGTTTGTGTTAAAATGTGATAGTAAACTCAATTTCTATTTGCATGCTAAATAAAAACTGAATCCCTATTTTTTCTCTCAAAAAAAAAAAAAAAAAAAAACTGAACCTTATTTTGGTGTTAAACATGCGGTAGCCAACTCTATGCATCAGTTATTTTTTCCTGCAAACAAAGACTAAAACATAGTGTTTCATAATAACTGTAACTGTTTATTTCACTCTCAAAATCACAACCCTTTAAAATACTAGTAGCAGATTCCCAATCATTTTCCCTATATTTAGGGAACAAAATTACTTTTTGCTTCCCTATAAAAAAGCACTCTACAATATATTTCCTTATCTTTCCCTATATCAATTAAATATTATTATTTTTTCTCTTTCCTACTTTTTCTCTTTTTCCTATATCAATTAAATATACTTTTTTTATATTAAAATAATACATAGGGAAGGAATAGTAGACATGTATACATAGGGAATTACTATTCATTCTCAACCCTCCCATATAAATATAGGGCATTTTTTGTGGGAGGTTTTTTTATGTTTTTTATGAAATTTTTCCTAAATATAAAGAAGGGAACCACTATAGAGTAACTGCTGCTAGTGCTCTTACAAAATCATTATATGTACAAAATTCAAAACTATCTACTACTCTTTAGAGTTCGTTTTTAAATCTGACCAACCAAAAGGTTCTCTCTATAAATTTACGATTATATGATTTTTTTTTTTAATTTTTTAATTTATGTTTTGTTGTGTTCTTGCTAATGATGTTCTGCCTTTCTTTGCTGTGTTTAATATTGTAGAGAAAGTCCAAATAATCATCGGTGGTTAAGTCATATACCAAGCCAGGATCCATTGCACGGTTTGGTCGCATGTGGCCAGCACTGTAATCAAACGGAGTTGCCTTCACAGAGGATTCATTGCGCGTGGGATCCATTTGCTCTCCCATTTCCTCTCCATTGTCTGTGGGTGCCTCAGGTTCATGTAATAGCTCCTCAGCCTCTTCATTGCAATTACAATTTTAGTTTTTCTAAAAGAAACTTCGGTTCGGGGTTGAACACAACGACTGCTAAGCAAGTGAGAATCATTTATAATTTTATTTTTTTTTTTTTTTTTTTTACTTTTTTCTTTTTCTGGTTGTGTTTTGTAGAACGATTTTTTAGTTTATACTATTATGATGTGTCATCTTTTTGTTGATGCTGTAAAACATTACTTTTACAGCCCATCCTTATAGAAGGGGCTCTCATAATTTTTCCCATTCTAAGGAAATCTTGAAAGCAATGCCATCCATCAATTAAGTACGTAAACAATGTGTATTACACGTTCCAAAAAAGAAGATTTAAAAAATTAATAAATAACAGTATAAACTAAAAAATCCCTTCTATAAGGATGGGTTGTAAAAGTAATGTTTTACAACTTCCAACAAAAAGATGACACATCATCTAAAAGAGTAAAATACGTTAGGCATAAAAGCACCGAATGTTTATCCTTTCAAGAGCTCAACTGGTCTTAAAAAAACCACCAGGTCCACCACCTCCTCAGCCTCACGCTGCCGCCAGATTCCGCCAACAACCACCAACAAATCTGCGCCGGAACATGGAGCTGCCAGATCTGCGCCGGTGGAAGCCGCGCCACCACGAAGCCGACCTGACCCCAACCCCAACCACCTCGCCCTTAACCATTTCCGGTTGAACCAGAACGCCGACAACACCAAAGCATCGAAACAAAAAATCACCACCGGAAAAATCACCCGATCATACCAGACCACCGGAAAAATCACCAACCGAAAATTGCTGACAATCACCAAAATCTCCAGACCTGCACAAGAAAAAAATCCCATAATCTTTTCAAGGCACCAGACCAGATCTGATCACTGACGGACTCACCAAAATCACCCAATCATACCAGACCACCGGAAAAATCACTACTCGAACATTGCCGACAATCACCAAAATCTCTAGACCTGCACAAGAAAAAAATCCCAGAATATTTTCAAGGCACCAGACCAGATCTGATCACTGCCGAACTCACCAAAATCACCCATTCATAGCAAACCACCGGAAAAATACCGAAAACCACCAATCGCACACCACACAGCCAAATCAACGAGCAGCACAGAACAGCACCTGTCCCGGTCGACGAGATTTGACAGGCGGCCGAACTGTGGTAGTGGGAGGACGGCTATTGACTTCAGCATTTTCCGGCGGTGACTCTGTGGTTCCCGGCGGCGGCGCTCGGCTGGGAGAGGTGGGGTGGTTTGCATGTTCGTTCATCTTCACTACGGTGAGAAGGAAATAAGAAGAAAAGATGATCTGTGTATTACGCTCTACTGTATTTATTGTGTTTTAAATGACGCGTTAAATTTTTATTGAAGGCTGTAAAAGTGATGTTTTACAGCCCATCCTTATTAAGAGTATTCTCAAAAATTATACATAAAATGCAGTTATTTTCTGTTATATCAGTATGTTTGATTTTTTTGTTTTTTGTCTTTATTTTTTGTAGAAATAAATAATGATCTTATTTTCTTATTCTCTTATATAAGTGGTTTTTGATTTAGCCTATAGAAAAAAGTTGGGGTACACATACAATTTATAATTTTTGTTTACTTTCTTGGAATCTGGAAAATATATATCAAATAATTATTTTTCATTATTTGAGTAATTTCTCTTCTTCTTTTTTTGTCCCTTTTTTGGTCTTTATTTTTTATGGTCATGTTAGTTTGTTATCCTTTTTTTTTTTTTGTGTATTATAATTTATATATTATTTTTATTTAAGTTCTCAAAGTAGCTTATATATATTTTTTATTATTTTTTTAACATTATATATACAAATAATGATCGTAAGAATAATCTCTATTTGACAGAACGTATTCCTATATGTATAAATTTCATTGGAACCATAGAAAGTAAATTTTCCTATTATGAGTATATTTCGTTTGTTGTTGGTCATTTGTCTTATTTTTTTTATTTTTTTTCCTTATTTGATGTTATAATTTATATACAAAAAATACAGTTATTTTATATTATAGAAGTATTTTTCCAAATTCTAGCTGTTTATTGTCTGTTTTCGTATTTTGTCTTTATTTTGTATTCTAATTTATATATTATTTTTATTTATGTTATAAAAGTAGTTTTTTGTTTTAACCTTATATATGCAAAGGATCGTCGGAAAAAAAAAAAAAAAAAAAAAAAAAAAAAAAAAAAAAAAAAAATCTTTGTTAGACATAACTTCTTCTTATACCTAGAGGCTTTGAATTGATTGTAATTGGAGAAAACATACAATAATATATATATACTATGAGTATTTTCAATTTTTTTCGTTTGTCATCTGTTTTCATTTTTTGTCCTTATTTTATGTTCTAATTTATATATTATTGCTTATTTTGTGCTAAAAGGATTTTCTTTTATGATATATATGTGAAGGACGGTCCGAGAAAAAAAAAATTCTCATTTTGTCAGGACTTATTCCTATACCTATTAGTTTCATTGAAACCGAGAAAAATATACAAAAAATACAAATCTTACGTTTCAATTTTTTGTCCTTATTTTTTTTGTTTTAAATGCAGTTTCTTTTACGTTATACATGCAATATATACACACACACCTCTAGAATGTTGTATGAGTTACACTTCATTTCATATTGCCCTCAATTTTAAAGGTAATAATAAAATGATATTTATAAAAATGACAATAGAATATTTGGCTTCATGTTTGATGGTTTATAAATTGTTAATTATTCATTATTTGATTATGATGAGATCGAGTGCAATTTTCTTTAGTTTAAATATGTTAATTGTTAATAAAATTTTCTTTTGGATTTCTTTTGTAAATATTGAATACAAGTTATAGCAATCATGTGAGTACACTATTTTGTTTTTTATTTTTGTGAATTCCTATATTATGTAAAATGTCTCTTGAATTAACGTCTATAAAAATTGAATAATGTGATTACTTAAAAGAAAATAAAAAAATAAAAAAATTGAATACATGTAAATGTAACGTTTTTATTTGTTATGCAGTTTTAGTTAGTAAAAACCCGGGCATGATGCGGGTTACATGCTAGTTAAATTTAAAAACAAAATAAACTATTGCTGTCACATATGGGTAGGTTTTAAAAGGCGTATATCGCAAAAAGAAAAAAAAAAATAATCAAAATAAAATCAAAATCAAAATAAAAATAAAACCAAAATCAAAATCCAAGAGAACCACAACATGTCTAGTAGCTCAAATTAGTTTACTTTCTATTTGAATTGCACCACTCATTTGTGGGGTTCAAATGGCTTAAAGAATGCTATCAGTTACACAACTTTTTAATTTGTTAATTTGTAATTTGTAATTAAACTACAAATTAGCAAATTAATTCACACAACAAATGAAGTCTAAAAATGATTGTTATCTTCAACCCCCGAAAAGAAACCCTGCTGCCTGCTCTTCATTACCATCAAAAAATTTAAGGGCTTGTATGACTGCATCTCTTGCAAACCCTAGCTCAACAAGCTTTGCCACTTTGGCTTCAAAATCAGGTCCCTGCAGCCACATATATCACGTGAAATCTTTAGAGCAAATTAATTACAAAATATTATTCATTAATCAAGGTCAACAATTGGCTAATAAGACTAGACAAACAAGGTCAACTGTCAACGTGATGGCAAACGGAGACAACATTCTCGCATAGACAGTTGCAGTCACGAACCAAACCAGTTCTACATAATATATAGCACGGCCTCCTTGTGTCATCCCAAATGTCGTGTGACTTTTAAAATCACAATTGAATCAAGATTCAATAATAATTATTTCAAATTCAATGGTGATTTTAAAAACATCATGACATTTGAGAAGACACAAAAAGGACGACTCTAGTCCTCCTTATAGCACTACTCATTCTTGACAACAAATTTACCTGGGTCGAATCACCGCGAGACCCTCCTGTAAGCAAAAGAAGACAAAATAAAAGATTATAACTAAATTTGTCTAGCCAAAACAAATGCAGAATCAAGTCTCCTATAGCAAATAAACCCGTGACTGACCAGAAGATTGACCTCCTAATGGGACATTAGCATTCCTCTCTACTGTTCCTGATGTCACCTGAAGAATAACAACAGATAAAAACAAAAATTATAGAGGGCAAAGTGGTATGTACTCATTTCCAATATAAATCACCAAATACACACAGAAAAAGGAAAAGAAAATAACACGTGCACAAAACATCCTTAAATCATGACCAGCCAGGCAGGCACCACTTCCATTTACAGTAATGACATTTGCCTAGTAGATCGCGTAGATACGGCTAGCATTTAGGCTTTTCAAGCCACCTTCTAGGACATGGCCACCATCTCCAAGCATGGGCTTATGTTAACCAATAACAACCAAAGAAATCCTAGCCCCCAGATTAAGGAAGGAATTTGTTTAGATAAACGTGACTTTCGAATTGGCCAATAATTTCCCTCTGATTGTAAGCAACAATGGAAGAAATAGGAGGGGTTGGAGAACCAAGAAATGATTTAGGAAATATATGTCCAAGATCAAGTGCCTTCCTAGATTTAGGAACCCTCCATCATGCAAAACAAACTTATGAACACAACTGATGTGGGGTCGTATTAAAAAGACAAGTTCCCACACTAAAAAGTCCTTAGGGGGTACTTTGTGAAATTCTCATTTTACTCAACTTGTAAATTACCGCCAAAAGGAGATAAAATATAGCCAATTTTCAGCTTCTCTTCTAGAATATATTTTCGCTCTTGCACACAGGCAAGAAGCAACTGCTTTTAAAAAGTTTTGCCATCCTTAAATGCAATGCATGACCCCAGATTACTGACCCTGTGACCCATATAGTTCTTCTACAGGTTATTTGCAAAATGGAATGTCCATTAAATGTTTTACTGTTTAAAAAACCAGAATTTATCACCGAGCACATTGATTTAAATCATAGGACAAAAGCTCATCATCAAGAAAAGTTTCTCTGGAAAAAGCATGTGATTAAAAGTCTACTTACTGGGGCTTGTGAGCTGGATGCTTGCTTGGAGTACCTTTCTTCATCAAGAAAGCGTGATGGGATGTCTTTTTCTGAAAATAAAGCATACTTAAATTTATTTATTTATTTTCAAAAGTTTGACCATTATAGATATCCAGGTGAGTTGCAAATAAAGATATTGAAGCATAACTGCAGAACTTGGTTGTTATTGAACAGAGAGCAACAACAGTTAAGCAATCAAGTACATGCAGAGATTAGAAGACAAACCTTGCAAGAATGGTACAGAAACTTCTCCACCACCAACTCTCAAAACATTCTCCTTTAAATCTATACTGCACTGTGGATATTGGCCAAGTCAGAAAAGGATAACAAATCTGGATAACTTCATTAATTAGAACCAAGGAAATGGACAAGTATATCATATATTACACCGAGAATGCTACCTGGTGCTTACGGAGCATATCCAGCCCAAAGAGGAATTCCATATTGGGAGAATCCAGTACCGTAAATGAGCAAGGGTAAAATATACTGCCGATCTACAGCAAGAAAGAAGTAAACAAAGAAGTTGCACCCGGCATTAAGCATGATTAAGAGATTACATTGTTAAAGAAAAGTCTGTCACCAAAGTGACACTAATAATGTTAATTCCCAAGAGATTGCACTAGAATCAATCCTCAATCAAACCCTTAAATATTTCTGTGACAGTTGAATGAGAGACAGCAAAGTCCAGAGGCAATTGAAAAGGCAAATGCAGACACATAAGGATCAAGCACATGCACATCAATAAATGGACACACAAGCAGGGAAAAAGAGACACAGAAATAGAGGCCTCCTAGTACCCAGAATGCAATGCATGTCAAATATTCTTAATCAGTGTTTCAGATGATACAACTAGAAGAACGAAAAAAAAAAAAATACAAATTTATGGAGATAAAACGGCATTGAATTTGATTTCTCATGTAAGCAGCACCAAAATTAAGCAGCGCAAAATTATTACTAGAAGATAACTGGATATATCACCTTGATTGGAGCTACATGAATACGACCCAATATCTCTGACTGACCAACTCCATGAGCAATGCCCTTATAACGTTGATCTAAAAGCCTCAACAATCTGGAAGACACCATGGCCACAAAAAACATAAGAGCAGGCTTTCCCATTTCAAACACTTCTCGTGCTATAAATTCTACTTCTAATAAGAGAACTTTAGGAAAAATGTTCAATCAACAAAACTGTCCTCCTCTAAATGGAGTTGGGGGTGGGGGGACTATTTGAAGAATAGGTAAACTGGTAAAAGATAAAGCAGTAACTAAAGATATAACAGGTTTATTAAGGTGGTTTCATAAACACCTCCTGTCTCCCTGATGCAAACAATAATCTATTAGGCAATATGCCAAGCACCACCGACTTGAGTTTGATTGGCCCTTGAATTGCTAATATAAACCTGTATATATTACTATGAGAGAGAGAAGTGGATATAAATGCATGCACAAATGTGAATTACACACGTCTATATATGTATGGATATTAATGTCCAAATGTATATGCTTTTAAAGTTGCAAACTGAAACCTGCTTGCATCACCAGACACCATATAAAGGTGCTTATATATGAATCCATGTGTAAATTGCATGACTACCACAATAGGTATAATAGTTTATTCCCACGTCTACATCTCTTGATATTCTATTTACTTTAACCATGTAACGTAACTTGTATAGTGAGGAATGATATCACGACTTTCAGTGTAAAGCAAATAACAGGCAATCAGATATAAAATAGCACATACCCACAACGCTCAGCACAGCTTTTCGATATTATTGTTGATTGGGCTCCACTGTCAACAAATGCCTGAAACATAGTGAAAATAAGTTTGCAGACCAAGTATTTACTTAGTTCCCAATCAACAGAAGGGTAGAACTAACAAGATAATATAAAAGGGGATCCATAATTCAAATGACTCCAATATTAATACAATGCATATCAGATGCCTGCATAAATCCCATTTAATGGGTCTGAATGAGTTCACTCTAAGCTCTTTCAGTATCAAGTTACCTTCAATGGGACACCATTAACCTCCATGTCAACATACAACATAACCTGAAGAGTTGCATAAGAAACTTTGAAATTAATATCAAAAGAAACAAAAGAAAAGGCACGCGCGCAGCGGGGGGGTGTAATTATTAGTGGATACAAGAGGTTGAAGATGATACATACCACCCTTGCAAATGCTTCAGGGTTATGTTCCAGGGCAGCTTGCCAGTTTTCATCAATTCCTTTCTGCAAAGAACTTAGAAATCTTGTCAAAAGTAAAGCAATGTATATGCTATTTTTCTGTAAACAAACGCATAATAGGAGAATATTGATTTTATAAGTACATTACAAGTACAATTACAATATACCACAAGTATTAAAGAGTAAAGAAATTACAGAGTTGCAAGCAATGAATCAGTTAATGTCCAAATCAAAGAACGAGCTTTTATCCTAATATTATGAATCCATATAGTAAGTGTTACAAAAGAAATCACCGTTTTAACAATCAAATATTAGTTTCTACCATCAACATGCACATTCCTACTCTCTTTTTTTTTTCTTTTTCTTTTTTTTAAGTAATTGGCCCCAAGGGAAGGGGGAAGAGAAATTCGAACCAGTGACTTCCATTTCACGAGACGTGGTCCCCAGCCGAATGACCTACTCCTTGAGGTTAATGCACATTCCTACTCTTACAAATTACTGAAATTCATCCTACAATAGGCTTACAAATCACGACTTCTAGAATGTAGAGCCATTGTGGGTGGATGGTTGCTCTCAACTGTTCTCATTTTTCTAATTTTCAAGATTTTCTAGATTTGTGTTCTTCCTATTCTCCCTAATTGGGTGTCCCTCTTGTATATTCCTTGTGCACTAGGTCCCCCCGCCCCCCCCACTCTCCCAGGCGGGCGGCTTCTAATAAGAAATTACTTTTAAAAAAAAAAAAAAAAAAGTGGAGCCAACCCTAATGTTGGTCAGAGAAAAAAATGTTTTTAGTCACATAACAATTCAATGAAGAAATTTAAATTAAGCAAAGAATCCAAAGGCATAAAAGTTCGCCAGTAATTAATCCACACCAGCAAGGGTTAACCAATCCCAGGGATGTGTAAGAAAAATAAATATCACAGAGAAGTGGGACAGACGTTTCAAGAGACCACAGGGAGCAAAGCCACTTGCAAACATCATTCTTAAGGTTAGAATCTTAGCGCAATAAACTAATATAAATTCTGCAATTATAATGACCTAAAGGTTTTAACGGAATGACAATGACACAGAACTCAAGAGTAGAAAGAAGAGCTCTTTCTTTTTCTTCTCCACCCCCCCCCCCCCCCCCTTATTCAATGCTAAACAAGACCAAACTTATGACCTACCCCAGCCCCAGCCATCTAGTTGATCCCCTGAGCCAAGGCTTCAGGGAGAGAAAACCTTTTTATCAAATAATCACTGGTGAAGCTGCCACATATGACAGAGAAAGAACACTGACCTGGCGAATTGCAGCTTCAATTTTCTTTTGTGCTTCAACATCAAAAGGATCTGCATAAAGAAGGGCCTATATCGCACAATAAAAAGGACATATAAATCAGCTTCTCCATCAAATAATTGCCACCAAATTAAATTAATCATGTAAAAACTTCAAAGCTTGTAAGCAGCTTCTCCATCTAATAATTGCTGTTAAAATAAATTAATCATGTAAGAACTTCAAATATTGCCGTGAACAGTAAATTGTAAGTACACAAAAACATATAACCACAAAGACCGACTGGAGCAATACTTAAATGTAATAACAATTTAACCAATGTGACGTAACCTATATAAAGGCCAAGGAAAGATAAGAGTTGGAGCCCCCAACATGCAACTTACAAGCTCCTCTTCTTGTTGATGTCGTAATTCAGATTTTTGTTTATGACGCTGTCGTAAAAGGTCTTGCATTCTATTGAGATCATTTCCTAGAATAACTTGTGCTAATTCAGGATCAGCCTATAAATTCAATATAAAAGATAGATTGTCAGAAACTCACTAGTAAATAATATAGATTATACAATTAAGAACAAGTTTCAATGATTGAAAAATACCAAACAAATATTTAAAATTTTCACATTTGATTTTAAATCAACTGCTCCCCCACAGCATTTCCAAAAAAGAATCAAGTTCAAAGCAATTTCCAAAACCATGTCTCTGATAGGTTTCAATTCCTATTAGGAAATTTTGACAGCAATAGAAGCGCTGGATTTTTTTCTTTAAGAAAAAAAGGGACTACGAGTTGAAGAACAAATAATATTAGAACCAAGCTAGGACTTAAGCTTACAGAGTTTATCTGATTGCAGATTTTTTTCTTAACAGAAAGAAACTATTTACATGCTGCAAATCCCATTAGAAAAGCAAAGAATAACTTTGACGGAAAAGAAAAACCACTGTTTTACCTGAAACAACTGAGCCATAACATTAGAGTCGTTTCGAATGTGCTGCTGGAAAGCTCCAGGGTTCACAGCAGACCCATCTGGGTTGAAGCTCAAATTATTGGTAGATGCACTGAAATAAATTCAAATTGTGAGAGTTAAATAGAATAAGCCTTCAGATTCTGATTCAAAACATTATGGTTATTTGGATACAAATAACCCAATAAAAAAAATGCAAAACTTAACCATAAGATAAAAGTGAAGTGATTTACACGAGACGTCAAAAAACTAAGCCACAACTAAAATGTTGTCTTATTGCGCTTCGTGAGACACACAGACTTTCTGTTACATCAGATTTATTAAACGGTTCACAGAGAATAAGTTAAACTTTCTCAGAAAATAATATCAATATAACATCTTTTCTAATTACAGTGGAGTAATTATCAGCCTGGTTTGCTGAGGATCAGCTCTACACAATCTTGGGTTCCCATATTTCTCAAGCCAACATGGATGAGGACAATGAGATGTTGTTGGGCTGCTAAATCTTAGAAACATAGCTATTCTTTTTAAAATTCTTATAAAGGACAATAAAGGTATGGGTTTCCCCAACATTAAAGCCTAACAAAGCAATGTAATTCAAAAATGGAAAAATATATATACCTGGGTGCAACATTGGGGATCATCATCACCAAGTCTTCATCTTTTACACCTAATGCACTTAATTTCTCAAAATTCCTCATCTCCTTTCCATTATACAGCAGCTGCTGTTGCTGAAGCGGCACACTTGACTGCTCATTAGCACCATCAAATCAAATTTAAACAGTAATAAACATAAACTATATACTCAGAAAAATAAGGTAACCAACCTGACTGCATACACACACGCATACATGCATATATTATAATTTCAATTTTTCAGATTGCGTTTATAATCCAATTCTGTGAAATTTGGCTGAGTAAACGATACTGATGAAGTAGTGGAAGATCTAAAACCCAAAATCTCAATCTATTTCCCTCCCCATATTTTCTTAGCAACCAAGCACCGCATAACATCCAATAAAGAAATAACATATCAAATAGATCTCACCTCCACTTCAAGCAAAGCCTTCACGTTTTCAACCTAGTACGACAAACCCAAATGTAAAAATTAAGAAAAAGAAAGAAAAAAACTAGCAATCAATCAATTGGTGTGTATTTGCACACACATACACATACACATACACATACACATACACATACGTGTATGCACACATGCATTCATGTATGATGTGTGCACGCACGAAGACAGGGTTTTGAAGAGTTACAGATTCGTTTGGATCGACGTCCAGGGTAATGATTTGTTCGTCCGCTGTCATTACAGTGATCTTCATCTTCTTCTCTTTCCTCTTAATCTGACTGGATCTCTCTTTTCTCTCTGTGAGTCTCTGTCTCTTTTTTCTGAGTTGGTTGTGCTTTCGGAATTTGGACCAAACAAAACGCTTTGTGGTTTCTTAGTCCACGAGGTTTTTGTTGTCGTCGTCGAAGTAGGAAGCTAAGGAACCTAGATATATAATTGATGACCTCAACTCGGTTTTCTTTAGAGTTTAGATAAGTAGGACTCGTTCAGTCAAGTTCTGTCCAGTACTTAAAGTAATTCTTATCAAATTCTACTACTTAATATTTTCTTTTTTCGAATTAAATTATTAAAACGTTACCACGTTGATGTACTGGATTACCGAATGGTCCGTTGGGGCTGGGCAGTCTGTGGTGACACTTTGGGCCTGGATAGTGTTGTGAAAATTATCATTTCCAAAACTCGAGTGAACCTATGACCGAGCTCTGGGCCCAGCCGGTTGAGAAAGACCCATGAAGACCCAGTCGATCGTCACGGTCTTGGATACTCCTCAAAGAATCTCAATAATATCCTTTGGCTACCAGAACCAATGGCTGATACAGTTGATACGTCTCGAAACATTATTGTCCCAAGAACACGAGAATAACGCATACGGAATGCCCATATCTAGTTGGTCTAGGGAACAGATTTATTGGGACTACCACGAGGCAATATGGATGAGATATGCTTAAATACCTATCCCGTTATTACAGCCGGGATTTATGAGATAAAATCTTATTCATAATTCCTATAAAGGCGCAAAAGGACTCTATCCCAAATATTTCGGGATAAGCTCTTATATCCCACAAGATATGGGATAAGAGCTCTAATCGAACTCGGTTGATATTAGTCCTACCCGAACTAGGGATTATAATCCTAATTAAACTATGATTTGAGTACTCCTAAATGTATCAGAACTACATGCCTATAAATAGGACCCTACTCCAAGTATCAAAATTCTCTGATCTCTCTGATATTCACGTGCTCTCATATTTCTATATATTTGTCTATTCAAATCTATCTTAGGCATCGGAATGAGACTTCGTTGGCACACCCGACAAGCTTTTGTATTGATCTAATTTTCTTGTAGGTGTTTGAGAGAATGCATAAAAATATGACACATCACCATACCAAAAACTATACCAACATAAGTAACAAAGTCCTTAAAAGTCCAAAGCCCGACAAATCTCGGGATGGCAACGAGATCCTACCTGCATCAAACCATCCCCGAGAAGTATGCCCATTTGGGAGTGAAGAAGTAGAGAATGTTCGGCCACTCCCATGCCACGATAGGTTGCACACCCCTACTCGGACTAACTTCCTGAGATTCTATTTCACACGATGCATAACCATTAAGAATCATGGCTTAACTTCACCATTATTCTTGAGGAAACCATCCATAACTAAAACTACCAAGTGGGGGAGAGAAGTCTACCTAACGCTCAACAATATGATCTCTAGGCCAAATTTTTAAAAGTTACAAGAGAAAACTTCACTTATAATCCCTAATATTTCATCACTTTTGAAAAAAGTGAATGATGAACATTATTCAATTGATGAAACTATACTTCAAGGGATTACTTTCTCTTTCATAAAGGAAACTATGGAATCACCCCTCCCTCTTAATTTTAAAATCCCCGTGTTGATTCATATGATGGGTCTAAGGATATGGTGGACCACATTGGAACATATAAATCTCACATTCTCCTACAAGGGGCATCGAACGAAATTGTGTGTCGGACCTTCCCGATTACATGGCCCGTTAAAAGATGGTTCGACAATCTTCAATCGAGTTCCATAGGGTCATTTACTAAATTGGGTAAACGCTTTATTACCCAGTTCATTGTCGAACAAAGGCAACACGATTAACATATCTTCACACCTTTAAACATGGTGAAATTGAGTTACCAGTTCATTTGACTTGCAATGATGCGTTGGACATGAAGACCTAAAGCTGGCTTGTTGGAAGGAATAGCCAATTGGGGTGAAGATGGACCCAGAGGCTAGGCAGAAAAATTCCCATAATGGCCCCAACTTTGCTGTCTACCAAAAGAATACGTAGTGGCAGTGTGAAAAGGACATTTGGAGCTATAGATATACTCTTCCTAGAGCTTAGTGAGGCCAAAGGCAACCACGAGGCTTGTGGGGTTTAACATTCGCACTGGAACTGCGAATGTCATCCTTCAATCCACTGAGAAAACAACTCAGTCTGTTCTTCTTAAATATTCCACGTAGCTGATTCGTGAGGGCCTTGAATTGAGTGGTATATTTTGCCACATATGAGGATTGCCGCAACCGCATCAAAGCTTCAATGGAGTTGTCATAAACCGGCCTAAAACGAGTGAGGAGAGCCTGCACAAAGGCGTCCCACGTTGGAAATTGCTCGGACTTGTCGGCGTCCTGAAACCAAATGAGAGCCTCCCATTCCATATGGAAAAAAGGCCATACGGATCCGTTGGTAGAGTAGAGTTTGGTAATATTCAAAAAAATTGATTAACCTTATAAGTCCATCCTACTAGATTTTCATCGTTGAAATGGGGAAAGTCGAGTTGCAAGGGACGAGACTGGAGCATTCTATCCCCTGGAGGAAGATCATGGTTAGCCTCAAACGGAGCATGGCGATCATCCTGATGGTCCAAAGGAGGCCTATCTGGAGGTGGCTGAATTTGGGTGGTGACCAAGGTACAGATCATCTCCGACATCTTAGTGAGCTACTGCTGGAAGGTCGTATCATGGGTGAGCTGTTGTTGCTGGAAAGTGGTGGTGGTGTTGTGTTGCTAGAGGATAGCGACCTGGCATTCCTATAAGGATTCTGAAAGTTGAAACAACCTGGTTCCTTCGGCCATGGAGAAAGGAAGAGAGAGAGAGAGAGAGAGAGAGAGAAAAGAAGTTTGTGGAAGCAATGGGCGAGGAAGGAACGACTTTGATACCAGTTGTAAAGGGGTTTTTGAGTAACCAAGGATTAATAGTGGAAAAAGGGGTTGAAGAAGAAGAAGAAATGATGAATAGTACTGTAATTGAAATATAGAGCACTTCGAGAGGCCCAATCTCTCCAAAGGTAAGTTTACAATTTCATTCTTAATCTCCCTTTCCCTCTCCTGCTGCACTTATTATACATACTATTTGGATATAATCTTTCTAACCAACTAACATCCATACTCTCTCTCTTCCAAACGACTAACAATAAGGAATATTGAATTAGGGCAGAAAGGTAAATTAACATCTACATAACAATTTATAGAACTTCTGGAATCCTCTACACAGCTGACCCAAGCTGATCCCTTCCACGTCATCATTCCTCTACACCATGGCTGAAGGTTGAAGATGACCCAAGGTAGACCCATGACATTCGATCTCCAGAGGCAGTTGAAGAGTTTGATTAGTTAGTAGCTTAATAATTTTACCAATCGTCGATTGCCAAAGTTAGTATAAAAGGAAATTTGTAGTAAAAATTGTACCATACCAAACATTTTTTCATAATGAGTTAAGTAAATAATAAATGAACATTAAAAAATTCCACGAGCCTGAATAAAAATGAAAAAAAGAAGAAGACATGTTAGACATTAACCCCCGGGATTTGATTCATACACAACACCATCACAACAACCCCTCATATGAGGGGTTGTTGTGTGGTTGTTGTGATGATGTTATAAATTTAACATTTTCCTTAATCTCCTATCTCCTACTCATTGGGAAATGATCAAAACACTCACAATGCACAACAATGACACAACACCAAAGCACATTGGGGTGGGGTCCACACATTGGGTCCCACCCTAATGTGCCTGGGGAGTGATAGTTGTACACCTAGTGTACAACAAATGCACAATACCCCTTCACAAGGGGTGGGTCCCACAGTGTGTGGGGGCCACCCCTTGTGAAGGGGTGTTGTACATTTGTTGTACACTTGGTGTACAACTATCATTATTCAATGTACCTAGGTGTTGTACCATTGTTGTGCACAAAGAGTGCAAGGATCACTCCCCCATACTCATTTGCACATGATCAAATTTCAAATTTATTATTGATTTTGTGAGA
This sequence comes from Alnus glutinosa, assembly GCF_958979055.1. Taxonomy (NCBI): domain Eukaryota; kingdom Viridiplantae; phylum Streptophyta; class Magnoliopsida; order Fagales; family Betulaceae; genus Alnus; species Alnus glutinosa. Next base: position 29,664,202 of record NC_084893.1, read on the forward strand.
CTCAATTTGATCCTTACAAATTTAATGATATATATGAAAATAAGATAAGTAAAAGATAGACATAATATATCTGAAAAGTTTTAAACCGTGATATTGTATGACTTTCCAAAGTTATAATCTCAAAAACATATTTAAACTCATAAGGCGATAAGAGTCATTATCCTAAAATCTTAAGAGCATAAACATGAAATTTTATTTTCCTATGTAAAGTTAAAAATGGTAATCTTAAAAAGCCAAAAAAAAACAGACAAAACGATGTCGAACGGCTTTTAGAAGCGGCTCGAAGAATTTCGATACCAAGCGTTTCCGAGGAAACATTGTCGTACAGCACGAGCATACACAGTCTACACCTTTTCCTTCCTTTCCTCATGCTTGGCCTCTGTCTCGGAGAGAGAGAGAGAGAGAGAGTGAAAGAGCCTCTCTTCTTTTCCTGGTGCTCTTCTTCTTCTTCTTCTTCTTCTTCGTCAGTGCCCAACGCACCTTTTTGTAGCTTCATTTACTGTCACGCATTTTCCCAATCCCTAAGCTCTCCCTCACCCGCAAACCACAAGCGAAAACCCTAAATTAATCTTTTTGTTTCAAGAAAGCAACCTATATACCGCTAATTCAATCCCTAATTAATATTTTTTTTATCAATTGGATTTAATTGACTGAGCGATTTCGTTAATTACTTCGATCGTGGCGACGATGGCGACCGGGCATGTGATCAAGCGGGCCAAGTACAAGACCTCGGCCAAAGGCCCTGGGACTCCTGGTGTATTGAAGATGGTACATAATGCCAGCATAAACTCCTAAATTTTTATTTATTTTTCTTATATTGTTTTGTTATTGATTAATGGATCTTAGCAAAAGAAACTATGAGCATAGTGTAAAATTTTATTATACATTAACTGCCAATACATAATGTTGTTTTGCACTCTATAGTTCGTTTGTGATATGATATGATGGTGATATACATAATGCTGTTATTAGGTCTAGCAGTGCTATTTTGCAATTTGGACTTTATTGATTGCTAATGGAGTTTCGGTTGATATGGCTCAAATTATTGTATGTAGTGTGATTTTAAAATTAGGAGCAACCATCACGTTATATGATGGCAATTGAAACGGTGTAGTGATTTTAGAGACTGTTGCTGCAGATAGAGGTCTGAAAATTTCATGAAAAAATGAATAATTCAATTCATACCATAGGTGTGTTAGGAAATTGTATATGCGTAACTAAGTAGAAGGACAAGGTTTTTTTGCAAGACAATCACTGACCGAACACACCTTTTTTTTTTTTTTGCAGTTAAAAATTTTATTTTGTTTTAAGAAAAGAAAAGAAAAGCGTGTGTATGATTGGCTAGGTGATGCGGGGATTTCTTATTATCGATTTCTTTGAATTTTTTCTAATTTTATTCATTTTTTTTTTTTTGTAGACTGAGAGCAAGGTTGTGTTCAAGCCGAATGATCCCACTTCAACCGCAAAGACTGATGTAGAGTTTAGATCAATAAAAGGTGTTTCATTGTTTTTTTATATGTTTTAGTCACGTCCAAAGTTATTTACCATTTAAGCACTTTGCTTGAGCGGCTTTTGTAACCATCATGGTGTGTGTTTTGGGTTTTTTTTTTTTTTTTTGGGGGTGGGGGGGGGGGGGGGGGGGGGGTGGGGTGGGGGTGGCTTCCCTGTAAATTGCCGATCCATTTTGAGAATCCATGTATATATCGTTTCATACTTTTTCTCTAGTATTCATGGCTTATATTTGTGTGATAAAGTTGTTGATGTCTTTCCTTCTTTGTTGTGAATATTCATTCAGGTCATAAAAACACTAAGGAGGGATCTAACAATCCACCATTGCTTAATCTCGCCCTTGATCAGGTTTTCCCTCATGTCAATAACTATCATGCAACACCTTTAAATGCTTAAGCCTCTAAGACATTTTATGTGCAACTACCCACCCATCATGGCTCAAGTGCCTTGAAAATTGGGGTTCGTACTTGACATAAGAGATACTTATGATAAATTGGCTGTGTCTTTACATTTATATAGTTTGTACTAAATGTTATTTTTCCCTCATTTTTTGTCATTGATGAAATATACGAATTTCTATTCTGTGCTATTCCAGGGCGGTAGTTACATTTTTGAGTTCGAAACTTTCTCAGATCTTCATGTTTGCCGAGAGTTTGTTGGTAAGTCTCAATTACATCTGCGATAGTGATTGAAGTTTCTTAGTCCATAATAATGTGCCATCAATCTTGTTCAAATGTTTAGACATTATATTAGGTCATAATAGTTGCTATGAATCTTCCCCTTTGTATTTGCATTTAAAGAATAACCTTTTGCAAGTGCTGATTGTAGGATTTTTTTTTTTTGGTGCTGATTGTAGGATTTTTTTTTTGGTGCTGATTGTAGGATCTTAAGAAGCATGTACCATTGTCTTTTCCTTGTCCATACTTTTCCATCTGCATTGCATTATTTTTGTGTAGTGAAAGTGATTATTCTGTTAATACTTGCATTTTGCATTGCTGGAAATTGTTTATCCTGAAGATGTGGCATCTGTTGCCTTATGAACAGCAAATACTCTTGCAAAATCGGGAGAGGCTGCGAAAGTGAAGTCCAGAGAGGCTGTGATAGCCACTTCTGATAAAACTGCGGTTACTTATTCTGATGAACAACTCAGTACAGCAGAAATGGAGCTTCGAATAAAGCTATTGCGAGAGAATAGGTAGATTTACTTTATTATACAAATGTAATAAAAACGCATTCTTTAGTATGACCTATTTGGTAGTGCTCCACCTCTTGCTTTATAATTTCCAGTCATCTTATTTTTATTTCTCATTTCTTAATTCTAATTCAGCTTTAGTTGAATCTAGATCTACTCTTGCTTTGGTTTTGAATACATATGATGCTGAAGCTATAAATATTATGATAAACGTTGGTTAATTCATATGCTAAGGAAAGTTAGATTTACACGTTTTAGGAATATTCCTATAAATCAGTATTGTTTTTTAGTGGACTTCTTGCTGTTGAATGTGGTTATTTTCGTACACCTTATAGTTTTCTTATTTTTGGATTCTTTATTTGTTGGTTGATGTCATTTTACTTTTACAGTGAGTTGCAGAAACTTCATAAGCAATTTGTGCTTGGTAATATCTTGACAGAATCTGAGTTCTGGGCTACAAGGAAGGTAATATTTTTTATTATTTATGTGATATGTAGCTTTTTGTTTAGCATTTGAAATTGGAGCTCCATATGATTAGAGCTTTTTATAGTCTTCCTATGGAAGATCTTCATTAGAACCTGTTGTTTCTGTTGATAATAGAATTATGTAACATTCCGATGGAAGACTTTGAATTAAAAGCTGTTATCATCTTAATAGGGTTTTGTAACATTTTATTCTCCTAAAATTTAATGCAGAGGTTGCTGGATGGAGACAGTGGCCGAAAGTCGAAGCAACTGGTTGGTTTTAAAAGTTCAATGATTCTAGATACAAGACCCCAGACTGATGGCCGGGTACGACATCTCTCTCTCTCTTTTGCATGTGTTGTGTTTGCATGGATATGCTCGTATTACAATGTGAGTATCTTATAGATCTAAACCAATTCTTTTGAGACAAGCCTTATGAATTATTGAATTTTCTTTTATTGGCAAGAGTAAATGTTTTTTTCCTTTACTAGTTGCATTTTGCTTGTGATTTTATTCATGGAAACTAATTATTCTTTTACTTCTTTTTCTTTCTTCTTTCGTATTTTCAGACAAACAAGGTTACATTCAATTTGACACCCGAGATCAAATATCAGGCATGGTTCTTTTATTTTTCTCTTTGGGTTTTGGTTTTCTAGGTGTTTGTTAGCAGCCAATTTTTCTGAGACCTATCCAAATATCTCTTAAGGATGTTAAACTTTTACGGCAATTTTTTTGTGAAATAGTTGGCTCAAGTTTCAGCATGGTTTTAAGCATTGGGATTGACTGCTATATTGGTAGTTGTTGATTGGTTTGATCGGGGTTCATAGATGATGATATTCAGAAATGATACAGGAAGAATCTAAATAAGAAGAAAGATAAGAACCAAACATCAGAACATGATTATAGATGCACATTAGTATTATACATTTTACAAAAGATGGATTTAGAACAAATTAGGGAAAAATACATTTTATTCCCCCAAAGTTTGACCACTTTTTCACTTTTGCTTCCGATGTTTAAAAAGTGGCAATGTACCCCAACCAAGAAATAATTAACGGAGTGCTTACATTGAAAATTTCAAAAACTCCGTTAATTATTTCTTGGTTGGGGTACATTGCCACTTTTTAAACATCGGAGGTAAAAGTGAAAATGTTGTCAAACTTTGGAGGGGTAAAATGTTTTTTTCCCAACAAATTATATGAAATCAAAATATTTGAAATCTTAATGAACTTGAAGATGTGGTAAGGATTTATTTGTTATAATATGGTTTTTTTTAATAGTATTATAGTTATATTGATTTATTTCAGTTCATGCATACTCTAATATTGAATTCTTAAGCTGCAAAGCTGCTGCCATTGTCTGAGATAAGACTTCATTAGTGTTTAACTATTGACATTTTTACTTATAAAAAAATTAAAAAAAAAACTGTTGACATTTCACATTTGTGTGGAAGGGAGCTGGCTTATTTATCATGGCACATCTTTATTCTGCTTACTTTTCCTTAGTGTCAATTCTTTATTTGTCTCGTTTCCTTGGTGTTAATTCTTTACTTGTCTTTCAGATTTTTGCTCTGAAACCAGCTGTTCAACAGGCATTTCTTAATCTTGTTCCTAGTAAGGTAGCGAGGGCATTGAAAAAATTTATTCTTTTCACTAATTATCAAGCAAGTTTACTTATCAGATGATTTTGTGAGACTTATTGTTAATTTTTCACTTACTTTGCTTTTGCTGGTGTTTTCTTGGTTGATTTTTGAATTCTAGATGACAGAAAGGGACTTCTGGACAAAATATTTTAGAGCTGAATATCTCCATAGTAGAAAAAATGCTGTTGCAGCCGCAGCAGAGGCTGCTGAAGACGAGGAGCTAGCCATTTTTCTGAAGGATGATGACATATTGGCAAGTGAAGCTCGGCGAAAGGTGCTCTCTCTGAGAAAGTTGGGATTTCCTTATTTTACTGGAATACTTCTGTGTCATTATTTTTTATGATTACTTGAGAGTACTTTTATAACTCCAATGGTATTCTTGTTGACAGATTCAACGGGTTGATCCAACTCTAGACATGGAAGCCGACCAAGGGGATGATTACATGCATCTCCCAGTATGTGGGATAAGACCATTCTTGTAATTTCCTTTAGTTGATGCATTTAAGTTCTCTCTCTCTCTCTTCTTTTTTTCTTGGGGAGGGGGTTCATATTTAGCCCAAATAATTTTCTTTTAATTTTTTTGACTCAAGCAAAGATGACAGGGAGATTTGTAATGAAGTAATTGGAAAATTCTGAAGTTACCATGGAGTCTTGATAGTGATTTCTATGGATTTACTACTTGATTTTGAAGTGGTCTAGCTAGTCTTGAATTTATATTTCATAATACAAAGTTACTGTTGTTTTAATAGCAGCTTTTGAACTCAAACTTGTACTGTTGGAGAAGCCATACTTCTTCCTCCTCCCCTTGCCCCTTCTTCTAATGGGATAAACAATATCATTTACATGACAAGATTCATGGTTGATAGTGTGTTATATCTGCATGTATAGAATTACTCAACCAGGGCAAGAAGGTCCCTAATTCATTTGCAAGGTAAAAGATGGATATTTTGTCTGACACTTTAAATAAATAGTGTGATTTGATTATTGCTTGTCCATTAGAATTTTGAGGGAGACGATAGGTAATATATGTTAAAAGTTGGAAAATATTTGCAGCTTCTATGATTCTTTCATACATGATATATGTACCATTGCTTCTCCAAAGAGTAGAAAATTAAAAAAATAATAATTTTGAAGCTCTCTTTTGTTTTCCTTATTAGATATGATCATGTACTTTTGATTTGTGGAAAATGGTTTGGGTGACTTTCCTTTGTCATTTTATCCGGTTGTATAAATGCAGGATCACGGGATTTTTCGTGATGGTAGCAAGGATATAACTGAATCACAGCATGAGCAATACAGGAGAACTTTCTTACAAGACCTTAACCGGCAAGGCGAGGTTGTTCTTGAAGGAAGAACTATAGGTATGGATCTCTCTTGAATTTATCTTTTTTTTCTTTTTCTTTTTTTAAAAAAAAAAACCATTTTATAAATAAATTACGTGTTTCTCTCAGAATTTCATTTTCTTTGAACAGTAATTTGATTGAAAAAAAAAAATTGCAGTTAGTTTAATTTGCTGAGTTTCCTTTTTATTTATTCACTTCCGGTAGATAAATTTGGTTTATAAACCTGAATGTAGATGTAGAGTTGGACGATCCAATGTCCGTAGCAGAAGCACTTGCACGTTCAAGACGGGGTTAGTGTGGTTTATTTTTGTTTCTTCCATTTGATTTTCCCCCCAAAACAAAAAAAGAAATGAACTCTTTCTTTCTTTATAGAACTTGCACTTATTCTTTTGCTGTTGTTGTGAAGAATCTGATGGGAATACCAAGGAGGAGAGAATTGATAGGATTTCTCGGATGACTGAGATGGAGGACCTTCAGGCACCTTACGATCATCCTTTTGCTCCACTTTGTATCAAGGTTGGATTTTGTCTTCATTTTACGATTCTTCGAAATTAATAGCATATAGATGTTTTACGTTGTGGTTTTCTAAAATCAGGATCCTCGTGATTACTTTGATTCTCAACAAGTTAATGCACTTAAAACTTCTGATGACGCACGAGCTGGAGCAGAACAATTGAGATGTAGCCTGAGTACTGAGGAAGCATATGGCTTTTTGAGGGGTTCAATATCTGAGATAAAGGCTACGGGATTGTGTGCTCCAATTGTCAGACCCGAGGTCGCTCTTACGGTAATAACCTTTGTTTCACATCAACTAAGATATTATATATGAGATCATGTATAACGTAAAAAAATAAAGGAAGGAAGGAAACAAAACGATATTAGATATGATATGCGATAAATATTTCATACTTTTAACTGTGTAATTTGTATGATTCAGGTCCTTAATGGATTGACCCAGAATATCTCAAGTACCAAATATCAGCTGGGAAAGAATGTTCAAGAGAGTATACTGGACAGGATGCCTATCACAACTAAGGAGGAATTGCTACATGTGAGTTGATGGGAATTTATTAAAATTATATATAGCTGCTTTTAGAAAAAAAAATTCCTAAACTTCGCTATTTATACTTGATTCCTTCCAGATTAAGCATGCCACATAAGAACACGTTTCCATGTGCTATTGTATATTTTATAAATCTTGGTTTCTTAGCAATATTAATGTTTATAAGAAGGGTTTTCTTTTTCCAGCATTGGATATCAATTCAAGAATTATTAAGGCACTTTTGGTCCTCATATCCAATCACTACATCGTACCTTTATGCCAAGGTAAGTGCTTTATTTGCATACTAGGGGTACGGCCTTTTCTTTTTTCAATAGAATCTTATAAAAAGAAAAAGTCAGTGCTGTATTTGTGAACATGAACAAGAGTCATTATGTCAGACACATTCGTTTATTTATTTTCCAGTATTTGTTTGTATGCAGAAGAGTCATAGATAGTACCATCAGCAAAACTACTTATAAGCCTCTTGGATGTAGCACAACTATAATTTTGCACACTGTTAAGTTGTAAAGGTAGGTTTCATACATTTATGGGCTAGATATTGTCAAATTAGAAGTTGTGGGAAGTTTCTTATTTATGGATCAAAGTTTCTGATTTTCTGAACCTTTCTGAATCAATTATCAAAAATCTTGTTCCTACTTTGAAATATTATAAAAGCCCAATCTTAGGATAATGGACTCTCTATGTCTTTTCAGTAGTATACTGGTTTAAGAACACTTGGCAAAAGAATATATCGGTTTAAGAATGTATGGGTTTCCCCGAACCATTATTAGCTGATAGAAGCGTATCGGCTGTGATTAAATGGTTTGGTTACACTTTGTGGTTCTTGAGGAGTCAAGAGGCATTCCTATATCTAGGCCACAGAATATAGTCAAGAAGCTTACCCTCAAATGTGATAATGGTTAAAATGAGGATACTGAATGCATAATAGCATTTCAATTTGCTTTTCAGAAGTTTTAGAATATGAATTACCTTTTATTCACTAAAAGGGAAAAGGGAAACTGTACAAGGATATTTTCACTCGTTTACGGGATATAGTAGTCTTTTGATTGGATTGAGTCAGCATGCCTATTGCCTTGTTCATTTGGTGATTGATGTGCAGGTGAGCAGATTGAAGGATGCCATGTCAAAAATATATCCACAGCTGGAGGTACTCTTTAATATAGAATGTTCATGGTTATTTTCTTCATCTCATCGCTAGCATATAGACAATCTTTACTACCTTTAACTTTTTAGAGGACTTGGAATCCTCACGGCTGTTTTAAGTTAATTTTGCCCATTTGGTGACCGCATCTCAAGGTTACACATAATTTGGTGATATTGCATTAATTTTGTTGTTCAAGTAAGAATGCTGACAAATGCATGGTCAAACTTTACCCTTGTCTTATATATTTGTAATATTAGTGTCTCAATTTCCCATCTTAAAAAAAGACAGCTTCTTGATTTCCTTGTGCAAGGTAACAAATATTCTTCTTAAGAAGAATGTCAACATGTGAAGATCAGCTGGTAACAGTTTGCTCCATGATAGTTGTAGGAAAAAGTAATTTTTTTTTATTTTTTTATTTTTTCACTTAGATTGGTTTCGCAAAGCTCAACAATGAAGTTTGGTTTCTTTATTAAGGCAGGGATGTCTTGGGTGTTGCTCGAGTTTTCACTGCAGAGCTGCATCCTTGAAAAGGAGAAAATGATTTTCATGTCGCACAGCTTAGTTGTGAAAATCACCCTCTGGTGCCACACTATTCTTTTTAATAAGATCCCCCTTTTGGTTGGGCAGTGTGATGGTTCCACCAAGACATTGTTTGAAGGAGTGTACTAAAGGATTCTTGTTTCTTCAGTCCTTGTCTGTCATTTTCTTAGTACCAAATTAATTTGACTGAAAGGGGCTAGAAAAGTAAAAATAAGTAAACAATTAAGAATGTTATGGAACAAACTTACATAGTGCTGCTGTGAGGACAAGTTCTTACTGATTTTTTTTCTTCTCAATATTGTGTTGGTTAGTGAACAGAAGTTTTTGTTGAAATGAATCTTTATTATTATTATTATTATTAATTTTTTTTCACATTATGTTTTGTGACAATTTTGGAGGGGAACTGCAGTAAAATATCCATTTCATAAATTCTGTTTCATCTTGATCTATTTTAACAAATTTAGCATGATTAATTTATTAATTTATTTATTTTTATTTTTATTTTTTATAAGTAAAAGAATTTCAATAAAATTCAAAGAGCTTACACAGTACAGTACATAAGAAGTATACATGAATCATGTTTTTTTTTTTTTTTATAAGTGATTGCAATTTATAAAAAAAACGCGCAGAGGGGCGCAATCCTTATACAAGGGAAGTATACAAGAAAACCCTTAAAAGGGACGAACATAGAATAAATTTAAAAAGTCTACATAAGTAAAAGCACTCAAACTATGATGAGGCGCTATCCAACTATATAACGTATCGAGCAAGAAGTATACATGAATCATGTTATCATGTCTTTTCTTTGTTTCTGGAAACATTGGATGTTTGTTTTTTCTTGACCTCTTTTTGGTGGGGGTGTCTGTTGCTCCTTCCTGCTGGGGTTCAGTTTTGCATATTCTTTTCGTCAACATTGTATTTTATTCTTTAATCAAATTTCAGGAATTAAAGGAGTCCGTGCCCTCAGACCTCCGCCACCAGGTTTTCCTCCTTGTTCGTCCTATGCATCAGGTAAGTGCTTGTCTTCCGTACTCAATTTGACTGCTAAAGCCAGTGGTAGCCAGTCACATATTCTGTTGGCCCGCGTGTACTCTTGATGTTTCTTCCCTCTCCTTTCCATACCAACACAATCAAACTAAACAAATCAATTAATACTATAATTGAAGCATCCGTGTGCATACTGGATGATTTATTTTTGGGTCGGGACTCGAGTTGGTGTTCGTAGTTGCATACATTTGATGGCTGAAGCTCACGGCCAAAGACCATATTGGTGCAGGCTCTAGATGCTGCTTTTCAACATTACGAATCAGATTTGCAGAAGAGATCAGCAAAGAGTGGGGAGAAACCAAACGGATACATCTAGGAGAATAATACCACCCTTGTCGGCTACATCTAATCAGGCAGTAACATTCTTTGCTGTCCCTATCTTATAGCAGTCATATATACTCTACATGACATCAATTTTGCTCTGAGCTTATATCGGATTGAGATCATCTTCATCAGAAAATAGCAAAAAGTTGAAAGCTTGAAACTTGACGACCGACTGTTTGCCTCACTTGAAGACCTACTATTGCCTTGTTGCTGCACCTCCTGATCAGAACGCAAATCCTGTATGTTTCTAGCAGTTAAGGCCCCACTTTAAATGTTTTGTTACTGTTAAATGCCATTTGGTTATAATAATGTTATATTGGGATGTTAATTGCCAAGAATTTTGTTGGTTAAGGCTGAATTTGCATTGTACTCTTGATTGGTTACTTGTAATTTAAAATGCTAATCCATTCTCGATAACTGGTCCATCGTGTGTTTTTTCTCTGGGTTTGTTTGAGACTGACGTCAAGAAATACTTTTCATGAGTTTAAATTTTAACACGAGTAATTAACTAGTTTAGCTTAAGAGGAGTGATTGGTACAACTGTTGTGCACCACTCTAGAGATATGGGATGAGTCTTATGTGGGACTCATGTGGTAGAACCCACCACATGGGATCCACCCTATATCTCTAAGACCTTGCACAACAGTTACACAACTGTTCTGCAAGAGTCATTTTCCTCAGCTTAAAGCATTTTTACCTGGTTAGCGGAAGGTTATTTTTGCTAGCCGGTTGGCTAGTCGGTATGCAACTAGTGGTTACATTTGGCTAGCTAGCCCAAAATTTAGGGTATGTTTGGCAAGTGAGTGAAGAGAATAGAGTAGGGGGGAAAGAATTTTTGAGTTAGTAAAAAGTTATAGATGTGATATAAGTAAAAATAATTTGTATGGAAAAGTGAAAAAGTTTTATATTGTAGTGGATTTTTTTTATTTGAATAATAAAAAAAAAATTATTGATGTGATATAAAAAGTGAAAAAAGTTAGAATGTTTTGATGTCGATTGTTTTTGAAAAATGGAAATGTTTTTCCTAACGCGCACTACTTTGCACTCTTCAAACACTTGCCAAACGATGCCTTAGTCATGCTTGCCAAATGTTAAAAAAAAAAAAAAAAAAAAAAAACCAACATATTTTTCCTAATAAAACATGCACGTGACTTTGAAATGTAGATGTTTTGTAAATGAAATAATATTTAATTAAAATAGTGAAAGTTGATAGTTAAAATAAAAGGTGAGATTGAGTACTCATTGGATTTTATTAGTCAAAACAGCTAAAAAATTATTTTTTACTATGTTAACTATCCACTTTTTTAAACTACCAATTTTCATTTCATTTCAACTATTCACTTTTACTATTATATTTAAATATTATTTTTTAAAGATTTCATTATTCTTTTTCTAACGGTCATTTTATCGAGTATTTGTTTTATTTTAACGGTTATATTTTAAATATTCGTCTTATCCTAACGGTCATATTTTTAAAAATTTTGTTTTATCCTAACGGTCATATTTTTCAAATAATTTCTTTTATCCTAATGGTCATATTTTTCAAAAAATATCATATCCTTTCAATATAAAAAAACGTTAAGATAAGAAATTAAAAAAAAAAAAAAAAAAAAAAAAAAAAAAAAAGAGAAATGAACTTTTGCTTTGAGTGTAAAAATAAATAATATAAAAAAAGGGGGAGATAAATTTATTCTTTCTTATTCATTTGTTCACTCAACAAACAAAAATTACTATTTTGTTAAGGCTATTGGGGATTTTTTTTTTTTTTTTTTTTTTTGTAGTTTTTAGTGATTTGGCTAACAAAAAATAGATTAAAAAAAATCTAGTTTGGTAAGTCTAGTAGGAATCGTGTTTAGTTTTACGCCTGGAATCCTCATACTTCTTTTTCCAAAATGATGCGTCTTTAGAATATGTAAAGATGCATTATGTAAGAATACATGTTTTAAAAACATGTCATAATGATGATGATTACAATTTATAGAGTCTCCTTGCATGATGCTGATCATCATAATCCATTATTAAGATTTGAAAGACATATTTGTTGGAAAATTAATGGCAAATAAATAAATAATTGATTACAAAAAACTATAACGCATTATAAAAATATTGGCAAGCATATATTTCAAAAAAAAAAAAAAAACAACAACGAACCAGTCCATAACACAGATCAAGACTCAAGAAATTATCCATGTACATACAAAAGAAAAGAGGATAGAATTGGAAGAGGGAAAAGAAGAAAGGCATTATCAAATCAACATAAAATCCCAAGAATCATTCCAAATCCTTTAACAATATTGCAAATGCCCAGATGAAAATTTAAAAAAGAAAAAGAAAATCCTAGTAAATGGTAAAACAAGAATACATGATGCAGTCAATCGGAGATTACACACAGCTAGGTAGCATGAATCAAGGAGCAGGAGCTGGGAAACCAAAGAAGGGCCTTCCACAGAGACTCCCATTGATATTGGGATCGCAGAGATCCACGGTGTCCTTCAGCTTGTGGAACCCGTTCTTGAACACCCCGAACCCGAACAGACACCCGATCAATACCACCACCATTATCAGGCACGTGCACAGCATGCATATCCTCGTCCCACAGCACATCTTTTTGCCTCTTCCTCTCCCTCTCTCCCTGGGCGGCTGCGGTGGTGGGTTTTGGATCTTAATTGGTCCGGGAAGTTTATAGCAGATCGAAAGAAAGAAAGAAACAGAGTTGGTAAAACGTGTAAGGAAAACGAAGTGTATAATCCTATCAAAGAAAATGCTTTGACGTTATGCCCACTCTCTCTCTCTCTCTCTCTCGATATGATATAACTGCTTGTGTTCGCTTATAAGGAAAGCAATAAATAGGATAGGGAGCTCAAAGGAAGAAGAAAACAAAAAAAAAGGAAAAAAAAAAAGGGACCTTTTTCTTTTTCCTCCTTTTGATTTAGATAAGGTAAAAGGAAGTGGTTGATTTGTAGCTCTTTTTTAGGAGCAATGGGTTCACCTTTTTATTTGGTTCGGATGTTGTTGGGGGCAGTCGGGAGAGGTGGAGTTGTTACTTGGGACTGCATCCGGTGGTTTAGCAGTTTGGCTCAACAAATTCTATTTCCCTTTCTTCACCGATATATCTCTCTTATCTTTCTTCTCTTTGGGTAGCCAACGGCCCTACATTATTGCACTAACAATTTTTTACATAAATTTTAAATTTTATACTAATTTAACACGAAATTAGTGAATCAGCTTGACCCGTTTAGTTAAATATATAAGAGTTAACCTATATAATCTTAGAGTACCAGTAGACTAACAGTAACTTTTCTAAATCTCATTCTCTTCCCTATATGTAAAAAAAAAAAAAAATTATAAATAATTCATTGAATTAGATTCTTTTATTGTTTCATAAACTAAGGAGACACCAAGAGAACCAAAAGCTGTACCCTACATCTAGGGAAGCGAAAGTAGTTTCCTTAACATTATTTAAATATTTAAATGAATTTTCTTTTTTCTCTCTCTTTCCCTAACATTTAATTTAAAAATATTTAAATAACATAAAGAAATAATACGAGAAGCTATTGTGAAGTGGAGACATGCTACATTACTTAAACTTTTATAAAGAGAGCCTTACTAATTGATGTGGAGCTAATTAATTGGAGATGATAAAAACAATTAATAAAAAGAAATGCTACTTTGTAAAAGTTTAAGTACATGTAGCATTTATCCGTAGAATGCATTTAAATTTTGAGACGAACCCAATACAAAATTAGCGAATTACGATCGAAAGTTCAGTTCTTTTAATTGAATGAGTCTCAAATTAGAGTTAATTTAATCCAACACGGAAACACAAGATGATCAAAAGGAAGTCAAATTCTTATAGTGAGGCTCAGCCCATCTAGGACTTGCATGATATGGATGGCTTAATAGAATTAAGTTGAAGAGAGATGGAGGGGCTGTGAAGCTCTCGAGTAGTTTTAACTTTTAAGGTGTTGTGAGCAAGTGAGCCCGTAAAGCCTAACCTTAATTTGAGGCGATCCTCGTGTGCAGTGAGAGTGACATGTTTGGGCCGAGATGAGATGAGATGAGACCCACCGTGATTATACATGGGCATCGTTGAGCCTGTAAACGTATCACCCTCTTCTATCCAACAAAAAGCCCTTACTGTTGTTGTGTTGAGGAAGATGAAGATAAAAAATGTATTTTTACAAAGCAAAAAGTAATTTACCTCAATTCCATTTTCCCTTGAAAAGAAGAAAGAAAAAGTGAGGATTTTACTCTGCATAATTCACATTTTTGGTCTCCAAAAGTAACCAAACCCTCTTTTTCTCTTCTCTTTGAAAGGTCGTCTTCTAGCTTGGGGTTTTCCACAGCCCCCAAGCCAAAAAAAATCCCTCCCCTCCTCAGATCTCACACTCTGAGACACCCACAACAACTTATATTCCAAGTTCCCTAATCTCAAATCTCAAATCTCAAATCTCTCCCTCTTTCTCTATCTGTCCATGGCTTCGTCTGGTAACCCGAACCAGCAACAGCAGCCCATCGCCACCTTCGACATGCATACCTTCTTCAAACCCACGAACCCTTCGCCGCCGCAACCACCGAACCCTCCAAATCTAAACACTTCGCCCCCATTTCCGCCTCCCTCCGGCCCCTACTCCTACCCGCCCCAATCCGCACCGTTTCAACCCAACCCTTACCAACACTACCCTTACCATCCTCAACCCCAAAACTCACCCTTGCACCACCAGCGCTCCCTCTCCTACCCCACTCCTCCTCTACAACCCCCAATCTCTTCGCCAACTAACCCTAACCCTAACTCTGGGGCCCGCCTCATGGCTCTCCTCAACCCCAATCAGCCCCCTCCGCCGGCCCCACCCAACCCTCCCTCCTCGCCGGCGATCATGAATCTGATGCCGCCGCCGCCGATTCGGATGCCGAGCAGTAAGCTCCCCAAGGGCCGGCACTTGGGCGGCGACCGCGTGGTCTACGACGTCGACGTGAGGCTGGAAGGGGAGGCCCAGCCCCAGCTGGAGGTCACTCCCATCACCAAGTACCAGTCCGATCCACACCTCGTCTTCGGCCGCCAGATTGCCGTCAACAAGTCCTATATCTGCTATGGTTTGCGCCAGGGCAATATCCGCGTCCTCAACATCAACACTGCTTTGCGCTCTCTGCTTCGCGGTCACGCCCAGGTTCCATTTTCCTCGCCATCGTTGTTTGTCTTAATGGGGTCCGTTAGCAATTAGTTGGGCTACACTTGTTTAGAGTTTATTAAAATTTGAAAAGAACCAAAAAATGCATATTTTGTTGTTAAGAAGAAACTTGAGACTTTTTTTTTTTAATGGAATATACAGAAGAATTTAACATAAAGATGAAGAAGCCAAAATGGGTTTCGTCTATTACACGCGAATTAGATGGTTATGCTTCATCTGGGTTTTCGTCACCTGATGATGTTAGTTATTGCTTTGCATTAATTGTGTGTTGTTATATCATACATTTGTTCGTGTCAACTCTTGTTTTTGTGTTTTTTTTCCTCTGAATCTAGCTTATTCTGAAGGCTGGAGCAAATGAACGTTCTGTTTTAGATTTTATATGAATTTTATTCTCTTTACCTTCTAACTGATTGTGTTTATTTTGTCAGAGGGTCACAGACATGGCTTTCTTTGCTGAGGATGTTCACCTTTTGGCTAGGTAGCTTTTGTTTGTTCTGTCATTAATTCCCTTCATTCAGGTTTTTATTTGGTTTACGGCAATTGTGGTTTTTGTGCAGTGTTGGCGTAGATGGACGGGTTTATGTGTGGAAGATTTCTGAAGGCCCTGATGAAGAAGATAAGCCTCAAATTACAGGAAAAGCTGTTGTTGCCATTCAAATTACAGGAGAGGAGGGAGCTACACATCCACGAGTTTGTTGGCACTGCCACAAACAAGTAATTATATTCATTTCATTCTGTCATCCTTGGTGCAAGAATTATTATGTGCTTTTAATTCTTGAAATAATTTTGTTTAGATTTTTTTTTTGGTTACCCCTCTCAGCTGTGAAGTTGCTCAACATTATATTCCTTATGACTTTTACATACTTTTATACAGGAAATTTTGGTCGTTGGGATTGGAAAACGAATTCTGAGAATTGATACCATCAAAGTTGGAAAGAATGAAGTGTATTCAGCAGAGGAACCTCTCAAATGTCATGTTGATAAGGTTATTGATGGGGTCCAGCTTGTTGGTAATCATGATGGAGAAGTGACTGATTTGTCGATGTGCCAATGGATGACAACCCGTTTAGTTTCTGCTTCTACTGATGGAACGGTTTGTATTTGTCCATGTCTTTTTGCTGTTTTAGTTTCGCCAGAGGTTTAAGCTCGTGTTTGCTTTCTAAATTTGTCATAGGTTTGTCTTAAAAAATGACAATGTAAATGGATTTCATGTTTCCAACATGATGTTTCTGTATATTTTTTAACCTAAGCAATTTTTGTACGTAGGTGTTCATTCACATGCAATTTTTTTTTTCTTTGTTTGTATTTTATAATCTTTTGATTCAAAAGATGAAAGATGCTAATGAATGTGCCTTGCAAAATGTATATTGTGCAACAGGTAAAGATCTGGGAAGATCGCAAGTTTGCACCACTCGCGGTATTCAGACCACATGAAGGCCAGCCTGTTTGTTCGGCAACATTTTTAACTGCTTCCCATCGGCCAGATCACATCATACTTATTACAGCGGTAAATGTGCTCATTGATAAGTTCTTTATTTTTTCAGTCTAAGTCACTGCAGTGCAGGTCATTAGATAGCCAGTTCTAAGATTATTTAGGTGTATGCATATTTACTTTTTAACTTCAAATATTGACATTTTTTCTTCTTCTGGAATTTCATTTCAAGATCCTTTTGTGGGACGTAAGCTTTTTTCTACAATGTTTATTTTATAGCGTTTGTATTATTTAATTGGGTGAACCTGTTTACAGGGATCACTAAATCGAGAAGTGAAGACGTGGGCATTGACAAGTGAAGAAGGCTGGCTACTGCCTAGTGATGCCGAATCATGGAAGTGTACCCAGACATTGGAATTGAAGAGCACAGCTGAACCTCGAGTTGAGGAGGCATTCTTCAATCAAGTCGCGGCATTGTCCAAAGCAGGCCTTCTCTTACTTGCAAATGCTAAGAAGAATGCTATATATGCTGTACACTTAGACTATGGTCCTAATCCAGAGGCAACCCGCATGGATTACATTGCTGAGTTTACAGTAACCATGCCCATTTTGAGTTTTACAGGGACAAGTGATATATTACCTCATGGTGAAAATATTATTCAGGTTTATTGTGTCCAGACACAAGCCATTCAGCAATATGCTTTGGACTTGGCCCAGTGCTTGCCACCACCACTGGAGTACATGGGGTTAGAAAAGTCGGATTCAAATGTTTTGCGTGATGCAACTAGTGCAGAAGGATTTGCTGCTTTGGACCCATCTGGAAGTAAACCTACGGAGATGCTGCCATTAGCTGGTTCAACTCCCAAACAAAACATACAAGTAAGTAGCTCGGAGAGTGCAACTGCAGTGAGGTATCCTGTAAGCTCTGGTTCTGCTGAGGCTGCAACTTCGAAAGACATTAACAGTTTGAGTACAGAATATAAACCTGTTGCACTGACACCAGTAACTAGTGATGCTGATGGTGTTTCTGTCGCATCACCTCCTCTTCCTTTGACTCCTAGGTTGTCTAGAGAGCTTTCTGGTTTTAGGAGTCCATCAAGTAACTTTGAGCCAGGTCCCCCTCTCAGTATCCATGTTGGAGACCAACCAGTTAATGACTATTCGGTTGACAGGCAAGTGGACACCATTCGTGCAAACTTTTTTGATGTGCCTCCATTGGATGATGATTCTAGGAATGATAAGACAAAAGCTACGTCAAATGCACAAGATGATTTACCTTCTGTGCTTAATCCTCATCTCATGTTCAAACAACCAACTCATCTGGTAACTCCCTCTGAGTTAAAAGAAAATTCATCCTCTGGAACTACTAATGCTATTGATGGCAAGAGTGAGGGAGAGGCAAGTATCCAGGATGTGATTGTCAACAGTGATGCGGGTAATGCTGAGGTGGAGGTGAAAGTAGTTGGTGAAACAAGATCTACTCAAAATGATGAATTTGGCCCTCAGGGAGATTCTCAAAAACTTTCGTTAGAAAATAAGGAAAAATACTTCTGTTCGCAAGCTTCAGATCTTGGTATTGAGATGGCCCGAGAATGCTGTGCTATATCAGCAGAACCTTATATCATGGAGGAAGCTCGGCAAGTCGATGGTGTCAATGTAATGGACCCATTGGCCGAACATCCTAATGCTGATGAGGACGAAGTCCCTGGCTCCACAAAAAATGTGTCTGGAAAGGTTTCTGAGTCATCTACGTCCACACCAGTCCAGCCATCATCCACACCAAATACAAAAGGAAAAAAACAGAAGGGGAAAAATTCTCAAGCTTCACGTCCATCTTCACCATCTCCAGGTGCTTTTAATTCAACAGATTCTTTGAATGAACCAAGTGGAAGTACGAGTCTCCCCTCTTCTGAAGCCCCTTTTTCTCAAATTTTGGCCATGCAGGAGACGCTTAATCAGGTGATTGCTTGAGATTATGGACGTGTATATCCCTTCAATATGTATTATGCCCTATTATTTTCTGCAAATTATTATTTTTACATGCTCCATAGAGGTTGTATTTTAAGGAAACCACAGTGAAGTAAGCTTTGAATAATTTTCAGAAACTTCATACTTGGTTAGTATGTTTTGAGTACTTATTATATGTCATGTATGATTTCATGGCAGATAATGAATTACTAGTTTTTGTATGTCTTCAATAAAAAACCTGAGATTTAGCTCTCAAGTGGCCATAAACAACACCTTTCTCATGTCTGGAATTGGAGAGTGGGGTTCATCATGGAAACTTTGGTCTTTCCTATGCAATTTATTCATTGCATAATCCTTATTGACCACCATTTGCCTTTCGAAAGAAATGCTACTATCATTTTCGTCCTCTATGTATGTCTTTGTTCTTATGACTTTTGGGATGGGAAGTGATCTTTCAAATTGGCAGCATTCCAGTATAGTTTGGAAACATGAAAGGGCATTCTGTTTTGCATCTTACATGTTAGTACCGTGCACTGTCATTAACAATACATGTTTAACCTTTCATTCTACTCATCCTCTTTAATTGGGTTTGTTTTTTTTTTCCCTTTTTGCCTCCCTCTTTCCATTTTGTGCAGCTCATGTCAATGCAAAAGGAAATGCAGAAGCAGATGACAACAATGATATCTGTTCCAGTTAGCAAAGAATGTAAAAAACTAGAGGCAAACCTGGGGCGTAGTATGGAGAAAGCTGTCAAGGCCAATACAGATGCTTTGTGGGCTCGTTTTCAAGAAGAGAATGCAAAAAATGAGAAGTTATTACGAGACCGTACACAGCAAATCACCAGTTTGATTAGTAACTTTATGAATAAAGACTTCCCAATGTTGTTAGAAAAAGCAGTGAAGAAGGAAATGGCTGCAGTAGGGCCAGCAGTAGTTCGCTCAATCACTCCAGCTATTGAGAAGACAATATCTTCAGCCATTGTGGAGTCTTTTCAGGTTAAAATCTTGAAGATCTGGCTCTTCTATAAGACTTTTGTTGTGGCAGGATCTAACTGATGCTTTGTGCTGCAGAGAGGAGTTGGTGATAAGGCAGTTAACCAACTGGAGAAATCTATCAATGTAAAACTTGAAGCTACTGTTGCTAGGCAAATCCAAGCACAGTTTCAAACTTCTGGCAGACAAGCTCTTCAGGTACTTATAAGTTTGACTTGACGTAGTTTACTTGAATTGTTGATTAGAAAATATAGTTACTTTTAAACGTAAATAGGATATATACTATTATCATTTGGAAATCGAAATGCTTATTCTAATGACATGACTAATCTATCTTTTGTGGCAGGATGCTTTAAAACATAGTTTGGAAACATCAGTGATCCCTGCCTTTGAGATGTCATGTAAAGCCATGTTTGAGCAAGTAGACACAACATTTCAGAAAGGAATGATTGAACATTCAACTGCAGCTAAGCAACACTTTGAGTCTGCACATTCTCCATTGGCACATGCTCTAAGGGTGTGTATAAATGTTTCACATCACACATCATTAGAAAGCTTGTCTCAAATGATTGTTCATATGCATCATGAATTAAGACCCAACGGCTCCTTAGTAGACAATTACATCAGGTTGTGTAGGATTGCAATAAGCAAGATATGTTTATTTGCTCATGGGAACACTTCATTGTTGGATGCATCAGAAAGCTTTGAACTGGCCATTTTTTTACATAATATCAGCAGTGTAGCATTCCATATCTAAAAACAGTACAGGGCTATATAATCGGTGTGTCTCATAGGCATTTTTATTTTAAATCTTGAATTACTTAAAATTTCTTTCCATTTTGCTTGGAAACATTATCCATTTTTCTTCTGAAGTCATGACCCACTATCAATTCTTGAACTTCTGTTCTTTTGAGATGATCTGAGAAATAACTTAAAAGATTGAGATTATGGTAGGTGAGTGATGACCGATGGTAAGAATATGTGTATTCTGGGTTGAATAGACAATAGGCTTCTTCTGGTCCTTCAAGTTCTTATTGAATGAGGGTGTTTGGGCAGATGAAAAGGATTATGGGGTTGGTTCTACTTATAATTTTCTGATTTTGCCGATGTTCAAAATTTGCTCTAAGGAGTTCTCATTTGTTTGTTGGCAAGCATATGCTTCGCTGATAGACACATCTTCATATTCTCTCAACTGGAATTAAATGCATTTCCTCGCCTTTTACAGTTTTCAAAAATTTAATAGGTGTCTCTTTCATTTACAATTAGATGTGTATTGCTTGTACAGACATGCATCTTAGGCATGATACCAATTGTAGCGCTACACCTCTGATGTTAGCCGAAGTAGGATCTGAGTAATATAAGATAAAGCTCTTGGACACGTTATTTGTCCTTACCTGATTTCTTTCTGATTTTGCAATTTTTATTGATTATACAGGATGCCATTAATTCTGCGTCAACAGTGGCTCAAACCTTGGGCGGAGAAGTGCTCGAGGGTCAAAGAAAGCTATTATCTCTTGCAGCTGCAGGAGCAAACTCAAGTGCAGTCAATCCCTTGGTCTCCCAACTGAGCAATGGACCCTTGGGTGGTCTCCATGAGAAGGTCTGCCTTGATTTCATAATTACTTGTTTTCTCTGTATTTTGTAAAATGGCTATGAACCTGTAATGTGAAAGTCAATATGTAGCTATCAAATTTCATACTTTTGTTTCTACAAAAGTTTCAGCTGGCTGTACTTATGACAAGCATTCTCATTTGTGCATTAGGTTGAGGTGCCCGTTGATCCAACGAAGGAGTTATCAAGATTGGTATCTGAACGCAAATATGACGAGGCTTTCACTGCAGCCCTACAAAGAAGTGACGTGTTCATTGTATCCTGGCTATGCTCCCAGGTGTGCTATTCAGTCAAGAAACAATAACTTGTTATATGCTGTAGATGTTTCTTGTTTCCAATATTGCTGAACATTAAAAGTTTCTAGACGCATCTTCATCGCTTCTTACTTGGTGTCAGGGTTTTGAACTTGTGTGGTCTTTCAGTAATTCTTCAATATAATTTGGGATTAAGGTGTAGTTGAGTTGAGTCGAAATCTATTGTCACTGTCGTCACCCTTGTTATATTTTTTTTTTCTTATATTTCTTTTTGGGTTGGGAAGCAACGAAAAGGGGGGAAGAGGGGTTGGGGTGCATCTGGTTTGGAATTGGAGGAAATCTTGTCCTATCTGAAATTTCTTTTTTTGGTTCTGAACTGATGTTGGGTGTTAAAAAGGCATGGCTTCTTTATGCTTTCCCTTTTGCACTTTTTTCAGTGAAACTCTTGAGGGCCTTAAGTTGTATTATGTGATAGCATTTCTTTTTCTTTGGTTCCTTGTGCATATCTTTTTCATTTCTAATATGCTACTCAACTTGTTAAGTGAATTCTTGACAGGTACTTGGAAACTGTTGTTAACAAATATCTCTGCTCCTTTTTCTTCTGTTTCAGGTTGATCTACGGGGGATCTTGTCAGTGGTTCCTCTCCCATTGAGCCAAGGAGTTTTGCTCTCTCTTTTGCAGCAACTAGCCTGTGATATCAGTAACGACTTACCCCGAAAGCTTGCTTGGATGACAGATGTGGCTAATGCCATAATCCCAACAGACCCAATGATTGCAATGCATGTGCGGCCCATCTTTGATCAAGTCTATAACATACTCAACCATCAACGTGGCTTGCCTACAATTACTGGTGCTGAGCTCTCAAATATCCGTCTTTTGATGCATGTCATCAATTCTATGCTCACGACCTGTAAATGACCCTACCATTTTCTCTAAATCGTGCAAATTACATGTATTGTGGAGCTTGTACAAATCTCACAGGAAGGGGTCCCAACATTGTAGAGTCAAAAGTATCTTTAGGATCTGTGAAAAAGGCTAGGGTTCTTCAGGTTCATATCTTAGTTTCGCCTTGTTTTCTTGTCCAAAGTTTTCTGCCGAAATGAAATTTTGCATTTTGTATTCCATTTTTGCACCTCGTCATATTGCATTCTTGAGTGCTTATTTCTTAAACATCTTCACTTCACTTGTTTCTCTTTCGGAATTAGATTTTCTTTCTAATCAAAGCACGTCGGGCTAACCTTAACCGTATACAAAAATTCTGAAGGAGAATTCTCCGCAGCATTTATTTATCTAAGTGGTCACATCTACCATATGTTATAGTGAATAAAACTAGTAAAAATTTGTCCCAAAAGAAATAGGTTGTCAATTTTTTTCTTCACTCAATAAGCTCATACGAAATTAGCAAGTTATGATTGAAGAAATTAGCAAGTTATGATTGAGGAGTGTAAACTGTTTAATTAATAAGTCATGTTAGATTTAATTTATATAATTTTAGTCGTATCTTGACAAAATTCGAACCTAGTGTAGGCATTTTGGATACAATGCAAAATCAATATAAATCGAACATAAAATTAGCGTATTATTGTTGAGATTTTTGACCTATTTAAGTAAATAAATTGCGTTAGAGTAAACAAATATAATTTTATAAAAAGTTTCGTAGCGATGTGAAACCGAAACACGACATAATATGACATTTTTTTACATGACTTGCGGACCTCATACAAATTCAACACAAAATTAGCAAGTTAAGATTAAGAGGTCTAACCTATTTAATTAAATGGATCGTATTATAATTGATCTATATAATCTTATATACATGTTTCAACAAAATCCAAATCTAGTAACAATTTTTTACGCAACTCACAAACTCGATACGAACTAAATTCAAAATTAGCGAATTAAGTTAAAGAGCTTGACCCGTTTAATTAAATCGGTCGAATTATAATTGACTTATGTAATTTTATACAATTATCTTGACACGAAACCGATTCTCAACATAATAGTAGACAATTTTTAATACGATATGCAACCTTAACGAGTTGAAATTAAAGAGTTGGTTGAAATTAAAGATTTATAACTTATTTAATTAAATTGATTGAATTAAAATTGTGGCCAATCCGTAACTTCCTTAAAACTCATACATGGCCGGAAATGAAGCTGGCCGGTAAGACGGAGAGCCAACATTGCACATGGATTAATCAAGGGGGCAATGGATAGTGGATAAGACAAGTTGGACAACTACCCAAATCTACAACTACTGTATTTAAATCGTAGAATGAAATATATATAATGTTATGGGTGTGCCTTTCAACACCCGAATTACCAAATTCGAAAAAAGAGAGTTCCAAAATTTATCAAAAACACATCTTTTTTTTTTTTTTACTCAATTTCTTCTAAAAAAGAAAAAGAAAACCGAGCGCTACAATTTACAGAGTTACTCAACATGGCCACATCACAGTGACACGTTTACATTTTCCCAAAATCCCCAAAAAAAAAACAAAAAGGATATTAGAGAAAAGAAAAAGAAAAAGGAAAAATATATTAGTTGGAGGTCCTATTCTCGCTCCTACCAGCACTGATCTGTTTCCCATCTCCGGGTCGTGTAAAATCCGGCCCGACTGCGAGCGGAGAAATCGAAGGGTCGCCCCTGGAACTGGGCACCCAGGGAGAGATCGTAGAGCGACCGGGCCGCCGGATCGGACAGCGTGGCATAGGCGTTGTGGATCTCCATGAAATCCTGGCCGTCCGATCGCACCGCGTCCGGGTGGTACATCTTGGCCAGGCTCCTGTACGCTGTCTTGATCTCCGTCGGCGACGCCGTCCGCTTGACCCGGAGCACCTCGTACAGGCTGGACGGCCTCCGCGTGGCCGTGGCCGTGGCCGAATCGACCTCGGTGAATGCGCAAACAGAGGAAACCTTGCATCTCCGATTGCTCAATCTCCGGGCCGTCGTAGGTATATTACTTGGAGACCTGACGGGAGAAAATTGGCTATTCTCCGGCGAGAAACAGAGGGGATTTCCGGCGGGGAGGGTTAGGGTTCCTAACATTGTAAAGAGAGAAAGGGTTTTTAGAGGCAGAGGTGAGTATTCGAAAATTCGTTTGCGTTTGGATTGAGAAAAGAGAAGTTGTGGGTGTGAAAAGAGAGGAAGAGAAAGGGATGATATATAGAGTCAATGCGGAGAGAGAGAGAGAGAGAGAGAGATAAGAAAGGCAAAACTGTGTTTGGGTGGGTTTCAAGAAAATGCTGACCTGGCACTTGCCTTCTAGAACACAGCTGCTTCTTTTCGGCTATCTTTACTAGAGCCCCTGGGCCGAGCCGGTTTCATGGCTTTTGTCATTTGATTGGGACATTTAATACTATAAATTATTTTATATTATTTTAAGCATTATTTGACAAATTTGCGTTATTTAATTAAAGATATTTATTAACATTACGTTTTCTAACCTTCCCACAGGCCACAGTGATGTGAATATAGTCTGTTTTGACCATGCAAAGCATGAACCTGTAAACTAATGGAATAATAAATGCAGGGTACTTTTTTTTTTAAATGATTTTTCCCTACTTCCATTAGTCAATTTTTTAAATGCCTCCTAGTGTTATTAAATATGGAGGTGTTTTTATTACAAATAAATAAATAATAATATGGAGATGTTTAACACAGTGATCACGGACGTCGAACATTTAATTCAATAGACTTCAAATAAAATTTAAAAAAAAAAAAAAAAAAAACCCAGTGTCAAAGCAATATGTTGGGGGACGGCAGGACCACATTTTCTCTAATGCTTAAATTAATAAAAATGAGATTGTTAGAATGTGCAGACATAATGTGGTGTGGACCACTTTACCTTTAATAGAGTTTTGTTCTTAATTTAGTTGGTAAGCAAACTCAATAAGGCAAGTGTCTTTGGTCATAAAGGTTAATATGAAAAGGTTAAAGGGGTGCAACCTCATGATTTAAAAACACTATGTTACACATAATATAACATGATTTCCAATTGAACTAATCTTGTTTTAACAACAATGCGTGTTAGTTTGGATTTGAAATGATAACAAAACAATCAAAATTTTGTAAATAATACATTATTATTTTAATTTATGAGATTCACCAAATTTAATATTTACAGGTAAAATTTGAGCATTTGAACTGTCGCACGCGCACATCTAATATAGATTCGAACAACAATCACCAATGTTAAAAGTATAGGTGATCTAATGGGTTTTCGTAGTCCTACTAATTTTTTGTTATAA
This sequence comes from Alnus glutinosa, assembly GCF_958979055.1. NCBI lineage: Eukaryota > Viridiplantae > Streptophyta > Magnoliopsida > Fagales > Betulaceae > Alnus > Alnus glutinosa. Next base: position 29,690,168 of record NC_084893.1, read on the forward strand.
CTACTAGCAGTTTAGACAACAAATATGAAAGAATTTAATATATTTTACCTGTTATTGCAAGGGGCGGACTGCTCGAAACTTACTCACCACTTGTAAAATAGTTACCACGGCTTTGAATGTCCAACTCATTTTACTTTTTACTTTTTTAACCTGTCCCTGGTTGGAGGCTTTGAGGCAAAAGCCAGGGACGATATGCCCAATACAAGGTGCGGCTGCATGGATATTTTGCCCACAGCCTATGGTTTTGCTTTTGCACATGGGATTGCTAGCTCTGATTGAAATTTGGAAAGCCGCGTTTTGGGCCCCACACACCACCCAAGCGGCTCATCAGCTGAGTTGCAGCCGACACAAAAACGCCTTTTTGTGCGTACTACCTCTCACGTGAGAGAGCTAGCTTCTAGAAGTAGAAGATAAAGAAGCCTAGGGCCCTACCCATTAGACTCGCACGTCAGACAGAAAAATCCCATCAAACCGAACAAGAATCCAACGGTGGTGAGTGTTGGAAAAAGACAGGTCACCTTAGATGGAGTGTGTGGCTGTGATGATCAGTCTGGCACGCGGGAGACCATCTAGAAGCTGTCTCAGTCTCTCTCTCTCTCCGAAATGTACATGACTCCACTCCATCCCCATAGACTCCATGCTGCTGATTTTCCTCCTCAAAGACCATTGGAAGCCACAGGAACAAACAGACTTTCTCGTACACAAAATAAGTCTTCTAGAAGGGAAACTTTATTTTATTCTGTATTTATGAGGATGATTTGATTGGATAACCTTTTTGGTAGCAAACAAGCTGATTAATTATTAGTTGTTTAGGGGCGAATTAGTTGAACAGATTAATAAATAAATAAAAAATTAAACCCTGATTGCCCACAACATATCCAATTTGTTAGCTCAGAACTCACAGGAAAAAATATATATATATATATATAACAATAAAAGTTATATATTTTATTTTTGTCCTATTCATTTATGAAACTGTCTATCAATTTTTTAATCAGTTTTTGTTTAAAATAAAAACTAATAAATATTATCATATTAACCAAGTATAATGGGGGTGCTCTAGAGGAGTAGGTTTAATTAGAGCATCCTCAACGAGACCTTCAAAACTCACTTTTAAAGCATATATAATATGAAGAATCTATAATTTATTGGAGTAATTTATTGGTTGGGTTTGCTTCATTTATTTGTCAATACCATCGGCATAAATTCATTGAGTTCCTATAATGTGATAAAATGGGTCGGAGAAAATTATTGGACTAAGTGTATTAAATTATGTGAGACAAATAAATAAATAAATAACTATTGTCTTTTCTTCTTGTTCTTATCATATAGAGAAATAAATTAAAAAATAAATAAATAAACTGTCAGTTACTTCTTACGTGTTCTTTAACATCCACCTGGATGATTCCCCTGTTTTTGTAAGAAACGCATATTAATTAATTTGCTCAATAAACAGTGGGATTGTGATTTGGTTAGTCCAATAATGTCTTGCAAGTCCGGACGCGTTTTGCTCTTCACTTTCTTTCTTCTTTTTTTTTTTTATCGAAACAAAAATATTAATAAATAACTTAAAATATAAAATACTTAAAAAACAAAAAAACTTTTTATGTCACATTATAATATTTTTTTTCAAACTAAAAACTAAAAAGTACCCTAAAAAAAAAAAATTAACAAACGGAAACGGAGTCTTATATCTTATGAATCATAGTTTTTTTTTTTTTTTTTTTTGGAGCCACTATTGTCGTTTTATCCAAATATAATTTTTTTTCCCTGATCGTTTTATCTAAAGGACAAAATTCTGTCCTTTATCTAAATATCTTCCCTCCTAGTTTTTCTAGGGTTATGGAGGTTTTTTGTTTTCCCTCTGGCTTTGCTTAGATCCAGTGGAGCTTTTGTTCTTCTAGTCATTTTAGGGCTATAGAGCTTTTGTTCTCCTAGTCTTTCTAGGATTATGAAGCTTTGGATCTCCTAGTCATTCTAGGGCTATGGAGCTTTGAGTTTTTTCTTGTTTTTGGTTTCTTCAGGCAGGAAGGCTAACACAAGAAGTCTTGTAGGAAGTGACTTCTCCGTCTGTGTCGCAGACGAAAGTTTGACTAACCTTTATTCTTCTACATCTACTTTTGAGGCCAGATCTATGTTTTTCGGCCGGTTCCTGCAAGACACGTGCAATTTCTCTTTTGACGTCGGCTTGTATCGGGTGCTTTCTGTAGTAGCATTTATGTAGATCAGGTAGCTGCGGTTATTTTTCCATTCCAGACACTGCTATCTCCTCCGCCAAGCAGCGGCTAACGCCAATGAGCCACTGCCCAAACACTGCTCTATTTGCAGCATAAGTACTGTTTGGATGTTGGTAAACATTAATCTACGAGATTTGTCAATGGTCTAAGAAACGATGCCAAATCAGCTACACTTTGCAATGCTAATGATTACAGGAATATTGGAAAGGCTTCCCTAATGGACTTGGGGAGATTCTCCTTGATGGAGACAATAGTTCTGCTACAGAGATGAGATTAAAGCTTGAGACAATGGATTATATTTGTTATGGATTTCAGATTCTCCTTTCTGGCTACAGAGAGGGCGGATAAAAAATATTTGTTATGGATTATATAAAAAATCATATTTTATAATACTTTAATTTTAAGCATTATGTTTAAAGTGTTTAAACTATTTTATCCTCATCATGGTAATGGCTCCACTTACTTTTTGCTAATGATTTTGTCTCAAAAAGGATTAATTAATTAATTAATGCACGTCCACCTCTCGTAGTTTTACTAAACATGCTTTCACTTACTTGAACCTTAATTAATTCCTAATTATAACAACTATCACTATTTTATCAATTTCAGGGTGAGCTTTATTTTTATTTTCCCAAAAGTTTATTGGTCCTATAATTGTATTTATGTTTTATTTATATTTTAATAATTTAATAATTTTGTATCCCTGTAAAGACAGAGTTAATAAATATACATATATTTTGTTTGAGGTTTGGTTTTCTTCTTTTCGGTGGTAAGACTCCACAAAAAACATCATTGTTGTCCAATAAAACTCTAGTTCTTGTTCAACTTGAAATTTATCTAATGGTTTTTTTATTCCATATATCCCGCGTCATATTGCCGAACTTCAACTGACCCGGCAAATATCTAGATGTTTCTAATTTTGTTTCTAATTTTGTTTCAAATTATGCACAAATTTTAAAACCGAGGAACCGAGTCATGTCAACCTCCCCAACGGGCACGGCGGCACCCTCGGTTGAATTGGAAACAATGGGTTTAGACTTATTTGAAAGTTAAGGTACGTGGGACCATGAAGACCCACATGAAGGGATGAGACGTACAATGTAAATACATAATTGCAATTCAAGTTTGGGTAAATGGGTTGTCGTTATTGGAATTTAGTCAATATCATGTGGAACCGTCCCCCTCAAGTAAAGCCCCACCAACATGAACATTATGTGAAGCTGGAAAGCAAAATTGCATTCCACTTCTTAACATTCAAAGGCACACAGATTTTGGGTTGTAGAAATTTTTTGTTTGATTGATGTTTCCGTCCTTATTTGCTCCCATTTTTGTTGCTTTGTGTTTGTCTCTGCTAAATTTGTGGAATCCATGCCACTTTATATGTAAATTAAGAGGGGCTATTGTTGAAAGAGTTAAAAATTAAGGGAGGTAATTGAAAAGGGATTAAAACTGAGGGTTATAAATTTTAAAATAATTTATCTCAAACTCACTTAAACCAGGGAGAATCTTGTCCATCAATAGCTCGTGGCGAACAAAAGTGGTGGACATGCTTTTGGTTGCCACTAGCACTAGAAAAGGATGTTAAAAAGGTGATACTCTTTCTTTTTAAAAAAGGAATTTATGATCACGTTTCTCAAGCTTCCACCATAAATACAGGAGAAAGTGGCGCACCTGTAAAAATTAAAACAGAAAAAGTATATACAATCTCCTCCCGATGATTATTTTATTGTTAATGTTTTTTTAATCTATCAATTGCGTTAATATTTTTTATTAAACTATTAAAAAATATCAATGTTTTTTTAATGACAAAAATACTTTTAATAAAATTATTAATTTATTATTTTTTTAAAAAAAAATAACAAAATTATTAAAAAATATAAAATAATAAAAAAAGATATAAATTAATTTATTAATTAAGAAAAAAAACTAAAGAAAATACAAAATATAAAGAAAGGCTTTTTTTTTTTCTTTTGTTTAATAATTTTTCATTTTTTATAATTTTCATTTTTTTTTACTTTTCGCTTTTTAAAATATTTTTTCGTCTTCTCTTTATTTTAATTTTATTTTGGTTTTTTAATTATTAATTTTTTTTCCTGAATTTATAAGGACATTTATGTCTTATTGAAATAATTTTAGAGTCATTTTTATACTTCTGTTAGTGTTAGGTGGGACATTGATATTTTTTAGTAGTTTAAGAGAAAATTTTGCTACAATTGATAAATTAGAAGGGACATTAATAATTGAGTAATAGTTTGACAAAAAAAAAAAAAAAAGTGTATTTTTTCCAATTAAAAACCATATGTATTTCACAGACGTTCACATCCCTTTTCAAACCGTGGGGAACACGTTTCAAAGCAGAAAGCAAAAATCTCTTAACTGGTCCCCATTGTTAACTTTTATTAAATAAATTATTTAAAGGGGTAATTGTACTATTGGTCTATGTGGTATGCCATAATTATTTTTCACTCCTTATGCTTTAAAAACTGCATGGGAGATCCTTGTGGTATGCAATAATTACAAATCGATCCCCGACGTCAAATTCTGTTAAAATTTTTAACAGATTCCGTCAAATATCATGTCAGCGCCACGTGTCGCCCTTTTATTGGCAACACGTGGCGCTGACATGCACATCTTAATAAAATAATATAAATTTATTAAAAGATAAATAAATATACTTATTTTTTTAAAAAAAAAAAAACAAAAGAAAAAATGGGGCAAGGGGGTGGCTTTTTTTTCTTTTTTTGTTTTTTTTTTTTAAGAAAAAAATAAGTTTATTTATTTATTTTTTAATAAATTTATATTATTTTAGTAAGATGTGCATATCAGCACTACGTGTCGCCAATAAGATGGCGACACGTGGAGCTGACGTGGTATTTGATGGAATTTGTTAAAAATTTTAACAGAATTTGACGCCAGTGATCGATTTGTAATTATTGCATACCACAAGGACCTCACATGTACTTTTTAAACCATAGAGAGTGAAAAATAATTATGACATACCGCAAGGACCAACGGTACAATTATCTCTTATTTAAATTAATAGAATCCATATTTTTCTATTCATATTTTCCAACGCACATATCTGAGAAATAGAAGTTGTTAACGTCGTAGCTTCGCAACCGTTACGGTTGGCAGAAAAAGAGTTAATAGATGAAGTAATTGTAGTTGTCAGTTAGGCGTTGAGTAAGTATATTGACGGTCATGCTGACAAAGCAACAGTAAAAGCCGTCCAATAATAAACAAAAAGATCATCACATGGCCACGTCACTCAGTTTTGCCTACTTTTAGAGCTATCGGCGTTTGCCAATTTGCGGCCCACACAATTCCGGTGCAACCATGTGACGCTGACGCACCACCAATAATATATATATATATATATATATATGCAACGGTGGGATCGATAGTGATAATTTGTGTAGGCGGGATGTATTTGTTGATGTATAAGTATAAAATTATATGTATTAATTTAAATTTAATTCATTTGATTAAATAAATTGGATTCTTTAATTTTATTAATTACATGTGTCGACTCGATTTGACATGAATTATATTTTATTAAAACATAATATTCTATTAAGCTTGTCTTGAGTTCATATTAAATTGGCGGTGAAGGTCAAATGAATATATATATATATATATATATATATATATATATATAAACTCTTTGATTATCGTCATAATTAATCCAAGGACATCAACTTACAGAAACTGCCTTGCTTATTCGATAAGAGAATGAGGACGTACAGATCGATAAAGGTATGCACCAACACAAGCACTACGAAATCTCATCCATTTGGCAGCTTATCGATCATGTCAATGGATAAGGCTTGGCGGTTGACAATGGCAGTTGGTATGCTGTTGGTGGTCATTGGAATCCGTCACCATGTTTCTATAAGCTAACTAATAATTGAATGGATTAATATATATGGCGATGGAGAACCAGACCTGACAGGCCATGTTTATCGGATATATATATATCTAGCTTGCCCTGTTGATAGATGGTGCATAGCTAGCATGCATGATTGATGCATCATGCATGTGATGTTCCTTTCGCCATCTTCGAATAATTTGAATTTTCTGAAGGGTTTTTACTTTATATTAAGAGATAAGATAGCAGATTGACCATTCTTGCTGTTGATGCATCTCTATCGATCGAAACAAGCAAATCAAGCAACCATATATGAACCATGCATGCAAGCAAACGCAATGTTTCTTTGATAAACACTAGTTTTTTTCTTTCTAATTTTCTGATCTAATTAAAAAACTAATATATCCGATAGTCTTAAAAAATTAATTTTGTATTGGGGGCGACAAATTGACAAAATGACCATATATGCATGCATGGTAGCTAGCGCGCATGCAGATTTTTTGTACATGCCCGATGCCCTTCATTTCATTAAAATAAAAAAATACGAACAGAAAACTATATATCAAAGTAAATGAGTAGTTGAATTAAATGAAAAATTATCTAGTTTAACAATCTCTCATGATGCATGGTGTAAGAGCATTCTCGTCTGGCTAATCAAAAAACTATAAAAAAAAAACTAATTTTTAGTGGCCTATATTTAGTGGCTTTTCTAGTGATTTAACACGCCATTAACCGTTAGTGACGTGTAATTTGTGATGCTTTTAACACGTCACTAATCCAGTTGGAATTTAGTGACGTATCCTTCTTGCCATGCCACTAATTATTGGCATGTTATATTAGACATGACACATTGACAACACTGACTTCAGTGGCCTTCTATTTCTAACTTCAGTGACGTGTCTAATATAACACGCCACTAAATTAGTGAGTTTTCTTTTTTCTTTTTTTTTTTTAAAAAAAAAAGTTTTCTGGATGCGGTTTGAAGAGTAAAATTTGCTAGGTGCAATTTTATCATATATATATATATATATATATTTGTAGCAAAAATAAGTAATAAAAAAAGAAAACAGGGTTCTAGACAACAATGGATAAATATGAGCACCACCTTTGACGACACACTGTCAGCCGCTAATTGAAAATGGCCATGAAGTCTGCCACTCTAATCCTTCTTCCTATCCTTCAATGGCCCCCTAGGAATCTTGCTCAGAACTTTTGCATCAAAAACTATGTACTGCTTCATGATCTCACCATGTGCCTTCTCAGCAAATGAGTCCACCTGGTCCTCATACTTCTCATAGAAGCACCGGCACTGTGTGTAGCAAAACAAATGCTGCAAGAAATTAAATCGATCAAGAAAACAGAGTGTTAACAGCTAATCTATTCATGTTTTTAACTAGCTAATGCAACCCCATTAATTAGATTACCTATGTAGAACAAGGTCAAGAAGTTGCACCAGTTCCCCCCAACAGACAAAATCGACATTAACCTTTAAACTCTATATTTCGTTCAAGCTATAACATACAAAATAAATTTTTTCTCATTTGCTTAGTGCAATTTTTTATCCAATTTACTACTACTTAGGCCCAACTAAAGAGGCTTCCATACCCCAAGCCCATCAAGCTGGAAACTTGTCTAGAGGTTAACCGAAGCCTAAAAGTAGGTTAACTCTATATTTCATTGGTTGTTTGTGTAATGATCATGGGTGCAGCAGTCTCAATTGTTTACTACAACCTTAAGCTAAGGCATCCTACAGGCTAATATGCCCACCATTGATTACGATTTAGTACTGCTCGATCATCCAGCCATGGCCAATGCTCATACTGGGCATTAGTATTGGAGTGAAAGCAATATTTTTTTTCTTATTATTGCAAGGGAAACTAACACCAACTTTCTTCCAATAATTAGCATTAATTAATGACCAAGATGATAATAAAAATATAATATTAATTACCAAGTTGGTTAATTGAGGTCATGACCGAGATCTTCATCGGGCGTATTCATAGAATGTAGGTAGTCCACATTCCCTTACCCCTTGTCAAATGCACAAGTACAAAGCCGGGTTCGTGTCTCTGATTATTCCGACACGATTTACAAGAACAATGAATTTTACCGTCAGGTGTTATACAGTTACAAACCGCAAAGTCTACAAATGATCTACATCCGTCTCTGTATTCCCTCGTATCCCTAGACTTTGTCATCTAACTCTTATCCATCTTTTTCTCTACGTACAATACAAAACAGCCACAACATTTATTTTCTCTACATCTATTTATTAACTTCTGTGCATTAAGAAAGTTTAGTTCTTAACATTTCACAACTTTTATTTAATTCTTTGCATTGCATTCAAAATTATCTAAAAGTTTTCAGTCATATATAAGGGGCAATAAAAATATATTTTATCTCATACCATATTGCATATGATCGCATACTAATTGGATTCGTCTAATAATTTAACCATTCCAAGCAAGTCACAGCTAGAAAAGCATAGGCATTAACAACATTTATTTTTCTCCAAAAATAATTAAAATGCAAAGAAATCTAGATATTAAATATCTGCTACGTACATCATGATATTTTTGGTATGTAATATTATTGTCTTTGATATCAACCTTTTGAATTATAATCATGTTAATTGATATGGTGTTCTTATTTACTGTTTATCTAGATCTAGTATATATATTTGGTATCTCAGAATATATATATACTGGGGTAGAGAATATAGATTGTGTTTTAAGTTGATTTAGGTTTTTGGATAATGAGCAACTAAGCTAATGGTTGTAAAAAATTAGTCTATTAGATGCGAGCCAAATTTTCTATACAAATTTATAACAAAATTATTTGATATCACATCAGATTACTTTTTTAATTTTTAATTTCAATCTTAGTAGTTCTCTGGTTTTATATGGTGATTTGGTTGCTGCGTTAATTTGAGAAAAGGGGTATATTGCTAGTTTGGGCATTGGATCTTGGATTGTTTGGGGAAGGTTAATAACTCTATGCATGCAGCCCTTTTTCTTTTTTCTTTTTTTTAATAAATGCATGCAAGTAATTGCAGGGGATTGGTTATGTATGTTTATTTATGTGAATCTGTTCTTTGGTTGTTTTTGTGGTGTCTTTGGTTGCTATGATAGCTTGGAAGAGCTAGGGATTGATGTTTTTGGATTTTCATTGCCTGGGGACCTCGTAATATTGGTATTGGTGCAACTCTGGCCATTTGGTGGAAATCAAAACAATGTGTCCCTGCACATACTTATGTCCATGCCTGAATATTGCGGAAGGTTGAATCCTTGTGACGTGCATCTTCCATTGAAGGGTGCATGGAGAGCACCAAGAGCTCCATTCTTTGGATATTCTTTGTGTCCTCCACCTGAAAACAGAACACAAACCCAGATTTTTCTCTGAAAATCAAAAAAAAAAAAAAGATACATACACTGGTGAAGAGAGAAAGAAGTGATACTCATCTTCCCATTATGAATCTTGCTCCAAAAGGATCAAAGAGAAGGCTGAACTTTCTCCTATTTCATAAATGATGCTGTCTTGTCTTGTCTTGTCTGACGCATGAGGGAGTGACAGAGGATATAGACTGAAGCATTGAAGCCGTACGTCTGATTGGTCACTTTTTTTCTTCTCGTAATTGAACCATGTGGGACTAGTTGCCTCTCAACCAAAATAGCGATTCATACTTTAACCCTACATTAAAAAAAAAAAGAAAAAAAGAAAAATATTATTTGGCCCCTCCCATTGCTCCGTCCCTGTATGTAAACATATTATTTGTGCATTTGTAGTAAGGTTTGGTTCTGAAAACTGAGAAAGGCATAGTTAATTATTGCTAGTATACTTTTAATAAGACTGATTTACTTGTATACAGTATTTAGTTGCACTGAAACCATGCATGTATGTGTATATGCTGATTGATGTACATGTATAGTTATATGTATAATGTATACGACCCTGCTTTCTCTGATGCAATGGAGGTTGGGAGTATTTGTTCTGATTTCTTGGTTGCTGAGAAAGTGTAGGAACAGAAAGGAATCTTTAATTAATTGTGCCTCTGCAATTTCTTCCGTTAAATGTGAAGCTTCAGGTTTTCATTTGGTTTATTACTTCCTTAATTCGATCATTAGTTGTATGAGTATCAAAATTTTATACTCGCTTATAGTTTTAGCAGCTAGATAAAGATTTACAGTGTATTTCTCTTCTGTATTGTATTAATTCATGGCTTTATTTATGTGCAGTTGATATCATGAATCCAGGCTCCACTGCAATCCTTCGGAATGCAAAGATTGACATGTTTAAAGGTTCTATGAGGCTAGCAGTTGATAAATGGGGACGTGTTGAAGCTGCTGAACCTGCTAATTTTGAAGTTAAAGAGGATAACAATCTTTCTCTAGTCTAGTATGAATTAGTTAATATACATAAGTATATTTTACTTATACATATGTATTAAATTGATAAAATCTGACCCTCAAACCTACGCCATCCCCACTCAACCTCTTTAGTACCTAAGCCAAGGCCCAAGGTTTAAAAACTTTAAATCCATTTATCACACAATTAAATTAAATCACCAAAACATGACAAAAATCAACTACATATATGCATTAACAACCAAAATGCATGGAGCTAGCAACCGGGAAAAAAAAAAACACAAATTAAAATAAATAAATTTATATACCTGAAACGGGTGAGAGACTAGAGGGCAGAGGAAAAGGTTGGTGGCCGGAGGGCGGAGGAAGGTAATCGGCAGTGAGAGATCGATGTATAGAGAGAGCTGAGATAACCAACGTGTTTGGCAAGTCTTCAAATATTTCTAATCTGAATTAGTGGCGTGTCTGTACAGACACGCTATTATTTACTGGCCTTTCTATAAAAACATGCCACTATTTTGTGGCGTGTCTTTACAGACACGCTACTAAATGTTTAGAACTATGCGCGTTGTTTTAAAAATAATTAGTGGCATGTGGACACAGGCACGCCACTAAATAGTGGCCTGTCATCTAAAAATACCACTAAATAGTGGCGTGTGGTCTAGACACGCCCCTGAATTTTCAGTGAATGGACATGGACCAAAAATTAATTGTCACGCGTGGGTTTCTATGAAATTTTTACAAAACATAAACGCCACTAAAATAAAATAGCAGCATATTATAACTTGCTATCTCACTAAGTAATGGCATGTCGTAAAAGTATCCATTGTAGACACGCCACTAATATTGGAGTTTTTTGTAGTATACAACCCAAATGTTATTTTGCCTAATCGGGATGCTAAAATGAACTGTTGCATCTAGCTCATCAAATAGGAGAAACATTTGGTGAGATGATTGTTGAGCAATGTTCATTAACCAAATATGAAAAAAGATATATAAATATATTAAAAAATCTATAAAATTTTCTCTAATCTCAAAAAAAGAATACAGAAGTCTTTGAAAAAGAATGTTTAAATGAAATAGTAAAAGTGGATAGCTAAAATAAAGAGAGAGCCAAACGTAAGTATTTTGAAAAAATAAGTAGCTAAAATAAAAAGCTTTTCTCCTAAAATCCTTGGGAAGCCTATTTATTTTGTTTTTATTTGTAATTATGGATAGCTGATTAATGGGCCATTCAATATTCAAGTGTAGTTTGTTTATTAAATAAGGCTTAAAATTGGGCTCGGATAAATTTATATATTTGTTTAGTGAGTAAAGAAACACAAACACACTTGACCCATCCTAGGTTTTGGTAGGTTTTTTTTGGATCGTTTCTCTCGAGACCCTAAAAGGAAAACAAATTTGGATCGCCGATCGATGACATGCACGTGATTTCACATGTTTTTGTCCGACTATCTGACTGCATACTGTCGATGTTTCTCTGAATCTTATGTCTGATGTGAATGTCTTGTTAGTTGTTGTAGTAAGAGAGAGAGAGAGAGAGAATTTATCCTCTGGTGGGCTAAACTCTTGGGTCCAGTTTTGAACTAATTGGATTTCACTACTAGAAAACGCTTCTAATTTGTTCTAATTTAATTGGCTTATACGTTATTCATTTATTATTATTACTTTCTCAAATATTTTTTTTCTCTTTACCAATTATAAATAGATGATGGAAGAAGCTAAATAATATATGAGACAAAAATTTCATAACAAAATGATTAACAAGTGTGATTTAAATAACTATAAATAATGCCTTTTTGTATTTACTAAAAGCATAAACTAATAGTAATTACATGATACGAATGTGAATATCTAAAAGTAATATTCACATTTTGCAGATACAGATATTATTAATAATTGCATCCGTATTTTTAATCATAATTTTACGTACAAGTTTAAAATACATATGCCGTACGTTGTTAGTTGTTATGGTGAAAAATGTCCTTCCAGTGGTAGAGAAAAATACGTAATATAAAGGAAGGAAATGTTTCCCCTCTCTTTTTCTTGTTCCCTCTGTTTCTCTCCGTCTTTTGTTTCTTTTTTTTTTTTTTTTTAAAAAAAAGTAGGGGTTATAATATATATATAAAGCTAAATTTTAATTAAATTAAACATAACCCTATTTTTATATTTTTATTATTCCATTCAAATTAAAAATCAATAAGCAAAATTGAAAAGAAAGTTTTTTGGAAAAAAAAAAAAAAGCAAAGAAAACTGTTGTCCAAAGATTCAGAAAATTAAAAAAAAAAAAAAAAAAAAGTCTCAGTTTCTGTACTGAAATTGAGAAATTTCAGTTGGATGAATTGTGTGTTTCTCGGCGTTCTCACAATATTTTACCTAGATGATATAGCTCTTGAAGCTAACATTTTCTTGCACATTTTGTTAGAATAACCCACTCTAACTAATACAATAGCCCACTAACTGCCATACAAAACACACTATATTCTACACAAAACATATTATGCTAAACACAACACAAAACAAATGAAACGCATATCTTCTAGACTTTTCTAATGCCATATACCTATATTGAAATGAATCTCCATTTTACGTTATTTTTGTCATACATCCTTAGGAAATCGAGCTTTACCAAACCTGTGACTCATCGAGTCCATACATGTCTTCTTCCAATGCACTGCTTTACTAAGCACCTTTCATTTATTTGAACAAAACCTTTGTAACTTTATAAAGTTTCATTTATTCTCAGACATGTTCGTTGCTACTCGTAAAATATTAAAAGAAAAAGTTTTGACAATGAATGAAGCTTTCGTTTCAAATGAGATGAAACCAGTTGAAGAGATGATAAAAGAGAATGATCAAATTTTATTTTTTATTTTTGGCTAGGGACTGATGTTTTTTATAGTTTTATCTTCTTCTTCTTATTTATTTTTTTTTTTTACTTTAAATTTTTTTTCTTTGTTACTTGGTTGTTGGGCAAATGATTTGGACTTTCTAAAGTGCACTAATGACTAAAAATACATGATTGATGGTAATTAGTAAAGGCTTAAGAAACAAAGCTCAGGATTGGCCAATAGATTTGTTGCCAGTACCACCCGGCAATCCGGCATTGTTTATAGATTTTTCAAGATCTATTGACTGTGCTAATTAAGCCACAGAATATATCATCATATATGACCCAACGATGGAGCTGCTGGCCGGGTCACGTCCATATATATATATACCTTCCAAACTGCAAATTTCCCTTCTTCCTCCATTAAATAACTCATTAATTAGATTGGTTCATTGTTCAGGAAATATATATATATCAATTAATTGAGAGCAAAATTGATCGAGCCATGAAGAGATCGAAAGATGTTTGCAAGAAAATTCTGTACGTTTACAGGTGTGCTGCTGCAACTTTGTTTGATCTCTTGATCAAGATTTAGGTTGGATTGGCTTCATTCTTATCTTTATAAGGCACCTTAGCTTGGTGAGTATATGGATATGTTCAATTACTTTAGACATTAATTGCTTGATGATCGCTACTTTACTAATTATGTCTGTTGAGGGACGCCATTGTCTCTTTCACAATTATCACGAATACGTGGACTTCACTAATATTATAACTTTTAATCAATGATTTTGACAAAAAAGAAAAATTGAACTTTTAATCAATTATGAATCAATCACATGATTCATGCAAAAAAACATATTTAGTGCAAAAGATGAGCATTTTTGCACCAACTAGAGCCGGTCCATTCACAAACTCAACAACACTGGCAATCTGATTGTTCCACGCTGTCTCGTCTGTCTTGATCTAAACGCCAAGTAGGATCTGAGCTGTATCTGCGTACCATCTGATGTGGCAACACGTAGTTTGTTTTATTACGTTTTCAACGCCATTGATTATGATTACTTTATTACATACAGATATTGACTTCAATTTTCACGAGGGAGATATTTCTTTTTAAGGCAGCAATCCAGTGCATCGCCAACCTATTCAACCTTGAAATCATGCTTCATAACCCGTCAAGTACGTTCCTATATTACAAGAATTGCAGGTGGCCCACCAAATGAAATGAACGGTCGCGATTCAATATGATGGGTGGGCGGCTCACATGCATGCCTGACAAAACATGTGATAACCTGTTTTATTATAAGGTACTGCACATATATGTGTTCATGAATAGAGACATGATGTGAGACATATATCTAACAGCGAATCCATTGGATTGATTCCGTGTTTCACACAAAGTCCGAGGAAGGGCCCTTTTACGTATAAACTTTTATCAATATAAATACCACCCCGTGTTTGAGAGATATCATCTATCGTCTCGTGAATTTTCGTACTACTGTTGGGCTTCTTGTTTCAATTCTCTTTTGCGTTTGAGAGGAGGACTGGTGGTGTTGTGTTTTTCTTTTTTGGTTGGTTTGAGGAAATTAAGAAGCTGGGAAGTGAAAGATGACTGTTGGGGCGGGGATAGGTGTGGCGGATGGGAAGTTGGTGGTGTTGGGGAAGCCTGTGCTGCGTGATGTGCATGAGAACATTGTGGTAACTCCGGCCTCCGGTGGTGCATTGGTGAATGGGGCATTCATTGGCGTCAGATCCGATCAGACGGGTAGCCGCCGGGTCTTCCCAATTGGGAAGCTTGAGTATGTTTCTCTCTGATCATTTACATTGTTGAATGAAATGAAAAGGAATGGCTCTTTTGGTTTTTGCTTGTGAACGTTATTACTATTCTGCTGGATTTTTGTTATGTTTATTCTTGTTTTGGTACGATGGGAACATTTCAACGTATGGGGATTTACCTCAATCATAACCTCCTTCTCCTTCTTTTGGGCAAAAAACTTTTGATTATCTTATCTTTTTTTTCTTCTTCGTTTTCTTAGCACCCAGACGAAGAATTAATTTGCAATATTACCGTTTTGGGATATTGTCGGCTTTACCTTGTTTGGTAAGGAAGTGGGAGTTAGGAGAAGTAGTAAGAAGCCGTAGATATGATATAAAGTAAAATGAATTTGTATTAAAAAGTGAAAAAGTTTTGTATTGTAGTAGATTATTTTTATTTAGATAGTAATAAAATGTTATTGATGTGATATAAAGTTAGTAGATTACCAAACAAGCCCTGTATGTGGGAAAGGCTCAAAATTTGGATTATTGCCTTACATGTTGTGATGAATTCTATGGTTCTACAGGGGATTGCGCTTTATGTGCGTTTTCCGCTTCAAGATGTGGTGGATGACACAGAGGATGGGTAATTGCGGCCAAGATATACCCTTTGAGACCCAGTTTTTGATTGTTGAAGCGCACGATTTTTCTAATGTTGATGAAGAAAGCAAAGGTGGAATGGACCAATCCGCCTTGTATACTGTTTTCTTACCGATTCTTGAAGGCGATTTCAGGGCTGTTCTACAGGGAAATGAACAAAATGAGTTGGAGATTTGCTTGGAAAGTGGTATGAAAAATGCCTGATCAGTGTATTGTCATTTTTGGCTGTCTTTAAAATGATGATGAAAATTGTGGTTTCTTGCAGGAGATCCCGCTGTTGAAGGATTTGAGGGGAGTCATTTGGTTTTTGTGGCTGCTGGACCAGACCCATTTGATGTAATCACAAATGCAGTGAAGTAAGTTTTAAGTTTTATCCACCTTTATAAATTGGCAAATACCAATATCCCTCAATTTCTGTTCATTGTTTTAAATTTCATGTCTAAGTTATCCTTGAAGAGACGCGTACACATTTCATTTCCTTTATTTTGGAATTTAGAAGAAACATTCTTTTTTAGTGTTTTTCCTTGAAGAACCACTTATAGATTTAAGTACTGTCACATACCATGTGAATTAGATCACTCGTGTACATGTACTATACTAGATCTTATCCTCTTAGACTTTTTGAATCTGTCCAACAGTCCAGGTTTTACTGCAGAATTTTAACTTCGATAAGCGAAATGCTCTTTCTTTACACATATCTTAACTTTAGAATACATCCATTTATGTACAGGAGCGTTGAGAAACATTTACAGACATTTTCTCATCGTGAGAGAAAGAAGGTATATAGTATCCTCTGGCTGGAGTTCTAATTTCATATCTAACTTTATACCATTTCATATCTAACTTCATAAGTTCTAACTTCTTTATATTATATGCTTCAGATGCCAGACATGTTGAACTGGTTTGGCTGGTGTACATGGGATGCTTTCTATACTGATGTCACTTCAGAGGGCGTTAAGCAAGGTTTAGAGAGGTATTGATTTTCTCATCATGGGTAGTAGTTGAAGTAACATGGATGGCATCATAGAAAGATACTAACAAGTAAAACTATTGCAGCTTAGAGAAGGGTGGAATTCCTCCAAAATTTGTTATAATTGATGATGGATGGCAATCAGTTAGCATGGATCCCACTGGCACTGAATCCAAAGCTGATAATGCAGCCAAGTGAGTGCTCTATGCAAAAGACTTCTCTTTTTGTTGTGCCACCTTTTCTTTTTTTGGCTAACAATATTTGTCATTTTTGCTGTCTTCCTGTCGTTCAGCTTTGCAAACAGGCTGACAAATATCAAAGAGAACCACAAATTTCAGAAAGATGGGAAAGAGGGTCACAGAGTAGAGGATCCAACATTGGGACTTCGCCACATTGTTGGTGAAATAAAGGACAAACATGCTCTAAAGTATGATTCTCTTATTTAGATTTTCATATCTTGTGCTGCAACTTTATTTTGTAAGATATTTATGCTTTTTCATTTTTGGAATTGCCAGGTACGTTTATGTGTGGCATGCAATAACAGGGTATTGGGGTGGTGTTAAACCTGGTGTTAGCGATATGGAACACTATGAGTCTAAATTGGCCTACCCTGTTTCATCTCCCGGGGTTGAATCAAATGAGGCTTGTGATTGTTTAAAAAGCATTACAGCAAATGGGCTTGGCCTTGTGAACCCTGAAAAAGTTTTCAACTTCTATAATGAACTCCACTCATATCTCGCATCGGCTGGTATCGATGGTGTTAAAGTTGATGCTCAGAACATCCTTGAAACTCTTGGGGCAGGTCATGGTGGGAGGGTGAAGCTTGCTAGAAAGTACCATCAGGCCTTAGAGGCATCTATTTCCAGAAACTTCCCTGGTAATGGAATTATTTCTTGTATGAGTCACAACACAGACGGTTTGTACAGGTAGCTACTCTTTTGCACTCTTGTTTTTCTTTTTTCTTGGCTGTGATTTTACTTATTAACATTCCTTTAGAGTTTTTTAAACAATAATGATTTGGTATGACATTGAATTTATGCAGTGCAAAGCGGACAGCTGTTATAAGGGCATCAGACGATTTCTGGCCTAGAGAACCATCATCACACACCATTCATATTGCATCAGTTGCTTACAACACCATTTTTCTTGGCGAATTTATGCAGCCAGATTGGGATATGTTCCATGTAAGCTAACGAAATCTGATTTTGTGGGTTTACATTGAATTTCCAGAGTACTTCTCGATTTGTTGGATGCTAATTTTGTGGTTGTTTTGGATGTCAGAGCCTACACCCAATGGCTGAATATCATGCAGCAGCTCGTGCTGTGGGAGGATGTGCTATTTATGTCAGGTAATATCTCTGCTAATAAACTTATGTTTGTTCTGAATTTCTTGGAACCAATGGTTTCTCATATTCGATATCTGTATGTGATGCAGTGACAAGCCTGGACACCATGACTTTACTCTTTTGAAGAAGCTTGTGCTTCCTGATGGTTCTATACCGAGGGCCAAGCTTCCAGGAAGACCAACAAGGGATTGCTTATTTTGTGATCCTACCAGAGATGGAAGAAGGTAAATAATGATAACAATAATAATTGCATTTCCATATTCATAAGAATGGGGAGCTATAAATCCCGCGAGTTAATTACCAAGCAACAAAAACTGAATGAGATTGTGCACTTTATCAGTCACTTTCCACAAGAAGCTCATTTATCTTTACTTTGGCTTCTTTCACTCTTAATTTTGCAGTCTTCTAAAGATCTGGAATCTGAATGAGTTTTCTGGAGTTGTGGGGGTCTTCAACTGCCAGGGAGCTGGCTGGTGTAGGGTTGGAAAGAAGAACCTCATCCACGATGAACATCCGGGTACAATGACTGGGGTTATCAGGGCTAAAGATGTTGATTATCTGCCCAGAGTTGCAGATGATACATGGACTGGGGATACTGTCATATTCTCTCATCTTGGTGGTATGTTTTTCATAATGTTTGAAACTTATATATAAATAATTTTATTTTTTATTTTTTTTAAAAAAACCTGTTTGAATTTACCTGATGAACTTTTTGTGATTGCAATTGCAGGAGAGGTGGTTTTTCTTCCAAAGGATGCATCTATTCCAATTACACTAAAATCCCGAGAATATGAAGTATTCACAGTGGTTCCTGTTAAGGAACTGTCCAATGGTGTTACATTTGCCCCCATTGGTCTAATCAAGATGTTCAATTCAGGAGGAGCTATCAAAGAAATGAATTGTAAAAAATCTGAGGAAGGCACAACAACTGTTGTCTTGAAAGCTTGTGGGTGTGGCCTTTTTGGAGCCTATTCTTCAGCTCGACCCAAGAGAATAACAGTTGATTCAGAGGAGATGGAGTTCAGATACGAAGAAGGATCTGGTTTGGTAACTGTTTCTTTGAGAGTTCCTGACCAAGAGTTGTACCTCTGGAATATAACCATTGAGCTATTAAATTGATTTATTAATTGCAGTAATAGGGATTCACTAGATCTATCTTTAAGAGGAAATGGTGGTTTCTTCTTGTTCTATAACATGTAATATTGTTGTTTAGAATAGATGCTAAATCTGAATGTTGGTTGTCTGATAATTAAGTCTCTTATGTTGTCTGATAATGCTAATTAGTTTATGACCCAAATAGAATCCATTATGAATAAAAAAAAAAAGGAGGAATATGCTAGTTGTCTAATGAAGTATTTCATCAAACAAACGTTTTGGTCGTCACTTCTTGGGATGAATATGGAAGTGCAAATCCCTAATTTTGAGGAGTTTTAGAAGACTAGTGGGTCATTATAGCATAGATTGAGATCTCTTGCAATTTCCTCCATCCAAGCTAAATGAACGGTTTGGATTATGCTACGTAAGTCTTGAAAGAAAGAGGGAAAAAAAAGAAGTCAAAATAGGCTAAAGGGTTGTTGGGGGTGTTCGAATGTGATTGTTGGGGGTAGTCAGCCGACTCAGCCCCCTCAAAGGTATTGTTGGGACTTGGGGTGGTCCAACCATCCTTATTTCTGGCTTGACTAACTCCAACCTGATGGCCACCTCTTAATAAAGTAATTGGGGGCGATTCGACTATCTCTTCACCGAATACTGATAGGAGGGGCAAAACAGTCGACCCTTGCCCGTCACTTTTCATTTAAAAATAATTTTTTTAATCGAAACAGTTGCTGATGTGACATCAAAAACTATTTTTGATTAAAAAAATTATTTTTTTATTATAAAAGTCTGCTGGGGGACGGTAAAGTATCATTCTCCCTCCTCACCTTTAAAGAGGTGATTGGTCACCAAATAAATAACGGGATAATTTGGAAAGAACTTAAAAATTATTTAAGCATTCCTAGCACAGCATTTTTTTGATTTTTTCTAAATTTAAGAAACAATATTTTTTTTTTCTTTTTTTTGCTTCTTTATCTAAATACACTCCACAATTAATTATCTTTCCCAATACCAATTAATTTTTTCTTTCTTTTACAAAATACAAGTTCCATATGTACCCTCACACTTTTTATAAAATTTCAACACAATTTCCAATTAAAGGCAAAAAGATGAGAAATGAGAAAGGAAAGAGGAAAGAAATATTTTGTATAAAAATAAGAGATATAATATTTTGTCACTCCAAGATACAACTATTGACCATCTCGCCCATGTGGCAATGTGGTCTCCTAGTTTTTTTTTTTGAGGGAATAAAGATTCTCATTAATTATAAAGATGAGACTTGCTCAGCAAGTACAATAGACTGGATGTAAGAAGGACATTTCGCCATCCACAATTCATCTAGAGAATGCAAAATAGCACATTTTGCTAAGGTATGTGCTGCAAAGTCTACAACTCGGCTAGCATAGTTTATTTCCACCCAATGCACAATTTGAGCCGGCACTTTTATATCTTCTACCAAATGACCATAGGAGCTCCAGTTAGGTGAGGCCTAGTTAATTGCCGAAACTATTGTCATAGGTGGTCTCCTAGTTAGCTTTAGGGTTTTGTTTCTTAAAAAAAAATAAAAATAAAGGTAAAAGTTGTCACGCAAACAAGAATAATTAAGAGTTGTATTTTGAGATGACAATGTATCATATCTGTAAAAAAAAAAAATGTATAGAAAAACTACGGTGGGTTTTTTGTGATTTTTTCCTTTTGAGTTTTCCTATAATTAAGAAAGGAAAGCAACTTTAGAATAGCCGTTATTTTATTTTATTTTATATTTTTGAAATTTAGAATAGCCGTTATGAATGAGCTCTTAGGGTCAGTTTTTTTTTTTTTTTTTTCTTCTTCTAGAATACTGACTATATTATATATTTGTTGTTGTAATTGTCTGGGTCATATGTGCGTGTTTTACTCGGCACGCAGATCAGGCTGGCGCCTCAATGCTTTTGAGTTTCGACACTTGTGATCAGGCTGTACGTGAGGAGGCCGTAGATGTCCCTTTGTCAAGCTGATCTGCCTCTACTGTCAACGACGGCCTAGAAAATTTTAGGGCTACATTAATTGAAGAGTACTTTCAGAGTCCTCCCACATGACCATATGAAATTACCATGATCGACCGGCCATTACTGTAAATTGCAAATGACTAAACAGGGGTAGGGTATGTTAAATGGTAAAGCCTAGGACTTGGTCACATTCATCTCTATCGGGTTTGATATTTAAATTCCTGCAAATAATTCTTTGACATGACGTCTGCGGCGAAACTGAATCTTGCTCGGTTCACATGGAGGACGTTTTGCACAGATAGTCTAGAATTTGCCCTTAAGGGTAATTAGCACATGAAGTGATCGGATGCTACCTCGATCACAGGTTCCATTCTTAGAAAATATATATACAAATGATTGGCCAATTACTCTAATGGGCTCGATCGTGGGAATTAAATTTACTACATCAGGGGTCCCGGTCGTGCCTTTTTGCCTTGTGCTTCTGATGATATATACCAGATAATTCAGTATCGGTGCAAGCTGGACAGTAGCTACGCGTGACATCCTAGATCAACGTACATGTGTTACATGTATTTACACTCGGAACTGCCACGTAAGATTCAAACTGAACAGCTATGAAACACGTATATAGGTACGTGGTCATGGTCAAGCTCCGGCCACTTCCATGCGCTAGCTATAAGACCAACAGTACCAAAGAAAACGCAGCTAGCACGTAGAGTGCCAAAGAGTGCAGATCGATCGAGCTAGCTATCTACCAACACCACGCACAAGGACCTCAAGAATCAATGGCGGAAAGTCGAGAGGTCTTTATTGAGGGACCCTCCCAACATTTATCGGTGCTTTGTGCATCACTCACCGGCATGGCCATAGGAGGACCGCTTCTGGGCATGACGGGGTTCAGTTTTTTAGCAGCAGTGACACTACTACTCGTAAGCTCTCCGCTTTTGTTACTCTTCAGTCCTCTGCTGTTCTGCGCTGCCCTTCTTCTTGTGGGAGCCGTGGCTGCGTTTTCTGCGGCGGCAGCCATGGCAATGACTGGCGTGTCCACACTCGGGTGGGCTTTTCGAGATGTTAGAGGCAGGGGGGATAATGTGGGGACGTTTGGTGAGGGAGGTGTGCTCGAGAGGTTGGCAGAGTCGGGGGAGAGATTGAAGAAACTAGGGGAGGATTGGGCTGCTCATCTGCAGCAGAAGGGGGTGATCAAGAACGCACCAGATTATGACAGTTGGAATCGAGGTTGAAAGGAGCAAGCAGTTTCTTGGTTGTAAATATTATTCTGTGTGTGTGTGTGTACTTCTCTCTTGTACGTGCATTTAGGTACGCCTAGGATGCTTAATTTGTTTTCACTGGATATATATATAATAAGATCGATGAAAGAGATGAGTCTATAGATAATGCTGCAAGCAGCCAAGGCGTTGGTTACTCGATCAGCTCCTTGGATATGTATTCGAAGTTCTATTTCATTGTATTTTCTTCGATTATAAGCTTAATAATTTGTTAAGGTTAATTATGAAGTTATGGTATGGACATTTTGTATTTGCATGATTAAAGTCTATAATTACTTCTAAGCAAAGGGTATATAGTCATTCTTTGGTTAGAGGTTACGCCATGAATCTTAATTCCCAAGGGAAACAAAAACATATATAGTGATCATCGAAGTCATTCTTATCTCGTAACCTTTACAAAAATAATAATAAAAAAAAAAAGACTGGCTTCAATGATCATGATCGCCTTTGCCTACCTAGAAACGGCTTAACGTCCGTTTGGCTTAATTGTTTTAAGGGTTAAATACCTTTAAGGTCCCTGAGTTTTGACAACTTTATTTTTTAATCCCTGAGTTTCAATTCGCATCACAGATGATACATCAATTTTGGGAAATGACCAAATTAGTACCTCGGTTAACTTCTCCGTCCAAAAATTAACGGTCCGCCACGTGTCAACCTCAGAAGTTGACACGTGGCACTATATATAAAAAAATAAAAAATAAAAAATCTTAAAAAATTAATTAAAAAATTTTAAAAAAAAATTGAAAAAACTAAAAAAAAAAAGGGGGTGGCTGAGCCACCCCCTTGGCCACCATGGGGGTGGCCGGCCACCCCCATTTTGGCCAGGGAGGTGGCTGGCCGGTCTGGGGTGGCCGAACCACCCCCATGTGGTGGTTCGGCCACCCCCTGGACAGAAAAAAAAAATAAATAAATAAAAAAAAAATAAAAATTGGATTTAGGGTTTTGCCCTTGGGTGTGGCCGAACCACCCCCAGATCGGCCGATCTGTGGGTGGCCGAACCACCCCCGTGCCCCTTGGGGGTGGTTCGGCCACCCCAAGGGCAAAACGGGAATGACCGGCCAGCCACCTCCCTGGCCAAAATGGGAGTGGCTGGCCACCCCCATCCCTTTTTTTTTTTTAGTTTCTTCAATTTTTTTTTAAAATTTTTTAATTAATTTTTAAAGATTTTTTATTTTTTATTTTTTTATATAGTGCCACGTGTCAACTTCTGAGGTTGACACGTGGCGGACCGTTAATTTTTGGACGGAGAAGTTAACCGGGGTACTAATTTGGTCATTTCCCAAAATTGATGTATCATCTGTGATGCGAATTGAAATTCAGGGACTAAAAAATAAAGTTGTCAAAACTCAAGGACCTTAAAGGTATTTAACTCTTGTTTTAAAAACGATTTGAAAATTAGCAATTTTAAAAATATAATTTTTAAAGAAATAGTTAAGCGTTTGATAAAATTGTATATATGTTTTTTAAAATAATATGGTGCTCTATCAAAAAGTTAGACTGTAATTCTTTTAAACGCACCGTCAAACTGGACGAGACGTTTTCTACCATAAAGCCATCATATCTGTATCATTTAATTTTTTTTAATAATATTTTAGAAAAACTCATTACTTATAACTCTTGACTTTTTTTATTATTTTTGAAATAAGGTATTTAAACTTTAAAAAGTGTTAATTTAAAGTATTCATCTTTCAATTTTTTTTTCAATTTCAATCATTCGTTATAATTTTTCGTTAAATCATATCGAAATTTTCAAAATACTCATCTACGTACTTTTTTAAGGAAAAAAATTAAAAAAAAAATTGCAAGGATTTAGGTGTTGAATCCTATCCTTGTAATTTTTTTTTTTCCTTAAAAAAATATATGGGTATTTTAAAAATTTTGATAGGATTTAACAGAAAATTCTAACGGATAATTGAAATTAAAAAAATTGAAAGATGGATACTCTAAATTAATACAGTTTAAAGTTTGAGTACCTTATTTTAAAAGTGATTAATGAAATATTAGAAATTATAAGTGAAGTTTTTTTTAATATATTAACATATTTATTATGTGACATTAGATATAATAATATTAAATTTGGCTATAATATAAATTCTTTCCCTTTTGAGAAATTTATTTATTTATTGAGAAATTGATTTTGAGGCGTTAAGTTCGTTGAAACTAAAGTTAGTAATATGTCATTACGAAGAAAAAAAAATAAAATTATGGATTCTAAAAGACATAGCGTGATAACGGTAGTTGACGGTGTTGATGGGGTGTTGCGGAGAGAAGCGTAAAGTCTTTTGCTTACTTTATTAAATTCAAAAGGCCAAAAAAAATTCATTATTTTTTGAGGAGTGATTGTTACACTCATGTTATACAATACCTACACTCACACCAGACACAAATAAGTGGGGCCAGTATGTAGGTCTCATGTCCTTGTGTCTAGTGGGGATTTGATTCTTGTACAACACCAATACAACAACTGTACAACAACCCCTCACATGAGGGTGGGCTCCAGTATGTGGGACTCACCCTCATGTGAAGGATTGTTATACAGTTGTTGTATTGGTATTGTAAATCTAACATTTTTCATGACTAATGTGAGTGTACAAGTTGTACAGGTGAAGTTTAACGATCATTTTCCTTATTTTTTATCACAAAATTATTTTAGTTTTATTTTCTTTCTAAATGTGTCGTTATTCTTGATAGCGGCTACCTTCTTTTCTTTGAAGGGACCGACAAGCCGCCTTGACAAGGCCTTTTTGAGTAGCCTTTACAACATTCTTTACAAAACATATTTATTCCTCAATACTTAAAAATTACTCCTTTATCTTAGACTATCTAAACATTAATTTTATAATTCTATGATTTTGAAGTACCGTAATTGGTTATATTTTTTAAATATATATATATTTTGGAATAAGGTTTCCTTCAAATTAAATTAGAGGCAAGTGGTTTTTTAAAAAGGATAGTGAGAATTACATGCTTTAAGAACAGATATCAGTTTAATAAACTGAATTGAAGGAAATAAAATATATATATTTTTTAAAAAAATTTTGTGTAGTTTTTTATATGACATAATGAAACAGTTTGCCTACTAAGGAGGTGGCCGCTAGAGGTGGCCATGACCACCTCCAAAGCTTTAGTTGGAGTGGTCGACCACCCATGATGAGATAAGAATGAAAATGATGAATGATTTCCTAAGATATTATTTTTAGAGTCATTCCTTTACTAGGGGAATACTTATTCCTATATTTTTTAGAAGAATAACTATTCATCACTTCAGAGGAATAATTATTCCTAGTTATTTTCAATAATTGTGGCACAACCAAATAACAAGATAATTATTTTATAGGATTGAGAAATTATTGTTCTACAATTCTTGTCAAACTTTACCTATGTGACAGTTTATTTATTTCTTCAAGAAAACGACCGAGCATTTTCTCCCATAGTGATTTCATCGTTTATTGAATAAAAAAATAAAAATAAAATGCTACGTTGGCAAAGTTGGACAACAGTTGTGTCAAGAGTTATACAACAATAATTAATCTTATAGGAATAACTATGGCATTTATGTGTCTATTCCTACATACCAAACATGTCCTAATTTATAGGTGAGTAATGTTACTTTTCACACTTATTTATTACACTAATGTCACACCGATTGACATGACGTCTTTTAATTTTTTTTTTTAAGTGGCTGATATGAAAAGACACTTTAAATATACTACGTCATGGGTATAAAGAGTAACACTACTCTTTTTACTACCAACCTTTTATAAATTGGCCTAATAATTTGTCTTATTAATTATTAAATAATTCATTTTTACTATAATTGCCATTGTTACATCAGTTTCTAAGGGAGATTATCATAAAAATAAGAAATGATTGAGGGAAACTTTTATAGTGTGTTTGAGTGTTAGATTTTTGAAATTAGAACTCAATTATTATTTGATACAAGAATTTTGAGATTTGACTTTTTAGAAAAAGTTGAATAAAATATGATTTGTTTGAAAAAAGTTGAATAAAATATAATTTATTTTAAAAAAAAGCAAAAGCAAAAGCAAAATCAAAATCAAAAACATATTTATTTTTTTAGAATTCTTACCAAACACACCAACCATCCTTCCTCACCCATTTATTGTTTTGTTTTTTCTTTTTAAATAATTTTTTTTTTTTTTTTTTTTTTTAAAAAAAGGGGCGAGGAACTGTCCCCCTCAATCATTTATACATAAAAATTGTAATAACCAAGCATTGAAATACTAGGCCCTCGTCATAACTTCTTTCCTTCAATCCAATTCAAATCCTTTTCCCTTTGCCTTTTTATTGAATAATAATAATAATATTAAAAAAAAAAAAATTCAAATCCTCAGAATTTAGCCGCACCCCGCATGCTTCAAGCCTTCAACGGCATAGATCTCACCGTACTTCTCAGAACCTTATCTTCGTACAAGCACTCTACCCAGAAGAAGAAACAATACAAAACAATAAAAATAAAAAATAATAAAATAATAAAATACAAGAAAAAAAAAAAAAATCATCACCAACACAAAAGGAAGGCGCTAGGAAACTGCTCAAGTCGGCAGGAAGGCACAGACTTGGGGGCGAATTCTCGGATTCGTGCGTTCACGAAAGTTAGAAAAGTATTGCGTTTGCGTCTCATCTTTCAAAGTCTTCGAAAAAACCGGACAAAGAATTATAGAGTGGATCGGAAAGTCTGAATCGGGGGCTATACTTATTGCTTTGGTTTCTTTGTTACCAGCAGCAGATACTGATATTTGTATCTCTCTCTACTACAAACGATTAAGGCGGAGAATCCAGTAGCACAAGTCCTACATGTATCTATGTCTTTCAGTTATTTGGTTTTTGTCTTTTTTGTGAGAAAGAATTTATCTGTGGTGTAGAAAAGCTTAGATTTTGTTGTTGATTTGATTTGCAGCTTACCGGTAATCTCAGATCAGACGACCCAAATTAGCAAGGTTGGATTTTTTTTTTTTGGAATAGCAGATCCGAGAGATTTTGATTTTAGTTTTAGTGGGTTTTGTTGGTATGTTTTAGTTTGATGTAGTTTTAGAGATCGTAGTGTTATGGGTTTTCTGTTTTTGGAACAAACGATGGGGGTTATGGTTTTTCTTTTTTATATGCTGTACGATTTTGGAAGTGTTATGTCGATCCCACGTGCGAAAAACCAATTTCAGGAGCAAAATGTAGGAATTCTTAATCAATTTTGGTTATGTGCAAAGAAATGGAGTTCTTAGTCAACGTTTTTTAATGGGTTGAGAGATTTTAGGATAAATCTGTGTCGCTAATATTGAGGTTGTTTTTATGGTATCAGCTGCACTAGAGATTCTGGGATCTTGTTGCTTTGATGTTGAGGACACTTCATCAAGTAGGCGATGCTCCCATGAAAATGCAGGAATTGGTGTGTTGGTAGTAGAAACTGATGGATTATAAGTTAAAGACTGTTGGCGTCCTGCCTCAACTTGAAGTAAGTTTTCAACCTTCATTTTCATTTTTCTTTTTGATGAGGGAAGCTTTATCCTACACCCCTTAATGTTATAACGATATTCTTGTATATCATTGCATGCATTTGGTTCTAGTCTTAGAAATTGAAAGCGCCAGTTGCTGGACTAATTCGTGTGTTGTTAGCAAATATTTTCATTTGGGCATTAAAAAAAAAAAAAAAAAACCTTACTGTAATAATGTTTAGGAAGAAGGGGCTTTTATTTTATTTTATTTTTTTGAATTTTATAATTTTTTTTGCGATTAACAGATGGGATCACTAGACGGAAAATCGGTACATGAGTTCATGGACGAGAGTCATTTTAGCCCGGAGGTAGATGCTAAGAAGTTTCATCCTACTCATACGGCTGAAATTGGATCGTGCTCTGGAGGTCTGCAAACTAGTCGTAATATAATGTTCACATTGAGGAATGTTGTGTGTGAGAACATAAAGAAGGTAGTTTTCTCAAGTAAACTCAACTTGCTGATGCCCTTTGGGCCACTAGCAATTCTTGCTGCGAAACTGACTGGCCATCGTGTAAGTGGGAGTTCTCCCTGCCTTGAATCATTTGTATTATTGTTTAAGTATGTTTTTGTTCATTTTTCTCTGGTAAATTACAGGGTTGGGTCTTCATTCTGAGCTTATTGGGTATAACACCTTTGGCTGAGCGTTTAGGTTATGCTACAGAGTAAGAATTTATGTTTTTTCTCTAATTTATTTATTTATTTGAAAGAATATGAATTGTTAAGTACCTAATGTAATGATTTTCATTCTGATTTAGGCAGCTAGCCTTTTACACTGGACCTACAGGTAAATTTTTTGTTGTATCTGAATTCAAATTAGTAAATTTCTACATTTTATCTTTGGTTTATTTTTTCTTTATAACATCAGTACTTAGAAATTCCTGCAAACTTAATTGTTGGGCTCCATACAATTTCTGCACATTATCTCCCCAGTCTTGCTCGCAACCGCCATAGATATTCGTTCATTAGACTTCCCGCTCCCTTCTTATTGATCTCATTGAGAATATCAGACTTGAAAAATAGAAAAAGGATTTAACTGGAAAGTAAAATTTTGATTTAATACGCATTCTTGATCAAGAGATCTGGATATGAACTTTGTTTCTTCTTTGTCAGCTACAATCTTATTATAAGTCTATGTAGAGTAATATAAATATTTAATATACTGGTAGTAAGGGATTCACTCTCTTTTTTATTCGCTTGTTGGTGGACGGGTGATTGCGCTTGGAGTGCGGTTGTGTGGAAAACGGTTCCTTCTTGCCTTTTGTGGTGCTTGTGGAAGGAAAGAAATGATAGAAACTTCAAGTACAAAGAAAGGACGATTGACGAGCTCTAAACTTTTATTTATTTATTCTTTGTTCACTTGGTCTGTTGGGTTCCTAGCTCCTTAGTGATTAGCTTTTTCATGATTTTCTTCTTCTTTTTTCTTCTCCGTCTTAGACGCTTCTTTTTTATGTTCCTTGTGTATTTGACTGCGTTTTGCGTTTTTTTTAATGATATTTTACTTATTAAAAAAAAAAAAAAGGGATTCACTCTCTTTTTTATTTTTGTTTTACTTTTGTAGTTGCCTTTTTATTTGGGATATTGATATTAATTTTAAGGATTGAAGGGTTGGCATTGGTATTGGCCAACTTCGGCAGTCATAATTGTTTTATTCTTGCTTTGGCAATATAAAGGGCACCAATGTGTAATACTCCCAACATTGTTTTCCATGCACGTGCTTAACATTTGGCCTCATTTGCTGGCATAATTGGTGTCATGCACATTTTTTTATTTTCATAAAGAGGTTGGTAATCAGTTTTCTATCTGGATTTGTCTTTGATGAAGTTAATTGGAATTTGCAGTTGGAGGCCTTTTAAATGCTACTTTTGGGAATGCAACAGAATTGATTATATCAATCTATGCACTGAAAAGAGGACTAATACGTGTAGTTCAGCAGTCGTTATTGGGCTCAGTTCTGTCAAACATGTTGCTGGTGCTTGGATGCGCGTTCTTTTGTGGTGGGCTTGTTTTTCATAAGAAGGACCAGCACTTTGATAAGGTGGACATATTAGCGGCTTTCCTTGGGGTTTTATCTTTACATTTCGTATTTTTTAGTCGTCTTGTGTCTTTCAGTACAAAGCTGATTTTAGTTGCCATGCAGGGAACTGCTGCCGTAAGCTCTGGATTGCTCTTGATGGCAGTCATGGGCCTCCTATTTCCTGCTGTTCTTCATTATACAAACACTGAGGCTCATCCTGGGAAGTCAGAAATGGCTCTTTCAAGATTTAGTAGTTGCATTATGCTTGTTGCTTATGCTGCATACCTTTTTTTCCAGCTAAAGGGTCAAAAGAATCAATATGTTCCTCTGAATGAGGTTGGTTATGTTTTCTGTTGTGCAGTCTCTCTCTTCCTCTCTCTATATCTATCTATTTATATATCTTTACATAAGTTAAAAATGTCCGCATGTTGATCTTTTAGTACTTTTTGCATTTCATTTTATTTTTTAACACTCCAAGGATTCGTTGTTTCCTTACTATCAAATACTTCAAAGTTCTTAAGGGGTAGCTCGATCTGCTAGGACCACGTCTCGTGAACCGAAGGTTACTAGTTCGAATCTCCCCTCTCCCTCTCATTGAGGAAAAAAAATTACTTATTAAAAAAAAAAATCTTCAAACTACTAGGCATTGTTTGGTAAAAGAAAACTTCAAATCCTAGCTCGTAACATAAATATAATCTCAACTCAAAAAAAACCCTAAAAATTTAAAATGACAATCAACGAACTCTAGCTCAACCGGCTCTTATTCCAAACAAGGGCTTCAGGGTGAGGTCGAGTTGTGGGTTTATGACTGAGTGTGTTGGTAAATTAACAATAGAAAAAAATTAAAAGGATATTAAAAATGAAATTGTGAAAAAACTTAAAGAGGATATGGAATTACCTAATAATAAAACTGCTACAGACTACGGCACACACCAGAGTAACTTTTTTTCTTTGGTTCTTTTTGGTTTTGTTCGTTTGCGTGTGCGTGTGCTTGTGCGTGTGCGTGTGCGTGTGCAGCTTGTCATCTTCATGACAAATCATGGATTTGAGTCCAAGAATGAAGAATTGCATTAGGATGGCAACCTTGTTAGAATTTTCAGTCATATCGTTATAAACATGAATGACATGAATGGCTCAAACCTCTTTTAATGCTTTCTTAATGTTGTGGATATTCCAGGTTCCTCTTCTTAATCTAGTGGACTTTGTAACTTTTTGCTTTTCTACATAAGTTAGTACGCTTCAGTGCTACATTTGGTTGGCTTCCAGACTTGCTAAGAGCCTAAGACTTTACAAGTGGGGCTTGCTTTATTTGTGTATCCGTTATACTCAGTGTTATTTTGTATTATAACAGTTCAACTTGGATTGTTCAATTCTTTGATTTGTGGTGTGATACATGTTATCAACTCAGGAAGGGAGTCAGAGTGAAGAGGCTTTAGACGATGATGAAGCTCCAGAGATCTCTAAATGGGAATCAATAATTTGGCTTTTAATTATGACTGCTTGGATATCAGTCCTATCTGAATATCTAGTTGATGCAATAGAGGTAATATTTTCATGTTCATGCTCTCTCTCTTTGAAATATTTATTATCATATTTTTTGAAGGATCAAGCAGGTTTAAGAATGTCATTGATTTTCTTTTGGTTTTCGAGGACCCATTAGAATTAGATTCTTCAAGTACACATGTTATGCACTGCACATAACACTATGTTTGGCCATGTTTATATGGTTATATCAAATGCTGGCATTGTATGGATGGTTACTTATATGGTTTGGGTCATTGACTGGTTGCAAGTCTGGAAAAGGAGCAGTTGTTCATTAGGTTGACAGCTAGTTGTAGACATGAATCAAATGGTCAAAACCCTCACAAATGCAACGTTGAGCAAAATGTTAGATGATTAGATGGGGTTGTTGAGAGACTGTTTCATCAAGCACCATAATCTCTCTACCCACCTGCCCCCTCCTCTCTTCTTCTCATTTTCCTTGCTGCTTCATCTCTTTGTTATTGGTTATTGCAAGCTTTGCCTTTTCAGATTAAAAGTGTGATGGGATTTCTAGAATTTCTATTGGATAGATTACTTATTTAAGATTGTAATTGAATGAAAGTTTGATAGTGTTATTCTACTGACATCGTTTTGTGCCTATGCTAGCCTTTGATTTATGAACTTTTTGGTTGGGTAATTATTTTGCAGGGAGCATCGCTTGCATGGAATATTCCAATTGCATTTATTAGTGTTATTTTGCTCCCTATTGTGGGGAATGCTGCAGAGCATGCAAGTGCTATTATGTTTGCCATGAAAGACAAGCTTGTAAGCTTTTGGACATTCTCTTCTAACAATTTGTGCTACAATTGGATGCAATAATTCGAGTTTCTCTGCAGGACATTTCTTTAGGAGTGGCAATAGGATCATCAACACAGATATCCATGTTTGGGGTAGGTACTAACGAGATGGATTTTTTGTTATCTATTTTACATCTTATACTTCTGAAAGTTAGGGTTTGTTAGGTTTAATTATATTTCAAATTCATATTGGCTTTTTTTTGTTTTGTTTTTTGTTTTTTGTTTTTGTTTTTTTGTTTTTCTGACTTGCATTGGACTATGTATGGCTGTTTTAACTATTCAAAATATCCTCTTATGTTGACGAGTCATGATATGTTTAGTGCTTCTGCATGGTAGCAGAGGTACTCTTATTTAGGACTGACAACTTCGGAGGAAAGGAAGTGATAATTCTGGTTCTTCAGTACTTTTGAAATTAATGTCTCTTCCATTTTTTAAAGTATATTAGTAATTGGTGTATGATCCCTGCTTACTTCTTGACAAAAATATATATAACCGTGAAGGAGACATGCCCAAGATGTAGGTGGGCAGTGATTTCAAGTCTTATTCTCTTTATTTAGGTCCAAAAAATTCCATTCTAATTCTTTTGTGCCATTTTGTTGCTAGTAGTTTAGAGCATAATCGGGTTCTCATATGCTTTGTTGTTCATGCATCCATCTTATCATTAGAATGGCATCACTATATAATTCGTTGTGTGCTTGGATGACTCATTCATCAATGATATATTTTTTCTTTGATGATTGTGCTTGTTAGAATTACTTTGTTGAAGATTTTTCTTTTGGTGTTAAATCTTCTAAATTCGTCATTATATTGCTGCAGATTCCTTTTTGTGTAGTTGTCGGTTGGATTATGAGGCAACCAATGGACTTAAACTTTCATCTTTTCGAGACAGCAACACTTTTTATAACTGTCTTGGTAGTAGCCTTCTTGCTCCAGGTTTGTATTTCACTTACTAAGAAAACGAATCTCTATAATTTGGTAAAAAGGTTCCATTGTCAGGGAAGGAAGTATTTTAAATAAAAGGGAAAATTATGCATTTCCTACCTGTGATTTGGTTTGAATTCAAGTTGCCAACCTGTTGGTTAAAAAGTTGCATGTTGTCCACCTGAGATATAATTGTTTTTGTTTTTGTTTTTGGTACATGACTTCAATGTATTTAGATTGTGATAAGGTTGCTATGGTATTTTATGTAGGGGTGACAAGTCGTGTTTTGCGCGTCGGGTTCGAGTTGTGTTGTGTTGAGGCATAAGTATAAAACTATATAGGTCAATTATAATCCGACCCATTCAATTAAACAAGTCAGACTCCTCGACTCTAACTTACTAATTTCGTGTCGGATTCACAAGTCGTTTAAAAAATTGCCAACCCCTTTGTCGTTTGTCAGGTTCAGGTTGGGTCGAGGCATGAGTATAAGATTATGCATGTAAACTCTAACCCGACTCATTTAATTAAATGGGTTAGATCTCTTAATCAGAACTTGCTAATTTCATGTTGGGTTCGCATGTCGTGTAAAAATTTGTCAGCCTTAGTTATATAGATCAGACATGTGATTTGCACATGATAGTTTTGACGAGTTGGGTCTGAGAAAATATTAAAGAATGTGACCTTTGTGTGTAAAGTACACATTTTTAAACCACATGTGGACAACTCAAATTTAAGCCAAACCACAAATGGATAGTGTGATTGGTCCCAAATATTATATGTATGCCATGACAGCCTGTAATTCGAGGTCGATGGTGCCAAATTATAAAGTCCTACCGAGTTGTCTTGTTTGCCCAGTGTGCTGTGAACAAGTTTGTGCTAATAATTTTTGTGAATTCTATTTTATTGGTTATTATTATCTTCTGGTAATCATATACATGTATATATATATATTCTGATATGTTGCCAATGTTTTATTTGCAGGAAGGAACTTCTAATTACTTTAAAGGACTAATGCTTATTCTTTGCTATCTGATAGTCGCTGCGAGTTTCTTTGTACATGTAGATTCTTCAGAGGGTCAGTTCTAAAATGAAAGCTTCTGTTTCTCCTGCTTAGTCATTGTATGTACACGCTATATAAAGCATGTCTTGACGTGTGGGTGACCATAGTAGTATTGAATTGTGATTTTGCAGATGATGGTCAATTAGAAACATAGTCAATAAAGGCATTGATTCATAAGGTTGATCTGCCAAAGCTTAGGTCCATTCTGCTGTATATATTTCAATTTTCAACTTTTCTACCTGCTTCGGCTCGGGAGTAAATTCGGATAACCGATATTTTGCCTATTATGTTCTCTGTTCTTCAGCTTCTGCTTGGATACCAAATGTTCACTTTGATTACAAGTGTATTGTAAAAAAATCGAGATTTCCATCTTATTTGA
Source organism: Alnus glutinosa (assembly GCF_958979055.1). Lineage (NCBI taxonomy): Eukaryota > Viridiplantae > Streptophyta > Magnoliopsida > Fagales > Betulaceae > Alnus > Alnus glutinosa. Next base: position 29,724,794 of record NC_084893.1, read on the forward strand.
GGCTGTAAATTTATCAGCATGAATGGGAATCTTGGAACAGATGCAAACCTTCAGGACTGGTGGTATTGGTTTTAGGATTTTATATTCTTTCTTTTTCTGCTTAATGACGTTTATATGTTGCTCTTAAAACACATTTGATGGTTCAAATTGAAGAACCTTTTTCAATATACTAAATAGTACCTTGGATAAGTACCAACCCTTTTTTTCCTAAATGGTACATGTTTACACTAGTGGGTTTATCCGTTCGGCAAAACTTTTTAGTTATTTTTTGCTTTTTGGTTGTGACGTGACATAAAAAAAAAATAAAAATAGTTTTGAGTTGTTCGTTAATATTTGTTATTTTCTTTTTTGCTAAAAAACAAAAAGTTTTCTCAGAAAGCGTCGTCAAAAGAGCCGTTAATTTCTATAAAAGAGATCTAATTTGAATCTTCCCACCCCTACACTTGAGAACTCCCTTTGTTTTATCATTTGCAGTTCACCTTTACTAGTGCCTAGAACAATGAAACTATGGGGTAGGGTAGTAGTACATTTGCCGCATAATTGGGGTCTATATTAGAATAAGTTAGGGTGTGAGAGGCTGTGGTTTACTCTTCAGCGGTTCGAGTTAGTTTATCTCCAAACTTGTGAACTGATTTATTTAGAATATCTTTGATGACTAGTTATTAATTGAGCTTAGTTATTAATTGTTCGTTTGAAAGAATACTATGAAAGGAGCTTTCATCAATGCATGGTGGGATTTTGGTAGTTAGAAATTGGGAAATGTTTGTAAAAAATCATGAGTTTGATTGGAAAAATGTTGGAAGTACGTTGATTTGGTTTAACATGGCATGGGTAGGGCAGACGTATCGTGAGTTATGAGCCGTTCTGAATCTTCTAAACTATTAGCTCAGTTGGCGGGGCCATGGAAGGATGGTGTAACATCGGTTGTGCTATGGCTTCTTATTCTAGAAAGAGTGATGTTATTTAGTAGATTGTCATATAATATTTAATAATATGATAGTGAAAATTAACTATTCGATTAATACTAGTAAAAAAATAAAATTAAGGGTTGATTTTTAATGCTACGACATCTTAATTGTATGACAATCGATAGTATTATATTAAATAACATTACTCGTTCATGAATTTGTAAGTTACTTTTTGTCTCAGAAATCGATCATGTCAGTCTGATTGAGATCTAATACAAAATATTTAATTGAAATGCGATGTGAATTACGGTGGCCGTTCGAAATCAAGATCTATGTGCTGCTATTATGTTAAATCACAACTTATTCCAAAACTTTAAACGAATAAGAATGATAAATTTAATTATTGAATTAATATTCTAATACTGGATTGAACAATTCGAGTAATATATTTCAATGAAAATTTTATTTACCCTCTTGAAATGTCGTGCCCTTTGCAATATCGCTCCAAACTATTAAAAATTGCAATGTGCACATTTGAGGTTTTTGCCCCTCTCAATCCCTTGTCTATTAGGATTTTTTGTTAACTCCTAAAGGAATGAACAAAAATAACCAAAATAACTCGTTTATAATTTTTTTTTTTTTTTTTTAAAAAAAAAAAGAGATATAATAGAAAAGAAAAAAAGGTGAAACAAAACATTGACTTTCTGTCACTAACCTATGGCCAGTCGTCGATCTTGACTAACACATGGCAACATTATGGGTTTGGACTGACCCACGATGATGCCGTGGTTTTGGACTGATCCACATCCACGTTGTAGGTATGACCTTTTTTTTTTTTTTTTTTTTTTTTTTTGAGAGTAAATTTATATTTTCATAAAGTTTATAAGAGTATAAGAGAGATTTCAATTCTTAGCCGTTTAAGTTAACTAAAAATCCTACAAATAAGTAGATTGAAAGGGGTTAAAATATCGAGTACCTATATATATATATATATATTGCAACTTTTGATAGTTTGAAGACGAGTTGACAAAAAGCAATGACAATTCAAATAGAAGAGGAGAGGGCCTCCTTGCTGGAAAATAAAACATACAACGTATAGCCTCCACCTAATTCCGTGTCTGTTAATCGGAGATTCACGTTGACCCCTGTGTGGCCAACTCCAATCAAATTCCCGAAAGCATACCTATAAATTAAATGGCGCAGTTTCCTTCCACCAAACATTCAACTGCATGCGTTGATGCGTATACGGAAAGCGTTGGACTTTTTTTTTTTTTTTTTTTTTTTTTTTTGTATCTTTTTTGTTTAATCGGTACAGGGCAGGAATTGAAAGACTTTCTTAACATGGGACTCGGATCTAAAAGAAATTTGACATGGTTTTTCAAGACAAGATAAGCTATCATCCAATCACAATTGAGGGCATACGTTGCTTTCAATCCTTTCTGTGCATTGAGTTTGATGGGTCTGTTGTTAATTTTTTAAGAGATTGATTATATGAAAGTTCGGTGCGTGCTAATGCCTAATGCTACCAAGGCTGCCCTACTTTTCCATGACATATATTATAAGGCCGGTTGATAGATCCATGCCCCCGCCCCCCCTGCAGAATTTAGGAAGTCCGATACAGTAGAACCTGATAATTGTCTTGGAAGAGAAATGGGTATTGAAGAAGAAGAAGATCGGCAAGCACCCTTACTAAGTAGCTCTTCATCACCTGATGATCATCCAGAAGAGCCTCTCAAAAGAACTGGTAATTAAACAGCTGCATCATCATATTTGGTTTTCATCATAAGGAAATATCTTCATTCTTCACCATTTTTTTTGCCAACGTGTTTCGATCATCATAAGCATAAACAAGCAAACAACAGCTAGCTTTCCATTTTTTCTGCTTCGGGTTACTGGGTATATGGCCAATGGGTATATGCCAAAATTATATCTTTGAGAATTTCTTTTCCTTGTTTATCGAGTTCTAGAAAAACAGAAGGTGCACGCGCCTGTGCCTTACAGCAGCAGAATTGTTTGGTGAAATGTGAGGGAAGAAATATCTCTCTCTTCAATTGATGGAAACAGAGGCAAAACAATTCAGGTGTTAGAAAATATATTTCTCTTCAACTGTCAGCCCAATTGCCTAATACCACGCCCCAAACACACGATTCGGCAATGCTCTTGGCTGCTGCGGCTGTACGTGTTTGGTAGGTGAGATTGGCAGTTGGCATTTGCGAGAGATAGAGAGAGAGAGAGTGAGAGAAACCAAATTGTCCAAAGGCGCAGTATGCAAATCATGGTGTTGATATTGGAGAATGGATTTCATTCCTGAAAAACTTTGAATTAAATTTAGACTGTCATCTAAGTCAAATCTGGAGCTTATATTGATATCATTTTACAGCATTAGTGTAGAGTGTATATATTTTTTGAATTGATTATTTGGGCTAACATAGAAATATTTTTGTGAAGGGACCGAGTGGACGGCAATAGCACATGTAATAACAGGAGTGATTGGGGCAGGAGTTCTGTCTCTTTCTTGGAGCGTGGCTCAACTTGGGTGGATTGCAGGTCCATTGCTCATGATTGCGTTTGCAGCCGTAACCATTGTTTCCACAAACCTTTTGTGTGACTGCTATAGATACCCTGATCCTGAACATGGCCCCCGTAGAATCAAGTCCTATATAGAAGCTGTCAAGTTGTACTTAGGTGAGAGACAAGCTTATCCCAATCTTTATCTCATCTATCTATGTCCTCACATCTCCCCCATCAATCAATGACGCATGCAGACACTGAGACACACCATTATTGCCTTACTGGGTACCCATACTATGCCTTCCAAGCTTAACTTCAAAAAACGTGGACCCATGCATTTCAAAAAAAATAAAAAAAAAAAAAAAAATCAAAGTAGTCTCTGTTTTCACAGCTCTTATCTGTATTCGGATATTCAGCAATTTATTGTTCGGATTGCTACGGGAGATCTCTCTCTCTCTATATATATATATCTTATCTCACATCCCATACTTGTTGAAATTTTAGGAGAGAAAAGCCAAAAGGCGTGCGGAATAATTGTGAATGAGAGCTTATATGGGACTGGAATTGCCTATATCATTACGTCTGCTAGCAGCATAAGGTATTCCTCTTGAACCTTCTTCTCTTCCTATTCTTTATTCAAAAGAAAGTTTTTTCTAAATTGAAATCGAAGAAATTCCTCCAACTTAGTCTACAATGCTAAAATAATGCATGCGATAAATTTTTTTAATTTTTTTTTTTTAGTTTAATAAAAATTGAGTGGAAGGAACACTCTGTCCTTTACAAAGAAAAAGACAGTAAACGCATCCTGGCAAGAAAGGCACTCGTGATTTTGTTGCATTGACTTGATGGTATACCTGTTGGTCCAAACCCCAAACTACTAGCCTACTTAGATAGCTCCATGGACTTGGGCCGAGAAACTCTTGTTGCTAACTCCCCAACTGTATTTTTTATTGGGCCTTTGCTATACCAGTTTCTTGGGTCTTGGCCCAATCAAATGCTAAGCCTGGGTAGCCACATTTTAGGCGAAAATACTAATGTGCCTTTTTTTGCTGGGAATTAATGTAGATTCCTTTTTATAGAGGTGAGAATTCACGTTCTCTTGACCTTAGGAAATTTTTGTTCTTCTAAAGAATAAAATGCTCATATATTTTTATTAATAAGGTGCGCTAAACATCCCCGTTCGTAAACATTCCCGTTCGTTCCTGCTAAACATCTCAGCTTTCTCAATCTTTAAACGTTACAAAACACTCTCCCTCAGCCGACTAAAAAACTCTCTCAAATTTGTAGGAGTGTCTGTTTGGTTCTTCGTGTATGTTAGGTTGATGAACTTTTTAACGTTCGATGCTATACTATTTGGTTTTTTTTTTTTTTTTTTCTTTGGACATTGTTATGGTTATACAATAAAAGTTAGACAAAATGAGAATTTTATTATGGTTTTTTTTTTTAATGCTACTTTTTGGGTTTGATTGCGAACAATTCATGAAATATACATAAAGTGAGGAACTGTTTTATTCTACAAAAAACCAAAAATGATCGAACCATTTTTATTTAGTTAGAGATGAAAAATAAAGAAAATAGTATAAAACAATTTTATATACTGAAAAATAAAAGAAAAACCTCGATTTATATAAATAAATCATACATGATGCAAATATGAGAATCTCATATCCTCGACTTCGAGAGTCCTACTAGATTATTAATTATTTATAGACGTGAGTTTAATGGCTTGAAAATCTAAATTCTTAATTGGAGTCACATTTATGAAAATGTAGATATTCAAAAGATGTCAGATTTTCCCAAATCAAACTTGTCACGTAAAGTTGAGGTTAGAATAGCAAATAAAGTAATATGAAGGGAATATTGAGCATGGGCCCTTAGCAAATAAAGTAATAAAGAGTTTTGTGATCACCATGCTTTCAGGGTCGTGTGAGTAGATCGATGACAAAAATTAAGATAAGGGCAAGGGCTATTTAAGCAGTATTAGTGTGTGAAATAACAGAAAAGTAAAAAGTAATTAAGTGTCTTAATTAATTAAAATCATAAATTTATACTATGTGGGTTATAGAGGTTGCTCTATATAGTTTATGCCGTTACTATATTTTATGACAAATATTTGAGGTTTTGTATTTTTTAGGGTTAAATACCTAATTGTTCCTTGTGGTTTAAAAACTTTATTTTTTGTTCCATCAGTTTTCATTTTTATCATAGGAAAAGATGGAAACGGTACCTCTGTTCATTTTTCCGTCCTAAACTAACGTCCCGCCATGTCATTCTACACGTGTCAGAGTACCTGTGCAACATTTGTCCTTAGAACCATGTTAGCGCTGACGTAGCTACTATATATATATATATATATATATATATATATATATATATATATATATATATTTTAATTTTATTTTAAGGACTTAAAAAAAAAAAATAAATAAATAAATTAGCCACCCCTTTAGACCACATGGGGGGTGGCTCAAGGCCAGTTTTGGGGGTGGCCGAAGTATCCCCATGAGCCGAAACCTCTTTCTTTTTCTTTTTCTTTTTTTTTTTTTTTTTTCACTTTGGCCCACGGGGGTGGTTCAACCACCCTTATATCGGCCGGTCTAGGGGTGGCCGAACCATCCTCGTGGCCCCTTGGGGTGGCTCGGCCACCTTAGGGGCAAAAGTGAAAATAAAAAAGGTTTTGGCCTTTGGGGATGGCTCAGTTACCCCCTTGGCCAAAATGGGGTGAGTCAGCCACCCCTAGATTTTTTTTATTTTTTTTTATTTTTATTTTTTTTTTTAATTTAATTTTTTTAAGTTCTTAAAATAATATATATATATATATATATAATAGCCACGTCGCGCTGACATGGCTCTGGGGAAAGGTGTCGTACAGGTACGTCGACACGTGTAGAATGACATAGCGGGACGTTAGTTTATGACGGAAAAATGAACGGAAGTACCATTTCCGTCTTTTCCCATAGAATAAATACCTTCTATGAAAAAAATGAAAATTGAGGGGGGCAAAAAAATAAAGTTTTTTAAACCACATAGGTGTGTAAGGTATTTAACCCTATTTTTTATTATAATCTTCTTACAAACTTAATCTTAATGAAGGCAATTTTAAGACAACAAAATTTGACAGATTAATTCAATTGTTTTGTGGCTGATGGAACTGTAATGCCAGTTTGCGAAGGATTTGTAGACAAGCAGGATTGTAGGAATTATTTGATGATAGAGTAAATTTCACCACATAAGGCTGACCTGTTGGCTGTCTCCAATGTCCTTTAGTTGCAGATGATGATAAGATTCCTGCAATCGTCCAATATAATTCAAAAGTTTCTCAAATACCAAACGATGTGAAAGGTCATGGCTCAAGTTGGGTACTTTGAGTAAACAAACACAGCAACAAGAGTTACTATACAGGATTGAGACATGCATGTATACCTTTTTAGCAATGATGGCTGTCGATAATTTGTGATAGAATCGATATCAGCTAAGAAGCCGTGGATCAAACTCCCTGTGAGAAAATGGACGTAGTTATCTTTCGCTTTTTTTTCTTTTTCTTTTTCCTTGCACTGGTCATTCCCCATTTGGCTGCTTTTAACTGAGCCGCCTTACAATTTTTAATAGGACCTCGATTTTGTCATGAACTCAACATGAAATTAGCATGTTAGAATTAAAGAATTTAACTCGTTTAATTAAATAGGTAACGTTAAAGTTGACATATAGAATCTTATACACAAGTCTCAATACGACTCGAACCGAACCCGATACACAATATTTAAGACAGACAATTTTTGACACGACTTGTAAACTCGATACAAACTCAACACGAAATTAGTGGATTAGTTATGGTTGAAAGGTTTGTTCCGTTTAATTCAATTATTTGGATTAGAATTGACTTATATAGTCTTATACTTATACATCGACACAATTCAAACCCGATATACGAATATACTACCTGAATACATGCAAACTCGAAGTACCACACCTAGTGAGTTTCAACTGCAAATTACAAAATTTATCTATATTTTCAACCATTTCTTTTGTCAAAGAAGAAGAATAACCACCCACCCACGTACTCGCCCGTGGCCCTGAAAGGTGAAATCATGCTTCTGTTTTATTCAGAATAAAGTAGGGAGAAAGTAATTAACAAAGGGGAAGTGAAAATGACATGAAGAACACGACAGCCGATTCCCCCATGCATTATTGTTTATGGTCTACATGAGACTATATATTGATCTTCATCTAAACGGTGCTGATATACTTAGCTAGTTCACTCTAGAAGATCTATGCTTTACAGTTTACACCCAAACAGGCCTCCTCCTTAGGTAAGAAAGCAATATCGATCAAACTTCAGCTGTCACAATCATGCGTCATGCATGGTTTTTTTTTTTTTTTTTAATTGCGTTAATGTATGTGTGTCATGGTGTTTTGTGTCTTTCAGGCCTTTTATATTGGGGTGTGGCATAGTGTTTGGTGTCTTAGGCCTTTTATATACATATATATTGGGTATACAGGTAGCAAAACTCCCCATGGCCTTCTTTTGAGTTGAAAATAAACAATATGGCTGTCGAACACACTTTCGAAGTAGCTAATGCTTCCTGTGATGACGATGGGCATCCGAAAAGAACTGGTAAAAGCTTTTCCAGTAGTAGCATTCACTAGTTCCTTTAAAATTCACTTTCAATTCGTCTTGAAACTCAAATCATCAGGAACCTTATGGAGTTGCGTCGCTCATATCATTACGGCTGTTATTGGAGCTGGAGTTCTGTCTCTGGCATGGAGTACTTCACAGTTAGGATGGATAGCAGGGCCAGTTTCCTTGCTCTGTTTCGCAATTATCACCTATATTTCTGCATTCCTCCTTTCCGATTGTTACAGGTCTCCTGACTCCATAACCGGAACACGAAACTACTCTTACATGGATGCTGTTAGAGTGAATCTTGGTAGTATAACCCCGACCTCTTTTCTTCTTTTTGAAGTTCTACGTGATCTTCAAGTTAGGATTTTCTTTATAAAGACTGCTACTTTTATATATATGCCCCCTGATCTGGTTTAGTGAAGTTCAGGAAGAAAACATACGTGGTTTTGTGCTTTCCTTCAATATTTCAGCTTATATGGGGTTGATATTGCTTATGTAATCACTACGGCAACCAGTATGAGGTACTTACCCTGCGAATAGAGAAGAAATACAATTTTGTGTCTTGGGGAATTTGTCTCTGCGCCATCTCTCTATTTATCTTTTCTTCTTTTCTTTTTTCTTTAGAAAATGCCCATTTCATCAGCTATGTTTACTATCTTCTCTTTCTCCCTCCCTACTTTATTTCAAGTTTTCAGAGTTTCTTTTTTGTAATGCTTTTATTTTTCTTTGGCTGATATATTAACGCAGAGCAATTCAGAGATCAAACTGTTATCACAGAGAAGGGCACCAAGCTGCATGTACATATGGGGATACTTTTTATATGCTGCTGTTTGGACTTATTCAGATCGTCATGTCACAGATTCCAGATTTCCATAACATGGAATGGCTTTCGATCGTTGCTGCAATCATGTCCTTTACCTACTCTTTTATCGGATTCGGACTTGGCCTTGCAAAAGTAATAGGTATAGCTTTGAATTTTCCTTCTTCTGTCAATTTAAAGACGCCCGATTTTACTACAAATACAACTCTTCGAGCAGTTATCACTATATACAATAGAAGGAAAAGTTGTCTTTCACTGGAAGCCATAGTAGTTCATCCTGTTGCTGTGTATTAAATCACTAGTTTTCCTAAAAGGATAAGTTAATAGGAACGAGTGAATTTAATTAATATTTTAACACTCTCATTATGTATAAGCTCAAATTTCCATTGAGGTTTAATATATGGAATATTTAATTAAAATCAAGGATTGTGAAGTCAATGTTTGAACACAAGACTTTTATTATGATAACGTGTTAATTACTGATTATCCGAAAAAGTTTAAGTTTATAAGAAAGTGTTTTAATCATTTAACTAATACTTTAACATTGAGATAATTTATGAAAAGAATAAAAAGCACAACTTCTTTGAATTTTATATTTTCTTGTCACTCCAACTCACAAAAACAACAGTTTCCACTTAAATGAGTAGAGGGGTGGACCTATATGTAACCTTGGGGGCACAGTGGCCTCAAATTTTTATTTTTTAATCCCCCACACCTAAAATTCTAATTCTGCTGGCCTTGAAAATGAGCATCATGCAACTATCTGGTTTCATCAAGGAAAGCATTTCAAAATATGGCAGCCAGATGGAGATTGGAGGGGGATGGAAATGTTTCGTTCATCCAGTAGGAAACCCAGTTGCCTTGTCATTTAAGAATTTAAAAATCTTGTGTTTGTAATTGCAGAAAATGGGGAGATTATGGGGAGCCTTTCAGGAGTCCCGGCTGCTAATGTTGCTGATAAATTATGGTTAGCATTTCAAGCACTTGGGGACATTGCATTCGCCTATCCATACTCAATTATTGTTCTTGAGATACAGGTATGGATCAGATTCTTTCAATTAAACCAAATTGCAACAGAGAAATTTAAGTAGTTAGTAAGAAATTAATTTCATTTTAGTATCTAAAATGAACTGGTGTTTTGACATTTGTTTAACGAAGGACACTTTGAGGTCCCCTCCTCCAGAAAACAAGACCATGAAGAAGGCCTCGATGGCTGCCATATTTATAACAACCTTCTTCTACCTCTGCTGTGGATGCTTTGGATATGCAGCCTTTGGGAATGCTACACCAGGAAACCTATTGACTGGATTTGGTTTCTATGAACCTTACTGGCTCATTGACCTTGCTAATGCTTGCATTGTTCTCCATTTGGTGGGAGGATATCAGGTACTACCAACCCAACTTTACAAAATTCTTTTCCTTTTTTTTTTTTTTTTACCATTTAATAGGATCTATGCATGCATACTTGGCTTGCTTGTTGTTACCTTCTTCTTCGCACGTTTTGTCTCACAGATATATTGTCAGCCAGTATTTGCATTTGCTGAAAGATGGTTTACCAAGAAATTTCCAAACAGTGGGTTTGTAAATAATTTCTACCCCATCAAACTCCCACTGTTGCCAGGATTCAAGTTGAGTCTTCTCAGGCTATGTTTCCGAACTGCATATGTCATATCAACCACTGTAATTGCAATCCTGTTCCCTTACTTCAACCAAGTCTTGGGACTGTTAGGAGCCTTGAACTTTTGGCCTTTGACCATATATTTCCCTGTGGAAATGTACTTTGTACAAAAGAAAATAGGGGCTTGGACAAAGGAATGGATTATCCTTAGGACATTTAGCTTTATTTGCTTTCTTGTCACTGTTGTGGGTTTGATCGGCTCACTTGAAGGACTTATAAGCGCCAAGTTGAGCTGAGGGATACATGTAATTCCCAAAATGAATTGGGAGAAAACAATGTATACATACGACGTATGGTATGTTAAAAGTGTCAGCAAGTTTGGACAAGAAGAGGGGACACGATGGCAAGCTTGAACAGCAAGGTGGACGACTCGAATGAAGATCGATCATGATCAGATAAGAAGAGATGGAGACTTTTCGATCATCTGTTACCAAGAGTTCAGTTACCTAACTTTCAGTTTTCAGCCTATCTGATCTACTCTGATTGTTCTTATTTTGAATTATTTGCTTTGGAAGAAAAGATAATCAAATAGATAAAGACAAAGGGGAATAAAAAAAATAAACACAAGAAATTTTACTTGGTTCGCTCTATGACTTACGTCTATAGGATAAAGCTCAAAGAACTACATTTTGCTTTTATTCCTTGATGAATTTACAATATAGGGAGTTCTTATTTATAAGAAGATGAAAAGAATACAAAATAGTATGAATTGAAAGATCATATCAAATCAAATTTAGTTGTACTCATCTGAATTGATTGATTACAATTAATTACAATTAATGCAGAAATAAAATTCCATAATAACAAATCTAATAATATATTATAACATGCTTATCATATTGTACAATTTGATTGATAGAGTAGGAAATTATCTTGTAATCCACCGGTTCTGTATATGCTACTGTATACACTCTCATCAATTGTAACTATAAATATATACACTGCTCTGTTTTGGTGTGTTGCAAAAACCAAAACAACATTCTTCAAATTTACACGAGTTTTTGGGACAATTGTGATTTAATCTAGTATCAAAGCAAAATGTCATTAATTCGAGTCTTATCTCAATCATTCACTTCCTCTTTCAATTAAACATTTTATGTGTTACACGACTTGATGGATGTAACTCTCTAAGCAGTGCTGCTTCCTTACAAATTTCTGAATCTACAAATTTCTAACATTTTTCCTTTATGTGATGGTCTAAAACTTCGATTTATCTTCACGTGTGGGTTAAAACTCTTCAACAAATGAAACTCAACACGTAAAATATTCATTGTGTTATACAATTTAGGGTTGTACATGCGGGCAGATATTAATTGTTTGCGTCCGCTATCCTCAACTATCCATTATCTACTATTTACATATGCAGATGTGGATAGTAAAAATATTGTCTGTATAGGCGGATGCGGATAGTAATTTTAGGGTATGAGGTGTTAAAGTATTTTCAAAATTAATATGTATATAAATATTTATTTTGTGTCTTGGGAATGTTTTAAAAGGAAGGTGTTTAAAAGCATTAAATGAAGATAGTCCCACATGGGAAAAATAGAAACTGAAGTTGGCATTTATAAGGCCCAACATACTTTAAGCATTTAAAGTAATGCTTAGGTGTATACTCTTATGTGTATACTATAGTACGGTGCGAAGCACCGGACGCACACACGCATGCGCGCGCGCGTGGCAGTGGGCTGTAGGGCGCTAGTGGCGCTTTGATGGCGCACTTGGATGGTCATGATCAATTGATCTAGTGGTTTAATCTAAACCATAGGATGCTTCTTAGGTAGATCCAATGGTCGGATTTACTGGACAATCAAATAAATAAATTGTAAGGTCAAATCACATTTGATCTAATGGTTGAGATTAATTAATAACTATCTAATGGTTATTATTAATCAATCATAGACAGTTATTTGATCTGATGGTCAGATTTAAGTGTCTGTTGAAACAGCAGTTTATGACTGTTATGGAAGCAGTTATGGACGGTTAGATTAGCAGTTATTTAAATATTATACAGAAGTAACTGCTGTCCAGTTATCAGAAATATACAGAAATAACTGTTGTACAATGTTTAATAAAAGAAATAATAAAATTTCTTTTATCTTCAATGCTTTTTCTGATACCTTCTGTATTTTAAAATTAAAAAGAGTCTCTGTCTGTCTCTTGATATAATAGAAAAATCTGAGAGTGTTCGGTTTTAATTTTTTCGTTAGTGCAAAACGAGATTAAACAAACAGAGGTTTCTGGGCTTCATTGTATCCTGGAGAAATATTTGCTGTAACCTTTTTGCATACCTTTCTGGTGGGGGCAAATAATTTCTTAAGGAAAGCGACGTTGTAACGCGCCTTAGAAGCATTTCGTTTTTCTGCTTTCGATTATATTTTCTAACATGAGGATGCGGTTATTAACCACATCCGCATTCCATTTAATATATATTTAATAAATTCACTAAAATGACGTTGTTTTGAATTGGGTTTGAGTTATGTAAACATTGTTTTGGTTAGTTGTATTGCTTTCTCGTATAACACTTTAAAAAAAAAAAAAAAAACAAAGTAAAAGTAAACTAAAAAAAAAAATAAGGAAGGAATATCTGTTTCAACATCATATATAATATAACTAACAGCATTGCATAGATAAATAAACTAATAAAAAAGTTAATTTGATTCTCTTCTCTTCTTTGAAATCGGAAGAAAGTGGATAAAATTGAAATAGTTAAAATAGAAATTATAATGTAAATGCTTTTTTTTTTTTAAAAAAAAAAAAAGAGTAGCTAAAATAAAAATAAATAATTATTTAACTAAAATTTAACTGGATTTAAGGGGCGGAATGTGAATGGTCTTCAGAGATAAAGACCACAATATGCTCACGCAATCCATTGTTTTGTACTATGTTCCAGAGCCACGAGGTCAAAGAGTAGAAAATTAGCCTACCTTTCTGGCTTCTTTGGCTTACCACCTCAACAAATATATATATATATATATATATATATATATATATATATATATATATAAAATTATTTTTTTCAGTTAAGGGGAATCCATAATAATTTTTTCAAACTAAGAAAATGTTGGCTTAGGCACGTCTGATTTTTCGACGTTTTCTCGTAGAAAATCGTTCCTCATAGAAACCAGCTTAGGATTAAGGCCACGTAATGGTCAAATAATTAAAAAAAGAAAAAAAATGAGAAAGAAGAATAAAAATTGGATTTAATTAGTTAAAATTCGAATTAGAAGCACCCAAGTCAAGAATCTCTCAACCCAACTACCACAAGGCTTTGAATAATCTGACAAATGGATAACAGAAACTTGGAAAACTGTCCAGAACACGAAACTGGACTCTTGACTTTTCTGGTTCTTCTTCCTTCACTCTGGCAATCGTCGTATAATCTATAAATCAAGTTTCTTTCAGGAGGGGTGTTCATAAAATTAGCGACAACTTATTTGTTTGGAAGCCATGGGCATGGGAGTAGCAGCTGCAGATAATCATGATGAGACTCAGGTTCCACTGTTGCAAACTCAGCCAGCAGAGCCTCCTTTCAAGAGAACCGGTTTGTTTTCGTTGCATATATACTTCATCTTCTGTGTGTTAATTAAGGGGGGAGATTTTGTGATAATAAATATGTGCGTGTGAATGATTATGAAGGAAATGTGTGGACGGCAGTAGCACATATAATAACAGGGGTGATAGGATCGGGAGTGCTGTCTCTGGCATGGAGCATGGCACAGCTAGGGTGGATTGCAGGTCCATTGGCCATGCTCTTCTTTGCTTCAATCACCCTTCTTTCCACATTCCTTCTTTCCGACTCCTATCGATCCCCTGACCCTGAATATGGCCCCGCCAGAAATCGCTCCTACCTTGAAGCTGTCTACATGAATTTAGGTCAGATAATCACCTCCTCCTCCTCCTCCTCATTTCTTTATTTCTTTTCTGTTTTTATGTCATTAATGTTGAATAAACTCCTTAAGACATATGTTAGTTTAATAGAAAAAGAAATGATTTATTATATAAGACATGCTCTTTTTACTCTTAATTAAAAAAAAAACATGCCAACTCAGCAAAAATGCACGGGTCGGAGAATACAAAAAAGCATTACTCCAGCCCGAGAAAAACTTTTTGTACCCTAGTTATTATAGCCTAAACATAATATGAAGTTTTTGGAGAAACATATGGGATGTAGCATGGAACAAGTTAATACTTATTTAATGACTCATAATTATGATTAGGCTTACCCAGATATCTAATGTAAATGAAAATAAATAACAGAATTTTTTTTTTTTTTTTTGGGCATATTTAAGAGAAAAAAAAATCATTGAATCATTGAATAATTAAGATCACAGCAGAAAATGAGAAAGCTCACCTACTTTCTCCACCGAAATTGAATGTTAGTTGTGCATTGGAAGAAGAAAGGGCGAAAATAAAGAATGCTATCAATAGATTGATTGCGTCACGCAAATCACTTCTAATGCAATATGCCAATACCTATAGACGGCAGTCGTTATCTTATCTCTCCTAATGGAAATAAAGTTTTAGAGAAAATTCTTTCAATGAGCCTATTAAATTGATTCTTCTGGGTCATTTTAGGCTGACATGATATTATTTATTTTGTAATAGATAGAAATTTTATCAAAACTAGTTTGTTGAAAATTTCATACAACCAACATATAAGATTGACATGTGTCTCTTGGCAATAACATGTGCTTCTCACATGCTTTTTTAATAGCATTTATAAAAAAAAAAAAATGTGATTCTCACATGTTTATATGACACATATTAATCTTATATATGAGTTGTATGGAATTTCCTACGATCCGGTTTGGAAGAAATTTCTGTCAATTTTTTTTTAAAAAAAATTTAAAAAAAAATAGGGTGCCATGTCAGTATAGAAGGATCTTAGAACGACACTAAAATGAACAGTAGCATTTCTCAAAATCGATATGTACGGATTTCAGGGAAAAGAAATGCATGGGTGTGTGCCCTCTTTGTACAGATAAGCTTGTTCGGGACAGGCATTGCCTATACAATCACGTCCGGTATCAGTATGAGGTATTATACTATATATATTATGTTGTCTGGCTCGATCGTACAGTGGATGTTTTCTTTTGGGTGACTTGATTTGGATGTTTAGATTGAAACCCATTAATGTTTCTTTCTCTTCGTGGATGCAGAGCAGTCGAGAAATCAAACTGTTACCACAAGGAAGGCCACGGGGCTGCATGTGATTTTGGAGATACCTCTTATATGTTACTCTTCGGAGCTGTCCAAATTGTACTATCTCAGATACCCAACTTCCACAATCTACAATGGCTATCAATTCTTGCTGCATTCATGTCCTTCACCTATTCTTCCATTGGATTGGGACTCGGCCTTTCAAAAGTTGTAGGTATGTATATATGCTAGAAAGTGATTGATCGATCAATGTCTTTTTTTACTTTTCTTCCAAACCATATAATTATCTTGTCACAAATATTGCAGGTGATGGATATGTTAAGGGCAGCATAGGAGGAATCTCAAGTTCTAGTGCAGCAGAGAAAGTATGGTTGGTATCTCAAGCGCTTGGAGATATTGCCTTTGCCTATCCATACTCTCTCATTCTTATTGAGATACAGGTTTGACACTTGAAGGTTTCATTCATGAGAATAGGTGATCACTGCAATTCTTTCTCAAAAAGCATTTTTTCTTTTTTTTGACGATAAATTTGCAAAAACATATATGAAGGATACTTTGAAGTCTCCCCCACCAGAAAACCAGACCATGAAGAAAGCCTCGACAATAGCAATCACAGTAACAGCCTTCTTCTACCTCTGCTGTGGAGGCTTTGGATATGCAGCCTTTGGGGATGCTACGCCAGGGAACCTCTTGACAGGGTTTGGATTCTATGAACCATACTGGCTCATTGACTTTGCTAACGCTTGCGTCGTGCTTCATCTAGTTGGAGGATATCAGGTACGTACCTCCATTATATCTTGCATTTGTCACATTATATTTTCTTCTTGTTGTTGCACTTCAATGTGACCAATTTAGACTATCATGATATTACTTTACCTTATGGGTGACAATTCGTGTTCGGTTGTCGGGTTCGAGTCGTGTAAATGCATTAATGTAAATGCAGATCTTTTTACTGTATTGTTGCATGTACTTGTGTTGGCAGGTTTTCAGTCAGACACTGTTTGCAAATGTTGAGAAATGGTTTGGGGAGAAGTTCCCAGGCAGCCGATTTGTAAATGATAGTCACACTCTGAAACTCCCGGTGCTCCCAGATATTAGATTAAACCTTCTCAGGCTGTGTTTCCGAAGTGTTTATGTTGTGGCAACGACAGGAATTGCGATGATCTTCCCCTACTTCAACCAGGTTTTGGGAGTGCAAGGAAGCTTGATCTTTTGGCCTTTATCTGTTTACTTTCCTGTGGAGATGTACTTCAAGCAGAGGAACATTCAAGCTTGGACAACAAAGTGGGTCATGCTCCGAACTTTCAGCATCTTTTGCTTACTCCTCACATTATTCGCCTTGATTGGCTCAATTCAAGGACTTGTGAGTGCAAAACTGAGCTGAGAAACTGCAGTCTTGAATTTGATTTCATGAGGAATGATCATGCCCCAAATTGTGCAGAAACAATTGCTATTGGTTCAGAAAAAGTATAGGAAAAAAGTTGTTTTTTTTTTCAAGTATTGCTTATGATGTAGGCATCTCTAAATTTTAATGGAGAAGCCTCCTAGTACATGTCCCTGGCATTGCAAATTGCGGCTTTGTAATAAAAATGAATTACAGGAACTTGTTCTTTGTTCAATTTGTTAAAGAGACACTATGCAAGTGATGTTACCCATTTGATGCAAGCAATCTCAGAACCAATGATATATTTTGTGAGCCGAGCAACACTAATGAGCTGGTTCAACAGGCTTGATAATTTTGGGGTGGTCAATTTTTGACACTACCAGTAAACTCAACACAAATCCAATACGAAATTAACGAATTATGGTTAAGAGCTCTGACTTGTTTAATTAAGTGGGTCGAACTGGTTAGGATTAACCTATATAGTCTTATATACATGTTTCAATATTACATGTTTAATTAAGTGGGTCGAACTGGTTAGGATTAACCTATATAGTCTTATATACATGTTTCAATATTACACAAACCTGACACGTGACATAAGGGTTAATAATTTTTCACACAACTCGTGAATGCGATACAAACTCAACACAACATTATTGAGTTTAGGAGTTTGATTCTTTTTATTAAATGGGTCAGTTTAAGGTTGACATATATAGTCCTATACCCATGCTTCGACACGACCCGAATCCGACACGCCAACACGAATCGCTGCTCATAAATATTTGGATCAAAATTTGCCACCCTGAATCTGGCCAAACCCAGGTTGAAGGAAGGACATCAACAAGCTCAAGCTGACCCATAACACTACCCAAAGTATTATATATGGTTCAATATAACAACAAAGAATCAAACTGAAACAAAACATGAATGTCAAAACGAACATTGTTTCCAGAGATTTGTGTGACACCCGCACGTGCAACAACCTCGGCTTTTGCAATCCTTAAAGACAACTCGTCCCCCACTTCAGGCGGATTTGTGTGAGTCAAGCAGAAAGCTACCCAACATTTGCATAAGCCCAAAGGAAGCAGTCAATAAGAGAGAGAGAGAGAGAGAGAGAGAGAGAGAGAGAGAGAGAGAGAGAGAGAGAAAGAGTTGACCGGGCGTCTTGTGGGTGAGCTACCGGCCCATCTGTCACACGCTCAATAGCGTTGAATTCTTTAATAAAATCATGCGCCTTTGATGCCTCTTTTCCCTTCACAAATAACCCCATGCAATTGCAACCCATTGCCTTACATTATATATAAGAAAAGCTTGTTGGTCTCACATATTAGACAAAGTGAAAACTAACCAAAGAATAGTTTCAGCACCTTTCTTTTTCTTGAAAACCGCATAAAAGATTAGCCAAGTTAAAGTGAGGCAGTAGAGAATTCTCTTTTACTTCCATCTCATTTTCTACTCTTCTTTCCTCTTTTCTTGCCCTTCCATATTCCTATTATTACTAACCACATTAAGAATTGAAAAACCAGAGATGGGTAGGATTCCATGCTGTGAGAAGGACAACGTGAAAAGGGGACAGTGGACACCTGAAGAAGACAACAAGCTCTCTTCCTACATTGCCCAACACGGCACCCGCAACTGGCGCCTCATCCCCAAGAACGCTGGTTTCTCTCTCTCTCTCTCTCTCTCTCTCTCTCTCACACACACACACACACACTCAATGGAACTACAAAATAAATAACTCTATCTTCCTCCTCTAATACGCAAGGTCTTCAAAGGTGCGGGAAGAGCTGTAGGCTAAGGTGGACTAATTACCTTCGTCCTGATCTAAAGCATGGCCAATTCTCGGAAGCAGAAGAGCAGACCATAGTGAAGCTGCATTCTGTCGTTGGCAACCGGTATGCCACTTAATATATATTGCTCTATTCTTAAACTGGAATGTCAACATTCTTTTCCAACTAACAAACATTGGAAGGGAGATCAAACAGCATTCTTAAACTGCAATCCTAAAAAGTCTACTGCTTTTGTTAATTCTGTTGTTCCTGATTTTTCCTCTTAACATCGAGTATTAAACAGTTGTTTCCTAAATGGACATCCAGATGGTCACTAATTGCAGCTCAGCTGCCTGGCCGAACAGACAATGATGTTAAAAATCACTGGAACACTAAGCTGAAAAAGAAGCTTTCAGGCATGGGTATTGATCCTGTGACCCACAAGCCTTTCTCTCACCTCATGGCTGAAATTGCAACAACACTGGCCCCTCCACAGGTGGCTCATCTTGCAGAAGCAGCCCTTGGCTGCTTTAAAGATGAAATGCTCCACCTCCTTACCAAGAAGCGCATTGACTTCCAGATCCAAGAACCTAATACAGCACCAGGGAACACCACAGCCACTTATATAAATAGTAAGCAAGATGAAAAAGATGATACCATCGAGAAGATCAAGCTTGGCCTATCAAGGGCTATACAAGAACCTGACATGCTACAATCAACCAAGCCATGGGACTCTACTGGAGCGACATCTGCAAATTTTGCAAGGGCGTGCAGTGCTTTCCCGGCATCTATGTCTGGATATCAGTATGGCCCATCATCTTTTGCAAATGATGGGGACAGATCACCATGGAGCCAGAGTATGTGCACGGGAAGCACATGCACAGCTGGGGACCAGCAAGTCCGGTTACATGAAAAACTTGAGGGAGAAAATGGAGAGGATTCTGAGGGTGGAAAAGATATCAGAAATGGGTCCAGTATGTTCAGTTCAGACTGTGTCTTATGGGATTTACCATCTGATGATCTAATGAACCCAATTGTTTAGAAAGGTTAAAGAACAGAGGAGTGCAAAGAGGCAGGAATCCCTACTTGATGGATAAACATTAACATTTTATTGCAAAAATATAAAGATCAACATGTAAATCAAGCAACTATATCATTTCTCTTAGTCTCAACATAATTTCTTGTTCCTAGTTCCAACTATTTGAGTTTCAACTAGACCGTTTCTCTTACTAAAAATACAATGTAGATCAAGCAAAATAAGATGATGAAGCGGATGTATCAGCCAAAACCTGCAAGTGATCAAGAAGAATAATTTCAGGAAACAGAACCAATGATCAAATATTCTGACATAGGGCAAGAGTTCTTGGAGGTGTAATGTTTCTATGGAGTTACCTCAAGTTGCTCTTCAGTAAATGAATTTTTCTGAACATTCCATGTATCTGCATGGGTCCGCCGGAACTCAGCAACTGCTTTTGTAACTGTAGATTTTACAGGTGATGGCTCCCCAGCAAAACGAGCCAATAATGTGACATGCTCAGGCAACCAACTGAAAGAAAATACAAAATGAATGCTGTTAAAGAATTAATGTACAAAAAGGAAATCATTTAGAAAGGAAGTATCAATTAAAATCCACAAAATTCACTACAGATTTCAATTGGGTGCCCCATCCCTCAATGAGACCATAGAGCAGAATTAATACTCACAAGCTATATGGTCATGCTTGCCCAATTTGCACCCTTTACTGTTAGTCCATTAAATTGTTGATCAACTACTCAACCAAATTGTATTTCTAGGAATCTTGTCAAAATAACAATCAAAGATTCATCGATTTATGGGTACTTGGAATTGCAAGTTTGAATTATAAGATAACAACCCGCCCTTTATTGGTCAACGATAGCAACTATTAGCTTTTGAAAATCCAATTTTAATAATACTTATCAAAAAAAAAAAAAAAAAAATCCAATTTTAATAATAACAGGCTGGTGGGTTTAGAAAAATTGAACTAACCAGATTTTCCCACCATACCCAACATGGGGCAGCTTTAAGTAAGATCCTTCATGATTAGGTGTTGGCAATATTTTGTCACTAGTTACATAAACATCATCATTTGTGCATTTTAACTTGTTACATCATATTTCTAAAATCAAATTATAAGATCAGCTTCTTATACTTAAAAGAACAGACCTGGGCATGTCATAAGGGGCTGATAACACAGAAGCCGCCAAAGCAAGTACAGTACCATGTATAGAGGCAATGGAGTGACCAGAAAAATTTCTGCATTCAAATATTATATATTGATCAGAAACACAAAACTATAAATGGAATACCTAGTACTACGAC
This sequence comes from Alnus glutinosa, assembly GCF_958979055.1. NCBI lineage: Eukaryota > Viridiplantae > Streptophyta > Magnoliopsida > Fagales > Betulaceae > Alnus > Alnus glutinosa. The sequence goes on from NC_084893.1 coordinate 29,745,988, forward strand.
TTGATACATATCTCAAACATGTCTAAAACATGTGAATTCACACATTAATGCATTAAATGTGCATAAATAGTTACTTTCTGGTTAACAGGTGTTTGTGTTGACATTATGAGTTTCATCAATGTCATGAGGCAAAAAAATAGTACTTTAAAATCCATGCAGATGAGTACAGATTTCTTCACATGGGATGTCGAACACATGGATGTATTGACATTATGTGTTTGCACCATGCATTCTGATCCTAATATTATAAATTCCTTCAACAACTGAGAAACATATGGGTTGGATTCAGCATTCTGATCCTAAAACTATAAAGAGATTTGATCAATTACTTCACTAATATATACTTTCCAAAATGATAAATAAGGAAGATTCTTCTTCTTTCAGAGACATTAATGAACCCGGTTTGCATTGGTATATTTGCTTTAATCTGTCCTCTGATTTCAAGATCAATGAAACAAACAGAACCAGAAAGAAAACTTTTATGATATGCAAGCAGATGCGTTATGATGTGCACAACATATGTATTCAAGACATGCATATCCTAAATATGAATACATGGAAACTGTTGTTTGCATGGAAGCACAGATACATGAATGTTGTCCCTGCATTGAGTTACTTAACAATGATTTAGAACTTCAGAAACATGAAAACTAACCTCCGCTTTCTCTTCCTTTGAAGATCATTTGCCTTCAAATAGGCTCTATTACGAAAATCTCTAGCTAGATCTTCATCCCCACCCTTCATTAGGCCGGCTAGAACTGCTGCAGCATGCTCTCTTACCTGAGCCAGAAATTAGCTTAATAAAGTTGAAAGTGACAAAATCCTACCCCTTACCCAAAAACTCTAGCATTCAAAGAAGAGCTAGACTTCCAAATACTCCACAAAACATTAGCCTTTAAAGGAAAAATCTTGAGAACCATGTGACTTCAGTCTTACAGTTACTTCGTTTTGGGGATTTTATGACCATTGACTTCTGATCACAAATTTGACTCGGTGACATCAATGTTCTTATTAACAACATCACGATCTTTATTAAGTTAAGAACTGATACACCTAGAACATGGATCATACAACACCCAGTATTCAAGATTACTTTTCCCTTGGTTGTAAGGGGTTCTCCCAATGGTGAAGCCCCCAAATTTGAAACTTTCCTTGAAAGAAAACTATTAAGCAAGGAACTTGCCTCCACTTGGTTGTCTATGAGTAGCTTTTCCACAGTGCTCCAGATTTGTTCTTTCTCCACACGTGAGAGAATGAAAGTGTGCCTGTCATAAAGAGATTAGACAATTTTGTTTTCATGTGCATCAAAGCAAAAATTCCTCTTCAAGTCGGAACTGACCACACATGCTCATGTGACAAAATAAACAAAGAACAAAAAGGACCAAAAAGTTTGATCCTCCTCTATAAATGACATTTTATGAAGCACACATGCTCATGTGACAAAATATGGACACTCCTATATCTAACTTCCCGAAGCAAAAATTATTTGAGACATGACATTTCCATAAATACCAGAAAATTAACACCTTCACCCCCCGCGCGCGCGCGAAAAAGAGCAATGAAACAATAGAACAAAACCAAAACCATACCTATACATAAAAGTCCGCAGATAAGTCAGTGTAGCAGATCTAGTCCGCCAATTAGAATCTTTGGCTGAAGAAAGAATCACAGATACGGCCTCCTGGAGACGAGGTTCCCAGAAAATCCTCCATTTTAATAGTTCAAAAGCTCCCTTGGCCAATGTAGACAAATCTTTATTTGATGTTTCCTTCAGAAAGCAATGACATTTTTCAGATATGAAGATGTGATGCCCAACCTACTAGGCATCATGATGCAAATCAAAAGACCAAAAAACAAAAACTTCTCTAGTAGATTGTTTCTGCAGTAAATATCTCCAAAGAATTGATATGCAATTGAAAAGAAGCCTATTAAACTTTGCGGAGTTATAGATGTTAAAGATCAGAAAGTGCCATCAACTTCATCCTAGTATCTATAGACTATATCACAGATCATGAATAGTCGTCTGCATCAGTTGTCTCCATGGAATCTCTCTTTAAGCAGAAAGCATGATTAAACATTCTGATTAATGGAGTAGGGGCTCCACTAGTGACTACTCCCAAACTGAAGCATCCAAAATGGAAAGATAACAACTTATGCAGCAGAAGTCTGTTACAAGATTATGCATGCAATTCAAGAGCTTGCATAAGACCAAAAATCATAATCTCTTATAAATAACCACGAAAAGAGGAGGGTGGGGGGTTGGGGCAAGAGAACCGATATAATTTTGGCAGTTCCAAGGGATAGTGCTAAAATATTAAGAGTCTTGATGCCAAAAAAGCACATTGGAATTGAAATCAAAACAGAAAGCTTGATATCTAATCATTTTACACTTTTAGCAGTTCAAAAATATGAAGAGAAGTCCAATTTCAGAGGAACTCCTATATTTATATTCATAAATTTGCTTCAACACCGTATTTAAGAAGATTTCACAAGTCCACCGACTGCACAAGGAGTGGTCCTGTCTTGCCTTATGTGGTGTATTTGGAGAGAAAAAAATGATTAGAGTTTTGAAGACCATGAATGGACGGAGGTGAGAAAAACACGAACAAAAAGTGTAAAAATGAGAAAAACACAAACAAAAATCCACAAAATCAGAAAAGTTAGAAAATTGTGAGATATTTTATGCCCCCATCCATATATAAAGCGATTTCACCAAAGTATTCTTTAGCTCTTCCATTGAAATCTCGCAATCTTAAAAACCCATTGCATTCTGCTCTTTCCATAAACACCACATTAAGCACAAAGGGGACATCCTCCAAGCGTCTAAAATGGAATGAGTTCCCAACTGACCTCTCAAACAATTTAACAACTCTATCACCCTTCTAGGCATGACCCTTTCTACTCCTAAAAGGCTAAAAATATAAATTCGTACTTCTCTTGCCACTTTACAATGGAGAAGTAGATGATCTATAGATTCCCTGCTCCTTTTTCTTATTCCAGCTAGGTATTTTTCTTATATATTTCTTGTGTACTTGGTGTGTACTTAGGTTGCGGCTTTTGCACTTTTTAATAAATTGCGATTACTTATAAAAAACACATTGGCATATACAAATTACTAAAAATGGAAAATAAATTAAAAAAAAAAAATCAATTTTATAATTTATAAAACAAATTCTTTCAATGTTACTCCTGGTCAAGGAAAAATTAGTTCCAGATATTCTCTCTGACATAATGGTCAACACTTACCCTTTTAGTCCTTCAACACAAAACTAAAAGGGATAGAAACAAGAACAATATCAAAAGCTGATGAATTTCAGAACCGAAGAGTAGTCTCCAAGGCAAATCAGACAAGAAATATAAACATAATCAAACAGGTACTGAACATACCTGCAAGGAAATTACAGGATAAAGAAGTCCCACGATCACATCCAGCAAACATGAAGATCTTCCAGACTTCAAAGATGAGATGATAAAATGGAATAGCTACGCATGATAGGAAAAATAGATTCATGAGTAAAAGATTTTATTAGTTAAAGGAGATTCAATAGAAACTATTTCATTTAGTACCGTTTCCATCCATTTGACATCATCTTTTGAATCTCCATTCAAATGCCCATTTTGATCTCTCGCATCTGTTGTAGTCTCCAAATTGTCAGACTGACTGGTATTCTGAATATTCATTACCAGTTCAGATGCTCGTTCTATTAGAAATTTAACCCAACTTCCCTCTTTATGTTGGTAATTAACATCACTGTTTCCCCCTTCATGTGAATGATCAGGATGAGACGATGCATACAGCCGAATGTTAGAGCACAAAACAGAAAGGGTAACACCTATAGCTTCCCTTACCTGTCCCACGTAAAACATGCATCAAAAGTCAAGCATCAAAATGACACACACACACACACACCAAAAAAAAAAAAAAAAGGAAGAAGAAGAAAGAAATCCTAAAATAGAAGGATCAAGAATAAAGTTATGATTGTTAATTTCTTTCTTATCAATAATGACAGTTTTTTTTTTTCTTCCTTCTCTAGATAATGAGCAGGAAAGATTTGTCAGAATCTAAGTGCAGTCAAGACATACAAGAAGGCTAAGATCATAGGAGGATCAAACACACATTATTGATTTAACTAACCTCATCCAATGTCTCCACAGTTCTTTCAATCATAAGTTCATAACTGAAAATGAAAATCTGTTTCATATCTATTTCTGTTTAGGACAGAAAATAAAGGAGAAAAAAATGTAAATTGTATAAGTCCACAACCTAGCTACTCAATTTATTGTAGACCTTTTCACATAATGGTAAAAAATTTATCCATAGTAACTTTTTTCCTATTTGAAGAAGCCACAATGATACACCCATGTTCTTAATCTATTTTTCATTTTTGGCCATATAAAAGAACAAAGACACAGCCATGTCCATAGGAGGACCACTGAAAAAACAATAGTTGCTTAAAATATTTGCACTATGACCACTCTATATTAGAATTTTTATACAGATAATCCAGCCAAAAACTTTCATGAAAATCTTCTTTGATAACTAATACTTGGATATCTGCTCATCATAGTTTGTTTGTTCATAGTTTTACAGATTTTTTGAATTTTTGTTCTTGTTTTTCTTCAAAGTAGGGGTTCTCTGTATACATATCCTGTGTACTAGGGTTATGCCCACTTGAGCTATTTAATGATAATGAAATTTATTGATTAAAAATAAATAGATAGGGGCTACATATACATACACATGCAAGACACAAAAAAAGTTTGACTGGATTTTTTTTTTGATAAGTTCATTCGACCAGAAAATTGGTGAGGCCTTTGAAGAGGAATGCTTACTTGGGCAGATGAATGGCACATATTATCAAGCAGCTCTTCCAAAAGGTTATTATGGAGCCGTAACTCAGCTGCTGGCATTTTCTGTGGGGATATTTCTATAAGTGCAGCTGATAGAAAAGCATAGCGCTTGGCTACTATGGTGGTAGTTGCTGTTGAAGGTAATGGATTGACCAAACAATCTAGGATTTGTTGCCTCAGAAGAGGAACTCTTGTTCCATATTTTCCTTTTCCAGTAACTGCATAACGTATACAAGCTGCCCACTCAGGTACTGATTCCACTGATTGTGCTAAAATGATATTCTGCAACTGGGCCATCAACCAGCTGTCCCATTCTCCCAAAAGACCATTGACATCAGAATGCAACACCCCAGCCAGTGCTTCAGCGGCAACGCACTGCTTAGACCTCTCCTTGGCATTTGCAAACTCCTCCAATGTACTTCTAAGTGCAAATAAAACAGGCATGCCACATTCTTGTATTAACCGCTTAAAAATCCGGGCAAAATTTGAGTAGAAGGTATCACTTCCTAACAAAGAAATCCAACTAGGAGTACGAGGCCATGACGCAGAAAAGTCAAAATAAAAACGGGTGATTGATTTGTCTGCTAGGCTCTGAAAAGATGAATTTCCATGATTTCCTCTGGAAGATGTGCTATCAGAATCAGTGATTATGTGAACATGGGAAAGACAATTCAATGTCTCATTAAAGAAACCCTCTTCCTGAAAAATTTTAGTTAAAGCTCCTTCAAGTGATGATTTTGTACTTTCCTGCAAGTCCCCAGAACCAGAAGAGCCAGACTGATCCTCAGCTGACAGTTTATAAGGCGAATCCTTTAGCAGCATATTCAGGGCTGAAATTGCAAGTATTCTTGTCTGAGGTAGTTGGCTTTTCAAATTCTTCAAGAAGTGACCTGTAAGGGTTTTAACATGAAACATTTTTTTCAAAAAAAAAGTTTAAAATGAGATAGATATTGCACTCAAATAATAGCATGACTTATTGTGAAGAATAGAATCAATCCCTGACTCAGCAACAAATATGAACTGACCAGTAGTTTCACTCAATATCTTCGGAGAGGCATTTGGGTCATTCCTAGATGCCATGGCCAACAGGAGCAGAACTCTGTTAGCCATCAGATTATACCTGACAAAAAAAAAAAAAAAAAAGTTAAGCCTATATCATCAAGTTTTCAAAATTTACCATATATCTAAAACAGCCATCAAAATCTAAGCGAGTAAAATTTTTATGAAACTCAACCACCCAGATATCATTTCCATTTTCATTAATTGATTAGAGTTCACACAGCAAACCAAAACAGTTCATAAAAGGGAATAGACTCAACCAACTTCAGCTCATATAAAGAGACTTGAAACAAAAATCCAGATAATCAGATATTTACCGCCAATGCAAGCCAATGGAATCAAAACTCATAGAACCAATTTGAGAAACCAAATCAGTAAAATCTGGTCCACCCACGTCATTGTTTGATGTCCTGAAAATGATTCTAGGTACTCCAGCAAAGTAGATGTTGTATTTGACAAATAACTGTGGGGCACAAGGATAATGTTAAACAACAGAATTCACAACCACATGCTCTAAATTTTCTGATGGGGTATTTTACCTCATTGATTGCTTTTTGAGCTTTCAGTGATTCATGATGTGAGCTTTAAGAAGTAAAGCAAGGTCAGACAGAGTTCAAATGAAATTTTTTCACCATTTAACAATCTAAAACCAAAAGCAATGCAGATTTACCTGGAGAGAATTCCAAGGATAAATAAAGAGAATGACTTTGGATCCTGAAAATAAAAGAAAATATATCAGAAAAAGTCATTTCTTATAATTATTTTGAGCATGTGGTCCTGAATGACTACCGTTGTCAAATGCTTGAGAATTGTTTGCGACGTAAGGACTGCACAGGAACCTAGCACTGCACATTCTGGTGAGTCAGGGTTCTGTAAATTCTCTGCAAGAGAGATAACACACTTTGAAATCATAGATGGCCATCTCTTTATCATCTTTAGTAGAGATTTTCCCGCAAGCCTGGACAACATGTCAAAATATTATATCAGATATCATAAAACACAATCTCAAAACTACTGAACAAATAGTTTTAGGCATATGTTTCCACGTAAATTGAAAGCACAAGGGCATACCAGATTGTAAGATGTACTGAAAATTCATGACATAATAAGTCTTAAGTTTCGTCAATATTTAATAAAATTCAAACTTTTACTAAATCTGCCAGGCTCATAAAATATTGAATCTGCCAGATGCCTAAAACTTCTCCAAAGAATGGGGGAATACTAGTAGTTATGGTCATTTTTTTAATATATTTTGAAACATTAGTTGAAGTAACTACTAAAGACTTCATCTTATCTACATCTACACGTGGGCTGTAGGAAGTGTCTTGTAACTAGTTTCTGTAATGACACAAGGAAAATGTAATGACTCAGTGAAAAGCGCTAACCACATCTGCGCTATTACCCAAAAAAGACTAGTCAATTTGGAGCTTCCCTAGAATTCTTTATAAAGCCCAGTTTCACCTAGTAACTAAGTAATGTGGGACTTAGTACTCAAAAGCATCTCTTATAAACCACCCACTCTATGTGGGCTACTCTTCATCTTCTCAATGGGGGACAGGGGTGTTACAATTTCATTGCCTTTGTTGATATTGCTTCTAGAACTACACTGTAATCTTTTTCTTGTCATTATTATTATTGATCAAAATCCAATAAAGCAATCTAAATTATCCTATTTAAATGGATTAATATACCCAAAATGTGCATTATGTGTGCAACAACAGTCACATTAAATTCAAAATAGATAATAAGATTTAGAAGATCTTTGTCATATAAGAGGTCAAAGAAGACAATGAACTCACCCGCGAACAGTTTCATAACTATGCAAAGATAGATTGATAAGATCATCCATCAAAAGATTCAGATGGTCTGATGGATGGAAATTCCCACTCGTACGGAATAGATGATAGGATGATTGTGAGGATCTCCATGTACTGTGCATGTATGCCTTGTCAATAAGTGCCCACCTTGGCCTGGAATGGAAGATCAAGGTTATGAATGCTAAGCTATTCATGCATAGCTCATTGATAAATGAAGATCCAATGATAAAAGTCTTCACCTTCTCTTTCCCTTAGAATGGGATGACACAATAAAATTAATTGGAGGTTCAATTATGGAAGCAGATTCCAACTTCCAAGCCTGCCTGTGATTTGACCACTCATCATATTCCAAACTTCCTGTATGACACAAATAGAAAATAATCGATAAGAGACAGGACTACAGGGAAAAGGGGCCCCGTAGGTTGGTTTGGGGTTGAAGCTGTGCATTACCATAGTTCGCTAAAGCATCCATAATACGAATAATGAGTATCAACAAAATGCTGTCATCAGACTTTTCTTCTAATAAGTATCTGTTTGACAAACAAAGATGAAAGAGATTCAGAAAATCAGACCCAGGCAGATAGAAGGATTGATACCCACAGGAAAACTGAAATTTAAACATTACTTGCAAGCTGCATGTACAATCTCAGTAGCTTTTTCCCGCAGTTGAGTGCTGCCAACACTCGAACCTGTAGCTCCAGCTATTAAGAAAGTATTGTGATCTGGATCTTCATCCATTGAATTCATGGAGGATGGGCTGAAATCAGGCAGACAAGACAATACACCTTGCAATGAGGAATCGATACGCAAAAGAGTCACTTTCAAGTGCTCTTTCTCATCTCCTAGGTGACAAATTGAATTTAAATTATCAGTAAAAGACAAATATGCATAAATAGAAGAAATATATGTCCATGTTTATTTGGATGCAATGGAAAAAGTAAAATCCATATAAAGTGGCATTATATACAAATATAAATAATAAAGAATTAATGTACACACCTATTTCCTGTCTTTTGACTTGGCTACGAATCTAAGCTCCTCAGAATAAAAAATTACTTCACTACTACATTAGTCAGGTTAAAGGAAAAGTTGCCTTGGAGTATGTGTAACGACCCAGGAAAAGTGCTAGCCACATCTACGCTATCACTTCAAAAGGACTAGTCAATTTGGATCTTCTCTAAAATCACTTATAAAGCCTAGTTTCACTTAGTAAGTAAGTAATGTGGGACTTAGCACTCATAAGTGTTTTTATAAATCACTTACTCTATATAGGCTATTCATCTCCCCAATGTGGGATCGGGGTGTTACAGTATGATTGTGTATTACCTGGTTCAGAATGGATTTTAGATTGGCACATAGTCAAAAGATCATCCAAGGCTGATTTAAGATGAAGGTTCAAAAGTTCATTTGCAAAATGAACTTCTTCATCACTTGGAATATGCCACTTGGGGGACATTGGCGGTTCATCATAGGAATAATCTTTTGTGCTGATCCATTCCTCTAGTTCAGAAGCAAGAGGGTGACGGAAAATGCACCTAGGAATCGACAATTTTAAAATTCTCATTTTCAGACAGTGAATAAGAAAACAAGAATATATATGCAACCATGAACAGCAAGAAAAAAAACATACTTGTACTGATCAATCGGATAATAAAGAACCAGGCTCCCAAGAAGGGACCGAAGAAGATGATCACCAGCTCCATTGACCTGTCATATGACCGAAAAAAATCTTAAAGAATGAGACTTCAATAAAACCAGAGAATCATGAGACCATTGAGCAACTCTTCAGCTAGCATCCCATTTACACACAAATTGTGCATTGCTAGAGAGCTTTCAATTGTGAAGGTACTTGAATCAACCACATAAAAGATATGATACCTTCCAAGATGGGGAATCAAAAGCGGAAACAATAACTTCTTTAAACTGATCCTTGTAACGGAGAAGAGCAGGACCTCCATAACTGATGGCAACTGATATTATTTTCAATTGATAATCGATTGTTGTTTCAAGAGCTGGAGAAAGTGTTGGTTTTGCCTGGAAAGAAAACAATTTACTTTTACAACAAAAAATAGGTGCATTCATATAACATGCACCATTCACAAGAGAAATACCTTTGTTGAAAGGCAGGCATTAGAAGTTCCTCTTCCTCCAAATCCTGTAACCGGCATTCCTTGTAAAGAGGATATAACAGACAATAAAATTGGCTCAATAAGGTGTGTAACTGCCTCTTCTGGGTTCGAATGAACACATGCACAACAAAGCAGTCCAACCTCTGCAATTGCCCCAGGAAGAATATTTGTCTTGACAAACTTAGAAATTTTCTTCAAAGCCTGTAAGTGATACAAGGAAAAGCTTAGACCAACATCTTTTTCCAAATATTTACAATATAAAATCAACTGAATTGAATATCTGCACTCAAGAAATTATACCTGATTATACAGTGATGTTGAAAGTCTCCCAAGCAGGATTTCAAGCATGCAATAGTAGTACGGACCATGCTCAACCAGAAAAGTTCCTGATGTTGCAGATGAATGTAGGCCTTCATTCCTGCAGCACCAGCATCCAACTTAGATATATATATATATAAATGAAGCAATTTTATTACAAGCATAACTCAAATACACAGACAGTATACAAGAGAAAAAGGCCAACAAGATCAGGAACAAGGAAAAAGGGAAAGCACAAGTAACCAATTATTTCGACTATAAGGCCAAAAAAGAGGATGATAATGTAGATCTAATATAATTTTAACTCGTTATATGGAAAAAAAATGCATGAAGAGAAGAGATGGGGGAAGTGAATGCCAATACTCACGTAACACTGCTGGGTTCCAAGTGTAGGAGCAAGGAAAATAAGCGACATAAGAACTCATCAAGCCATTCAGAAAAGCGAATCATAGGCATGAATGACAACTCATCTGTATTATCATCCGAAGAAGCCAACTGCAGGTATAATGGATTAGTAAAACCATTTACAAACCTTTCTTTTTTTTCTTTTTTATTTATTTTTTATTTTATAATTAATCACAAATCATTAAAAAGTGCAAAGGTGCAACCCAAATACACAGGAAGTATACAAAAGAGAAGCCTAGCAAGTAGCGGCCCATTTGCATGGTTGCCAAACTATGGGCATATGAATCAAGCACTCTATAAGAACATTAGGGTCTTGTGTGCTTACATTGGAAAAAATTGAACCAATCAATTGCATGGTTGCCAAGGTTTTAGGAGGATCATTGGCATCCATACCAAGTAATGCATTAGATAATGAAACCATCAAAAGATCAGTGAACATGTCCCCACCATCAATATCTACCGGATCTACTGGAGCTGATCGGGAAGTGAGAAATAGTGAACGCCCGACAAATGCTACTGACATCAAAGCAATTTTCAGCTGGTGGGTGGCAGTCATCTGACTAGACATAAAAGTTAGTGAAATAGAAGTTAATTTTCTGAAACAAGCAAAACCTAAAGGAGTGAACTTTGCTCACAACAATATCAATTTGAAATTGTATGATAGAAGAACAGGTGTTTTCTGTGAGGGACAACTGTAGATGATCATATAAAGTTTAAGCAATTCTGTGAAGTAAAGAAATAATACACACACCGCTACTTACCGTCTCCAAGGCCATGTGGAATCGAGATGCCACAAAAGGAAGAACCAAAGAGGGCTCCACATAAGACAAAATAGAAGTTGCCGCAGCAACTGTCTCAGATAGATGTTCATTTTTGCTATATTGACCACGATCAATTAGCTTCAGCACCACATTGACAAAATATTTCCTTTCTGATCTTCCCAGACACAGTTCAGGCTGTGTACTGTTTTCTATGTTCCTATAGTAACAGTAAATTAGTAGAAAGAACAGAAAATGATCTAAAGCATGTGAAGAATGGATCTCATATCATCAAGCATGTGATTCTTACTGTTGCTCATGCAGTAGGCGTTTCTGAAATTGTATTACCAAATGGAACAAAAAGCGTTCCAAAGAATACGTCCAACGACCACCATTGGAGGGATGGTAATATCTACAACAATAAGCACCAGTAAATAACCGACAAACAAAAATTAGGACAAACTCACATGCTTCGAAAAAGAAACTAATATGAGCATTAGAATGAGTTAACAAACTGTTCCAAGAGGTTGACCAATTTCTCAAAATGATCTTGCATCGAACTACCAGGTTTTAATAGATACACCTGCCATTGAAATTAAAAAGTTTCAGATACCAATATCTTAAGGAACCATGGACCAGTTCATGAAAAGAGAAAAATGTATTCCACAGTACAACGGTCTTACAATCGATTTTGCAATGGCCTTTGCTGGGGTGGCTGTTTTATTGGAGAACAAGAACCTTGTGTTTCTGGGAACATCCACAGAAAAAGGATATGATCCAGTTCCATTTGCCACAGGAACCTGTGGTTTACAGATAGGATGAGGGCATGCAAGTGTACTTCACACAAACAATAATAAAAACAATAAATGATACTTCTTATTAGCAGTAAATAGCAGTGGTGCTAGTAAACATTATTACTTCAGGCCATCTTGTAGGAGCAAACACAGGCATGACTTGGTTACTTTGACATTCTTGATGCATAATCAATGGAAAGCCAGTGATTAGTATATACACCCATTGAAAACTCAGTACCGTGAAATTATTATATGAGAACAGCCTTCATTAATGAAGGCTCCGAACAATTCAGTAGAATTGTTTAACTGGTCTTGCTGTTATTACAAGCCCGGTTGAGGTATCAAATGTCTAAAATGTCAGTCAATATGCACTTCTACTTCCTTTATGATGAGCTTCAGTTAGAAGGAAATTAAGTTCAACAGCACAACGCATGCATATGCTGGGCAGTAGGCACCACTAAATCTAACAATTCTCTGTATATACTAAACATTTTTGATAAGTTATGGTTCCTAATATCTGTATATGCTAAACATTACTCAGACAATTCACACTTACCTCAAACATATTCAAGTATCTCGCAAAAAGTTTGGGTAAGAAACACTCCCAGTCAATAAAGTTGTAGTGCTTTATAACACGAGCTACTAGGGCCACCCACTGACTGTTCCAAAATTGGCAATTTGGTATCGAGTCCCACAAGTCTATACAGGTTTCAATCCAATCCCTGCCATGCCAACAATATGAAGGTGATTGCCCAAATAAGTCATCTCAACAACCATAAAAAATAAGAGTTCTCAAAAATATGTGCTCCTTACTGTGAAAAAAAGTCCTGGTTGTCCAAATTTGTAGGAAGAAACAGTCTCACAAACCCAGATCCTTCAAAGGATGAGTTATGCCATGGATTTTCCAATACAGATCTGCAGGTTTGTTTCATCAGATGGAAAGCAACAAAAGTTTTTTTTTAAAAGGGGGGAAAGGGGGGGGGGGGGGGGGGGGGGAGAAGAGCCACCGAAGAACTTTTTCTATTATGACCAAGCCAAGAACCCAATTCAAGTGGAAGGAGGTGCACCAGTTCACATCTTAACATTCCTGGGATGAAGACTAGAAATTTACTATAGTAGGAAGGTTTAAGAAATTTAAAGCTTATTTTGACCACATTGACAACTTTGATTTCTATTCACACTTCCCTTTTTCTGTTGTTTTAATGTCAAAAGTTGAACATCAGGGACTGCAGGAGGGTTTAAACATTGGAAAAAGATCAAACTTGAAATGATCAAATTGACTTCTTTGATTGTTTTTTAAACCAAACCATTTGGTTGTTTTAAAATTGTCATAATGTTTCTATTAAAACAATATAAGTCCACCGGAGAAGTGTATATTTATGTGGTGTAGCTATAAATCTAAAAAAGCCAAAGGTCAAAAAAACTAAATATATGCCAGATGTAACTTAAAAGAGGTAGAACAGTGTGTAATTCCCTTTGACATCATCCAAAAATAATATGAAAAGCAAAAAGATCTTACTGATGAATTAAGAAATCCAAAAATAAAATTATGGTTTACAGACAGACTAACAAAATTAAAGAGAGAGATCCTCAAACCACAAACCTAAACTCAGACCATATCTCAAAGGCAGAACCTCGAGGGAAAAACCTCCGGCAGGATCGAACAAGGGAAGTAATAGTCTCAAAATGTCTCTGTCTCAATCTCCACCCTTCTGGACCAGTATTCCTGTAAAACGTTCATATCTAAAGTCATCAGCATATAAAGTTTCCAAAACTAAGAAGAACAAGATAGAAAATATTATATACGCCATTCCATTGTAGAAAATCATCAAACAATTGTTGACAGGTCAAGAAAAGGTTAACCATTAAGCCAAAGGTAATACAAAGAAGTATGAAAGCAAAAACAAAGACACAGAATTTAAGTCAGCAATAGAACATACATCAATAAGCCTTTACTCTGTGAAATAGATACTGAACTGCTGTTTGCAAGTTTTTACAATGAAATTATTGGCTTTAAAGCATCAAATGGTTTAAGGGTACAAATAGGAGGGTTCATAATAAATCATTGCTTCTCTTTTGTATTGGTAATTTACAAATACAGTGAAGGGTTCTTGAATAGATGACCGCACCCTCCACACCATATCTTACCCCGGGGGAGGATAATAAATTATCATAACTTAGCCAATCTATTATAGAAAGACAATACATTTTTAACGCATAAAAACTAGAAATAATTAATTAAAAACACGGATTTTTAGTTTTTAGGCTCTGTTTGAGTGCTTTGGTGCTATTTGGAAAGAACGAAACAATATTAGATATGGTGACCATTTACTTTCAGAAGAAAGGATCCTTCAAAAGATTAGATGGGAAATAAGAACACGGATTGCATCTAAAAGCAGTTTTCGGAGAAGTAGAGAAAATCCAGAGTTGTGTAGTAACTGGGGACTGCCAGATGGAGTCCTTGGACAGTAGAGATTTTTTAGTTTCTTGTTTGATGTATATATAGATACTTGTATAGTTTGAGTTATATAGGTGCATATGAGTTTTGTTGGTTGCTGCTGTTTGTAGCTGGGTTCCGGATATCTTGAGTGTCGTAAACTCTCAGTTTACTTCTATAAAATTGCTCATTCATCCCCCCCAAAAAAAATAATAATAATAACAATAATTAAAAACAACAAATTTTTGAACGTGCATATATAAAACTCACCTTGTGAAATGTGTATGAACCAAAGTATCATACAAAGGCCGCCACTGAACTTTTAAGGAAAGCTTCTTTCGATACTTATTAAGTACCCTTACTAAGATATTTCCCCATCTAACCTAATCCACACAAACACAACCATCATTTAAGAAAAGAAAAAAAGTGTAAGAACATGTACAAGAAGAAAATTCTTTTTTTTTAATAGGTAATTAAGAAAATTCTTTCAAAGAAACAATAAATCACCTGGGCATAAAGCTTATTTTGTGATTTTATAAACAATTCTAAACCTATCTCGACAAGCGTGCTGACATCTTCCAAAGAGACATCACTTTTCGCCTTTATGAAACTGCATAAGAAATAAATTAATGTTAGCTGTTTCAATCCTGTGATCAACCAATATAGATGGAATAAGGCATGGATGAAATACCTTCATCCACTTCACCAACAAGTCGTACAATTACTAACTATAAGTGAAAAAACACCTGTCTGGCAGTCTGAATGAAGAAGGACCAGCACAGCTATGTACCAAACAAAAAACGGAATTTACAACTATAGCTAAGATTACTGCTAGAAGCATACAATGGGTTTCTTGTAACCATGTATGTAAAGGTATAATCGGTGATTAAATCAAGAAGACTATGCATCACCAAACAGAAATACAATGAAAGATTACCCATGACTTGTAATGAAAAAGAGAAATAAATATGTGACAGAGAGTAATATAGGCACAACGTCATCCTTAATGTGCCGGTGCATGAGACCTTGTGCTGATGAACAGAACCCTCTAAGCACATTATATCCACGGTGACAGCACTAACAGAAAGTTTGGATAATAAGGGTGGCATTGAAAATATGGAATTCTAAGGAATTGTTCAGAATTCATCAAGGTTTTGGCTTACGAGTTTCCCTGCTCCCCTACTCAAGCTAAGGCATAATCTTCAGCTAACATATCAGTGATAAGTGATAACGCTTCCATTTCTTGTCAAGATCAGAAAACAAAAACAAGTTGATTATCTACAACGCTTCGTCAAAAACCCAACCATAAATCTCTCGTAACATCGCTTAACAACTTCGTCGGAAAAATAACACCCCATAAAGATCTTGTATCATTTCTTGATTACTTTGTCAGAAAAACCACACCCTAATAAAGCTCTTGGTCATTGCTTAATTACTTGGTAGAAAATTGAGACCCTTTTTTGGAGTAAAATTAGCATGATTCCATAGACAAATGTCATCACCAAAAGATATATTCTCATGAGTGAGTTTCCTAACCCATTTCTTCATCATATGGATATTCAGAACCATCAAAATTTTGTAAACACCAATTAAGACGAACCCAGAACGGAAATGATACTGAAAAAGCGAAAAAGACCCATAATTCAGAGTCAAATGAGTAAAGACTTGAAGAACTGGGGAAAAAAAATTACAGGTCGAGAACGGAGATCCACTTGAGAGTGGAGTAGACGGAATCGGGGTCATCGGGGCGGAAGGAGGCCCTGAGTGAGCTGACGACCCGAGAGAAGGACTCCTTCTCTCTCTTCGCCTCTTCGGCCACCGGTGGCGGAAGCCACGCATTGTACAGATGCATTCTTATTGTCAATTATTCCAAAAGCCAAATTGCAGAAGAATGAAATGAATAAATCTGCAGCTGCTATTTATAATGGCTAGCTAGTGAACTGGTTGGTCCTTGTTTTTCTCTCTTTCTTTCTTGACAAGAAAGTCTGCGTCTTGGGGAAGGGGTAAGGGTTGATGGGATTAATTTTTTTTTTTTTTCCTTTTTCTCTTTTTCCACTTTCTTGTCTTGTTTAATTGGACGATGGAGCTTTTTGGTGGCGGCTTATTGGCCACCGTTTCACTTCGGAGGGCCCAATTGGACGTTGATGATGGCTCAGAAGTTGGGCATTATAAATGGGTGCCCCGTGACTTGAGTTTTGAGAAATTTTTAGACTTGGGAGAGGGAGAGAGACAAGATGTTTGTGGCGGGTGGAAGATGATGACCGGCGGCACTGACCTCCCGTTTGCCGACTTCTTTTCCCTTCTCAAAAAAAAAAAATAATAATAACAATAATAATAATAATTTCAAAATATTTCAACTTTTTTTTACTTTTTATATCATATCAATAATTTTTTTTCTTACTATTTAAATAAAAAAAACTCACTACAATACAATTTTTTTCTCACTTTTTCATAATAATCTATTTCTATTTTATATCATATCAATCACTTTTTACTACCACTCCAAAAAAAAATTTCCCCTCAAATGCTGCGAAAAATGTCAAGCAATCACGTCATTGTAAAATAATTGTCCGCTAAAAATATGGTACATAAATTTATATTTTAATGGCTAATATGACAAGTGTTATATTAATTTGTAAATGTATAGTAAATATTATACGGATTGTTGTCCGATGATCGTCTACGTTTTAGTAATTAACACAAAAAGTATTATTTTTGGTGTGTGAGAAAGTTGTAATAAAAGTTGAATAATCCTATCAACACTCAAAATTATAGGATAAACAAGTTTTCATTATCATTATCTATTTATTTAGTAGTTGACATTTTATTATTTTAATTTTGCAATGTAATGAGATATAATAGATAGAAGGAAAAATAAAAATAAATACTGAAATAACATATTTAAATCATTTGACTATAAATAATTATTTCATTTCATTTTTTAATTTCTTCACAAAATGATACCAAAGCATAAGTGACGCGCTAAAAGCCTAAAATTTAGATTATTTTAGAAAGGTAATTATTAAATTCTTCAGAATTTGACAAAAGATAAATAAAAAGTCAAAAAAAAAAAAAGGATCATATTCTTTTCAAGGTAGGTTGTTTAATGAGTTACACGTGGCAAGAAAGCAGGCCATTAAAATAAAACATGGGAACGTCAGCAATTGATGTGGCCGTTCATATTGAGGTCAACTTAAAGTTTGAAACCTTTCTGTGGGCTTTGGTGTACCTTTTCTAAACGTGGAGATACCCATTCACCATGGGCCGTCTATGATGGGGTGCAAACTTTTTGCAAAGTGAATATATTTAAAGCAAATGCGACTGTTATAAATTCTTGTGACAGTCTGTATTTTAATGGCTATATACTAAGTATCACATGAATTATCCTCTTAATTTATAAATATAGTAAACGTAATTCAAATTACCGCTTAGTAATCCACATTTTAATAATAGCTAACATGAAAAATGTCACATTAGTTTGTAAAGAATTTATAGTAAAAGTTGTAATATCCCTAACGGGACTCAAAAGTAAATTCTCTAGCATTTTATGACATACTAAAGAACAATAATTTGGAGATGGAATATAGCAGTACAATTCTATAAATTTGGTAAGATTTTTATACTAATTGAAGTGAGGATCAAATCCTAAGGTTATATAGTTAGTCAGTAATGCCTTACACCTCATAACCATTCGGTGGTATCAAAATCTTCTCAATTACATGAATATAATGTTCTTTTCCTAGGCTTCAGAACACAGAGAAGAAGGCAAGTATTCCAACTTCATGTTTAAGAAAGTACACTTCTGATGGGTGCAATGCAAATGCAAATGTGAATTAAATTTGATTTCTATATCATGACAGTATTGTATCAACAGATGCAAGAGCTAATATTTCCAGTAATTTCTATTTCAACTACATATTTTCTTCTCTTTTCTGATAAAAATAAATGAAGACGAGTGTCGTCAAGTACACTGGTTGTATACAGAAGAAAACAGGATGTCTTGCTATGAATAACACTAATAAATAAAGAAAGTACCAAAAGGAGGAGGGAAGAATGTTTTGATATATACAAGAGATCCCCCTAAAAATTGTACTCTATAAATCAAGTCAGTCCCTAAACGAAGATGGAAGACTACCCAAAGCAAGCTGCCATAATTTATACACGATCTTAAGAGCACAGATTTCAGTGCGTTTGCAGAAAGCTTCTGCCCTTTAAAAGTACAGTTGTTTCTTTTGCACCAAGTCATCAACGCTAAGTGGGACAGCATTCAAACCTAAACAACATTTGTGACTGCAATACACCCCTTTCCAACAAATAAGCCCTTTAACAACCTGTCTCTGCTCTCTTACTAGGCTACAGCCTAGATCAAGCAAAATATGATGATGAAGAGGATGTATCAGCCAGAACCTGCAAGTGTAACAGAACTAATAATCAAAGACTCTAATATAAGGTAGAGTCTGTGGGAAAAGAATATCCTGTCCAAACTACCTCAAGTTGCTCCTCAGAAAATGAATTTTTCTGAATGTCCCATGTATCTGCATGCGTTCTCCGGAACTCTGCAATTGCTTTTGTGACTGTGGATTTCACAGGTGATGGCTCCCCACTAAAACGAGCCAGTAATGTAACATGCTCAGGCAGCCAACTGAAACAAACCAGTGAACACTTTTAACTCAAAACAGAAAATAATATCATTCTGAGGTGTAAGTAGAAGAAAATCAAAATCAAAATCAAAATCTTTTAGAATTCTCAACTACTGTCCCATTCCTCAAGCAAATCACCATACAAAATTTAAAGTCATGAGATGACTCCTGTAAGATCCTCATATTGGACAGCTAAAAGGCAAACAGTTTAAATATTAGAGCTTGGCAACAAAGACCAAGACTGGTTCAACTTCTCTCCAATCCCCTAACCTTAAGTCTGGTGTAGTTGACGGCTATAAGCAGAACATGTCACTACATTATGGTGTCAGTGTCTCATTTGTCAAATTGCCAAATCTTTAGGCAGAAGCAAACACTGAATATTAACACGTTAAACATTTCACCTACATCTTTTTTGTTTTTTGTTTTTGGGTGATACAACGTATCACTTTGTACATTTGATTTTTAAATATCTACCACTCCAAGTCCACTAACCTTAAGTCTGGTGTTGTTGATGGCTATGAGCAGAACATGTCACTACAGTCTGGTGTAGTGTCTCATTCATCAAATTTCCAATTCTTTAGGCAGAAGCAGAGGCTGAACTATTGACGTGTTAAAACATTTCTTTTTATATCTTCTTTTTTTTTTTTATTTGGGGGGGGGGGGGGGGGGGGGTGACATTTGATTTTAAATAAAATATCTATGCAATACAGTTGTATTTGACATGGGTACTTGATCCCCATACAGCAAATAAAATGGGACAAAACTATTAGATTGAAGAATGCCTTTTAGGTTCACATTACAAAATAGGAGCATCTCATCCATGCCAATACTTGCACTCATGTCATTTCATGTATGAAAATACTGAAGAATTAGAATAACGTCAAACATGCTGGAACTTCAAGTGTATATTTTTCAGCAAATATAAGAATTTCACTTTTGCTTGATGGTACTATAGTTGTTACTCTACCTCTTGATGAATAGAGCATACTGTATATGTGCATCTTGCCATGTATATATTCACTCATGCATGTATATGGAATTACGTTTGAATGGGAATTCAAATTGTATACATCCAATCGGCAAGCCTAAATTTCAACTTTATCCTTTCTGGTGTTGAAAGGGCCAGAAAAAGGTCCAAGTTAAGGCATATGAACGTTTTCGAGCTCATTTCTACAATAATAATAATAATAAATAAAATTCTAAACCTTTTTACATTTTGCACCATAGTAGATAAACTATCAAGGTCTCAAAGTCACACTTAGTTTCATAAATTACCAAAATGCCCCTAATTCCCTCAATGTTGACCAACACCTCTTCTGTCAAACAAGTCACACTTTTCAAAACTTCCTTTCCTAAGAACTTATTTTGTGAATATTAATGACACGTGATTATATATATCTGTGAATTCTTGCAATGTCAGCAATTCACAAAGTGATGAGAATTTCCTTTGTTTCACAATAATAAGGGTACCCAATGGATTTCTGATTCCTTGGATATTTTTTAATAAGTAATCGATATATCATTAAAAGCGTAAAGTGCAACCTAAGTACATAGGAAGTATACAAGAGAAATGCTTATCTAGAAGGAGAAAAATGAACAAGGATATCATTAAAACTAAGCACCAAAGGAGCTAAATACACATGTCCAAATAAAAAGAGAATAAAAGGACTTAAGCTCCTCCAACGTCCTCTCGCAATCCTTGAAATTTCGATCATTCCTTTCCCTCCAAAGGCACCATCTCACACACGACAACACTCTGAGTGCTACCACCAATCCACCAGCAAGCAAACAAATCAACAACTCGGCTAGGCATAATAACCCAAGGCAGCCCAAAGCGACTAAAAAAGCATTTCATAAGACACAAGCAACCTCACAATGGAGAAAAAGATGGTCTACATACTCCCCATTCCTCTTGCACATATAGCACCTATCGACCACAATGACATCCAAAGTTATACATAGTAAGGATCTTTCCCGGGGCCGCTGACCAAGCAAAAAAAACCACCCTCAAAGGAACTTTGGTCCGCCAAATACTCTTTCAAGGAAAAAGAATGCCACCATTACAGACAATGACACTGTAAAAGGATCTAACATTGAACATCACTTTGTTTGATGGAGCCTACCAAAACTTGTCTTCACATTCCTGTCTCACTCTATATGAATACAACAAATTTAAGAACCAAAAAAAGACATTCACCTCCCAATCGTGAGCCGCTCCAATAAAGCTTAAGTTCCACTGAAGGGAACTATTAGAAAGCTCCAAATGAATTGCTACGGAAGCATCCTTCACACAAGCAATACTATGTAAATCCATGAAAGCTTCCTTAAAGGCCTTCTCCCCACAACACACATCATGTCGGAATCTAATCTTACAGCCATCTCCCAGCTCAAACTTGGTATGACTAGAAAACATCATCCACCATCTCCTGATATTCTTCCATAACTCCAACCCATGCGGCCCAGGGAGTTCAATAGAACACCACGTACCCCACGAGCTACCAAATTTAGAATCCACAAGACGCTCTCCGCCATGCCCTTCTCTCTAGCACATAGCGCCACGACCATTTCCATAAAAGAGCATGATTAAACATCCTCAAGTTCCAAACCCCCAACCCTCCCTCCCTCAAAGATTGGAGAACATACATTGGGCCAACTAACCAAGTGAAATTTGAACTCTTCACCTATTTCACCCCATAAGAAATCTCGATAGAGCTTCTCTATGCAGTTTGAACACCAACGGGGAGGGGGAAAAGAGACATGAAGTACGTAGGTAAATTGGAAAGGGCTCTTGGAAATCAAGTTTGAATTCAAAGACAATGAACAAGCCGACACTTGATGATAAGGGTGCTTTTTAATAGTATAAAATTATCAAAATTGCTATTTTAATAGACACATATTGGGTTTAACAACATTGGACCTGCATCACATGACGCTAACTAAGTCCAACAGATTGGCAGCTTCATCAACCATACATAATGATGATGTTATAACAGACAGTTCTGCAAACACATTGTAAGATCAGTTTCTTATTTTAACAATAACACACCTGGGCATATCATAAGGGGCTGATAATACACAAGCTGCCAAAGCAAGTACAGGACCATGAATAGAGGCTACAGATTGACCTTCACTCCTTTTTCTGCATCAAATTAAGATCAGAATATAAAACAATAATTCAAAGAACTAGTTTAAAACTTAATATATGAGTAATCGAAAAATGTGGGAAGCACACTCAAAAATACACGGATACATACATGAATTCTACTCACGGATTAATTCCATGTGTCATACGAATGATCGTTAATATCATGAAGCATAAAAACGAGTAGTTAAAATCCCATGCAAGATACAGGCATGTTATATTTGATGTTGCTACGCACAAATGTTTCATATAAAATTTATATGCCAAAAGCTTGCACACCTGCACACTGATTCTAATGGTTGGTGCAATTAACTATCAAGGGAACATTTACACACTGTTCACTAAAAGTGAAGATTTGATAAATTGATTTGACAAAAAAATTCTGTTTATGTTGATCAACAGGAGTCAGAATATGGTGGAGGAGGACGGCGAAGTTACGTGGTGATTCCAGAAGGGAGCGATGGGAAGGGGTGGCTGGATGTTTGGGTGCAACTTCAAAAGTTGACAGCCTATCATGCAGAGCAACAGGCCGGCGGGACAGCTGCTAGAAGGAAAACTGCTATAGCACCGAAAGTTATAAGTCTACATCGGGAAGGTCAGTCATATGCAGCGGTGCTAGGAGGACAGATGCCGGCCGAAGTAGGGGTTCCAGCTGAAGGCAAGGGCAGTAGGGTCATTCGGACAGAGCCTGAAAAGGAAGTCTCTTTACTTGATGCCAGTGATCACGCAAAAGAAAGGGGAGTTACGTTTTCAAATCGGTTAATTGTTTCTATTATGGGAAACGACTTGAAGCACAGTATTGACGAGGCGAAAAATATGGAGGAATTGAAGTCTTTCCTTCAGCAGTTTAAGGAAGAAGCTGAGAGGTGGTTGAGCCTTTTGGAGTTAGGCTCTGGGAATGCAAAAACGGATTCAAGTGGGCTAGAAGAGGGGGGGCAAGGGAATAAGGCCCATGTTGAACAATTAAAACTCAAGGACCCTATGACCACAGACAAGCGTGAAGGTAAGCCCACGTGTGTCTATTCTAGGCTCTCTCCACGCAAGGTGACAACACAGTGGCAGCAAGTGACCCGGCAACCGCTGGCGCCAACTCCTCAGCCGAACAGGGTGGTGTTGACAGAGCAGGCTGTTCTTTCACCTGAAGGCGGGAAGGATGGGCTTGCTGGCAGGGTCGTGTTCCACGGGTTTGCCGGAAATGTGCACCGAAACATAGCACGTGACCCGGCAACCTCTGGCGTCAACTCTCCAGCCGGATAGGACGGCTCTGACAGAGCAGGAGATTCCTGCACCTGGCGGTGGGAAGGCCAGGCTTGCTAGTAGGGTCGAGTTCCCCGGTTTGGCCGAAAACATACACTGATACAAGGTCTGAGCAGGCAGAGGAGAGGAAAGAGGAAGCTTGTGTGGTGGAGGAGCTTGAAGTGGAGGAACCTAGCTGTGAGGGGGATCGGTCTACTGGTCTTGAGGCTGAAAACGGGGGACCGAGATTACTCAGCCTAGGCACAGGGGAAGAAATGAGCCGCGTGGTTGTGGAAAAAGTTATAGGAGAGCTGGGGATCACTGGAGGTGTTACCGAAGAACCCAAGGGGGAGAAAGAAAGTTTTTATCCGAAAATTTCAGACCCGGTGTTCCAGCTTGAGCCCAGTCAAAGGGTTGAACTCGTTGGGAGGAAGGAAGGGAGTTGGATGTATTGAGGGGGAGGAATTTTCTTATGCATGCAATCCTAGAGAGCCGGAGGGCTTAAAGGAGTTGTCCTCTGTTGTTGTCCGATCTGATTTCAGTTCTGAAATTGTAGAGGGTGGAGTAGCCGATGAATTGGAAGGTATTGACCCAATTTCGGTTATGCCTTTGGCAATGGAGATGGACAAGGACTCAAGTTCGAGTGTGTCTCCTAGATGGGTGATGGAGAGGGTGAAAGGTTACTACAAACTAGTAGGAGTGTCATGTGACCAATATGAAGATAAATTGTTGGCATTGTTTGAACTAATAGAAGCCAGGTGGGTCCAATCCTTGGCTGACTCTTTGGCTATGGTTACCACAGTTTCAGGAGTGAAAGGACAAAGGGAGATTAAGCGGCTAGATTGCTCCATTAACTATGATAAGAAAGGGGAGCAATCTAATAGAAGGAGAGGAAAGGGTAGGGGTGTGACGTGTGTTAATGAAGCTTAAAATACTATCTTGGAATATAAGGGGGATAAATGAGCTGGATAAAAGATTGCGTATTAAAGGGCTCATTAGAGATTGGAATGTTGATTTGGTGTGTTTGATGGAGACAAAAATGGAAGTCATTACTAGAGCAGTGGTTCGCAGTTTGTGGGGATGCCAATACGTGGATTGGTGTTATATGGAGACTAGTGGGGCGTCAGGTGGAATTCTGATTATGTGGGATAAGAGGGCTATGGAGAAGGTGGATGAATGTGTGGGACGGTATACCTTAGATGTTTCATTGCGTAATGCTGATGACAATTTTTTGTGGGAGTTTGGGGGTGTGTATGGGCCCAATGATGATGGGGAGAGGAGGGTGTTGTGGGATGAGATGGCTGGATTGATGAGTTGGTGGGAAAGACCGTGGTGCTTTGGGGGAGACTTCAATGCGGTGCGGTTTCCGAGTGAGCAGTCGGGAGCATGTGATTTTTCTGCAGTTATGGAAGACTTTTCAGAGTTCATACATGGGCAGAGTTTGGTAGATATTCCACTTCAAGGAGGGTAGTTTACTTGGTCCAATAACCGGGTATGGTCTAAAATTGATATGTTTTTGCTTTCTTCGGAGTGGGAAGAACATTACCTTGATGTGTCACAACGAAGATTGCCTAGACTTTTATCGAACCATTTTCCTTTGCTGCTGGATTGTGGAATGCAAAGAGAAGGAAAAAGACATTTTAAATTCGAAAACATGTGGCTCAAATCCGATGGTTTTGTGGAACAAGTGCAACGTTGGTGGGAGTCTTATGATTTCCAAGGCCTGCCGAGTTATGTGCTGGCGAATAAGTTGAAAGCTTTAAAGGCGGACTTGAAGAAGTGGAATGCGGAGGTTTTCGGTGATGTAGGGAAGAAGAAGAAGAAGAAGAAGGAGGAATTATTGGAAGGTATTAAAGAGTTGGAGTGTTTTGAGGAGTCTCGGGGGCTAGTGGAGGAGGAGCGGGTACAGAAGTCTGACATGATCAGGGAGTTGGAAAAAACACTCCTGTTTGAGGAGGTTAATTGGAGGCAAAAATCTCGGGCTTTGTGGCTGAAGGAAGGGGATAATAACACTAAATTCTTTCATAGGGTGGCAAATTCGCATCAGAGTTACAATCATGTGGGAGCTCTGAGGATTAATGGGGCTATGTCTACTGATCCGGTGGAGATTAAGGATCACATTGTAAATTATTATGACACTTTGTACACCAAACAGAGTTCGTGGAGGCCTAGAGTGGATGGAATTTCTTTCTCTCCATTGATGCGAATGAGTGTCTTTGGTTGGAACGTGTCTTTGAGGAGTAGGAGGTATGGGAGGTGGTGTGGGAGATGAACGGGGATAAGGCTCCGGGTCCAGATAGCTTTTTTATGGCTTTCTTTCAGAAATGTTGGGGGGTTCTCAAACAAAATATTATGGCGGTTTTCTCAGAATTTCATAATAGCTGCCGGTTTGAGAGGAGTTTGAATGCAACTTTTGTTTCCCTAATCCCTAAGAAGGCAGATGCGGTGGAGGTTAAGGACTTTAGGCCTATCAGTTTGGGTGGGAAGGGTCTACAAAATGATTTCTAAGGTCCTTGCTAACAGGCTCAAATCGGTGTTGGGGAAACTAATTTTGAGCTCTCAAAATGCTTTCATTGGTGGTCGACAAATCTTGGATTCAGTTCGTATAGCCAATGAATGCCTAGATAGCCAAATGCGGTCGAGGGAGGCGGGGTTATTATGCAAGCTGGATTTGGAGAAAGAATATGATCACGTGAACAGAGATTTCTTACTCTACATGCTTCAAAGGTGTGGGTTTGGGGAGAGGTGGAGGAAATAGATTAAATTTTGTGTTTCTACAGTAAAATTTTTCATTTTGGTTAATGGCGCGCCAACAGGTTTCTTTCAGAGCTCGTGGGGGATTAGGCAAGGTGATCCTTTTTCTCCTTTGCTGTTTGTGGTGGTAATGGAAGCGCTTAGTAGGACGTTGAATGAGTCTATGCTCCAAGGCTTGTTGTCTGGTTTCTCGGTGGGCATCAGGAATAATGAAGCTTTAGTGGTGAATCATTTGCTGTTTGCTGATGATACATTAATTTTTTGTGGAGTACAGGCCAAGCATGTTCGAAATTTGAGGTGTACCTTATTATGTTTTGAAGCGGTGTCAAGGTTGAGGATTAATTTAGGTAAATCCGAATTGGTCCCTATTGGCGAGGTGGATGAGGTGGAGTCTGGCACATATTCTGGGTTGTAGAATTGGGTCTCTGCCAATGACATATTTGGGTATGCCGTTGGGGGCGTCGTTTAAATCTCTTTCTATTTGGAATGTGGTTATTGAGAAGGTGGAGCGAAGGTTGGCTAGTTCGAAGAAGCTTTATTTATCCAAGGGTGGTAGGGTGATGTTGATTCACAGTACACTGTCCAGCATTCCTACTTATTACTTATCTCTGTTCCCTATTCCTGTGAGTGTAGCCAAGAAACTGGAGCGGCTTCAAAGGAAGTTTCTGTGGAGTGGTATGGGGGATGAGACTAAATTTCATTTAGTCAATTGGCATCGGGTTTGTTCTCCAATCAAGGCTGGTGGACTGGGAGTTCGTAATGTTATTAAGTTTAATCAAACCTTATTGGGGAAGTGGATGTGGAGGTTTTCTTAGGAACGTGATGCTTTGTGGAGATCGGTGATTGAGGTGAAGTATGGGAGTGTGAGGGGAGGTTGGAGTTCATTACCGGTGACGAGGTCTTATGGTGTGAGTGTTTGGAAGTTTATTCGAAGGGGGTGGGATAATGTAGCCAAGTACTTGCGTTTCGACGTGGGTGAGGGGTCTCATATTCGCTTTTGGCATGATTTATGGTGTGAGAACAGGCCTCTCAAGCTATGCTATCCAGCTTTGTACTCTATTGCTCGTTCTTCGGATGCTTGGGTGGTGGATAATTTGTCTGTGGTAGGAGGTGTGGCTCAATAGAATGTTCTCTTTACGCGCTATGCTTAGGATTGGGAGGTGGAGATGGTGATGTCCTTCTTTGAACAGTTATACTTTATTCGGATTCGGCATGGGGAGGTTGATAGGGTGGTGTGGAATCTTTCTAAGAAGAGGAATTTTGAAGTGAAGACTTTCTATATAGCTTTAGTTTGTCTTGAGGCGGCTTCTTTTCCTTGGAAGGGTATTTTGCGTGTTAAAGCTCTGAAGCAGGTGGCATTTTTTGTGTAGACAACAGCTTTAGGAAAGATTTTAACACATGACAATTTACGTAGGCGTAGTATTGTGGTGGTAGAGTGGTGTGTTATGTGTAAGAAGCATGGGGAATCCGTTAATCACCTTCTTCTTCATTGTGACATGGCTCGGATTGTTTGAAGTTCTTTTTATAGCTTGTTCAGGGTGGAGTGGGTTATGCCTCGTAGTGTTTTGGATTTGTTGAGTGGGTGGGGCACTTTGCTGGGTCGTGGTCCTGTTAACCGTGTTTGGAAACAGGTTCCTTTGTGTGTTTTGTGGGGCTTGTGGCGTGAGAAATACTAGGCTTTTTGAGGATATGGAGGTACCGGTTGGGGTTCTTTGTAGAAATATGTTTAATATGTTATATTTGTGGATGTCGGCGCATAGCCCGGGTAGTATGTCGTTTGCTGATTTTTTACTTTATTGTTCATTTATTTCCTCTGACTATAGGCACTTTTGTATACTTCCTGTATACTAGAGTTGCACCTCTTTGCGCTTTTTATTGAATTTTTACTTATAAAAAAAAAAAAAAAAAAAAAAAAAAAAAAAAAAAAAACAGGAGTCATTCTAATAAGAAAAGAATCTATAATGCATTGAGTATTTGAAACCAGAGAAGATTGAGTAAAAGAACAAGATTTTGGTAGAAGTATAATTACTCGTGGAACAGATGCTATCCCTGGTTTATCAATGCCTTCAAATCACCAACTTTTTTTTTTCTCTGGTTTCAATTTCCATGAAACAAGAGAACTTATATCTGAAAGCACGTAGATAGGAACTCATGGTACAGTACATGCATGCAAGTCCTAAGACTGAACACGTGAATGCTGAATGCATAATGCATTGTCCCCTTGTTGGAAAGATACATCAAGTAACTAACAACTAAAGGAATTCAGAAGCACAAAAGCTAACCTCTGCTTTATCTTCCTTTCAAGAAGATTTGCCACATTGTAAGCTCTATCACGGAAATCTCTAGCTAGGTCTTCATCCCCACCCTTCATTAAGCCCGCTAGAACTGTTGCAGCATGCTCTCTTACCTAAGCCAGAAATTAAACTACAATGTATAAGTTGAAAGTAACAAAACCCTATCTCTTGACCAAGGACTCTGATCTGTAACAAAAGCCAAAAATCTCTTCTTAAGAGCTAAATGACTTCAGGCCTTGTATTACTATTACAGGGATCTATGACTTCTGATCAAGAGTTTAGGTCCATGAGATCAATGTTACTAAAAATTAGCACATCCATCACCTGTGAAAATCCAAATACTTAAAATTCAGGAGAAACAAGGATAAATCACACCCATTATTTCACTTTACATTTCAATTAATTATTCACCCTGGAACTTGCCTCCACTTGGATGTCTATAAGTAGCTTCTCAGCAGTTCTCCAGATTTTTTGTTTCTCTGAACGTGAGAGAATGAAAGTGTGCCTGTCAGAAAAGAATTTGCACTTTTATTTGCATCTTCTTGTGAAAAATATTCAGCCTACATGCTAGAATTCACTTTATACAAGTGAAGATAACAAATTATGTAAACCACAAAAGGAAGAGGTAATTTAAAAAAATGAATTAAAAATAATAAATGTTCCTCTATAATGACAATGAATGAAGTGAGAATGCACGTGAATAAAATTAGACACTCTTGAAGTGAAATCAATTTGAATTGGATTCCAAATGTAATTAAAAACACGAAAAAACAAAAAGGCTAGTTCTCTAGAATCTGGCCTGACAAAAAAAAAACACTATAAGAAGTACCATACCTATGCATGAAAATTCGTAGATATGTCAACACTGCAGATCTCGTTCGCCAGTTAGAATCATTGGCTGAAGAAAGAATCACAGATACAACTTCTTGGAGATGGGGTTCCCAGAAAATTCTCCATCCTAGCAAATCAAAAGCTGCCTTGGCCAGTGCTGACAAATCCTTATTTAATGTTTCCTTCAGAAAACAAAAAATATTTCTCAGATATGGGATTTATGATACCCAATCAAATTGACATCATGATGCAAACAAAATATTGAAAAGAAAAAGAAAAAAAGAACAACTTGAGTAGGTTCATTAAATTTCTCCAAAGTATCGAAAAATGCGCTTTAAGATCATGTTAGACTTGGTTAAAGGATTCATACATGCTAAACATCAGAAAGTGCCATGTATTTTATATTCTGATTTGTATTCTGTAAATCACTACAGTCCAAATGCTTGTAACTAGTAAACATGGATAACTACCCCCTTAGCAGCAGAAAGTCTGTACATAAGGTTACCCATGAGGATGAAGAGCTTGTATAAGAACAAAAATTATACATGTACATTTTTTTTTTTTTTGATAAGTGTACATGTACTTTATTTTACTCAATGATACCCAGGAGGGAGAGGAAGCAGGGGGTAGTATCAACAGATCCAAGGGATAGTGGTTACTAGAAGTAAGAATCTCCATGCCACACAAAGTCAAAAAAAGAGATACGTGTCTAAATATCTCACACTAACAGTTCAGTGAAAATTCATTTCAGGGGACTTTTATGCTTTAGCATTGTCAATTTTGCTTCCACACCATACTTACCGAGTAATTTTACATGTTTATTGCCTGCAAATAGTTATAGTAACAGAGACGAGTAATTCTAGACGTCATACCCATATCCTCTTATGTCTAAAAATGATGAGACTTTTAAAATCACCATTTAATCAAAGTCCAATAGTGATCTATCATAAATCAAATTGTGATTTTAAAAGCTACATAATTTTTAGAGGGACATGGGTTTGACATCTAGAATTACTCGACAGAGACAGGGCATTGAAAAGAAAACTAAAGCATCTAATAGCACAACAAATCTGTCAAATCTAATAGCAAAAGAAATTCTCCACAATTTAGGATACAAATCTATCAATAACATGAAACTCCTGCTCATAACCGAACAATAATTATTTTTTTCTTGCATAATGTCAACTATCCACATTAGCAGCTCAAGAATAAATTGACAGGGATGGATACAGAAGCAGTAGGCATAACTAGTGAATTCTAGAACCAACAAGGAACCTCAAATGTTAAGTTTGTCAAGTAAAATGAATATAATCAAATTTGCACTTACATACCTGCAACGAAATTACAGGATAAAGAAGTCCCACAATTACATCCAGTAAAAATGAAGATCTTCCAGACTTCAAAGATGAGATGATAAAATGGAATAGCTACAAATGTCAGGAAATACAATTGATCAATTAAAGATTCTACAATTTAAAGAAGATTCCATGAGCACTAATTCTGAACACAGATACCGTTTCCATCCATTTGACATCATCCTGTGAATCACCATTCAAATGTCCATCTGGAACATTTAAATCTCTTGAAGTCTCCAAACTGACACAGTGGCTAGTGTTTTGAATATTCATCAACACTTGAGACGCTTGTTCTTTTAAAATTTTAATACAACTTTCCGTAAGTTGGTTATTCACATCATTCTTGCCTCCTTCGTGTGAATGATGACGATCAGATAACACATAAAGCCGAATGTTAGAGCATAACACAGAAAGGGTGACACCTATAGTTTCCCTTACCTGTCCCATACCAACAAAATCAAAAATCAAAACAATGCATCAAAAGATACAAGAAAAATAAGCTCCCAGGTTATTTGCAAAACAAGAATTGGGAAATAAAACTAAAAATTTTCCTTTTTAAACCAAGAACACCTACAGAAATTGTTCGCTTTCTTTCTTTTCTAGAAGAAGGTAAAAGATAATAAAGAAGAAATATTTTACCACTTTCCAGGATATCAGGGTAACTTTCTGAAAACATAGGAGGATCAAACACATAGTACTAATTTGAGAAATATCCACTTATCTCTTTTTATGCCTATCAACCATTACCTCAAATTCAAATTCTGGTTTATATTTGGTTCTGCTTTGGTTAGAAGATTAAGGAGGAAAGATAGATGGTATTACTCCATCCATGTAGTGCCTTTGCACATAAAGATCTAAAATTTTACACTGCAATTGTTGTATTCAAGATTTGTCTACCTATAAAAGTGTAATTAACTCTGGAACTAAAAAAATAAAGTGGCATACTGAAACAAAATTTAATAATAAAAGTTGGTGATATTTATTTTATATGTATATAAAGAGGAATGCTTACTTGGGCAGAGGAATGGCACATATTACCAAGAAGCTCCTCCAGAAGTTTATTGTGGATTTGTAATTCACCGACTTGCATTTTCTGTGGGGATATCTCTATAAGTGCAGCTGCTAGAAAAGCATAGCGCTTGGCTACTACAGTGGTAGCTACTTTTGGAGGTAAAGGTATTGCCAAACAATCTAGGATTTGTTGCCTTAGAAGAGGAACTCTTGTTCCATATCTCCCTTTTCCACTAACGGCATACCGTACACAAGCTGCCCACTCAGGAATGGACTCAACGGATTGTGCTAAAATGATATTCTGCAAGTGGACCATCATCCAGCTGTCCCATTGTCCTAAAATACCATTGGCATCAGAATGCAATATACCCGCAAATGCCTCAGCAGCAACACACTGCTTAGACTTCTCCTTGGCATTTGAAAACTCCTCCAATGTACTTTTAAGTGCCAATAAAACGGACATGCCACATTCCTGCACTAGCCGCTTGAAAATCCGTGCAAATTTTGAATAAAATGAATTACTTTCTAATAAAGAGATCCAACTAGGAGTACGTGGCCATGAAGCTGAAAAGTCAAAGTAGAAACGAGTAATGGATTTGTCTGCTTGGCTCTGAAGAATAGAATTTCCATTATTTCCTCTAGAAGATGTACTCTCAGCATCAGTGATTATATGAACAAGAGATAGACTATTCAAAGTCTCATTGAAAAATCCGTCTGCTTTAAAAATTCGAGTCAAAGCTCCTTCAAGGGATGATTTTGTACTTCCTTCTAAATCATCACAAAAGAAAGGCTGTGCATCAGCTGAAAATTTATAAGGTGATTCTTTTAACAGTGTATTTAGAGCCGAGATTGCAAGTATTCTTGTCTGAGGAAGACGGCATTTTAAATTCTTCAAGAAGTGACCTGAGAAGCCATAACCATGAAAACATATAAAAAGTTAAGACTACGACAGGTTGAAGAAGAAGAAAAACACTGCAAAAATTTGTGCTGACCAGCAGTATCACTCAAGATTTCTGAAGAGGAATTCAGATAATTCCTGGATGTCATAGCCAAGAGGAGCAGAACTCTATTTGCCATCAGATTATATCTGACAAAAGCAAGGACAAAATTAAGCCATATCTAAATGTCTGTACATATTCAGTGTAGGAGATTATGATCTCTACGAATATAGTGTGTCCACTAATTGATTGCTGTTTGCACAACACACAAAAACAGTTCATAACAAGATGTAGATTCAAACAACTCCAGCTTCCAAAAGAGGAAAAAGAAAAACTCAAAATTATTTTAAAGAAAGGGAAAAAAATTACACTTTGCCACCCCAAATTACCATCCCTTTTGCAACTACCAATTTCAATACTTAGCACCCCAAATTGAAGTTTGAGGGTTGCTTTACACCCTCCATTAATTTTAGTCATTAAATCAGAAGAAAAATTGCTCACATACGTGGCAGTGTTTTTTTTGGGGGGGGGGGTTAACAGGATTGGTGGCCTGACCTTCCTATTTACTTCAAATGGTGCTGGCACCTAAGACCAGGGCATGCTAGAGGATGGTCTGGACCCACTTGGGGTCCTCTTCAAGGAATGATGTGTTGTAACATGGGCTGAGGGAGGCCCACATGAGCGTGTGACCGAGGAAGTTGCAGGGTACAAGAGAGTGAATCGCATTGAAGGAGAGTCTGATCTCCATGAGGGAATGTTGTGGGACCACCCATGATGTGGCATAGGAGCTGGTGGGTCGGCATTGTGCCGAGATTACAATGCCTGCACACCGGCCAGGGAGCAAAGGAAGGAGGTTGTGTTGTTAATATTGTTGTTGTTGTTGGACATTTGACTTAAGCCGATTTCAACCAGCATGGAGGTGATCGTGCCGGCAGTTACAACCGCAAGGAGCCATGACTTCTCAGGAATGCAGTGGTGATTATTCTTCATGTCTCTCATTGAGAGAAAGCTTTAGACGAGGATGATGGGCTTGGTTTTATTATTACAATTGTTAAAACTATTGGGACAGCGACATGGCAAAACTAATTGGCAGAGTGGAGTTACAAGTGGTCAGTTCCTTCTGCATAGCTTGTATGATCCTCACAGGGGGCAGTTTGGTCATTTTGTGTATTTCAAATGCACGTGTGCTGCACATGAGTAATCCATCCGATTTAATGCCTAAAATTAACAGAGGCAAAATAACACTAAAACTTTGGCTTAAGGTAGTAAGTGCCGAAATTGGTAGTTTGGAAGTGTATTCACAAAAATGGTTGTAGTTTGGGTGGCAAAATGTAATTTTCTTCTTTTTAAAGAAAAAAAAAATCAAATATTACCGCCAATGCAAGCTGCTAGAGTCAGAACCCAAGGAAATAATCTGTGAAACCAGATTTGCAGAATCTGTTCCATTTATACGATAATCTGATGTCCTGAAAATGCTTCTAGATACTCCAGCAAATTGGATGTTGTATGTGACAAAAAGCTGTTGGAACCCAGATGTTAGCATTAAATAACAAGAAACTCACAGCTACGGACTGTCAATCATCTGATGGGGATTTTTTACCTCAATGATTGCTTTCTGGGCTTTTAGTGATTCATGATGGGAGCTTCAAGTAGAAAAAAAAAATTACCATACATAAATCTTCAATGAAAACCAATGTATAACACAACAAGGTAATTTGTGAAGTTTTTAAACCAAAAGGCAAAGGTTACCTCAAAAGAATCCCAAGGATAAATGAAGAGAATGACTTTGAATCCTGGAATGCCAAAAGGTATATCAGAAAAAATTTACTTTCCAAAATCTTTTTTGAGCATATATGGTCCCGAATGACTACCGTTGACAAATGCCTGAGAACTGTTTTTGAGGTAAGGATTGCACAAGAACCTAGAACTGCATGTTCAGGTGAGTTGAGGTCCCGTAAGTTCTCACTAAGAGAGAAAACACACTTTGAAATCATAGATGGCCATCTCTTGATCATCTTCAACAAAGATTTGCTAGCGAGTCTGCACACCATGTCAACATTTTAAATTAGATATAATGCAGTGCTACTGGAAAAACCTAGAAAACATAAAGCATGACTTGATAAAGAACCAATAACATAGAACTAGAGCTCAACAGAAGACCTATTTTTAGTTTAACATTAATGTCCATAAAACATGTTTAACAAAACAAAGATATGATAAAGAAGTTGACCACTTTCCAGGAAAAATCTTCGCTGTCCCACCACCTAAAATTAGAGAAACTTATAGCCCCTCTTGAATCTTCATTCATCAAGAGTTTTAAGGTCCCAACAATTGAGTAGACCTTCTATTGCTGCTGCAATAAGGAAGTGATGCAGTTATAGAATAAGATTTGAACCACTACCATGTGCTAGATTTCCAATTTTAGCAATTATGGAGTTCATTGGTGTCCCACATGAGACGTTTGATGGAGACAGAGGTTTCATGGTTTTAAAGGTATTGGCTCAGAAAAGGGGGGGGGCAAAAAAAAAAAAAAGAAGTTAAAAACTCATCTAAATTACATGTTTTTTTTTTAAGGAAATAAACCCTCTAAAATTAATTTAGTTACTCCCCAAAAAGTTCTTTTTTAGTTTTGTCCTCCCCCCCACCTGAAATTCTAGTTCCGCCCCTGTATTGGCCAAAGAAGTATGATTAAACAGTTTAATTTGAGTCAATGGTTTAGTTTCTGCAAATCCTAGGCAAAATAATGCTTTTAGTCTATTCAGGATAAGTAGTAAAGCTAGGTTAGGGTATCTAAAGCTTCTAAGATTCTTAGAAGTGTTTCTTAAATTTTAAGTTAGTCTATTGGGTTTTATTGGGCAGTTTCCAAATTGGATGTTGTGAGAGTCTTAATCCCAATAGAACGGGTAGAAGTTCAAGAGTCTAAATGAATGTCACATTGAACTCAAACAAAATCAGACTTCGATTTATGGAATTTTGAGTATTCCTCTTTATTGAAGGCATGGTTTCTAAATGTTTTTTTCATCACTGTGCCAATGCCTCCCATTTCATTTTTTTATTTTTTTTTGAATAATTCATTTCATTGAAAAGCGCATAGGGGCGCAACCCTAGTACACATGATGTATACAAAGAAAGTCCCCCTTTCATGCTAAAAGAAAAACAAAAATCCACAAATTCAAAAAAGTTAAAAAATTGAGAGATATTATGCGCCACAGTCCAGCTAAAAAGAAATTTGACAAGGTTATTCTTGAGCTCTTCCCTTGTCTTCTCACAATCTTCAAAACATCTAGCATTTGCTCTCTCCATAGACTCCACATTAAGCACAGCGGTGCCATCCTGCACATATCTAAAACTAAACGTCCACCCACCTGACCCTGCCAACAATCTAACACCTAGACCACCCTGGCAGGCATCACCCAATGGACTCCGAATAGGGTAAAAATCGCACTCCACAAGTCTCTTGCCACTTCACAACAGAGTAAAAGATGATCAATAGATTCCTCACCACTCTTACACATGCAACAACATTCCACCACTAATACTCCTATCTTTTTCAGATTATCCAATGTCAAAATCTTCCCATGAGTTGTCGTCCACAAAAAAAAAAAAAAAAAAAAAAAAACTCACTCGCAAAAGGAACTTTAACTTTCCAAACACTCCTCCAAGGAAAAGAACCCCCCCGAGGTAGATAACTCATGAAAAACAACCTTACCTCAAATTTCTTCCTCTTTTAAGGAATCCACCAAATACAATCATCACTACCTTGTCTCCATCGGATTGAATATAACACACCAAAAACTGCAAGCACCAAATCTACCTCCTAATCTTGTACCAATCTGACAAATGACACATTCCACTGAAGAATGCCATTGGAAGACATCATATTGTCCACAACCCACGCATCCTTACGACAAGCAATACTAAATAACACCGGAAAAGCTTCCTTCAATGGTTGATCCCCAAACCAAGGGTGCACATTACATACATACTTGTTTGTAGTATACAGTCACTTTTTTTTTTTTTTAATAAGTAAAAATTCGAGTACAGTCACTTTATTGCACTCAAATACAATGAGATGTACCTCTAAGACAGTTTGATCATGCGGCAAGGAGTAGATTAGGGGACTCACCTGCGAACTGTTGCATAGTTATGCAAACAAAGCTTTAGAAGATCATCCAGTAAAAGAATCATATGATTTGATGGATG
This sequence comes from Alnus glutinosa, assembly GCF_958979055.1. Taxonomy (NCBI): domain Eukaryota; kingdom Viridiplantae; phylum Streptophyta; class Magnoliopsida; order Fagales; family Betulaceae; genus Alnus; species Alnus glutinosa. The sequence goes on from NC_084893.1 coordinate 29,782,960, forward strand.
GAAGTTCCCAGTTGCACAAAATTTATTATAGGATGACTTTAAAGATCTCCACATGCTGTGCAGGTATGCCTTGTCAATAAGGTTCCACCTTGGCCTAAATGGACAGACATATTCAAGAATTAATTAGCCATGATATAGATGCATAGTCAATGTTAAATCACTATTATTCCAGAAGCTTAAGTTGATAAGAAATGATAAATTTAATCATTTAATTAATATTCTAACACCCCTCCCTTAAAAGTGTGGACCCAAATTATCATTTAGTAAATGAGGCCCAACACGTAGAATATTTAATTGAAACGGGAGGTGAATGATGAAAACAAAGTTCAAACTCAAGACCTTTACTTTGATACCATAATAAATCATTATTTATTCCAAAAACTTAAGCTGATAGGAAAGGGTAAATTTAATTATTTAATTAATATTCCAGCAGTAACGTGATTAAGGGTGACCAAGTGTCTTATTCATTACCTTCTCTTTCCTTTAGAATGCGATGACACAATAAAATTTATTGGAGGTTCTGTTATGGACGCAGACTCCAAATTCCAAGCCTCCCCAAACCACTCATCATACCAAAACCTTCCTGTGACAGACATACAAAAGAAAAAAATTAAGGTTATACAGGAAATAGAGGGGGAAAGGAGTAGGATGATACTTTAAGTAGCTCAAAAATTTCAATATATTCAGTTCATCCAGATGCAGTGTCCATTACCGTAGTTTACTAAAGCATCCATAATATGAATAACAAGTGTCAATAGGATGCTGTCGTCTGATTTTTCCTCTAATAAGTATCTGCTCAGTTAAAAAGAAAAAGATCAATGAGATTGAGAACAACCCAAATCGAAGGAAGGATATGCAGATACTGAAATTCAAGCATTACTTGCAGGCAGCATGTATGACCTCAGCGGCTTTTTCCCGCAATTCACTGCTGCCAATATGCAAACCTGTAGCTCCAGCTATTAAGAAAGGAGCATGATCTGGATCTTCAACCATGCCATTCCTGGAGGATGGATTGAAATCAGGCAAGCAAGACAAAACACCTTGCAATGAAGAATCAACTCGTAAAAGAGTCACTTTCAAGTGCTCTTTGTTGTCCCCTGGATGAAAAATTGCAGCCACTGTCAGATAATGAAATACATATATGTACACATACAAGGGAACTTCTCGATATAGAAATATGTCATTAATGTCAAGAAACGTACACTTATATTGGAAATTGGCACTCACAGCAGAATACATTGTAAAATATTTTAATGAATTGAGTAAGAACAAAATCAAGATTTAAAGAGATTTTCTCAGAAATCAAGATCCCAATAACTACCAGGCTTCTAACTAAAAAAAAGGTAACCTCCCTAAAATGAGAAATTCATTCGCTACTACATCTCTCCCGAATAAGGGCAAAACTACACAAGGATGAACATGTTAATGACCTGGCTCAGAATGGATTCCAGCTTGGCATATTCTATAAAGATCATCCAAAGCTGATTGAAGATGAAGATCCAAAAGTTCATTTGCAAATTGGACTTCTTCAGAACTCGGAATATGCCACTTGGGGGGCATCACTGGTTCATCCTCAGAATAATCTTTTGTGCTGATCCATTTGTCCAGTGCAGTTGCGTCAGGGTGACACAAAATGCACCTAGCAATCCAGAACTTTGCATTACTTATTTGCAAATAGAGATTGAAAAGGCAAGAAGAGTTTAAATACAAATATGTTTGTATTTCAAGTAAAGCGATTACATACTTGTACAGATCAGTAGGATAGTAGTGTGTCAGGCTTCTAAGGAGTGATCGAAGAAGATGACCACCAGCTTTATTGACCTGTCATATGACCAAAAACTTTACAAAAGAAAGAAATATTTAATGAAACCAATGAATCATCAGACAGTTAAGACGGTATTTTCAGTAGGAACCCCATTTAGACACAATTGTAGGTTACTACAGAGGATTCTCAATACGCAGATAAATCAGTTAACCACAGGCCATTAAAAGACCTTCCAAGATGGTGAGTCAAAACAGGAAACGATAGCTTCTTTAAATTGATCCTTGCAACGTAGAAGTGCAGGACCTCCATAACTGATGGCGATTGATAGTACTTTCAATTGATAATTAATTGTTGTTTCAAGAGCTGGAGAAAGTGCCGGTTTCGCCTGAAAACAAAATCATTAAACTTTCACAAAAAGAATCTAGTTGCAACATAGAAACATCTAATAAAAAACCACAGCATAAATACCTTTATTGAAATTAAGGCATTGGAAATTTTGCCTTCACTAAATCCCAGAAGCAGTGTATCTTCCAAGGAGGATATAACAGACAACAAGAGTGGCTCAATAAGGTGATTAACCGCCTCTTCTCGGTTCGAATGGATGCATGCGCAGCAAAGCAGTCCAACTTCTTCAACTGCCCCAGGAAGAGTATTGGTCCTGACAAACTCGGAAATTTTCCTCAAAGCCTGTTTTTTTTTTTTTAGGAAAAGTACATACCAATATCTTAGACCAGCCGCTTAAGAACATAAAAAACCATCAGACCTAAGTGAATAAATAATAAAGTCAACAACCAATACCTGATCATAAAGTGATTTTGAAAGTTTCCCAAGCAAGATTTCAAGCATAATATAGTAGTAAGAACTGTACTGGACCAGAAAAGTTCCTGAAGTTTCTGGTGAATATAGGCCTTCATTCCTGTGGTACCAGTAACCAGTTATTCCAACTTTAAGTTCAAATAGAGAAGCTATTGATAAATTTAATCCAATATGATTAAATTGATTATTATAAAGGAAAAAGAATACATGCAAGACATGTAGAGATGAGGACTGAAGGCCATTACTTACAGAACACTGCTAGGTTCCAAGTATAGAAGCAAGGAAAATAAGCGAGATAAGAACTCATCCAGCCATTGAGAAAAGCGGATTGGCATGAATAACAACCCATTTGTATTATCATCTAAAGAAGCCAACTGCAGTTAAAAGCAGATTAGCGCTACTGTTATTAAAGAACCCAACTGCAGTAGGGGCATATGAGCCATGTCCGCTTGAATGTTAGGGGATTGTGTGCTTACATTGGAAAATATGGAACTAATTAATTGCATGGTTGCCAAGGTTTTAGGAGGATCATTGGCATCCATACCAAGTAATGCATTGGATAATGAAACCCTCAGAAGATCAATGAACACATTACCACCACCAAGATGAACAGGTTTTACTGAGTAAGGTGATAGGGTTGTGAGAAGTAGTGAACGCCCAACATATGCCATGGACATCACAGCAATTTCCAATTGGTGGGTGGCAGTCATCTGACTAGACACAAAATAAGGTAAAAGAGGTTAATTTGAAGAAACAAGGAATAGGAAAAACTCAAAGGAGCGTAATCTGTTAGTAATAGATGCTTTCAAAGACGAGGAGGTATTTTTCTAAGGGAAAACCATATATACTATTAATACAAATTTTCAGTGCGTTTTAGCATGTAACCCTACTGACCGTCTCCAAGGCCATATAATATCGAGATGCTACAAAAGGAAGAACCAAGGAAGGCTCCACATAGGACAGAATAGAAATTGCAGCCACAACCGTGTCAGAAAGATCTTCATCCTTGCTATATTGACCACGGTCAATTAACTTGAGCACCACATTCACAAAGAAAGTCCTCTCTGATCTTCCCAGACGCAGTTCGACAGGTCTACCGTTATTTGTGTTCCTATAATAACAGTAATTTAGTAGACATGGCAAAACATCACAATTCTGTGTAGAACATATCTAACATAATGATGCAGACAAATTCTTACTGTTGTTCATGTTTTAGGCGTTTCTTGAATTGAGTGACCAAATGTAGCAAAACACGCTCCAATGAATAAGTCCATCGACCATCATTAGAAGGATGGTAATATCTATGATCACAGACACCAGAAACAACTGATGAACAGAATAATATATATTTACATGCTTTGGAAAGGAAAATAATAAAAGCATTAAAACATTGGTCAACAAACTGTTCCAAAAGGTTGACAAATTTCTCAAGGTGCTCTTGTGCTGAACTATGAGGTTTTAGTAGATATACCTGCAATTGCAATTATGGAAATATTGGATCAAATATCTAAGGAAACACCCTAATGGGTATTCCTTGATGAAAACAACTAATTCTATGCCATGTTATATCAGCCTTACAATTGATTTTGCAATAGCCTTCACTAGGGTACCCGTTTTGTTGGAGAATAAGAACCTTATGTTTTGGGGAACATCCAGAGGAAATGGGTATGATTCACATCCATTTGCCACTGGAACCTGCAATTACCAATTAAAGCATGAAATTTGTTATGGAAATCCAAATGGCAATACAAAACTGAGTAATACATAGAATAAGTATACAATGTAAGTTACTGCTTCCAAAAAAAGGACAGAAAGAAAGAAAGAAGAAAGAGCTCAAGAGCAAACAGAAAGCATTTCACTAAAATCATATTCAACTACATAATGAAAGCCAGTGATATACTTATCGAAAGCCAGTGGTTCACATTGAAAGGCACAAAACAATTTAGTAATATTGGTTAACTTGTCTAGCTATAATCACAAGTCCCATTGATATATAAATATACATCCCCCAGGGCTCAACCTTGGACAGGCAGTGGAAACTACCAAGCTGGAGTACCGTAGGGGCAGAGCTAATTTTCGGTAGAGAGGTGAAAATTATCCTTCTACTTTCGTTCTGACAAAGCTTCAGGTAGAAGCAAATCATATTCAACTACATAACTCAAAAACCAGTCACCAATCATCTAATCTATACCAATACAGATCAACATTACTTCCATACGCTCACCTTAAACATATTTAAGTATCTAATGAAAAGTGTGGGCAAGAAACACTCCCAATCGATAAAGTTGCAATTCTTTACAACACGAGCTATCACACCAGCCCATTGACAGTTCCAGAAGTGGCAATTTGGTATCGAGTCCCATAGGTCTACACACTCTTTAATCCTACCACTGTCATGCAAAGAATAGGAAGTTAATTTGCCACGATAAGTCACATCAGAAACCATAAAGAATGAGAGCTTTATTTTTTCTTCTTACCATGAATAGAAGTCCTGGTTGTCCAAATTTGTAGGAAGAAACAGTCTCAGAAATCCAGATCCTTCAAAGGCTGAATTATGCCATGGATTTTCCACTAAAGGTCTGCAAGTTTGTTTCATTAAATGGAAAGCAAAATAGAGCAACTAATGAACCATAACTATGTCACCCATCCAACAATTCTATTCAACTATGATATTTGACAGTCCACATCTTATCATTCCTATGAAGACTAACAACTTACAAAGAGAGGGTAGCAGGACCAAGGAAAGATCAAGCCTGAAATGACCATGGCCTCTTTATTTATGTGAAAGCTAATTATAACTTTTTTCATCGTTTTAAGATTACCAAAAAAAGATTCAGAGATCGGCATAATATCATGGGGAGGTGTATGTGTTTGTGTGGTCAATATCCCAAAACAAAATTAATGCTAAAAAGTAAAGGTCCACTAAAAAAAATTGATAACTCTAGATATACACCAGATCTAACACGAAACAGGTGAAATGACTAACATGAATTAGAATTATCAAAGGATCATACTGATGGATGGAAAATAATAAAAAAAAAAAAAAAATAGCATTACTGATCTCAGAGAGATGTACAAAGTTGACAAAGCCTCATAGCAGGTACCTAAACTCAGACCATATGTCCAAGGCAGAACCTGGTGGGAAGAATCTCCTGCAGGATTGAACAAGACAAGTAAGAGTCTCAAAATGTCGTTGTTTTAGTATCGCTCCTTCTGGACCTGTATTCCTGCCACATGTATGTAATCTAAAGTCAACAGCATATAAAGTTTTCGAAAGTAAGAAGTGCAAGACAGAAAATACAGTATCGTGACATATACACAAGCATGTGCACGCACAAATACACACAAAGACACACACACACACACACACATATATAGATAGATAGAACTACTATAACCTTGACTTTTTACCATGAATCATTGGTTTCAAAGTTTAGAAACATTGCACATTTTAAAAGCACAAGAGGATGCATTCATGATTGAGAATGTAAATGGCAATTGCATCAATCTATGTCCACAAATGTAATACATTCAAAAGATGTCTACATAAACCACACCTGGTGAAATGTGTGCTAATCAGAGTATCATAAAAAGGCCGCCACGGAACTCTCAATGACAATTTCTTGTGATACTTATTGATTAATCTGAGTAATGTTTTTCCCCATTTAACCTGATCAACAAAGACGAAACCATAATTTAGAAAACCAAAAAACAAAACACAGTAAACATGGACAAGAAGAACTTTCTCCTTTTTTAAAAAATAATTTGTTACCTGAGCATAAAGGTTGTTTTGTGATACGTGAAACAATTCTAAACCAATTTTGACGAGGGTACCTACATCTTCCAAAGCCACTTCACTTTCAGCATCTATGAAACTGCATCACAGACAAATAACTTATATTGCATTCCTGTCATCAACCCCATATAGTGGGGATAAGGTGTGAATGACCTACACAGCATCCACTTCATCAAAGAGTTATTTAATTGCTAGCTACCAGTGATAGAAGACCAACATAAGTAAATAAGAATCAAGCATGACGTTCCCCCACTTTAACCCCTCCCCCTTTGTATTGATTAGAACCAAAAAAAAAAACGGATAAAGCATGACCATAAACAAACCAGAAGCAGAATTTTGAAACTATTTCTGAACATGACTTGATCAATTGAGCGATGATGATGACAACGGTGTATGTGTGTGAGCTACTTCCTTTGGCACCAATGTACAGTGAACGGCCGTGATTTGTATGTCTATATTCATGTTTATACAACCATAAATTGTATCATACGAGCATCATCTGAAAATATGGATCTGAATAAGAAAATTAAGAATGATAATAAGTGAAAGAGAAATATAGGAACAATACCACTTTCAAATGTATTAGTGCATGAAGTCTTATACCAAGTAACAGACACCTCCTAGTTCCCAAAGTTCACAACCGTTTTGTGAGTAGAGTTCTGAACTGGGGTTCCTCACAATTATGATAAAAGTATCACATGCTAGCTTCTTCCATGTGAAGTTGATATAACCATCAAGACTGGTGAAGGTTCATTGCGTAGTGATAATATTTAGATGATTTGGATCATGAATTTACACGTCACACTAAACTACACTCTTCATGTTGCTATTAACCCGTTGCATCACTGCTGCACATGCCACTTCGCTATTTTATTCATAAATCTCTATTATCGGTCTTCTTCTTCTTCTTTTTTGTTCTTCTTTCTTTTCCTAATGGGTAAGTATTTTCCCTCTTTATAAGCATGCATCAGCTGATAAGACGATTCAATATAGTCTATATTACCCAAAATCAAAAGGGAATGCGAAATGGCAATCAATTCAAAAGGCTAAGTAAAACCAACCCAGAATTGGCAACGGAATGCAAAATTCATGACAATTAAAAAAGTAGAGAACTTTTTAAAGAATTCAACAGACATGAGATAGTAAGATTAGAACACTGAGAGAACTGACAGTTTGATGACAGGTATCCAAGCGAGAGTGGAGTAAACGGAATCAGGATCATCGGGTCGATGCAGCTCCTTGACTGTCCTGACGACCCGAGCAAAGGATCCCTTCTCTCTCTTGGTTTCCTCAGCAACATGGGGTGGCAGCCAAGCATTGTAGAGATGCATTTCGCCACCACCACAAGATTCGAACCAATACAAAAACACCCACACGCACCCACACAACCAGAAGAAAAATGAATTTTATGGCAAGAGGACTTGGGTTGACATCCCTTGTCCAAGTCCAAGCGTAGTCTTGTCTTCACTCTCCTTTTTTTTGGCCCTTTATTTCCTTTTGTTCCAGCGAGGATCACACTCAGCATGTTGTGTTTTCCCTACTGCTTTGTCACGCTGGGAGGAAAAGAGAATCGCGTTCACAAGCCCAACCATTACTTTCCAAAAGAGAGAAGAAAAAAGGTGAAAAATATCTACAGACTACAGGTCGATAAACTACTCTGAAAAAAGGTCAACAATTTGTTACAACAGTTGACCGTGGGCCTATGTACTATGTAGATTGTAGCCTACCTAAAAAGAAAAAAGAAAAAAAGGCACAAGAGAATAGAGTTCAAGAGAAAAAAAAAAGAAGAAGAAAAGTCCACTCATTCCTCCATGTCTGCTACTTTTTATCAATCAGCATATGTTATCTTAATTGAAATGGGGATAAGTGATTGAATATTTGAACCCATTACATTTATTTTGATTTTATGTTTAAGTTGATAGGAAGTGGTTAATTTTAATAATTTAATTAATATTTTAATAGTAAAAAATAATGAAAAATTGTTTAGCTAAGCAAGATGGGTTTGTACATGCATTTTTTAGTAGAAAGTATTTGTACATATGAGCTATTTGCTTGTTAAATTTTGGCTGAAAATAAGGAAAACTTGTTTAGAAAAACAAGTTGGGTGCGACAAAGTTCCAATCTATTAAACTGACATATTCTTAAAACACATGGTTCTTAAATGCATTTTGAATTTCTTCCGACTTAATTGAAAGAAAACATTGTTTGTTTGGATTTGGGTTTCATGATATAGATGAAATTCACTTATGCCTGGTTTTAATGATGCTTTGTTGAGAACCATATATTTTTAATTCTTCAAGTCACATCCTTCCAATTTGTTTTATTGTTATCATCATATCATTTCTATTCCATTTGAATTGGCTAACAAGCATATAACCTCACACAATATCTTGTAGCCAAAGCGATCAATGAGCATTTACTTCCCATTCCCCGTACTGTCAAAACCCTGGAAGAAGGATTAGACAATAGACTTAAAAAGAAGAAGAAGAAGATAATTTAGATGAAAATGAAAAGATGTATTGTTCCCCACAACCATCAAGAAATTTGTTGGTTCCAAAGAGACTGAAGATACTCTGATACTCAAGTCTATATATTGTTTGATAAAAATAACTTAATTAAAAAAAGTTTAGAGAGACAGAACGAATATGAGAATTCCTCTTCTTTTTTCTTTTGTAAAGAGTGGCCATTTTTAATGTGAGAGACTGTTGAATATGGCCATGAATGCTTGTCAAGTGAAGGATTGAAGTTGTCTAATCAATTGTGAAGTTATTTTTTATGTAATTAAAAAGAAAAATAAATGTGAAGTTATTTTTTACGTAGCGAAAGTTATTCTTCATGTAGTAGACTTGCACAATTATTTTTTACGTAATGGACTGCTTGAGTAACGTAGGTGATTTATTTCCCCAACTTGCTTGACCATCAATGGCCTATAGAATTAACTGGCACGACCAACTTAATTGTAATGGTTTTTTTTTTTTAAAAAAAAAGGTTGTATATTCTTTTAGCTATTAGAATAGCTATTCCTCTAATTTTTTTTTTTAGAAGAATAACTATTCATTTTCGTAAATGAATAGTTATTCCTCTTGCCAAGAGAAATAGGCCCCTGTCAAATAAGATAATAATTATTCCACATCTCATTCCATAGGCTTATTCCCCGAATCAAATGGGCCGAATGAAATTGATAGGATTTAGTGCGCTGGATAAAGCAATAGCAACGCATATGCCTTTCCATTGTCAGGAATCAGGATCATGCGGTGCTATTGCTTTAGCCAACACACACAGATATATGAAAGACCACATTTTGGTGTAACAAACTGGCAGGGTCATTACATAATCAAGGTTCAGCATCGAATCTAGCAAAAGTTATGAATCGCGAAATATTTAGGTGTTTTTCATTTATAAAATACCACGGTCGGCATCCCTTAACTCACTCCGGGAAATATCAAATCATAAAAACAACTAGGGTCACTCATGAAACAAATGAAAGTCAGTATAACAATGCACTATTTTCATCTTTCTCCTTCTCTCTTATACAAGTATGATATGACCTAATAAAGAAAATGGAAATGAGCAGATTGTACACAAGTTCTAGTTAGTAAAAAGCAAGTGTTGATGGATTTTTATACTAGCATCTCACAACACTTTTGGTTATTATAGTAAGATTGCCTATGTTGATGGATTTTTTTTTTACAGAAAAGGCTAAAATATTTGATACCTCAACCCAATATCCTCCTGTCAGAGTTGTATACTCTCAATCTGCCATGCTTTGTAAGCTTCACAAGCTCCGAGCAACCTTTTCATACAAATCACGGGGCCAATTCCTATTCAAATTATTAGCAAGAAAGCTTGCAATCTGCAAACACAAAAATATCCAACCATCATTAAACAAGAACAGCACATACCAAAAACCAGATGATACTCGGGTATACCTCAATAATTACTTTGGAATCCAAAAACCATTGCTACATCCTCCTAGTAGGCCCTCTCTCTCTCTCTCTCTCTCAAGTAATATGAAGTTGGCAATTTCAAATATTATCATATACAACTTTTTTTTAGGTAAGTAAAATCTCAATTAAAAAGCACAAGGAGCGCAACCTTGGTACATATGATGCACTCAAGAGAAAGCACCCTATAAGAAAGAAAATAAAAACTAATTCCTGAAGTCCATAAGCTCCACAAACTCTTAACAAATTGGGTAAACAAACCCTCCATACACAAATATACGATGTAAAGCACAACATTCCAAATTTCACTACTGCTATCCTTCCCAAAATGCTCTGTCCGACCAGCCAATGTGTCTTCCACCATTCTAGGCATGCCCTGTTTAACCCCAAAGAAGATAAATTCAAGAGAATGCAACTCTCAAACATTGAATGAGAAAATAAACTCTTTTTTAACATGAATGGAGCAAGCCCATGCCGACGAATCCAATCATAAATTTTACAAGTTAGATACACTAGCTAACCACCTTTAACTCTGCTTGAAAGAATAATGGAGTTCCATGATACATCAGCACATAAACATAACTCACTTTTATGAGCATCCTTGAATTATATTTTGACAATATAAAACAAAGAGTAATGCTAAATACTACACCTACATCCCACTTCCATCCCATTGGCTTGATGTGGCAATGCCCATTTGCCTTTGAATTTTTTTTTTTTTTTTTTTTAACAAAGGTGTATCCAAGGGCTGATGGACATTGTCACATCAGCCTAGTGAGATAAGAGTGTGGTACATAGCATTGCTCTAAAATAAAACAAAATAAGTGCCCTTCAAAGTACAAGTTTTAAGCTATCAAGTGGCTATAAGCAAAACAATAGTTGCAAAGAGCACCGATGAAAGAATAATTGGAAAGATAGCGGAAGAATTTTATTCACTTATTTCAACATATCTTAGCCCTCAAGGCACGAAGTGATCCATCAGAATCTGTCACATTGTCCAGGCAAGTGAGAGCAACCTTCAGAAGGTCTGGAACACAAGCTTGAACATGAGGAGATAAATTCTGGAACACATCAACAGTAATATCCGACGCTCGTGGATCTAATGGGAGAAATGGAAGTTTGGCAACCTCCCTTAAAGCATCTAGATGATGGCCCATTCTTGCCAACTTGTGGATTGACAATATTGCCTCAAGTTGTCTTAATATAATTTGTTGCTCCAATACATGCTCTCTCTCTTGAGGACTGCACAGCAAATTCAAGAGATCTTTAATTGAGGAAAAAATTAAATAAAATACGGAGTACATAAAATGTAAACCATGACATGCATAATTAACATAAATCATAGATAAGGGCAGTTAACAGTTCAAGACTAGATGCTTAAAAGCAAAACATAAGTGTATACCAGAGGGTCCTTTCCATTTTTGGTGTAATATGATGGATCAAATTTGTTCAGGTAGACCTGCAAATCATCTAAACTATATGGTACCAATCCCTCATTCAGAATAACAGATGAGACTCCACTTGGGTAGTCTCGTACTGCAGACAGTTTGAACCATAAGAAATCCTCTATAGTATTGAACAGATTTGGTAGATCTCTGAGCAGGTGGTCAATTTGCCTGCGAGAACCGGATATGATAGCATACAACAACAACTTTTTCTTGTCATATGCAGCTCGTCCCACCCGATCACCCATTCTTAACATTTTCTCACACTCTTCTGATGCAGCCGCTGCAGTCTCAGCTGGCACCATTCCTCCAATATTGATCCACTCTGCCAGCTGTCAAAAAGGAAGAATGACTAAGGTTGAACAAAGTATAGGGTAAAATACACCAACACTAACTGTGATTTTATGCGGTTCTATTGACACTCCTTTACTTTCCATTTTTTCTACTCACAGTCCTAGTTATCCCTTTGTCCTAATCAACTAATTCTATCTGTAAGAAATTCCATATATGTCCCTATGTCGCATCAGTTATTATGGTATTCAATATGACTTATTCTATATAAATGATTCATGAAAATCCATTAAGATATTATTCTGATTTTGCTCCTTGGAGGTAGGAGAAAAATCAGCAATCAGTTTAACCAATATTGATTGAGGGTCCCTGATCTACCTATATATAAGAGCCCTTGTAACCATCTATTGGCACTAGTAGGCATAGGTCAAAAGAACCTCTCTAAATTTCCGTTTTCCAGACTCTCTGTTGTTACAAAAAAAAAAAAAAAAAAAATCACACTTCGCTTGAGCAAAGCAATGACTGAAAGTATTTATATAATTAATTATTCCGCTGCTTATTTACATTGTTAATTAGCATTTAATTAAATATTGCTAACACTATCATCTTCCTATTTTAATCATGAAAAAAAATTATTCTCATATGAATAATGGAATATCAGAGGGGATATGATTAGAGAGAGAGAGAGAGAGAGATGTGGTTGAGTGAGGTTTGGGGTCACTAGCATCTCATCTAACTAATTACCATTTTTTTTTTATAAGAGTATTTCAATAAAAAAAATTATTCTCATATGACTAATGGAATATCAGAGAGGATATGATTAAAGAAAGAGATGTGGTTGAGTGAGGTTTGGGGTCACTAGCATCTCATCTGACTAATTACCTTTTTTTATTATATATATAAGTAAGAGTATTTCAATAAAAACCAAAGGGCATACCCATGTGCATAGGAAGTATGATTTTAACAAAAAGAGAGAAGTAGTTGATCAAAACAATTGGACACTATAGGAGGTTTGATTAGAAGATTAGAAAACTAAGGGGATGTTAATATTGCATTCAACCACATAGGTATAGGTTCATTTTACCCTAAAATAAAGTCTTATCAAGAACAGTGAACAATCTATATCAAGGGAGCAAATTGGTGTGAAGCACGGGATGACAGAGCCACATTTCTTGCTTCATCATAATATCCAGTCCTCAAGCAAAAATATATCTGTCACACATAAAGAGTAGGACTTACTAAAAAACAAAGTTATTAAAAAGTAGGAGGATAAAAATAGTCTATAGTAAAAACTAAAACATAAGTTTAACGTATAAATCAATCAAATCTATCAGAGAAAAAAAGGTTCGCAGAAAACAAAAGGGAACTGGTAGCTTCTATTCCACGTCTATTTGTGCTTTCATATGGTACTGCTCTTGCTTACTATTTCAAAAGTGACAGACCCAAGACACACTAAAAAGAAGTCAATATCTCCTTTAAATTACATCTAAAAATAACGAGGACCAGTAGAATGTGGACCACAGTTCCCAAACAGCCTATGTTGACAAAGAGAAAGGAAAAAAAAAAAGTGCAGAAACAATTCAACAATTGAGGTGCCTCTGAATCTAATTCAGTTACCCTCCTTTAAAGCAAGATAGCCTTAAGGACTAGAGGTCGAAATTTCAAACAAATTCACGAGAATTTAAAAGAGGAACTACGGGAGACCGTAGACACAAAATCTATTTGAGATGTGAGATGCGAACCCTGTGGATCATAAATATCACTTGCACAAACTACCAGTACCAGGACACCTTACTTGTAAGTTCTTCAAATAATAAAGGAACCTGCTTAATAGCTTAAACATGACCAAATTTAGCAGTCATGCGACGGAGTTCTTCAAAATTTGACTTCAGTAATGGATTGGAACTTGTGAATTGCATCGCGTATTTGAAACGACTTTGCTTTTTTTTTTTTTTTTATGAATAATTCGGATCTTATTGAGAAAAAAAAAGGGTTAAAGTGTTAAACCCACGTACACGAAGAGTATACAATATGGACTCAACCCTATAAAAGCTGCTACAATGTAACTACCCAGCTTTATACATAACTTGAAATTTGAAACAATTTGATAAATCATGAAAAAAAAAAAAAAAATATATATATATATATATATATATATATAGGGGCAGAAGAAAACTTTCCGTCTTTTTTTAATAAGTAAACTTTCTTTTTTTTTTTGATAAGTAATTGTAATTTTATAAAAAACAGCGTAAGGCACCCCTAGTACACACGGAGTATACAAGAAGCAACAGCCTCACCACCGACCCGACAAGGAACAGCCCACAAAACAACCCAACCCTAAGCCCCTAAAGCTAAGTAAACTTTCTTTCATATCATAAATTAAAACAAGTAGATTGATAAACGTAATGCAAGCTAGATCACAAAATACGGATAAGTATTCAAGACCTGCTGCCAGGTGGTATCAACAGGAGGTTGTCTACGAGCATCACCTGCATCAAAATCCAAAACTCCATAATCCCTTAAACGAATCTGCACAAAAACAAATAAAATTAAGACAACAAAATTAATTTTTGACAGGATGATATAATGTGTCATTTATGCGATTCCTGAAAATTAAATGGAAACATGCTAACAAACCCGAAGAAAGGCACGGACTCTTTGCAAATTTCCAACAGCCCCACCAAGAGCAGCCTATATGAGATCAAAAGATGTCCACAAAACATGAGTATTGAAATAAACAATGCAAATATGAGCTTTGCAACAACCATTTCCAAGGGATCTGTACTTTATGTTTCATGCTTATGGAAGAAATATTGGGGAAAAAATAAGCTTTTTAATCATTACCAAAAGTAAAGTTCATATGAACTCGCAACAATAGATTAAGCGTTCAACCAACGAAGGAGGAGCAATAATCAAATAAACTAGGAGATCTATAACAAAACACATAAGCATTCATTAACAAAATTCAGTTTAGTAATGTTAACATCAGCATTGAAATAATATGATACTAGAAAAAATTATAACCTGTGCAGGATGACTTTGTATCGTATCCGTGAAATATTTCTCATGCCCCCATTCCAGATGGTGCCTTGCACCAATGATTAGTGACATTTTCTTTGAAACATTATGTTGCATAGTTGAATCCTCACCCATCAGAATCTGTCAAAATGAAAATACGAATAACTACTTGTATTAAAAAGAGAACATTTTACTCCTATTTTTATCTATTAAAAAAAAAAAAAGAACGAAAGAAAAAAGAGAGAACATTTACATATAAAATAATAAGCTCACAGACTAGAATATATCAGACAAGCTAAGTGCAATGTTAGAGGTTACACCTGAATGAGGTGCCATATCTTCTGCATGTTAACAGATTTTCCACTAGATCCCTCAACGCCCAAACTTTCATGAGCACCCTTGAAAGCTGTAGCAGGCTAGCAAAAAGAATAAACAGCAAATATGTCATACATATAGAAAACATAAAATACACAACAAAAGCCAACTTTGAATGAAAGGAACCTGTCACCTAAAGTAAAAGCCTAACAAACGCATAACAAAAGCCAACTTCAAGTTAAAAAAACCTAAGATTGTAAGTATAATGAAAGAAAAAGGCAATATAACTTAACAGTATGACATATCAGAAGTACAGATATGCTGCAAATTGGATTCCTAATAAGTGTTAAGATGACAACATCTCATGTTGAATTGCAACTTTACCATTCATACCAATACTTAGCTGATTATTAAACAAACAAACAAACAAACAAAAAAAAGCAATCAGGCCACTCAAGCTTAGATGCCTTTCAACATGATGTGGCAATAATTTAAAAGGCAATAACCATCCTTACCTTAAATGGTAAGCCACGCTCTCTTGCATTATTCAGATTCTTCACAACTTCAGCATAGACTGATGCCTTTTTATCGAGGATAGGCTTGTTAGCTAGAGGTACGGGATCCATGCTACATGGACCAGGTGAAACTTGAGAGCTAGATGCAATGGACACTGTTTGACCAGGATGAGAACCCCCGGAGCGGGTTTCAATCATACTAGTCCTGGGTAATGTTGAAATTCGGCTTAAACTCTGTAGAAAATAGCGTTTTTCCTTTTGCCAATCCTCCTGTTATAAATAAAATTATACACAGCATTCAGAGTGCAAAGAAAAAATCTTCATAAAATATGTAAGATTTATTATGGATAGTCCAAAATGGACACTACATAGTGAAAATTTTGAAGCTAAAATGCAGCTCCAAGAAATACCTACAAATATATGTGTTTGTGTGAAAGTATCATGTCCAAATATAAAGAAACAAACCCAAAAATTTGAATAGGGTAAAAATAAGTCATAACCTGCAAAACTTCCATCATGTAATCATTAAAGCTTCTGAGATTATCCTTCTGAGCTTCCTGGATGGCCGAGACCATTGCCATCTCATGAACCTGAGAAGAAATATCACATACACCATTATGAAGATACCAATATCAAACACACTCAAAAGTGCGAGTGGAAAGTGGCTGAATACTCTGTGAGGTACTCAAAAGAAAGCAGATTCATGAAACCAAATTAGAATAATCTTGTTCAGGATAAAGAAGCTGTACTGCAACGGCACAATCAAACTGCACGTTCATGTTGGGAAGGGGAAGAGGCCAGGTTCCTAGAGATTATAACGAATTCAGATTTTTCCCCATTTTCAAGAAAAATCAGTCCTACTTGTGCATGAAGTCATTCACAATTTTGCACTTAGAAACTTAGCTGAAATACATTCACAGCTTAATTAATTTATAGTTAATTCATCACTAATTCTAAATTTTAAAAGCTTCACAGGAAACCAATTTTGTTAGGGATCCTAGACAAATGGAAAGTATAAGTTAGGGGGACTAGACCTGCTTCATAACATATTAAACTTTATTACCTTTTTTTTTTATATAAGATATTAAACTTTATTACCTTTTTTTAAGTCAGATTCTTAGTGAAAATTTTTGAAGAAAGAAAACTACCTGCTGCAAATAGTCTTCGACACTTGTTGCCTCAGCAGGGAAAACATCCTCAAATGTTGTCTTCACAAAAAAAATATAAGGAAAAAGATAATAAGCAAAGAGATCATAATACATTCATAAAAAACAATCATATAAAAGATTGCAAAAAAGGCATTTAGACAAGGCAAAGTAGAACCACAAAAGCAAAAGCAAAAGTAACTTGAGAGTAACAACTAATTTGATAGAGATTAAATCAAAAGAATGATCAAACAATGCGCAAATAGGACCATGAATTTCTTTTTTGATAAGTAATATCATACATGCAGCATACATAGAATCCCTCCCGATAATTAGAAGATAAAATACAAATAATCAACAAAGTCTACAAAGGAAGGGATAGGAACATTGCCATAACCAATAGACACACATACAATACCCGTTGAAATCAACATTTTAGCTCAATAATAGACAACACCATTACACATTCGGTTGTTCTTCTCTCTCCATATGTCTAAAGAAGGCAAAGGAGGGCCACCTTCCAGATAATTTTTTTTTTTTTCGATACGTCATCTTCCAGATAGATCTACTATGCTTTTCTAAAAAACCTTTCCAACTTAAGTACATCTTAACTTCTTTCTAAGGCATTATCTAGTGGTTGTGGTGCTATGCTCATGCGAGAGAGAGAGAGGCCTTATGGAGGGTGGTTGTGAATTCTAAATATGGTAGTGCTTGGGGTGGGTGGTGTTCTAATGAGGTTCATGGGTTGCATGAGATGGGGCTCTGGAAGAATATATATATATATATATATATATATATCATTAAAAGCGTAAAGGGCCCACAGGTACACATGAAGCATACAAGAGAAGCCACCAAACTAGGAGGGGCAAAAAGAACAAGAAAATCATAATAACTAATCACCAAAGGAGAAACAAAAGCAGCTATTCAAAGATACAATGTGTTGAAAAAAAAAGAAGACTTCATCTTCTCCAAAGTCCTCCCATGGTCCTCAAAATTTCTATCATTCATTTTCCTCCATAGGCACCACAAAAGGCACGAAGGTACCATCTTCCACACAACAACACTCCAAGTGTTGCTAGCAGTCCACCAACAAGCATACAAATCGACTACTCATCTAAGCATGACCCAAAACTACCCAAACCGACTAAAGAAAACATTCCAAATGGCGCAAGCAACCTCACAATGAAGCAGAAGATGGTCCACGAGGCTCTGGAAGAATATTAGGAGAGGTTGGGGGTAGCTGTCTAGCCACACTAGATTTGAGATGGGGGATGGCTCCAAAATTCGTTTCTAGCACGATGTTTGGCATGGGGCTCAAACTCTGAAGTAATCTTTTCCGGACTTGCTTAGCATTGCTCGATTTAAGGATGCTGCTGTGGCAGACCTTTTGGAGCTTTCTAGTACCTCCCATCAGTAGAATATTAACTTTCTCAAAGCGGCTCATGATTGGGAAATTGATCACTTTACCTCACTCTTCACTTTGTTGTGGTCCATTAGAGTGGGACGGAGCAGTGAGCACAGACTCTACTGAACTCCTTCCAATAGAGGGTTATTTAATGCTAGATCCTCCTACAAGGTTCTTGTCCCCCCATGATAACACTCATTTCCCTTGGAGGAGTATTTGGAGGAATAAGGCTCTCAAGTGGTTAAGTGGTGTTGCATGTATAAGAAGAATAGAGAGTCAATAGACCATCTTCTACTCTATTGTGAGACCGCAAGTGCTCTTTGAAATGCTATCTTCAACAGTGTAGGGCTGGTTTGGGCTATGCCTAAAAGGGTGGTAGATCTCTTTGCCTGTAGGAGAGTGCCACGAGGTAGTTCTCTGCTTGATATACTTATCAAAAAAAAGTCAACTACCTCACTTACGAAGTAGTTGGAGCTAGGCTCCAAACTATGAGAGTTTTCTTAGGGACTTTTCCCCCTCAAATACTTCTCCAAGAAAATTGCATATTGTTTTAACCCCGTAACGCCTCATAATAAGACTATGAATTTCTGGAGTTGAGTTAAATTTTAGAGACATGGCTTCCAAAGAATATAGAGCTAAGTTACTTATTTGTGAAAGAGGGCATGAGGAAAAGCAGCAACTTTTAAAAATTATATAGTCCAAAGCCTCTAGACATATATGGTTTTAAACATATTGCATCTATTCTTATATTTTGAAATCAATAAAATTGATGTTTCTATGAGCTTGGTCTTAGTCACTTGCACTTGAGGAAAGTCCTTCCCCAGTCATTATATGAATCCTTCCTCCTAGATCACATTAACATATATTGTATGAACCCGGGCCAAAATTGTCAAATTCACTTGGCAGGAGAATGAAATTCATGCATTGAGTAGGTCATATCTCTAGAGTGTGGAATTTGCATATTCCTTACCGTCTACAACAGATTGTGTATCCTATATATAAATATGGATAAGAAATATAAGAATTTGATCTTATTCAACATAATAGGAGATATCTATTATAAATCATTATACTTTAATATATTTTTACTTGTTAGTTTTCTTTTCAATCAAATTTATTCATTGTTTTCAATACCTAATTAAGATCAAGGTGGGAAAAAACTATTGAAAATTTACATTTAAAGCCACTCAAGACATTTCCATAGATAATTACCATATGCAGCCAATAAGGCTAGGTTATATGCATTAATTAGAATGCAAACAATATTTTACCTTCAATTCAAAAGACTTTAGATCCCGTGTGAGTTGCTCTGCATTTATCCCCTCAAGTGCAAGAAGCCTATAAATGCAACAACATAAATAGTAGATATCATTCTAATCTTTTCTTGGCAACAAAATTGTAAATTCAAGTAATAATAGGTGTGAGAATCACATGTGAGGATCTACAACAAGAATCATAGAGGAACCTTGTGGCAGCAATAGATTGAGAAGGAGCCTCAGCTCGCAGGGTTTTTGCTTTGAGCTTCTTAGATAATGCTTCTAACTGATCTAAGTTTCTCTGAAATAGATGCAAATCATTAACTTGGAAACAAGAAGAAGAATAAAAAAAAGATGCATTCTACTACTTTTTTTTTTCTAGGAATACCAACCAATATTTTTTCAAGACAAGAATTCCCAATTTCTTTTAGAAATACCTACCACTCTTTCTTTCTTTTTCTTTTTTTTTTTCTTTTTTTTTTTATAATTCTCAACCACTCTTTCTTTTTCTTTAGTAGTAGTAATAAGCTCCGTTTGCAGAAGTTAAGCTTTTTTAGATAAATTAAAATTTCTGATCTAGTTGACTGTTATATAAGTATCTGCCCTGATTTGCACGAAATATTTCCTTCCTGTGTTGAGGGGCATAGAACTAAACATAACACTCAAAGTTAAACCATGTTTTATTGAGTTTTACCCAGAATCATAGGCAGCAACAGAGGATTTCTTGTACCATTCTGACTGGTTGCAGGCGAATTCTTGAAGAAATTAAAATAAATAAATAAAAAGGGTCTTGGTCACAATAATGATTCATTTCTGAAAAGTAATCAACTTAACTGGAATACAGAGAGACTAAAATTCGGCTCCACTGACTTCTTTTATTACTATTATTCAGAGTTCATGAACAATTCTAATAAAAATTAATTCAAACTTAAACTTCGTTACTCCTTATACATTTTATTAGCAAACAAACTGAGCGAAATCGGATGTGAGAGATGAACCTGACTAGTTGCATTAGGCTCAGATGAGCACATATTTCTGATTTCCTAATCCTTTTTTATTAGTTTCTTTTCTTTTGCTATATTTTCTCTGATAGAAAAAAAGAGCAACAAAAGAAAAATTAAGTCTAAAAATTGTATTCTCAAATCTCGAGGTTATTATAAACGTTGTCTAGGTTAGGTTCTAATATCTTTACTTTCCCATCATTTCCCTCAAACAATGAAATTCCAACACTCGATTTTTCTCTTTCCGTCTACTTTCCTCCATTTTCTCGGAAAGCAAACGGCGGTCTAGAACAAAGAACAACACGAGGAACCAATAACTTTCTCGTTCCTTCATTTTTCTCAGCAAGCAAAACCTCAAGACAAAAATCCAACACGTGAAGAAATCGCATTTTCTTCTTTAAATATTCCTACATTCTCTCGGGAACCAAACAGAAAAACTGTAAAAGAGAGTAGGCGGGAACTGAGCGGAAGGACCGGATTGTTCAAGCAGCTTCGTGGAAGAATGGAGCAGATTGGTCCAGCCACTAAAGCTTTGCTCGCTCGCCATTGCTACTACTACTACTTAGCTCGCACCCTGTGAGAAGGAAAATGGGTTTTAGTAAGCTTTATAAAAGCCTAAAATTTCAAAAGGTGCTCCTACAATGTTGCCGGAGTCTTGGAGCTACGCTACCCAAATGGCCCCAAACTAAAAAACATTCTTCCAAGGAGAAAACCTCTCGCACTATTTTCAACAAAACCAATAATAATTACAAACCAGTCTCTGGCTTTCTCCGCAAGAATCCAAGAAATGAAAATGCAATACAAGAACTTGGGGCGGTCGTGGCTGAAGGTGAGCCAACAAATCTCTGCGATTTCTTGGTTGAGAGAAGGAGGAGATGAGGTTGCGGCGGAGGATGCTTTGGTCGACGTAGACCACGGTGGTGCTCTGCGATTTTTTGCTACAGAGAAAAATACGAGCATACGGCTTCTTTAACGACTGTTTTGTTTTGACAATAGATAACGACTGAATCTGTTTAAAAATAAAATTAAAAATAAATAAATAAATAAAAAAGTAAGAAACATGAAAACCGGATTAGGTGAGTGGGCCGGGTCAATCACATGAGAAACACGGGCCGATATAGCAGTTCTAGCCGAAAGAATATCAAGGCCCACGCCGTGTGTTACAGTGAGAGAACCGAGAAAGAGAAATGTAACCGTTGAAATTATCAACAAATATAAAATAAAAATCCGACCGTTGCCAATGCACAGTACAATGGACCGTTGAGAATCCCAGGCGTTTCTGCAACAATTTAAGTAGGAGTATATTTCGCACTTCCTCTTATCTTCTTCTCTCGACTCTCATCGTTCTAAAGCAAACCAACCATTGCGAAATTATAATCATATTACTCTCTGCTATTTATTTATACATTTGTATATTTATCTGAAATTTTCTCTATCAGTCAGAACTTTATCTTTCGTTTGTCTATTTTGCAAACGCTTGCCATTTTTGTTTTCTGTTGTCATTTGTGCATAATAAGTTTGGTTTTATCTATCTACCTATCTGCAATGGCCGAAATGAAAGATGCCCACATTGTAGAAATCCCGGTAGACGAAGAGCAACAGCACAAACTCTTGTCTGCCATGAGCACAATCTCGGCGGCAATCCAACACCACCCACTAATGGAAATCTCTGAGAGCCCCGGCCATCTCTTGCTTCTTAAACTCTGGCAAAGAGAAGAGGACCTTTTCGGCCGGCGCATGGCTCTCAAAGAGACTAGATTGGACTCTATCAAAAGAGAACTTTTCCAACTGTGCTGTTTCTTTTTCATCTTTCATGGGTTTTTCTTGACCATCTTGTTTAACTCTTCGGTTAACTCCCAAGACGAGGATACTTCCCACACTTGTAAGAAATGGTGGATACCTGGTCTTTTATCTGTCTCGACCTCGTTTGTGTTTGTGTTCTTGGTGCAGGTGAAGCTTTGGAGGTATTGGAAGGTGTGGAAGCAGTTGCAGAGGGAGAGGACCGATAGCCGCGCGGTCACAAGGTGTATTCAGGAGTTGAGGATGAAGGGGGCTAGCTTTGATTTGTCTAAGGAGCCTCAGAGTGGGAAGAGAATGAAAAGCTCGAGCGTCGAGATCAAATGGAAGCCGCTTACTTGGTTTTCTCGGTATCTGATAACCATCGCTCTTGTTTGCTTTGCAGGTTTGGTGTTTCCGGCTAGCAAGTTTATACTTTGCG
This sequence comes from Alnus glutinosa, assembly GCF_958979055.1. Classification (NCBI taxonomy): domain Eukaryota; kingdom Viridiplantae; phylum Streptophyta; class Magnoliopsida; order Fagales; family Betulaceae; genus Alnus; species Alnus glutinosa. Next base: position 29,805,890 of record NC_084893.1, read on the forward strand.
GCTTCTGATCGTCGGAGTTTTTCGTTTACTGGCCGGGGTTGTCTGTTAGATCCTTCAAGGTAATAAATAACATAACATCGTTATTGACCACTCTCTTCTTTCATAGAAATGAAAACCCAAAATGCATGTGGATTCTGCTTCGTCCGGATGTACTTATGAATGTTCTTTGGGTTCGATATAATTAATGTAGTTTCTGCAGGCTGTGATCTTGGAGAATGTAACACAAAATGGAATCTTCAAGACTTGTGGTCGAGATGATCAATCTACCAGTGCCAAAGTAACAAGAACCTGTCATTGCCATTCTAATTTTTAAATGCGCATCTAATCTGCTTCCTTTACTTGGATTAATATAATTGTCTGACTTTCATGCAGTATTTATGAAGAATTTCGGCAATATACATGGAAATGGTAATGGTACCGTAGAGATCTGACTCCATTGCTTCTGTTCAATCTCGATCTCCTAGGGAATGAAGCATCTTCGGTCCGATAATTATAGTAGTCATAGAACAAGCAAATATATGCACCGTTGGAAGTTCTGATTACATGCGGCCTGAAAGCTGAATAAATTTGATCAGATTTTTCCTCCATCTCTAAATTCTGCTGCTGATTCCAATGAGAGCTGCCTGACTGAGCGGAATTGCGATAGCTCTCGTGTGGCGATCCTGAATACTTCAGCCAGAAAAACAAAACTCCAGATTTGGTGCCAGAATGAACATGGATGGATCATCACTTTGAAAGCTTTTACAGTCCATCGTTATGGACGATTTCTTGTATAGCAATTTTAGGATCGGTTCCCCAGTAAGCAACACTGCCTGTGTACTCTCTGAATTCTGCTGCTGATTCCAATGAGAGCTGCCTGACTGAGCGGAACACTTGAGCCAGAAAAACAATACTCCAGATTTGGTGCCAGAATGAACATGATCATCACTTTGAAAGCTTTTACAGTCCATCGTTATGGACGATTTCTTGTATAGCAACTTTAGGATCGGTTCCCCAGTAAGCAACACTGCCTGTGTACTCACTTCATTACAATAAAATCTAGTGATACGAAATTTCATGCACTTTTTATGTATTCATTGAATTACAGATGTGAACTTTATTGACAATTTTGTGCGTGAAAAATATAGCTGTATCATGTAAAAGTCCAGATATTTCAAAAAAAAAATGAAAAAAAAGTAAAGACAACATCTGGATGATGAGAAAACCCATCTCAAATTCATCAACTACACCTTAAAAAAAGAGGTGTCACGATTTTTTTTGATAGCTGATGTTGTCAGAAGTAGCTGGACATGAAAGAGGTGTCACGATTACAACTATCAAGATACAATACAATTTTAAATCAAAGTTTCATTGGTAACATGTCAACTTTTTAATAGATAGCATTTCTCATGCCGTTTGATGCAATAAACAGCCTTAATTTATATAATTTGCGGGGAGAAATTGATTAATAAGGGGAGAAATCCAACTGGTTCTTCATATAAAATTGATTAAAAATGCTGGCCCAATGCTGATGAAGTATTGCCACTTTTTTACTATCAAGAAACATGTTACAACTTTTACAACTTTCATCTCTCTCTCTAAATTAAACAAAAAAAAAGGGGAGAAATCCAACTGGTGTTCTACATAAAAAAAAAAAAAAAAAAAAAAAAAAAAAAAAAAAAATTGATTAAAAGTCCTGATCCAATGCTCCCTGCCTTGCAGTCAGGTGCTTTCAAAGCCAAATATTCTAAAAACACCTGCAACAAGAAATAAAATGAGGAAACTTTGCATCGCTCGTAATGTTTCTTTAAGACCATTGGCATTAACAAAATTCTCTTAACATAGCAAAAAACTGGCAATACCTTCATCAGTCTGATATTTGTTCTTGTCATCCCCAGCATACGCAAGTAAATTGTATTTTGGATTCCATTCCACACTGTTCATGGCAGCCCGACATGGTATTTGATGCACTGTCCGTCCAGTTTGAACGTTTGCCTGTATCAGACAGTAGCAATATTATCGAGTTATCAATTCTCTTATCCAACTTTATGTGAAAGTTTGGATATATAGAATCCTTTGTATGTCCCACACAATAAATTCTTATTTTTAATGACTTGGACCTGAATTGAAAATCACTAGATCGAGCTATATCTTCAGCTAAAAAGTTAAATGTTCAAGAAGGACCACAAAAATCAGAATGAATATAGTCCAAGGTTTCCTCGGTCCTATGGACATATGGGCAACAGTACTGAACTTGACTCCGTTTTGTGAAACATAGGAAACCATATACTATGTATCATCTGGGTAGAAGGAGACGCTTTAGCCATGCGAACCTAACTACATTCCTTGATAAAGAAAAGGTTGTTAAGTCACATGGATACTTACTATATCAATGAACAAGTCTTCACTGGCAGAAGCAATGTAATCTCCAGTGTAATTGAAGCTTATTGTCCGGACAGGCCATCTGAGAAAAGCATGACAAGGTCAATTCCATGCCTGGGGGTGCAAATTTTAGTCTATAACTTGAATGGAAAAAAACCCAACAATGATAATAGTTGGTTAACAACTGCAAAGTTCACTAAGCACTAATAAACTAAACGGTACCCCAAGGGAAAACTCACTCAAGTTTTGTAAATGTTCGCACACAGAGCATCTCTGATATATCCCAAAGGCTGACTAAGGAATCAGCACTTCCAACAGCGAAATATCTGTTCACAGTCAGATGAACAATAGGGAGTCAGAAGAAGAAAATTCTTTATATCGTTGATGATCTATAGCTGAAACTAATTTTTATCGCAATGTGATTCTTTTAAAAGGGAGAGTATAGGAATAAGCAAGCGGAAATGTTTTAACAAGTGGACCGTGACTATATCCTCATATATAAGTAGTAAGCAGCTGTTTTCACAAGTGTAAAAGCCCAAAATAATTAAGAGAGCTTTAAAGCACACCTTCCCATAGGATCAATTGCAATACAATAGCAACCAGCCGTATGAGCCATGAGGGTGTCAAGTGGTCGCAGAGATGGGTATGCCAGTACTTCAACAGTACCTAGACAGAAGAATACATAATCAAATTTCTATTCCAGCAAACAGAAATGGCACAAAGTTCATTTCCTAATCAGTAAATTTATACATTTTTCAGCACAGAAAGAAAAGCGAACGCCCTCTTAGAAATCATTTTTACCATTTCCGGTTGTCAAAAAGAACATCTCTCCTGTCATGTTCCACGCAATCTCATTTACCTGGAAAAAAGAAGTGGACTAGTCAAGAAACAATCGATAAATAAATAATCATTAATAGAATTCAATGACATCTCTCTGATCAAATTGTTGCATATGAATATATACCAGATAAGGTCACATGTTTTCACGACTATAGTTTGTAAAGATAAGTAAAGTTATGCAACAATAGAATTTTTATGGCTTCCACGAGGTGAAGTCATGTAAACAGGTTTGATTTTGTGCCTGAGAAACAATGATTGCTATGTAATGGAGTGAAATAAATCAAGTTGAAACATTATGCGGAGCACAAGGCCAAAAAGAGATAGAACTTAAATAGAGCTGGATGGAAATGTTTATACCATTATACATTTCAGCATGAAAATAAAAACATAAGTAGATTCATAACTTTAGCGAGGCAATGCACCAGACCGAATCAATGAACAATAAACAAATTAAGATACATACACATTATAAAAAAAATGCTGAAGAAAAACAGAAAATAAATTAACATCAAATTCGGAACTAAAGATTACCTCATAGCTGAACTTGCGCTTATGAATTGGCTTAAATTTCCGAACATCCAGTATTGTTAGTTCATCATCCTACAATCAGTTAGAGGTTAGAGTAAGAAAGAGCAGTGGTTACCATATCTATCCAATATCTGCTTTATGACCCAATGGTTACTACTAGTACTCAAAATTTGATGAGTAACAAACATTTATTGTTAGAACAATCACAAATCTGCTGAAGTTTTAGTACATGACATGGGACTACTATGGAATATTACTCACCCTATTACCAACAGCTACGTGTGTCCCATCGGGTTTGTAGGTGATGTTGATGTTCTCCCCACTAAGTTCTGCCAGCTGTGAGCATTTCCCACCTGTAAAACTCAGCATAGACACAAAAACAGGCATCTGTTCTAATCACCCAAATCATTATTAGAGAACTTTATAAGGTGGGAACAGAAAAACATTGCAAAATCGTTCGAATAACCCAGAGATCAATTATCATGCATGATATTCAGTTAAAATTGTTAACTTTAGATAACCCAGATGATATGACAGCAAATTCTCTTATTGTAATAAATAGAATAGAGGAAGTTTTGCTTACTTCGAGCATCCCACAAACGGACAGTCTTATCACCTGACGCAGTTGCAATAAGATCAGCATGCTTGGGGTCCCAACACAGCTGATCCACACTATCAGTGTGACCCTTCAATTCAATATCTTTAGCCTTACCCTGTAACAAGCACCCATATGATTCTTCAAAAAAAAAAAAAACACCCATATGGGTTATCGACCTCGTTAATCGTTATCGTTATTGTTATCATTATCATTATCGATAGCTTCTATTAACAACAACAAAAACCAAATATGGTATAGAAGCTTACATGTCCATGGGGCTCAATGTACCAGACACGGGCGGTTTGATCCACAGAACCCGAAGCTAGCTTCGTCCCTGCGCAATTCCACGCCACCGAATGCACCTTTCAATTGGACCCAACAAAAATAAATTTAACAAACTAAAAAACCATCAATTACTCTAGGGTTGCGCATGGAAACTAATACACACACACACACACACACACACACACACACAGAGCGAACCTTCTTCTTGTGACCTTGATACTCTCGGTTATGGAGATTCTTGAAAGGTATTGATGCCTCCATCTCTCCTAATTTCACACTCGAAGCAGACTCGAAGCAGGCCGAGGGCATTAAAAGAACGAAAACTTTAAGAAAACCTGTATTGGAAAGATAGTTATTGCGACGATAGTTTGTCTTGTTAAGGCAGCTACGATAGGAAGACCGTTGTGACAATCTTCTAAAAATCGTTGCAAAATGAATATGTAGTAAAAAAAAAAAAAATTATTTTTTAGTTCAATCTCTTATTGAATTCTTCGAACTTCTTGATTTATTTTGTCAAGCTATTCTTGATGTATTTGACAATATTGCAGCGATATTTTTTTTTTACACCACTACTTTCATTGGTATTTGATTTTCAGATTATAATACTAGTTTTGCTGATGCCCATTTAACTTAGAAATTGATTAGAGTATGCATATTCGTTGACCAAATCTTAATAAAATAAAAAATAATATATAACAATTGAAGGATTCTATTATTCTACAATCCTAATTAACAAAAGTATAGACATCATTAAAAATAAATAAATAATGATTTGTATCAAATAGATTTTTATTGGTTGTGTTAGAATATTTTTCATGATAAACCTTGATTTAGTTTTCTTGTAGGTCTTTCACCAAATCCCTACTACCCCTTTTATAGTTGCAAAATTCATTTTAGACCTAGCTGTAATAGTTCAGATTATCAAACCAATCATTTATTAAAACAAACACTACAATTAATATCACCACAATCCGACAAAACATAAAATAAAGTAGACACAAAAATTTGGTGACAAAGTTAAAACCTTCTGAATAACCTTTCAAAGCTACTATAGAATATTTGTATTACAACTAGTCAACTTAATTACAAAATATTTGCAAACCTTGTATAGCTTGCAACAGGCAAATGACATGTTCACCTCCTACCGCGATGCCTTCAAAACTTATGGCCTATTTCTATAAGGATCACCTTCATGAATAAAAAAATTTAAAAAAAAAAAAAATAAAGAAGAAGCAAGCCTTGTTTGTTGCGACCCATAACTTGGTGGCTGATTTTTTTTTTTTTTTTTTTTTTATTATTATTAACAATGATAAACAAGGAGAATTATTGAAATTGTGTAGGCTTAATGGTGTTTATAAATCTCTTAAAGAACAATGAAATAATTTTCTCTGTGTTGTACGAAAGTCGTAGCTTATAAGGCTTATATAAATAAGGAGAAATCAAAAGTTTTTAAGTCATGTCAATTTATGTTTAAAACCCGTGTTGTTGTCTCATTCGAACAAAAATTAGTTTCATTCAAACAATATCTAAGGTTTCACAAATAGCTAATAGCAACAATCGAACGAGGTTCAATTGAGATTGCAGTCAAGTCATATGAGGTTCCCTCATTCGAATGAAGCTCTTTGTACTATATTTTCTTACTTATATTGATAGCCCATTTTTACCTATTAAACATTACAATTGAAGTTTTTTCGTAAACTACAAAGTTGTAGCATTTTGAATCAACTTTCCAATGCCACCAAGATTGCTTTCATATGATGTTAAAAATCAAAAGATTTGATTGTTTTACCATGACGGGGCTTGTGCTGGACTGCATTCATAAACTTAAATTATTTATGTCTTGAACCAACTTAATCTTTAACTCAAATCTAGACATTACAACCCAAAAACCATGTTCTGACAAAATTCCTATAAATAAAGGATGTAACTCAATTATATCATACAAATCACAATTCAATACAATAAAGATAGTCATAATCAGTGGTACTTGATGCAGGCCCTTTTAAAGCTGATCCACTCCAAATCTCTTGTATTTTCTTTCTCTCTTGCTTCCACTATTCTTCTCTTATTTTATATTTTACATAAATTTATCCCCGTATGAAATAATAAATCTAAGAGCTAAATAACTACTTTTTTGAACTCATACTATGGAATACACAAGTTTTTGTGACGAAATAAGCTCACTTAAAAAGTTGTTAATTTGCAGTGTTGTGTTGATTATACGTGCATACAATGTCAATGAAATCTGGGTCTGAACTGATGCAGTGTAATCTGTCAAAGTCAACCTGATATATATATATATATAGAGAGAGAGAGAGAGAGAGAGAGACAATCTGTAATGTATAGGCCACTTTTTTCCTCGACGAGAGAGAGACATGTTTGCAAAACGTAGTTATCTATCGAAACTCTTAAAGCAACATTCCAACAACCGAAACGTGTATACGACATCGTCTGCAATTTTCGCACGTACGTGTCGATCTTGCAAATTTTCTGCTTTATTATATATGAATTAAGGAACAGAAGATCATAATTACTTTTTTTTTTTTTTTTATGTAAGTGATCATAATTACTTTTGATTTGTTATACAAATGATTTCGTTTTCAGACTGACCAATGACCACCACAATTGGTCTGATTTGAGAACAATCATAGACCCACCCTTTTCGTGAGCCCGTGATTTAATTTTCATCGATGGCCTAAATCCAAGTGCGGATTGCTTAAAATCGTTGATGATGACAAATTTTTTACCTTTTTCGTACGTATACACGGCTAAGTTCAATCAACAGAGATACCTGCAAAACAAGTAGATACAATTGGGGACTCGTTGGACGTGTATACTTAAGTTAGCAAAGGGAGTTGTACGTGGGTCTAAAGGAGAGCAGGAGCAAAGGGTTTGTCGTAGATTGAGATTAATTATGGGCATGCTTGAATTGGTGAGTTGTTGGGCTTAGCTCGACAATCTGAAATCTCGGAACGTAGTAGTTATTCTCACCGTTACAATTTCGTAACTATTTTAGCAGGAGTTTTGTTTGTCTTTATTTGTGTAATCGTTACACTTGTTGAGATTTTTGCGTAGAAATCTAAATACGAAAATAATGGGCGGAAGCAAGAAAAAGAAAATGCACATATTTGTTGTAGAAAAGATAATCAAATTTGATTGATGGGTTTTGGAGTAATCACAAAGCCAAATCCATTGTGATCAAAAATATATAACTTAAGATTAGTGGTTGGGTTACACCCATGGCGGGGGAGTTAGTTAGGCACTCAATTAGTTGTAAATTCTTAAAATAGTATTTTTTTTATTTTTTATTTTATCGTCTTGGCAGGCCTCCCTGACGCAACAAAAGGTCAAAAGCCATTGCCATTGTTGGGTTTTCAATTTCCTTGATGCCTCCTCTTCTTCCTCCAGGAACTGTTGCTCAAAGGCAAAAGAAACTAGGTTCAAAATTTCACGAACAGTGATCCATTTTTGTTTGTTTTTCTTTTTTTTTTTTGTATTCACCGAGTGCCAGTGGTGTCTACTGTGTCTACCTACCTGAACGTAAAATAATGAATCACTGCACCGTCTATTTATTTATTTATTTTTTCTTTTAATTTTTTTTTTTGTTTTGAGGGTTGAGGTATAAATAAGGCACCGACGCATAGGGTAGAGATGAGAGCGTCTGGTCGGGACCGTCCCACCAGAGCCAGGCAGAGCCTCAAAGATAAGAGAAGCAACCGTACCACACCACGCGCGGAGTCAGAGGGATCCGATTGAATTCAATACCATCTATCGAATCCATTGAGAGAGACTCGGAGACAGAAGAAATGGCATCGACCGGTGGCGGAAGGTACATGGCGTACTCGCCCTCTCCCTCTCCCTCCGCCCCACCCTCTCCTCACCTCTCCGGCCTCCGCACCGCCTCATCCGTCGCCGCCGCCATCGTCGACCAAGAAAAGTACTACTCCACTCCACAGCTAACAAGATCTACTTTGTTTTTAACTCTCTTCTTCTTGTTCTGATTTTGCTTTTAATAAAATTTTGTGATGTTTGACGATTCAGATATCTCTCGGAGTTACTGGCAGAGCGTCACAAGCTTACGCCATTTATGCCTGTGCTCCCACACGCCTGTCGCTTGTTAAACCAAGGTGAGTCAGTTTCAGCTTAGCTTTCATATTTCTTTTTGCCATATCTACTTATGGTATAAGGGCAACAAATGGAAGCAATATATGTATACTGATGTCTGCAAGTGATAACTCAGTATCGACCTCAAGTGGTAGATCGGGGACTTTTTCACCAATTCATACAGATTGGTATGGTTGAATATAAAAAAATCTGGACAAAACACGCAAGCTGGTGTATGTATCGCAGCAAAGCCTTGTTGGATCAACGCATAGCCGATATGTCGGCCTTAAGTTATAAATACCCAACGGCACAATCAAAAAATATAAATTAACTTGCATGAGATACTTATATAACCAATGATAAAACGTTTCAAACATATAAGTATACCCAATGATAAAACGTTTCAAACATAAATTTTCAGCCAGAGTTTTTTCCCCTTATAATTTTAAAATATGCAAAACCCCAAATTCAACTTTTTGTTTCTTTTTTTCTTTTTCTTTTTCTGTTTGATATTCTAATTTTTTTTATTAGGTTGCAAGAATGATTAGCTGTAGGATAGGCAACTCCAGAGTTTTTTTTTTTTTTTTTTTTTTTTCCGGGGGGGGGGGGGGGGGGGGGGGGGGGGTTAGGTGAGTCCAAAGTTATTGATTGGTGATTGTATTATAGCGCGGTGCTGGAATAGCACTTAGAGGGTCTTGACATGCATCAATCCAATCCATTTTATTGCTATGTAAATGTAGGCTACTTCATTTGTATAGCAGTAGAGCTTCGTGCCACCTCTCTCGGGTAAAAAATTTTCTTTTTCAAATCATCGCAACCAGATTTAAAAGGTTAGCTATTAAATTGCTTTGCTGAAATCATAGTGTGTATTATTAGTTGTCTGTGGACTTGCAAAGAGTTATGCAGTGTTGATATAGGTTGGTTCACTTCTGATCTTAGTTTTGGCAAAATTGATTGGCTTCTAACTTCTAAGTTGATTGGCAAAAAGCAGTTTTTGGCTGGTGCAAGTATGGTTCTTACAATGTCTGCACCATTGTTGCATGGTCACAGTTAGTTTCATTGGGGTAGGAATTTTAGCGTTTGGTGCATCTCAGATTGAAAATCTGCTATCAGTGTCTCTGTATCTCCAAGATTGCTGTGTACTGTATCAAGGATTTGGAAGATCATCTTTTTGATTTTATGGATGGACTTAGGGCCCAAAGTGTTATTATTATTACCTATAGTGCTCCAGATTTGGTGTCTTATAGGATCAAATACAAGAGCATTTGGACCGTATATGATCAATCTTCTTGACATATGACTTTGCAGAGTATATGGCCAAAAGGAACCCAAATTTTGGTAATTTGAGTTCAGTTGTGTAATATTGATTAATTTGTGTGCTGATAGGAAGCAAAGGTGAAAACTATGGGAAACTATGTCTTGATTTTTAAAGATCAATGATATGATATATGTGATTTACTACTAGGAGGTATTCCTTCTCTTTCTCACGTTCAGTAATAAGTGCAAGTATAGAAGACGGGGATCATATAAAGTGTTGGTTAGCCCTTGCCAACTTATTCCATCTTTTTTGTCCACATTGTGTTAGGTTAATGTTGAAAAAAAAATACTTACAAAAAAAAAAGGTTAATGTTCAAAATTGTTTCCTGTTGTCACAGTTACCCAATGGTCGAAAAAGTCTACAAGTTGAGAAGATTAGTGAAAAACCTAGCAGCATTGTAGAGGGGATAATTCACTCAGTAGGATGGTAGGCTGGACCTTTTAAACTCTCTCCCAACAGTTTTCTTGCATAGCTGCATGTATTCAGATGCCTAGTTAAGGTTGTGAAATCTATCTAGAAAGTTCAGAAAGAACTCTGCACATGTTGCGATACAAGATTCTAGAGGTCAACTTAGTAGGTTGATCCATTATGCCTTGTCCCAACAACCTATGCAGTATATTTTGGTCATTTTTTTTATAAAAAAAAAAAAGAAAACGAAAAAAAGTGTAGGCTTAGTTCTAGGGAATTTGGTTTCATCTTGGTCATGACCTAGGCTGGTGAGTGGTTATGGGTACAAGCTTTAGCTCAAATAACACTTTCTTCCCTTATAAGAACAAGGTAGAAGATTTGGAGAGTTTCATAGAGGATATTTTAGCTTCATTTTTTCATACTCTGTATCTTTGGATGGTAGCTTTTTCGTCCCCACTGTCGATTAGTCTTGCTAATTTCCTTGTTCGTTTTTCTATTCCTAGTTAGGTGTTTCTTTTTGTATACTTTCAGTATACTTAGGGGCGCCTTACGCTTTTAATAAGACTATATTTATTTTTATATATATAAAAAGAACAAGGTGGAAGATGAAGTCATGGGTTCAAGAGATGTCGTGTGTTTGTATAACTTACCAATCATAAAGACAAAATCTATTTATTATCTGACTTTAGTGAAACAAGATGAATTAAACTTCATGTTCTTTCCCCCCCCCCCCCCCCCCCCCCCCCCCATGCTTTCACTTTTCTCTTTTTTCCTAGAGTGCATTCATAAGGTTAAATTTTATTTCATGAGGAAAGCATTAATTTTAACTGACTCAGAAGATCCGTGTTGTCTGTCCATTTTGTGGTGACTGCTAACTTTTTAACAAATGCTGACTGGTACATCTTATTCTTGAAAATTGACATTTTTGGAGCAGAAATATTGCGTGTAACCACACTGTTGGGGAATGCATCAGTTTTAGGTCAAAGTGGGTTTGAACATGCTAGCCCCCTGGCTTCTGGAGGAATATTTCCCAATGGAGGCGCCGATTTGAACGGATGGCCATCACGGTTCCAATCAGAAGTACGGATACTAACCATTAACATAACCTTTTTTCCATCTAATTTTACTGTATTTGCAGAAGTATTACTGACACGATCTTTTCATTTCGTGCTAACTCATAACATTTATTTGAGTGTTTGTAGATTATGCTACTCTTTGACAGGTAGTTGAAGCTAACATCCTCGAGCAATGTAAAATAGATTTTAGCTTAGCTTCCTGTTCCAGGAACGTAATAAGATGGTTCTTCTTTCCCTTATTTGTTGTCAAGGCACTCCTATACATGACATATTTGTTAATTTTACTTCTGATGTATAAATGCAATTCCTGCTAGTACGGAGGCCTTATATGCAGAGAGTTTTGAGCATGGCATTCTCCAATGTATAGAAGTTTTGAGACTGTGGGAGTCCTAAATTTCTCCTCTAGGGTGCTAACTGCTGACCCTTTGGTTGATGAAATATTGTTAGTCATTTTGCCTTACAAGGGTTTTATCATGTGGTATTAATTGACTGGGCTCGGTTTTCAAGTGTGGGAGTCCTAAATTTCTCCTGCAGAGTGCTAACCACTGACCCTTCGGTTAATGGAATAGTGATATTCAGTTTGCCTTACAAGGGTGGATCTTGTGGTATTAATTGGCTGGTGGGGTTTCTTGAGGTTACTGATGCACCGTGTCACTGAAACAGCTGGTCAGATGACTTCATCTGATGCAAAAAACTGCATTACCGTTGAGCCTCTTAGTAGTTGTCAAATACAAACATTTAATTCCTCTGCTTTTTATTTTTGGATTTAGACCCTTGAATTTCACAATCTTCTACAATTATATGTGAATGTCAGCATGTGGTTTAATTGTTCTATGGTCTCTTTTTTTTTTGGGTTATAGCATACTTATTACTCCTTGGTGTGTTTTTCTAGAATTTTTTATTTCCAATTTTCTTAGAGCTGCTGCAAGACAACTGTTGTAAATATCTGTTGCAAGACAATTGTTCTATTGTTTTTTTTTTTTTTTGTTAGCATACTTATTACTCCTTGGTGTGTTTTTCTAGAATTTTTTATTTCACATTTTCTTAGAGCTGCTGCAAGACAACTGTTGTAAATATCTGCTGCAAGACAATTGTTCTATTGTGTTTTTTTTTTTTTTGTTAGCGTACTTATTACTCCTTGGTTTGTTTTTCTAGAAATTTTTTCTTTAACATTTTCTCAGAGCTGCTGCAAGATAATTGTTGTAGATATCTTTTGAGAATCTTTGGAGCTCCTCCAGGAGCCAAAATTTTACAGTACATTATGCATGACAAACAGTTGCATTTATCTATTACTGTAAGATTTAACAAATCTGGAATTATAATGAACAGATGTCGGGTTTAATACAGCCCTCATCAGCACAAAACTGGCTGAGTTCTCAAGGTAGCTCATCTGGTATTATTGCTAAAAGAACTATGAGAGTGGATATCCCTGTCGAGAAATATCCTAATGTACGAATAAACTTGCTCCTGTTTGATTGCTTATACTCTTCTTTTTGGCAGTTTCTGATGTTGATTTGTTGTTACAGTACAACTTTGTTGGGCGCCTCCTTGGTCCTAGGGGAAACTCTCTTAAGCGAGTGGAAGCAAGTACTGAGTGCCGTGTTCTGATCAGAGGGCGTGGTAGCATTAAGGATCCAACTAGGGTATAATGAATTTTTTTTGTATTGATGATTGTGCATGCTGAAACTTTCATTTTCACCAGTAGTATGAGAAAGTGCTTGTTAATGCGGTTCATATCATAAATATATCTAGTTAAGTGTCTCCTTGTTTTTTTGTGTATTCTCTTGTATATTTCCTGTGTACTTAAGGACGCCTTACACTTTTTATGATAATTTGATTACTTAATCAAAAAAATATCTAGTTAAGTGCCAGTTGATGAAGAGAATTGGATTAACACAACATTTGGAACAAGTTCCATTACAAATTTGTACTTTTTACTAGGTCTCATCCATGTTTCTTGATTGCATACTGAAAACCTGGTGAATCATATGGACGCAAAGCATTATGTAAACTCTATTTTGCACCCTTTTTTTTCAGTTCATTTTAAAGTATTTTTAATGATGAATTCAGTAGTTAAGTTCTCATGGCTTCAGCATATTGTTGGAGAGAACTTTAAGAAACCTTGGCTTCATGTTGTTCATTGTTTGTTAATTGAAAATCCTTCTCTTTTCGGAGAGAAATGATAATTAGAAGGTTTGCTTGTTGCTTTTGCTTCTTTGGCTCTGTGGACTAATCTGGGATGCTTTCATGAATTTTGGATTCTCATGAGAAAATACTTTTATTAAATCAGACTCCAGACAGATTTTCTGGAAACTTCCAACTCGTGCATTTTTCACCTTCACTTCCAAGAAGCTTCGTGTCACTGCATATAAGAGAAAACTGTCGGGGTACTTCTCTGCTATATGAGGTCTTTGTACACATGAGCTTCTTAAGTCCCTCCGCTTATGAGTAGCAAAAATGTTCACTTCTTGAGGCAGTTGATGAACCTGGAAAGTGAAATTACAATTCATTTCATTATCTTAACAAGTTTCTCTGAGTATATTTCAAGACCATTTTGATGTTCATCATCTATTAAAAAACTGTGCGCGCTTTTAAAAAACTCAGCTTTTGATTCATTCTAATTGCCAGAGTGTAGTTTCTGACGCGGTTCTGAACGTTTTCGGTTTTGTTGATCAATTTATAGCTATGTGCCTTGAGCTTAAACTGTTACTGCGTCACCAATTGAAATTCAATTCCCGCTTTTCATTTGTACTATGAGAATATAACTATAGATTGTTTTATTTCTTGTTTTTACAGGAAGAGATGATGAGAGGAAAACCAGGGTATGAGCATTTGAATGAACCTCTCCATATTTTAGTTGAGGCAGAACTACCAGTTGAAATAGTTGATGCACGACTGATGCAATCACGTGAGATACTTGAAGATTTGCTGAAACCTATGGCAAGTTTTCACTTTTGCCCCTCTTGTAAATATTATTCATTTGCTTTACAAGTATTTTTGCCTCCTTTGGATTAATCCGCGCTAATCTGGCTCTCCTTTTTATTTTTCTAATTTAGGAGGAAACCCATGATTTCTATAAGAAACAGCAGCTACGGGAGCTCGCAATGCTCAACGGTACGCTTCGTGAAGAGGGTTCTCCTATGGCCGGTTCGGTGTCCCCCTTCCACAACAGCCTTGGTATGAAGAGGGCCAAGACTAGGGGGTAATGGATCCCCATTCTTAGAGGGCTTTTGGAGCTTGTGCGTTAGTTTGTGGAAGTAAACAGCAGTTCCCACGCTGCAGGTGTTGCAGTCCCAGCCAATGCCTCAACTGCCGTCGGGGCACTGGCATCGTTATATGCTAGTTCTAACTTGTTTCTATATGAAGTGTGTTTCTGTTAGGGGGAGGCTTAATGACAGTGTCACGTAGTAAAGGACCGTATCGAATGCAGGGGGTATGCTTATGTGTGTTTTTGCATTAGGCAGTTTGGTCGGGACATTCTCCCTCCAAAGCTGTCTTTGTTTATTAGGTTATACTATAAGCTTGTGATGACAGTTTTGTTTGTGGTGATGGGGATCTCTGGTGAGAAAGTTAAGGTATGGTTTGCATACAAGTGAGGCAAACAATGATCTACCCTGTTGCTTGGTTTCTGGGTTGGAGTGATTTGTATTTATCAAGTATAGTACTTTAGATGTGATGGAAATCATTCTTTGTTATATGCTAGTGTACAAGTCTTAATAGCTTTTACTCCCTTTACCCTGCCTTCTCCATTTAAATGCTTCTCAAATGTGTTCTCATTAGCTCTTAAGAATTACCATGACTGCTCTGCTTTGATGGATTGTTGTTAAATGTTTGTTTGTGGAATGCCTAAGACTCTTAATTTTTTAGAATTAGACATTGATTCCCATCAATGTGTTCTCAATCCAGGATCCACATTGATTCCTATCAAGTCATCCTAATAACATTGGCCACATATTATTTCCATCATTCAAATATTACTGTAAGTTCAATACACTCAGCTTGATTTAGTCATTTTATCAATTTCTCCAATGAAATATCACTTCATAGCATTTTCAAGAAGAAAACTTCTATGCTGTGGAAAAAATGGAAATGACATCTAACTAGTTTTAGACGGTTGTCATAAAAATTTGTGATTTCATTGATGATGCCTTTGTAATTTCATAAGAACTTTGCTAGAGAAATGTTATTTCTCCATTTCCTATTTATCTCCATTCATTTTTTATCCAAATCAAATGCAATGGTTGATTTGAAAGATTTGAAAAAAAGATGTGGAGAAATAACAAGTCTCTTTAAAATTACAGGGATTTCTTTGTTACAAGGTCAAACTACATGAACCAATTTAATAATTTTCTCTAAAATAGATATTAAGAGCCTTTTTTTTTTTTCTTCGATGAATAAATATCTCGTTTATAAAATAAAAAATAAACAAAGAAAAGAAAAAGTGAAAAAAAAAAAAAAAAAAAAAAAAAAAAAAAAAAAAAAACACCCACTCCCCACGGTGTCGGGTCTTCTGTGACCCATGTCATTAGCCCCTTTTTTATTATTTTTTTCCCTTTATTTGATTTTTTTTTTTAAAATAATAATAATAATTAAGGGTATATTTTATTTTTTTTCTGTTTTCAATTTTATTTTTAAAAGCATGATAATTCGGGG
The DNA here is from genome assembly GCF_958979055.1 of Alnus glutinosa. Lineage (NCBI taxonomy): Eukaryota > Viridiplantae > Streptophyta > Magnoliopsida > Fagales > Betulaceae > Alnus > Alnus glutinosa. Next base: position 29,822,061 of record NC_084893.1, read on the forward strand.
GGTAAGTGAAGTAAGTGTACAATCAGATATTGAAAATTTTAATACAATTCACTACGTCTTACCATTAGAGAAGAACAAAACCAAAACGTATGTGATACTCTTTAGAAGCCAATAACCAAATTTTGTTAGTGTTTCGGAGTGAACAAAACAAAAAAGTTCCTGTGCTTGATCATTGTGATCCCTCTCCCTCTGCCATTGATCGTATGCCATCGATTTCCTTAGCAATCAATACTCCTTTAACCACAAAAAAAACATCCATTTAATTACTAGCCTCTCTTTCATGCATGACTGCTTGAAACCATTACAAACTCATCCTCTGCAGCAGATAAATAGTTGCATTGGGTTGTATACTTGGCTATATACCTAGTAATTCAAGGAAGGAATCAGGATATAATTATACATGTTTATATCAACATGGCTATTATTGGAAAAGTTAATAATATGGAGGAACTCGACAGCTTGAGGATCTGCAGTTTCGGTCATCATAACCAAAGATGGCTGGAGAGGCTCAAATATATTAATTCAGACATTTTCTTCACCTTCTTCATCCTCGATGTCACCAATTCCAACCCAACGGGTGAATGCAAAGAGAAATTCTTTGAAGTTCACCATTCCATTTTTATCCCAGTCCATCTCTTCTGCAAAAGTAAAACAAACTCACCACTTAACATCATCATGAAAGTCATTAGTTTATTTAGACAGAATTATACACCAGAGGGGCTGAAGCACATCCAGGGAATGTATAGCAGGGTCTATACATGCTTAGAGACATACTAAACTCTAACCATCTGATGGGAAATGCATCATCATTAGCCAGACTCAAGAACATTCATGTTCATTTCTTCATCAAACTCTGAGTGCCATTATACATTACTGCAACCAGACCAAGACAACAGGTGTACATATATGGCAAATATTTCCTGCTAGCTAAGGCAAATACTAAGAAGCCTAGATGCAAATCTCTGAGACCAATGGAATTAATATTTTCCAGCAATGGGCATAAATACTAAATCAATTTCAAAATTCTCTTCTAAAATAAAAACTTATATACAATCTAGTTTGACCAGCAAACGCACTACCGCAAATCATCTCTTAGTGATGCAAGTCTCTTTTGCATAAAATGCGTACGCATAAGCATGCCTTGTAACATATTAAGCATATGAGTCTATCTGAGTCGTTCGTAGACATTGATGCACACACACAGAGCTTACCAAATCTTTTCATGGCTATTTGTCCAGAACTATATTCTCCTGATGTAGTTTCATTTATGGCTTGGACCATCTCACTCTTGCTGACATAACCATCCTTGTTCTTGTCCAGGAAGACAAATGCATCCACCAAAGTTTCAAATGTGGCCTCCAGATTGGGCATCCCCATGTGTGATTTCTAGCAGTGTCAAGTAATACAAGAAGAAGAAGAGAAGGCAGTATTACTGCAAAACATATATTTCCTCATGATGTCAACTGGGCAAGTCATGATGGTCATACGATAAGCTTAACCTGCACCTTTTAAATGACTTGCATTTTCCAACCATCATTCGACTGAATTTCTAGGCCAATAACCAGAAAAAAAAAAAAAAAAAAAAAAAAAAAAAAAAAAAGTCTCTTTGGTGGTTCTTCAGATTTTGGTGGATGGATAAAATTAAGCCCTCCAAAAAATACATATTTTAAATGATCTCAAAGACAGGACAGGACCAAATAAATTTGAAATGAATGTGCTTGTATGTGCACTTCGTGAGGAGAGAGATATATTCTGTCTACAAAAAATGCAAGTAGACAAGTAATAAGGCATACAGTAGAAACTTTCAGGAAATCACTGACCATGAAAATACAGCCCTTTCTTTTGATAAAACATTTACATGAAGTGTGTTATCTGTTGATACGAAAATATAGTAACCTCAGAAAATATTTAAGCTATCAAAAAGACAAAGGCATATGAAATATGATACCCTTCTGTAAATGAGAGAAGAGATTTGGTATACATCTACCAAATATACCTTATTAGATGGTTCATGTGTCAGCTGTCAAGTAAAAGGAAACTTGAAAAGGAAATACATAGAGAAAATATTTTCTGGATACAGCATGAAGGGCAACGGGATCGTCTTTGAGAAGATAGACAAGGCAGAGAAGTACAATGAACTCAGTGAACTTCATACCCATATTCTCATTAATATCACATGCCTCAAAGAGATCATTGATTTCCTCCTCTGTAAAGGAAATTTCCAGCTTATTGAAACACTTTTTCAACTCCGCATGATCTATGGCACCATTTGAATCCTCGTCTGCAACCAAAAGAAAAGGCACACATCTAAGCAGCTATAAATCATAACAAAGAAGGAAAAAAAACAAAAAAGGAGTATTCCTGTGTGTGTATCATGTGACCACACATGCAGAGAACACTAAACACATTCTTCTTAGCAGTCATAAGGGAAAATAATGAAGTAGATATTTTTGTGTGAGTTTTCAGAAATAACAACCAATTAAGCATCATTAAGATCTGAGGCTTACCAAAATACATGGCAATCCTAAAATAAATTTTAAGTTCAAGACAGTAGAAGACAAATATATAAATTTCTGCAAAAAAAAAAAAAAAAAACCAGCATAATCCCTCACCCTAAAAGAGTTCGATGAGGGGTGCAGTTATATATTATTCTTTTTATTAGCTGCATCAATCAGTCTCTAACTTATCTATACAAACAACAATTCTTGGAAAGACATTGATGCATAACCTTCTAGTTTAATTGATACAGCACAACAACATTTAATTTTATGGTAATGAATTCTGTGTTGCCAAGATAACTAATCTACTGATAATGTTCAACAAAGAAATGAATTGAAACTGCTACCTACCGAATTGCTCAAAAATAACCTTGCAATTTCTTAAGCTCTCATCTATTTTTGGGAATTTCAAGATTATGCTGTTGAATGATTTGATTGCACTTCCTCCAGATGCCCTCTTCTTCATAGCTTCGACCATTTTTGCTTCAAGCTTTGTTTCTGCTATCCAACCCTTTCTAGTCGATTCACTCTTTCCCACTATATTTCCCATTGTCAGTTAACCAGACCGAATAGGAAGCAGGAAACAAGCTAACTATGTGCCTACCGATATAAATTTAAATAAATAAATGTTAGAGAATATCCAAGTAGTTGCAGCAAAAGATGAAGCAAACTATGTAAAAACTGTTGAAGCAGATGAACCAAATATCAAACAAATGGCATAGAATTCCTAAGCACTGCTATGGTCATAAACTCACTAGAATGAGATTCCTTCCAACCCCATAAATATTCTTTTAATTGCTTCTGACATATATATAACAGCACCTAGTATATATACACCCTGAGGCTGATGGTGTTTATGCTGTAACTACAATACCCATTGATCCTTTTCGTCGTTGACTAACCAATGAATATGCATTAAAGGCCTCCACGCTCAGATCCTATGTTAACATTTCTTGGGTTTATATCAGACTCTTAATTGGTTGAAGGGGAGATGTAGGAAAAGGAAAAAGTTGCTGACTTTTCTTCTTCTTCTTCTTCTTCTTTTTTGCATCTTCCCGGGCAACCAAACGGGATGTTAAGCTCACCTCATAACCCTGTTAGCTAGATTTACAGTTTGGCAATCCAATGGTTAAAGTCCCAAATTGAAAAAAAGAGAAATTAATCGAACAGCATGGGAAGAATGAATGAAACTCAACAAAGATCAGAAGCACCAACAGAAACCAAACCAATAACCAGAAACACACTTTGGAAATGGGTTATCTTACCCAACCTTAAAAAGTCAGTGCCGATACAACCAAATACGAAAATATGATTGAAAAAAGCTGAAACAACCGCTTCGGTTTCTTGAAAAGCCACCCAATATCTGCAAAAAGAAAAAGGGAAGTTGCAAAGGTTTGTAAAAGTTGTATGCTAAAGTTGAGGACAGGAAGTGGGGGCGTTTGTTACTCAGTTGGGAACCTTCCTTCGCGTCTCATTGGATTCTGAACCAATCTTTGTGCTCCACCCACCACGTATTGCGCTCCCTCTCCATCTAAGGGCCCTTTCATTTTCACAACACACCACCTTCGCTGACTTTTGACACGCACAAAAATAAATAAAGATTTTTTTATATTTTTATTTTTTTACACATGCACGTATGAGGAGAGGAAGATTAAACTAATAACTTTCACTTTTTAAGGGCCGGTTGAACTACTTATTGGAGACAAAAATAAATAAAAATTTACCCAAAATAACAAATAAATTAGTTCATGGTAAACTTAGATTGGAATTCCATAAAATTTTTGTCTGAATTTTATATTAATATTTTAATTAAATCACAAAAAATGAGTGGTTTAGAATTTTATTTTTAGAAAATTATGATTTAAAAATGCAATGAATGCTTTTTTAAAAGGATTAATTTACAATTTTAAAGAGCCAATTCCATAATATAAAGTGTGTATTCTATAATGTGTACGAGAGTAATCATGGTTTTATGGAATATATTATCAAATTATTCAGTCCCTCTATAAGTAGATGAGTTTCCGTACGTTGATAGCATTCCACCTGTAATCTTTTTGTCGCACGCACTATTTTTTCTTCTCAAGTGCTCTTTTAATTATGCTTTTGGATATTCCTTTGCGGGTTCGGCTTGTATGCGGTACTTAAAAAGGGATCGAGCTTCTATGTAGTACTTTTAAGTACCGCATAGATGATATAGTCTAAAACGGCACCGTTTTGGACTACAGCACGCGGATTCATATTTTTCTATGTGAGTTTAACTACATCACGCCTTTTCTTGACCTTTGCTGAACTGGTATGACCAAAATGCCCTCGACCCACCTCTTTCCCAATCTTGAACTTTGCCCCAAAGTTCTTCGCCTGACCTTTTCGCCAGAGAATTGCCATGATTGAACACTAGCTCCGGCGACACTTACGCGGAAACTGCGGCAACATTACCAATATCCTCCAACTCCATCTCCGGCGATACCCGCTCCGAGAAGGCCATGCCGATGCACTCCTTCTCTGCCAGCCCCTTTCCGAGCCCGCTCCAGGCAGGAGTGGCCCCGTCTACGGAGAGAAAAATGCAATTAATGGCCAAAAATCTGATTGGAAGGTGCGTAGAACTAAGAACAAGTAATTACTACCTCTCTCTTTTTCACTTTGATACTGACGATACGTGACAGACTTAGTGTCTTCTATTCTCACCATAAATTTGAATGGAGAGCATTGACGAAATGCAGAGACAAAATGAACCCCAAATTCACATGAAATGAAGTTTTGTGGTGGTGTAACCCAAGTGCTATACATACACGTCCACTCCTCCAAACCCAGCTTATGCTTGAGCCTCTAGAATGGAGTTATAGTTCGGTGGCCGGGGCTCTGACCAAATGCAATTATTGCAAAGGAGAGCTTAAAGGGCAGGCCGTGTCATTTTCTACCATAGTTAAACTCATATGGGAGAATATGAATCCCAGCCGTGGTGTTTGGGAATCAGATCAAATAGTAGAGACTGTAGGTTCTATAAATATAGGCGAGCAGTGTGGTCATTGTCGGTTTTAACGATAGGTCTAGGGAACTGCAATAGTTGTTAAGGCGTGTTGTAGTCTAAAACATTGCCGTTTTAGACTACAACATCTATGCAGCGGAGCCGGTGTTCGATCATGGCGATTATCCGGCGGAGAGGTCAGGCGAAGAACTTTGGGGCAAAGTTCGAGATTGGGAAAGAGGTGGGTCGAGGGCATTTTGGTCATACCAGTTCAGCAAAGGGCAAGAAAAGGCGTGCTGTAGTTAAACTCATATGGAAAAATATGAATCCGCATGATGTAGTCCAAAACGGTGCCGTTTTAGACTAAAACATCTATGCGATACTTTTTAAGTACCGCATATAAGCTGGATCCCTTCGTTTGCCTGTCTTTTCCATTGTCTCGAAATTTGCCGTAATGTGTTCAACGGGAATCACTTTGTTTTAACTTTTTAAGAGGATCTCTAATAATAATAGGTAAAATAATTATTAAAAAATATAATTTTTTACTTTAATTATTATTATTATTATTATATTTTCAAACAGATTTTTTATCCTACTCTTTATCTTCTTTTTTTAAAATATTATTTTGTATGAAAAAAAAAAAGAAGAAGGAAGAAAAATAAACCAATAAAAAACTGTTTGTAATGTGAATAGTAAATAGGTTATTCTGCCTATTTACTATTCACATAAGAAGGAAAAATTATATTCTGCATATTATGCTAGAGACCAAAAATAGTTCATAATAGTCAAATTTAATTATTATAAACTCAATTTGTCTATTACGTTAAAGATGCTCTTAGGGCTCAAAACAATGACTAAATCTTTAAGCCCTGTTCGGTTTCGGTTCGCGGAATAAACCCTTGGAATGGAATGGCTATTCCTATGGAATAGTCATTATTTTGTTTGATAGAGGTCTATTTATTGGAATAGTTATTCCCATTGGAATACCTATTCATTTAATACTTATTCCTCTAAAAAATTAGAGGAATAACTATTCTTTGGGGTAAAGACAATATTTTCCAGAAAAAAGCCATTTATTTATTTATTTTTTTAAAAAAAAGACCCAAACCCTTCACTGGCTAGCCAACCACCCTATACATGGAGCCGGGAGTGGTCGACTCACCCCCGGAACACCTTGTGGTGGACCCCCGAGGCATTCTGAAGGTGGTGTGATTACCTCTAGTGCTTTTGAGGGTGGCCTGTGCTACCCCCGATTCTCATCAGGGGTAGACACAACCACCCCAGGTTGGCTTCGGGGGTGGCAGGCCACCCTCGGCTCTTGGTGGGCGACCGCCACCCATGGGTTTTCTTTTTGTTTTTTATTTTTTAAAAATGTAGAGTTTTTTTTAGTAATTTTGATTGGATTCTAATTAAAATATATGAATTATTACCAGACTAAATATTAGGAATAACCATTTCATTCCACCACCTTTTATTCTTAGAAATAACTATTCATTTCCTAATAAAATAGTCATTCCGCAAACCAAACGAAGCCTTAATTTTGTATACAAAAATATACTTTACGGTATATAAATACATATTCTCGAAATTTAAGTTTATATATAAAAATCAAAATAATAGAGAAAGGAAATAACTCAATTATGCTAATTGAATTTACCAACCTGTTCTAAAAAAAAAATGAATTTACCAACACATTTACCAGCATTTTTTTTAAAAATATATATATATATATATATATATATATATAAGAAAAAGGTTTTTAAAAATAAATTTGAACTTGTAGTTATGAAGGTCAGAACCCATGGCTTATATTTATCATTTAATATTTGGTGTACTGAATAATTGAACTGTGGAAGTCATTCAAAATGGAAAAGAATTTTTTTAAACATTTTATGGTTTCATTTGGAAAGCTTTGAACTTTGATCCACACTTACAAAGCTATTGAAGCCCAACATCATCGGCCTGAACATCTAAGCCCATTACTATGGGCTGATCTGCTAAGTTAGGGTTAAAGTAAGGGAGGTCAGAATATGATCCTTTGAGTAAATACAAGTCAACATTAGATTCCTCCCCAAAGATAAATAAATAAATTCAAAATTAGATTTGTTATTTATCAGTTGAATACAAAAAGAGCTTAAGGAAGAGCTGCTCTATGGTTTTTGATGAGGTAATTTGGTGAAAACATTTCAAAACTACTCTCAGCAGCCTTACTAGTTTAACAAAAAAAAATTGATGAATGAACAGTACTCACCAAATCATTAAAAAACTATAATCATATTACTAAGGCCGACTTTCGTCCCTGCTAGATGGATGGGTCTTGTAGTCAAGCTCCCTTCTGCCTTTGCACTCGAGGTTCAATCTTCGTCTGATCCACTGGTCTTTCCCTAACGCTATTTTTTTATTTATTTTTACTTATTTCAAAGGAGTGAAAATTGTCATTTCTCTTTTCTTTTTATTTTATTTTTTTTTTCCTCTTTTCTTTATCACACCAATTAGTCTCAGTACAAAACCATTTTTTTCATTTCTTTCTCCAATTTTCTCTCACAACTCTCACGCACAGCATCCCTGTGCTCATCACCACAACACCGTTGACCCCACTATCACCGTTAGGAAAAGACAAACATTCGAAAATGATTAAATAGAAAAAGAATAAATAAATCTAAAAAAGTATTATTTAAATGAAATAAATCTGAAAAGATATTATTTAAATGAAATAGTGATAGTGAATAATTAAAATTGTGATGCTGATTGGAGTGCTTTAAAAAAGTGGCTCACCATAATAGAGAAAAATGATTTTTAGCTATTTTGACTAGTAAAATTTGGTGAAGCTACTAGAAATGCACTCTATTTGTTAATTGTTCTTTTTCTTTTCTCAAATAAATATTAATAAATAATTTAAATACATAACACTATTAAAAATACAAATATATTTTTCACTTATATGTTACATTATAACATTTTTTTGAACGAAAAACAAAAAGCAACTCCCAACACACCTCTCCTTATCTTGTTATTATTACTAGGAAAAATTGTTAAATTGGTATGGCAATTGGCTAAGGAGGTGGCTGACCACCCCACTGCAAACCCTTTTTTTTTTTTTAACAATTTTTATAGAGAAATGATCCATACACTCATTTCTCACAACAGCCCCACAACAAGCTGACGTGGCTAATAATATTTTATTTTATTTTTTTATTTTGTTTTTGTAAAAAAATAATAAAATATTACCAGTCATGTCAGCTTGTTGTGGGGCTGTTGTGAGAAATGAGTGTAGGGATCATTTCTCATTTTTATATTTGAGAATAAATTTGTAATTTCATAGAATTTTGTCAAAAAAAAAAAAAAAAAGGACTGAAATTTTGATGGAGACATACCACAAGAATTTATAAGATTTTAAAATTACAAGGTTATAGCAATTAGCACAAGTCACAAGGACCAATTCAATAATTTTTTTTCAATTTAGTAATTTTCTCAAGTTGTTAGGAGGAGATTAGAAGGACAGAAAAAAATTATGAGATAATAAATAAAGAAAATAAAATTAAAAAGAAGAAAATTGAGAGCCAGATAGCACACGTACTGACGCACGTGGCGCGGGACTCACCGCCAGAGTTTCACATAGTAACGCTTTCCCTCTCCACCTTTTTTTTTTTTTTTATAAGTCCCTCTCCACCTTTTTAGTTAATTAATACCCATCGCCACCCCCACCTCTCAACCTCTACACACTAACATCGGCGCTCGGAGGTTTTCTCTCTCTCTCTCTCTCTCTCTCTCTCTAGATAGAAGCCAGTATGTATCTCGTCCCATCTCTCTCTCTCTCTCTCTCTCTCTCTCTCTCTCTCAATTCGATTTTGGAGCTTCTTTTTTTTTTGCCCCAAAAAGTTTTAGGGTTTGGATAGTTGTTTGCGATTCTTTTTTTTTCTTTTACGATAGATTTGTTGGTTCAGAATCTTGCGCGTTCCGAGGACGAAGGTAAGTGGTAGTACATGTTATGGATTAATCAACTATTATAATTACTTTATTTTTGATTATTAATTGACCGAAATAATGTTAATAAAAATATATTCTTATAATATTTATATGTTTGATTGCTGTCTTATTAGGTCGTCATGTGCCTGCGAACGGTTTCAGATTATTTATTTGTTTATATTTTAATGCTTATATATGTATACATGTTTTATTTCTCTATTTAGACACTTGTTTGTTGATAATTTTGAGAATAACAATTTGTTTTAGGATGAATTAATTGCAGGTTTCGATGAATTAAAAAAATATAAGACTTTATTTCGCTATGTATATGTATCTATAAGAATCAAAATCTTAGCCATCACTTTGCCGAGAGGAAGGAAAAGCTATATTTTGTAATGGGTGTCAGATTTATACTTTTTTTCGGTGTTGTTTGCGGGTCTTATGGAATCATTTATTTGCATGGGATTGTGATTTTGTGCTCTTTTTTTTTTTGTTATTATTTATTTTAGGTTGCGGTGAAGATTCTGAGACAGCAGGAATTCTGTGATGGCTTCGAAGAGGATCAACAAAGAGTTGAAGGACCTCCAGAGAGACCCTCCCGCTTCATGCAGTGCTGGTTTGTTATTATACGCACTTGTCCAATTGGGTTGATTGTGTCTATCCTCCTAATTCTGCTTCAGGATTAGTGGGTTTCATGAGTGTTATTATTATTTGTAACACCCTAGAAAGTTAGTCTTATATTGGGAAGATAAATTGCCGGCATGGAGTGGGGAGATTATAAAGGAGCTCATTGGTATTAAGTCCCACATTGAATCCATACTAGGTGGGAAGGGAGTTTTAATTGTAACTTGATTAGTCTTTTTGGAGTAATAGTGCAGATATGACTAACGTCTTTCTACGTCTTCATTAATAGTATAAGAACCCAATAACACCATGCGTCACTGACGACATACTCCATGTCATGGACCCTAACCAGGACATTAGAGATTTGAGTGGGGGAGATTGTAACACCCCAGAAAGTTAGTCCCACGTTGGGAAGATAAATTACGTGTATGGAGTGGTTGGATTATAAATAAGTTTATGGGTGCTAAATCCTATATTGGTTCCTTATTAGGTTAGTATGGGCTTCAATTACAATTTGACTAATCCTTTTGGATTAATAGCACAAATGTGACTAGCGTTTTTTTGGGTCGTCAAATTATTGTAATGTACGTGAAGGGTGATAAACGTGTATATGAAAATACAGGAGGAGGAGAAGATGTATGACCATTTAAATTAAGCCTAGAAAATGTTACAATAACTACGAGGAAAAGATGGACAAAAATTGGATTAAAGTAATGAACAGAAGCAAGTAGTAATAACATTTGTAGAATAATATGCATGCTCTTAGAGGAAGAGTTGGATTGCACTCATCTCTGTTTGTGTATTAGTGGGTGTTTTGGTATCCAGTAATATGTTTGTGTTGACTATGAAATGATCAACATAAAGTTTTAATGGCTTTCACTTTGTTGTTTTCTTTTTTGCATAAGTGGTTATCTTAACAATAAATAAGTCTAATACCTTGTTCTCTTATGGTTAGATGGTTCGTTTTATATGGTGTTTATTTTTTACGATTTGTAATTCAGGGGTTTACCATGTTTGCAGGTCCTGTGGCTGATGATATGTTCCACTGGCAAGCAACAATTATGGGCCCAGCAGACAGCCCATTTGCTGGGGGCGTGTTTCTTGTATCCATTCACTTCCCACCAGATTACCCATTCAAGCCTCCCAAGGTAAAAGCTCCACTCGTGTCTTGATTCATATGCTTTATGCCTTAACCGTATTTTTGTCTTTGTGTGTGCATTTCTTCTCGTGACGTAATTGGTTTCACTACTTGAAATACTTGGATTGTGTATCGTTTGTTTGTCCTTTTATCTATGAAATGTCCTTCTATTTTCATTATTTACCTAATCATTTTTTGGGAAAAGGAGGGTGGGATGCTTGAATGTTGGACCTATTGGAAGGATTTTCTTGGGTATAGTGTGTATATAATACTACTGGCAGGAATTTGAGTTGGAGAGTGAACCGGGTGACCTTTGCCTCATGAGGTGTAGTCTTTGGTCAATTGTTCTTACTTATGCATTTACATGACCTCTGCTTATTTACGCTTTGGACAGGTTTCCTTCCGAACCAAAGTTTTTCACCCCAACATTAATAGCAATGGTAGTATCTGTCTTGACATCCTCAAAGAGCAGTGGAGCCCTGCCCTTACTATATCCAAGGTAATGTGCTTCTTTGAGTTATGTTATCCATATTTCTTGTTAAGTGTTATACATGAGATGCGATTCTTTAGGTTTTTGCAATAGTTGTGCATGGTTGACTGCAATTTCAAGTTTGTCCTGGACTTGGTGATAGCATGCCTGAGTTTTTGTTTGTTTAATTTGGTGTTGTATTAAAGCAGCTCTATTATATAGGTTGTCTTTGTGCTTGGGAAATGTTTAGATTTGTGGTTAATTTTTGTAATGTGCCATTATTGTAACAATGGTTTCTCGCAGGTCCTCCTCTCAATATGCTCACTGCTGACAGATCCAAATCCAGATGATCCTCTGGTGCCCGAGATAGCTCACATGTATAAGACTGACAGAGCGAAGTACGAGACTACAGCTCGCTCCTGGACCCAGAAGTATGCCATGGGCTAAGGCTCTTCTTCTGCATGAGGGAATATATCAATGCCTAAAGCAATCCTACTAGTAAATAAATAGATGTAAGCTGATCTGAAGGTTAAAGAACGCATTTGGGCTGTTGTGATGTCTCCTGTGTCTTGGGAAAAATTTAATGTGGGTTTCGGTAATCTGGGACATCTGACTTTAAGACATGGCATAGTTATATGGAACTTGGTGGCAAAATCATGTTTTTTTGTTGCATTCATAATTTCTGGTTTGTATTTTATTGTGTTTTTGGTTCTAAATCCGTACATTTACTAGCAGATTCTTTCCGCCTTGCCGACGATGAATTTAGACGAGGAAAGGCCATGGACAGAGTATGTGGTTGACATATGCATAGGGTGAATTGCTGTTTAATTCTTGAATATAATCAGCGATGAGATATTGATGCATGCTTTAAAATATGTACTGATTTTTGGTATCCCATTCCCTACCCACTTGAATTTTGGTTGGGTGATCGATTGCTAGCGGTGATGCAAAAAACTAGTATCTTCGCGAGATGTTCTACGGGTGCAAGGGCTATTTAATCCCATTATGCATGCTTTGGGAAAGGGTGGGTATAAAGATTTTTAGTAATTTTGTTGTCCGTATTTTTAGCCATTCGAGTTACACATGTGAGAGTGTTAATATGAAAGCAAATTTTGGGCAATCACCACCTATCTGTTTATGTAGATGGATTTCATAGGAATTCTTTCCCTAGCGGGAAACTGTTGGGGATCAGGATCTTGGGAAGGAACCTGCTTACGTTTGTTTTGTTATAAATCCCGTAGATCCAATCCATCGCTAAATCGGATTTCAGAATGAGTGCCTTCTTTTTCGTGTTTTGTTCTTCTTCAATTCTTTGGCATTGGATATTTGGATGGCACTTTGTGTTGTCAGAGCAGCTTCAATTTCTTGCTTCAATTGGGCTTTGCTGTCAAATGGGTCGCGCTATCATCTATTTGTTCGAATAATGTTTTGTATGCATGATAATGGCAATTTATACAACTTGTGTGGGCATTAAATGCTTAAGGACCACGGCGTTGGCAAGTGGGCCAATAGGCATGTACGGTACTTTGTCTTGTGTTGGGTCCTTTGTTTCTTTGCTGTCTTCTTCTGCCATAAATTTTACGATTTACCGTTAAAAGTAATTATAGTAGCATAGCTATCATTAGGGGCTACCATACTGTAAAATATCTCAACAGGACAAAGGCCGACAGCCAGTGGCTGCTTGAGCACACAGAGAAATACCCTGTTGGAGGCAGACGGCCAATTCTCATCAATGCAACTTTTTAAGTTGCGGTTATTTGTATGACTTAGATATTTAATAGGGAGGGGTGAAAGGTGGGCACTGCAGGTCTCTATCAAATGAAAATGGCCTCCTCTCCTCCTCCTCCTCCTCTTCTTCTTCTTCTGCTTTTAATGCTTCTCCAACAACGCCAACAGGTGTGGGATCCATATTTTAAGCTCTGTTATTTATTACTCCCATTTAGTATAAAAGGGTAAAAAAACAAAGAGAGAGAGAGAGAGAGAGAGAGAGAGAGAGAGATAGAGAGATAGAGATTGAGCGAGAGAGGCGTACGACGGGGGCAGAAGGAACTTAGGGGCAATGTCCCTTTCGTGTCCATATATAATTCCAACACTATTCTTTGGCCCTTGTCATTGTTTTTTTCTTTCCATCAATTTCCTCTACCCTCCAGCAATCACATTTGTCCCTTTCTTTATATGTAAATTATGTAATGTTCGTTTCGTGATATTTTGATGTGGCTTTTGGTTTTGAGGGATTAGTAAATTTGTATTTGCTAAATCCAAACATTTCAATGCCTCAATCATTGTTGCGTGCTAAAACTCTTATAAATTAAAATGCAATTTCCCGCTGATGATAGAGATTTTTTTTTATTTTTTATTTTTTATTTTTTATTTTAAAGTAGCAAGGAGGTTCTAGTTAATATAGTGTTTTTTTTAAAAAAAAAAAATCAAAAATTTGCATGGCTCAAGTTTTATCTAAAAAAAATATGTTGAAGGAGTCTAGTTAAAGGCTTTATAGGATGGGATTGGTTTTGGGTTTTCTTTCTTGCTTCACATCAAGTTTGAAAAAAGAGCAAGAGAGGAAATATATTTACCGTATGAAAATGTTTGGTGTACTATTATTTTTGCTATAACTCTTTACAAATTGACCTTCTTGTTCATTTTTTTTTAACCAAAGATCCGAGTATTTTATTAATCAAAAATCACGAACAAAAAGCTTTTACATTACAAAGCATAAGTTCTGTAAAATCATAGCCACATACTACGTTACATAATCATAGATACAAATAAAATTCTTACAATAAAATATTATTTATGACTTTCATCCTTCGTTAACACGTGTATAAAAATAGTTAAAGAGCAGATTTGTTCTAAGCAGACTAAATCTAAGACAAATGTAGCTAAATATCCAAAAAAATTATTCAAACCATCCGTGAGAGATAACTTATCACACGAACTATCCAGGCCGCGAGCTTAACTTACATTCATTACATAGATCGTCCATGAGGACAGATCTAAAGAGAATAAAACTCTTATTCAAAGTAAAAACACAACCAACAAACAACAGCAACGATCAAGAAAGAGATAAACAGTATAATACAAATCAGAATACGAGGTGAAAGGTACATAAGAGTAGGATGTAGAAAGGAAAAGAAACACTACTCCTTCCTCCTTTCACATATGCTTTCTTTCTATTCATATTTTATGAAAACAAATGTCCCTTAAATTGTTTGTTAAGCCAGTTTGTCAACATGTTAAATACTCGTACAGTCCTACTCTTTACACAATGTTCACTTATATTTAATCCACAGTAGAACACCTCTTTCTCATTTCAATAATTATTAATTTATTATATATTTACTCCACAGTATAACTACTATAACACTATATGTTGACTTCAAATCTTGAATTAACGAAACGTAGGGTTAGGGCTGCTCCTTTTCCTACTCCTCCTCGCCTTAACGTACGCGCCACACCGTTAAACTGTAGCTTTTTCTTCTTGGAATGATATAAAAAGTAATTATGACCTATCTTCTCCTTACAAAAGCTGTCGTGTCGACGCCTCCATCAGGCTCAGATGTACGTACCAACGCGTACTTCCACCCACAATATTTTACTCTTTCCGTCTTTCGTTACCTTCCAAATTCCCAATCACACATCAATTAATATGGAGCAGTGCTAGGGATTCATCCGAAAATATTGTTTGTCCATGGTAAAATTGTAATATTATTATATTACCATTTTAAATTTCGAAAATATTACTTCTCTCAATCATTACCCATTAATATATCATCATCAAGCAATGCTATGGTGAAGCAAAACTTCTGGATAAATTCCGGAAGCTTTGCTTCAATCATCATCTTCAACCAAACCACTCCTCAAATAAATTTCTCTTTCATTCATGCTTACAAAATTTAATTACGACCTAATTACGTACGCAAACCTCTGATTTTATTTTTCACATATTTTCTTAAATTATCACTCAATTTTTAGATTGAGACAATAATATCTTTCAAATCTCCAATGTCAACCAAAAAAAAAAAAATGACTACTTTTTTTTAACAAAAACAAAATCCCCCTATAATTTTTTTTTTTTGTTAAAAAAAAAAATCTAAAAATAATAATTAATAATTAAATAGGTAATTTGGCCCATATGTGTATGTGTGGGTGGTTAGGAGTTGCCAACCCCGGCCTTCAATTTTTTTTTTTTTTTTTTTTGTGTGGACATCTGTTATGAAATCACGTTGCATGCAGTCTTCTAGTTTGAGTACAGTACCGTAGTGATAATTGTAGTCTTTTAATTGTTGTGGTTATTTAAGTTTGAGTAGAGTCTATCTTTTATCTTCAAGAGTTAGTGGTTGTGTTAGTAGTCATTTCTATTTTTTTTAGTGGGTGTCTCTATGTTGTAGAAGGTGATTGTGAGATTATTTAAGTTAGTTATCTTTAAGTATTAGTTTCAATTTAAGAGTCAAGTTGTAATCTCTATTTAAAGAGTTGTTGATGGATAATAAAGGATGTAACTTTAATCTCAAATATTAATTGTGTTTTGAGAAGATTTAGATTTCTTTTAACGAATCTAAAAGATCTAAGTTACTTCAAATCTTAACAAATTATCCTATTACGTGATCGAAAAGTCATTGACGTAACATCATCTTAACCTTTAAAGTATTTTAAGAGAATTAAGTGAAATCTCTACTATATATTGTTGCCTTTAAAAAAGAAAACCAAAAAAAAAAAAAAGTCATTGCATAAGCAAGCATAAAAGGGATCTGGACTCTGGAGTGGAGTTGGTTGGAATTTTTTTTGTTGTTTTTCAATATTTATGCGAGAGAGATCGAGAAAAAATATAATAGAATTGCATGAATATTTTTATGGTAGTTGACCAGATTTGATGTGGAAGTTCCGAAACCCAAAGCAAATGTCGGATATATCGAAGACTACAAAAGTAAACAATAAATTAAGTCCGAATTCCCAATGCTCTTTTGTTCTCTCATCAAATTCACTTCTCCTCTCTCTCTCTCTCTCTCTCTCTTTCTCTCTCAATAAGTGGCGTGAACCAGGGGAGAGATATTTCAATTCTCTCTCTCTCTCTCTCTGTGTATAGGCAGGTAAAAAAAAAACCCGAAATAAGGGTGTCAGGCGAGGCAGAGAATCACGGGGCTTGGTATTCTCGATAAGAATCACACTTAGTTCAGAAAAGAGTTACTGCAGGGAAGGGAAGGGAAGGGGAAAAAGAAGAAAAGGAAAGGTCATGGAGATAGTAGTGATCAGTGAATAGTGAACAGTAAATAGTGAATACAACACATGTTGTTGTCTTGTTGTTGGATGTGGGAATTAATGTCGATCTCCAGGCGA
The DNA here is from genome assembly GCF_958979055.1 of Alnus glutinosa. Lineage (NCBI taxonomy): Eukaryota > Viridiplantae > Streptophyta > Magnoliopsida > Fagales > Betulaceae > Alnus > Alnus glutinosa. The sequence goes on from NC_084893.1 coordinate 29,839,055, forward strand.
TCGAGAGTGCCGACAGTCCTCAGGACACAACATAAATTAGCAACCATATACTTATAAATAATCAAAGTAAAACAAAGAGACACCCCTGGCCTCGATCAATATATAAAAGTCTTAGAAGAGACACGGATCATATGATTCATATATATATAGTAGTACGTAGTAGTATTAATTAATTAGCTCCATCAATATATATATACACACAGAGAGAAAGAGAGAGAGAGAGAGAGAGAGAGAGAGAGACGATGAAAGTGACTAGAAACTGCATGCATTTACCCTATTCTTGGGATGATGTGCCACTCTCTTTGTCCTTTTGAAAGTGACTTCTCTCTACCGAGTTTACCTTTTTTTCTTCTCTCTGCCTCTCCCCTTCCATGTATAGTCGCTTTTCACCTTTCAGTTTTCTTGGCCCTTCGCTTTTTGCACCTCGAGGCATGCATGCATGCTCATGCTGTGCCTCCTACGCTCCTGGCCTACTCACTACTCCACCTCTCTAGTCTCTACCACTACTATCATCTCTTCTCTCCCAATATCACCCATTAATTGTTTTTCTCTTCTCTAATTCTCTTCCTCAAATTATCTTATAGCATAAATATGTATGTATCTTGATATTAAAGATCCACTTTCAAATATTGCCGTCAATTTTTGACACGAATTTAAAAATATAAAATTTGTGAGTTATGATTAGAAGGTTGATCAATTTTATTAAATATGTCGAGTTATAATTGTCATGAAAAACGACTTAAAACACCCCGCATCCGATGATATTAATTAGGTTACATATATGAATAAGTCAACCGTTACATCATGAGTATAGTAAATAGGTGCATCCTGAAAACGCGTCAAGCTGTAATTCCATTTCCGTGTCAACCTCTTCCAAAGTGAAATTATGATTATAAAATGAACAACATCTCACTCAAATGCCACGTTCCTTACGTTTTCTTGCGTACCTATAATGATGGGACCGCCACATTGATCAAGTTCTTAATTACTTAGATTTTTGAGTTTTTTTTTTTTTCCAAACCAACAAAATGAAAAATAAATAAATAAAAGGTTCTCCAACTCTTAAAAATTTGGTAAATTAGATTAACATGCATATTGTTTTTATTAGAGAACAGTACTCAATTAGAAGGATCAATTATATATCACGTAAATTGCGATTAAAAAAAAAAATTAAAATTCATTCATACTTATAAAAAGATCAGCTAGCAATATAGGATATAAATACAAAGTATATATACAATATATCCTTACAAAATAATAAATATTAAAAAGCATGATACTTGTTGGGTATGTCATGCATTCCGTACCTTAATGTTACGTGACAGTCAGGGTGGTTGGTCTATGCGTTCTAACAAACTACCAAACTACCAACTAACTCTAGGAGTTCTATCCATCTTTTCTTTTTCAACCCATTATTACGACTTATCACATAAAAAAAAAAAAAGAAAAAAAAAAAAGAAAAAAAAAGAAAGAAAGGAAATAAGAAGTCACCGTCTATGACCCTGTCCATGCGGATCATGATCCTCTCCAATTGAAAGAAACTGAATAGGAACTGGTCCTTATCCAGAATCATTTTTGTAATTTCACATAATGTGAAATTACAAAAATTAATGTAAAATTATAAAAATACCTTTATATATAAAGGATTAAAGAGGTATGAAATTATAAAAATATTTCTATATATAAAAGATCGACCCTCTTCGAATAAAAATCAACCGAAAAGTATCCTTACGCAATCCATGCTTACCTCCAACTGCAACCATATATTAATAGTAACACAACCATAATTTTTCATCTGAAATTTTTTAGTCACGTCAAAATTTAGACAGGACTCGAGGGGAAGAAAGGCAGAGGAGCGTAGGTAGTGGGTTAAGCTATGTTGCCAAAAGTGGGTCGAAAGAGCCAATAGGGGAGTAGCATTTGTAAAAGTTTATGGGCCTTATTCATTCTCAAAAGACGCTTTGAGAGATGAGGGGTGTCTATGGCTTATAAAGTCTACAAGACAATGATCTCTTAGTAATGTGGGACACTTTAACAGCCTTTGCCTGCTATTCTGCTCCGACAGAAAACTCTTTTCTGCTTTAACTAATGGACTAGAATGCTTTAAATCCACCCGATCTCAACGTCCTTGGCCTCTATCCTCCTTAATCTCCTTTTACTTTACTTTTGTTTGCGGTTTAGGTTTAGATCTTCTTCATCCCACATATATGCCACCACGTGCCAATAGGGTTGGCTTTGCCTACATGGTTATGATTTTACTCCACACCCCACGGATCTCCTACCATGTATAAATTGAACATTTTTCTCTTGATTTAGTGGTCTTAAAATCACGGTTTGAAAAAATAACGAGTTGTTATAATTCTATGTTTATTTTTAAAAACGTATTCTCTTGTCGGTTACGAACGTGATTTTTTTTCACGTTTTCAAAACACTCTTTCGAATAGGACACCTTTCACGGTTTTATTTTAAAAAAAAAACGTGTTTATCCTGTTAATTTGCAGAGCCAAATAAACTCGTAATTAACCAATTAACAAAGCAATATATATTTGCTCATTCCGTCTCTATAGGAAACTATATCTATTAATTTAGAAAATAAAAAGAATAGCCGTCATACATTTCAGTGACATATTTTAAATGTAGATCTTAAAAAAGAGGTGTTTCAATTCGAATTGAAATTTAACAAAGAGATCGAGAGACAGAGACTTCAAGTTTTTATTCGATATCGCTCAATTAAATCATATATTGTAAGTACGTATCATGATTAGATTATTTTGAGCATTTAATATAAACTTAGATGTGTAAAGCATGCTTAATTACGATGAGTACTGCAATTTACTTTAAATTTAAATAATATATATATATATATATATATATATATATATATATATATATATATATATATATATATATATATATATATATATTTTAAAAAAAGTACATTTACAAACAGAATATTTTATATTCTAATATGCGTGTCACAAAATAGAGGGGGCGGAGGAGGACTAAATTTGGTAGCTTAATGGTTAAGATTAAGGAGAACCTTGAGGAACATGAATTGCGGGAATTTGGTACTTCACGAAATAGAGGTGTGATGGGATTCTGAAAATTTAGCCTAAATCACCGTCGGTCCAATTTAAAGCCGAAAAGGACACGTAACCCAAATAAGCGACGCAAAGTGGCGTGGGGGGCGCTGGAACCTTCTCTCGCCTCCACAGCATCGTTTTGGAGAGAGAGAAACAGAAAGAGAAAGTGAAACCCAAACAACCTATTTTATATAAATCTATTAATTATAAGAGAGAGAGAGAGAGAGAGAGAGAGAGAGAGAGAGGGGGGGAGAGAATATTTGCGAACATATCGGAAATCAGATCTCTCTTTGTTTCCTTGGAGCTCACAGAACTCCACCGTCTTCTTTCTCGAGAAAATTCCTTTATTTTCTCTGATAGCTTTTGCGACTCTTAAGTGCTGGTTGATTCTCCGGCTCCTGAAAACCGGTCTTATAGCACATCTAGAGTCTAGGAGCTTGCGATCTCCATTTCTCCGATTGTAGTTTTCCTTGACGGTGCGTTTTCACAGTTTTATTTTTGTTTTGTTTTATTTGTGGTCCAAGTAAAAAGGATGCGTGCGGTGCTCTGTCTCTACGCCGAGTTTAATGTGAGATCTAAGGCGGTGTTTTTAATCTGCATTGATGAGATTTAATGCGTTTTGGAGTTTGTGGAGAGCGTTACGCTATTGCGGTATAAATGTGATCAGTGATGGTTGACATTAATGCTTAATTTTATTTTTTATTTTTAGTTAAAAATAAAATAAAATTCTTTTAAGGGCGTCACTGTGTTGCATTAGTTTCAGAGTTATTTATCAAGCGAGTCTTTTATTTATTTATTTTTTTTTGTTGCTGAATTTGAGACTTTGAGTTGCTTTATGAGGTTTCCTTTTTTAGTTCCGGTGTTTTACAGCTAAAATTTAGCTGCTCTCCTTCTGAATGAATATTTTGGAAACTTGTATTTTTTAAAAAATAAAAATAAAAAAATAAAAAATTCCTCTGTGAATAAGGAAGTGAAAAACCATGAAAGGCGGTGAATTGGATATCTGATTGTAATCTTATTTTATTTCTTTTTGGGATTTTGTCGATGTAGATCTATTGGATTTTCAGGATTTATAGGAGGTGTAGTGTAGAAAGTTAAAGAATTTGTTTGGTTTGCTCGAAAGTGATGAGAGGAAGTGAAAATTCTGGCTTTTCTTGTGAAATGGTTAATTTTTCGGAGAATTTGGAGTAGAACAATTGTAGGTTTACGGGAAAATGCAATTTTTATGTATTCGGAGACTGGGAAAGTACCACATCACAAGAAATTTGCTTCCTTCCATCTTCCAGTCGTATTCTTATCCACAACCAAAAGCATTTGTTGATTTACGATTTAGGTACTTTGTATGTGAAGAGATATTTTGATCGGAGGATTTGCGTTCATAGAAGAAAGTTTGTCACCAACTATTATTTCTCGTACTGAATTAGGATAAATATTATATATATATATAAAATTTTGATGCTTTGCCATATTCGTTCAACATATTTGGTATCTTGAATTTGGCATTTGAGATGATTAGTTGCTGCTTTCTGCTCTTGACAGTGAAGAGCTGCACGTATGCCCTTGAGCTTGCTGTGGGTTTGTCTGAATCCTCTGAAGACTAAAGGTTGAAACTCTTCCTTTTGCTGTGGTCTGAAATGTCAGGTATGCTTGCTAGTTAGTTTCTAAGATGCACATGCCATGTGCTTTTGCTTGCTAAATTTGATGGCTTTTTATGATGGTTGATTAGTTGGAGAAATGAAGAGAGTAAAGATGATCAGAGCTTTAGAATAATGCATAGTGGTGGGATAAGTGGAAATACAAGTGCTGTTTTGACTACTAATATTTAATTTTCCTGTTGAAGGCCTAGAAGGACTGGGGTTTCACGACGAAAATAGAGAGAGAAAATCAGATTTTGAGAATTCCGAAGATGAGAGACGGCGATCGAAAATTGGAAACCTCAAGAAGAAGGCTATAAGTGCTTCAAATAAGTTTACCCATTCTCTTAAGAAAAGAGGGAAAAGGAAAATTGATTACAGGGTTCCGCCAGTTCCAATTGAGGATGTGCGGGATGCGAATGAGGAGAGTGCTGTCTGTGAATTGCGTCAAAAACTCATTGACAGGGACTTGTTGCCTCCCAGGCATGATGACTATCATACTTTGTTGAGGTCAGTTATATCTTTCAGTATATATAATGTGCTACATGAATATACTGGCTGCTTTGGTTGGTTGGTTTCACCTTTTACATGGACAAACTGAGTTGTAATCCTGTTTTTATCTTTGGCAGATTTTTGAAAGCTAGGGACTTTAACATCGAAAAAACAATCCTGATGTGGGAAGAAATGCTCAATTGGAGAAAAGAATATGGAACGGACACTGTTTTGGAGGTAGTGATATTAAATTATGACACCAGCTCTAGAAGTCTCAGTTGATTCGTTCTACAGAATGTTTTAGGGAGGAACTGTTTCTGTCATTTTCTCTAAGCAAGCAAAGTATAAGTATGTTAGAAACTTTTAACTAAATTTATCGGTAATGTGATAACTTTGTGGCAAAAGAAAATGGATAAGAACTTGGGAAAATGATATAGTTGCATCTGAGTTTGACTTGTCCTCCAATGATGAGAGTGCATACTATTTCACAACTGCATTATTCTCACTATGTACATCCTATCTGATGCTAACCCCGTATTCTACTAATTAATGAAGGATTTTGAATTTGAAGAGCTGGAAGAAGTCTTACAGTATTATCCACAAGGGTACCATGGAGTTGACAAGGAAGGCAGGTCAGTTTACATCGAGAGGCTTGGGAAAGCTCATCCAAGTAGGCTCATGCGCATTACCACAATAGATCGATACTTAAAGTACCATGTCCAAGAGTTTGAAAGGGCTTTACAGGAGAAATTTCCTGCTTGTTCGATTGCAGCAAAAAGGCGGATCTGTTCGACAACAACAATACTGGATGTCCAGGGCTTGGTATGTTGACTTCTACGTGGGAATGCCTTTGTCAAATTGAATTTGGTCTGTCATGGAGAAAATTTAGCAAATTTTTGCTAACTGAGGGAAACTGGTGCTGCTTCCTGTTGTGCATGTACTTAAGAGAGTTCATTCAGATTTAACATCCATATTTTGTGCTTTATACACCTGTATCATAATTTGGGTGCACTAGGTCACACTTTCAATAAACACGGACTAGAATAAAAGACTCATTATGCTTGTTAATAGGAACTTGAAAGTATTTTCTTCTACTAATAGCTGGTTGTTTGTATAACTTACAAGTGCTTCTCTGCAGAATTTTAACTGGCAATTGACAATTATGTTAAATACAGGGCATTAAGAATTTCACCCGGACTGCAGCAAATCTCTTGGCTGCCATGACAAAAATTGACAACAGTTACTACCCTGAGGTACTGGAGTCTCCTTAATGGTATTTTATGTTACAATATTGTATTGGTATGTAATTATTACCCCAAATGTACAGACTTTACATCGAATGTACATTGTCAATGCTGGTCCTGGCTTCAAAAAGATGCTTTGGCCTGCTGCACAGAAGTTTCTTGATGCAAAGACTATTACAAAGATACAGGTAATGGGATATAGTTAGCCCTACCTTATTGTATTTCTCATGCAGCCTCAACTGATTTCATATTTATCTTCTTAAATTGAAGGTTCTGGAACCCAAATCGTTGTCTAAATTACTGGAAGTCATAGATTCAAGGTAATCTTTCATCTGTTCATTCTGTCTTGTTTAAAAGTTAGTATCTGTTAAATAGTTGTGCTTAGACACTTTTCCTTTCAGTCAGTTGCCAGACTTCTTGGGTGGTTCATGTACTTGTTCCACAGAAGGAGGGTGCCTTAGATCTAATAAAGGCCCATGGAATAATCCTGACATAATGAAGGCAAGCTTTTTCTTATAAGATTTTTTTTTTTTTTTTCCCCTCTTTATGTGATATATTTTTCTTTTTCAGCCTGATGTATGTTGAGTCCATAGCCCATGCCTATGAAATCTTTTTTAGGCTTGAAATTTATATTGAACTGGGTATTTGAAATTAAACTTGATCTCCCCATGTTTAGCTCGTACATCAAGTGGAAGCCACATTTGTGAGGCAAATTACCAGAGTTTCTATTGACCAGCAGAAATTCGACGCTTATACCAAGATACGTCCACTGAAGGCAAGTCTTAGTTTCATTGAGAAGTATGATGATGCATTATCAGTATATCTTGTTCCTATATGTCTCATTCTTTTTTTTTTTTTTTTTTTTCTTCTTCTAAATTCAGGGAAGATTTAGTGATACATCAACAGCAGAGTCAGGGTCTGATATTGATGATCCTTGTTCTCCATCAGGACGGCAGAGCTCCACATTTCCTCGTTTGGACCCAGTTCATGAAGAAGTGAGTTTTAAAACCAGTGGCTCACGTTGATTGTGATGATTATTATTTATGTAATGTGTGTGTTCTACTATTGATTCGCAGGTCAAGGCATCAGATCCAATTGCCTACTACAGTTGTGATGATAATTTTCCTCTGGTTGAGAAGGCTGTGAGAAGTGATCAAGTAGAGGGACATTCCCAGGATCGACCCCTTAGAATTGATAAAACAGATAATGCTCCTTGTGAGGGAACATCAAATTTGGAAGGTACTTGTTAATGTAATTTATGTTGGTCCTTGTTAAAATAATCTATTATGACAGTCATTTCTTTTCTTCTCTAGGATATGTTAACAAACATATTGTTTGTGGCTAGGAATCAGTGCCTCTTTGAGAACTGTGACTGTTTAAAATCCTTTTTTTTTTTGGGAGATCTCTCTTGGATTGGGCTATAATCTATGTTCTTAATTTCTCCTCTTCAAATGGTTGGTTTTTCAGATTTCAGACTCCTTTAGGGTGGTTGTTTCTCTTATATATTTTTCGTGTACGAGGGTTTTGCCTTTTCTTTTTAATTAATTATTATTCTTTTGTGTTTTTTTTTTTGCGGGTTTTTCACCAAAATAGAGAAGACTGTTTGTGGCTCATTCGGTTATTACCATAGAATTGCTTAGTGTTTCATTATTATCCCTCGTCTTAAACTACCGTCTCTTGTCAGGCACTCCAGTAAAGCGTTGGTTCAACACTGTTAAGGAAATAGTTGAGAAAAGTGATTTTCAATATGTTGCAAGAGCACTGATATCCTTCTTGGTCAGACTAGTTGCATTTTTCCGTACTCTACGGATTGAATTCGGGGGAAGGCAGAATAATGTTTACCCATCTAATTCACTGGAAAACAACATTAATGGTCATTCAGCAGCTGTTGAAGCTTTGAATGAAGAAGACCGTGTCGGTCCATGCATACAGCGTCTTGATAAACTGGAAAAGGTATTTGGGGAACTTAGCAGCAAACCTGCTGTAATTCCTTTGGAAAAGGAACGGATGATTATGGAATCTTTGCACAGGATCAAGTCTGTTGAGGTCGACCTCGAACAAACAAAGAAAGTACGCTTTGTTCTACATGGTTTAGTCATGTGAAATTGAACTTTTGATGAACTGATGGTGATGTATTTCCAATTCATCTTATTGTTTCAGGCACTACATTCTACAGCAGTGAGGCAACTAGAGATTGCTGAGTTGCTAGAAAAGTTACACGAGTCTAAATGTCATGTAAGTATCAGGGTTAATTTTTGTTACTAAATTGGCTTCCATCATCTTCCCTTGAGCTGAGTTTATAACTTGTGAGTATCCTTGATGCAGCGAAGAAGACTGTTCTGTTAAATGCTCGGAAGATTGACCGTAATAGAACAAAGTTACATGTGCCGCGCCGGAGAGGAGGTCGATGCAGGCAAGCATGCCATTTCCCGGGGCATTCTTGGGAGCGGGACATACTCGGAAGAAAATCTTTTTTGTCTTTTTTAATCTCCTACGGTGAGTAGCGAGCACTTGACATAATTTATCAGTCGAGCTGTATGGGTTGTTCCCCCTCAGCTTTCGAACAATGTAGAGAAGAAAAAGTTCACGAAATATTTATCTTTACAGCATTCTTTTTGTTTCCTATTCTCTCCTCTAAACTGAATACACACAACACACTCATGCCCTTTACTGGACTTAAATGCGATCGACGTCGAAGCACTGTAAATGAACTAATCAGAAATAACGCTTCAAAATGAACTTATCAGAAATAACTGTGAAAAGTTCATGGCCATTCACTCTCAAAAGACGCCTTAGGAAAAGAAGACACTTAACACGCCCCTTCACGTGTGACATTATTGTTCAAATACGTGTATTGTATCATAGTAGCAACGGGAGGGAAGGCTCAATCCTCTCTCTAAGACACCTTGAGAGACGAGATGACACAATTGACACTCTCAAAAGACGCCTCAGAAAAATAAGACACTTAATACGCCCCTTCACGTGTGACACTATTGTTCAGATACGTGTGTTGTATCAGAGTAGCAACGGGAGGGAAGGCTCAATCCTCTCTCTAAGACGTCTTGAGAGACGAGAGGACACCATTGACACTCTCAAAAGACGACTTAGGAAAAGAAGACACTTAACACACTCCTTCACGTGTGACACTATTGTTCAAATACGTGTATTATATCAGAGTAGCAACGGAAGGGAAGGCCCAATCCTCTCTCTAAGACGCTTTGAGAGACGGGAAGACACCATGACTTATAAAGTGTTCATTTGAAGAAAATCTTAGCGATGTGAGACATTTTAACATGCTCTTCACGTGTGGTAACTAATGGCTAAACACGTAGACAATAACGAGAGGGAAAGACCCATCATCGCAAGAAACCTGTGGCTTTGATACCATTTGTAATGACCCAGGAAAAAACGTTAGCCACATCTGCGCTATCACCCCAAAAGGATTAGTTAATTTAGAACTTTCCTAGAATCCCTTATAAAACCTAGTTTCACCTAGTAACTAGGTAATGTGAGACTTAACACCCATGAGTATTTTTATAAACCACCCACTTCATGTGAGCTATTCATCTCTTCACAATATGGGACTGGGGTGTTACAAACTCTCCCCTTAAACCCCTGACGTCCTCCTCAAAGCCACGTAGTACGGTACTCCAGTACTACATGACCTGGTATTACTAGATGACTCTGATACCATGTGAAAAGTTCATGAGCCCATTGACACTCTCAAAAGAATTCTTCGGAAAATGGGACATTATGAGAGATGATGGGATATCATGGCTTATAACATGCTCAGGTAAAGAAAATTTTAACGATGTGTGACACTATAACAATAACAAGGACATGTTCTTCATTCTTTTTGATAAGAGGACATGTTCTTCAATCTTCCAAGTAATTCCTATTAGCCAACCTTTAAGTATGCAATTTCCAGAGGCCTAGATGATGAGCCGCTAGTAGTCGACATATCACAAGAAAATGCTCTCACGACGTTCTATTTAATATTCTCCAAGACACCCATTGATGGAGTTTGAGGGGGCCGGCCGACTTGTTCTGCTTATGCCTGACATGGTCACCATGAGAATGAGCATTGAACCAGGTTTCTTGGAGAGGATCCTGATCCTAGGCTTCCTAGCTTCTAAACGATGAAAATAGATCCGAGGAGGCAATGCAGAGCCACGGGCATAACCTAATAGCACCTTTAAACATGCCTCCAATGCCACCAAATTAATAAATCAAGTGGGGTTTGACTTTGTATGTGTTCAATTATATATTTAAACGTGCCTCCAATGTTATGTTTGTTAAAATGCACAGAGAAACAAAAAAGAACCATTAACAAGTAACGGCGCATATATATATATATATATATATATATATATATATATATATATATATATATATATATATATATATATATATATATATATATATAAAACGAGAATGTAGATATGATTAATAACCATATATGCATTCTCTAAATTTGTTATCCGCATCTGCATATACATTAGTCAAATGGTTGAATAGTAAAGTGCATTAGTCAAATTAAAGGTGCGTGGGATATTGCAATGAGAAATGTTGGGGTGTACATAGGAGTGAGTATTGATTCGATAAGTGGTTAAGTCGGTCAATTCACCGAATTCATTCCAACAAACTATATTTTTGAAAATATTGGTTAAGTCGGTTAATAGGTAGTCGGTTAACATGGGTAGTGAAACGACGTCGTTTTGATTCTTTTTTTTAAAAAAGAAAAAAGAAAAGAAAAAGAGAGAGATCAAACCTGTTTCGTTCTTACTAAAACGATGTCATTTCGTTTTATGTCGGTTCGGTTAAAAGGTGGTTTGGTTCGGTAAGTAGGTTAAAATTTTAACCTAATTGAACCGAATCGACTTTTGAAACAAAATTTTATACCAACTACTAAACCAAAATTAGTCAGTAGGCGGTCGATAGCGGTTCGGTTCAGTTTTGCAAGCGGTCGATAGGCGGTAGTCGGATAATTTGCTCACCCCTAAGTGTACACTCTTATACACCTCTCATCCCACCTTTACATGTGTTTATTGATTTTATTTGTTCAAAAAATAAAAACACTTGTAAGGATGGGATGAGAGGTGTACATGAGTGTACATCCCAGCATTTCTCTATTGCAATAAGGGTGATAGTTTGAAAAGAGTAAATGTAATTTCCTCTATATTTATTTTAAGGGTTAAATACGTTTTTAGTACATGAGTTTTGAAAACTTTAGTTTTTGGTACTTGAACTTTAATTCGCATTATAAATGGTACCTCCGTTTTGGGAAAAGACTAAATTAGTATCTCAATTAAGTTTTCTGTCCAAAAACTAATGGCCCGTCACGTCACGGGCACTTAGCACTACTAAGAACACAACATTTGTCCCTTACGGCACATCAGCACCTACATAATTGCTAAATCACCCACATCTTTAAAAATTAATTGCAAATAATAATAAAAACATTGAAAAAAAAAATTGTAAAAAAGAAAAAAGAAAAAAAGAAGAAGAAGAAGAAGAAGAGCCACCCCTTGGTTGGTATGAGGTGTGGGTGGTTCGGCCACCCCTAGGCAGGCTACTCCCAAAGGTCAAAACCTTTCAATTTTTTATTTTTTATTTTATTTTATTTTTGTCATGGGTTGGCTGAACCACCCATGGTGGGTGGGCCACCCCTCTTTTTTTCTTTTTTTTTTTAATTAATTTTTAAAGATGTGGGTGATTTGGCAATTATGTAAGTGCTGACGTATCGCAAGGGACATGTGTTGTGTTCTTAGTGGTACTAAGTGGTAGTGACGTGACGAACCCTTATTTTTTGGACGGAAAACTTGACTGAAGTACTAATTTGGTCTTTTCCCAAAACGGAGGTACAATATGTGATGCGAATTGAAACTCAAGTACCAAAAAATAATGTTTTCGAAACTTAGGTACTAAAAACGTATTTAACCCTTATTTTAAACATATGCATAGGAGTGAACACTTTTCAGTTTATCAAACGATTTTTTTTGTCCTCATATATAACATAACGAGAAATGTTTGGTGTCCCACTCTCATTCCACTCCTATCTCACCCGTCTACGTAGACCAATAATGTGAGATATAGTAGAGACAGTGTAGTGGGACCCTCATTGTTTTAATAACATTAATGATTCACGTAAACAAAAATGAAATAAGAGTAGAACACCAAATATTTCTCTTAACATTATTTAAATATGACTCCAACCAAAAATATTTTTGAATTGTTTCCTTTTAAAAACTCAAAACCCAAACGCAACTTCCAAATGCTACACCAAAAAATTCTCATAAAATATGATGATAAAAACAATTAAAAACAACAAAAAGTGCAGAGAAAATTACAGAAAACATAAACAAAAATGGATTACACAAAAAATCTCATAATTGAGAAGCTTACCACGAAGAAGAGAATTGCGTTGTGAATGGTGAATGGCGAACGGCGGCGGGTCTCCGTGACTAAGCCCGTTTTCCGCGTTTCGTGCTGTCACCCACTTCCCTTCAGTCGTGCTGTACGCGTTTCTCTCTGTCATTTAGCTGTTTTGATTAATACTATTTTAGTTATATAAATAGAATAATAAAAGTAAAATAATTATGCTCTGTAGTCTACTATTAACAGTCTACTAAAATTACTTAGAAAAATTTTACTTTCGTCTAAACAAACCAATTAAATTACAATTAAAACTCACTAAAATCACTCTTAATAACACTATAAATAATGCCTTTAATAATTTAGTCGATGTGACTCTCCTCTTCGTGCCTGTCACTCTCGGCCACCGCCTGTAATCTTTGTGAGTTTGTGAGAAAAGCGCTCTTAAGCTTTATTTTCTTTACAAGGAATCAAAGAGTTAGCTCTGTCTCTCTCTCTCACGCCCAAAGAAGACCCAAAAATATGGAGTCGAATCGCTGTTTATGTGTCGCCTCTGCAATTTTCTTGTCCTTCCTTTGGATGGCTCTCTCCGTTTCTTCTTCTTCTCCTTCAGCTTCCATTTCAGGTGCTGTTAGTTATGCCTAATTCTGTCTTTTCGTGAATATGTATGTGATTCTTAATATATATACATTTTTTTTCTTATCTTTTTTCCCTGTGTGTATATGTTGCAGATAGTATCTTAGGATCTCATGTATCTTCTGGCCGGAACCTTCTTCAAGCTAGAAAAGGTGTGCTAATCTTCACCACTGATTTGTTTCTTTTGGATCCGAAATTTTCTGGGTTTGACTTACTATGCATTGCTGTGAGATCTGATTGCTCAAAGTTTCTAACTTTGGTTTTATGCCCGTTCTTTCAAGATTTCAATTAGGTCATCTTGGATGATAAGGATGCATCAAATCTGTTATATTGACATATTGTGCATCGTGCTTGTTTGAACTGCTTGCTGATTTATATTTCTAGAGTCTGATGGATTTGCATTTAAAGGCTCTCACCCATGTTTTAATAAATTAAAACGAGCAGCTTAATAAATAAAAAAACTTGATCCTGTTAAATTAAATCAGATTGGCGAGGGACTAAAGAAAATATAAAAACTAGCTAAAAAATAGTCCCGACTTTGTAACCATTACTAGTTTTTACCTTTCAGATTCTCTTCCTGTTATTTCCCCCTGTTTTTTTTTTTTTCGGTTTTGAGGATTTTCTTTGTGCATGATTACACTGAGTTTAATCATATCTCCGATGTGCATTCAGGCCATGGATTGTCTATATACATAATACCCATATGATGATAGAATAGCAGAGTACTGGTTTCTGATGTGCATATCTAAGCCCTCTATAGATTTGATAGAGAACATAGCCAAGGAAAATCTTTTAGGGGTTCAATTGCAAGATATTGCTGACAATTTATTGCAATCTTTTGAAGGAAAATGAATAAACCACTAATTCTCCGTTTGTTTGTTTGTTTGTTTTCTCTTTCTCAAAACGAAAACATTAACAAACATTATTACAATTCTTGCATCATTATCCAAAAGGTGAATGATAGTTTTTACTTGATGTTGTTATGAGCAGCTTGCCCAGTGAACTTCGAGTTCTTGAACTACACAATCATCACAAGCAAATGCAAAGGACCCCTGTACCCAGCCGATGCCTGTTGTGGAGCATTTACGGAATTTGCGTGCCCTTATGCAGATGTTATAAATGATTTAACAAATGATTGTGCTTCAACCATGTTCAGCTACATTAACCTCTATGGAAAATACCCACCTGGCCTTTTTTCCAGCGAGTGTAGGGGCGGGAAGGAGGGACTTGCGTGCCCTGCATCACCACCGTCGGTGTCAGCCAAATTAGCCAATGACAGTACTGGTGGGACTCAGATCATGTGCTACCCATACCCACTGCAAATGCTCACAGCTGGCTCCTTGCTGCTATTGTTTAAGTTTTTATGAATGCTCAAAAGTCAATTTTCCTACCTTTGTCCAATCATTAATATTTTTTCTTTTCTTTTTTTACCTTGTGAAGTCTAGATTTTTTTTGCACGCATTTAGGTTGTCGGCCATGTTTTCCTTTGTATAACCAAGGGATACTCAAGTTGATTTGTGTATCAATATTTAATTTGCTGCCCACAAGTGGTTGGGGGTTGTTAGGACTTTGTTTTATCTTTGATTCTTGAGTTTATGTGCTACATAAATTAATTGAGGGGCTCAAAATTCCAATTATATATGCTCCTTTACAGATGAACTTGCACTGGTAAAGATATCTCCATTGTATCGAAAAATATCAAATCAGTACCGGTCAAGGTGCAGCCTAGTGGTTAAAAGACGGGCTTGGAATGTGCCAAGACTCGGACGTCTTAAGATTGATTATGCACTAAATTAACACTTTTTTTTTTTATTTGTTAGGATTTTAAAGTTAAATTTGGACGGGAATGTTGAAATTGAAAATTTTTAAAGATTAATACACTAAATTAACACTTTTTAAAGTTTAAGAGTATTATTGTAAAAATAATAAAAAATCAAGAGTGATAATTGAAGTAAGTTTTCCTTTTATATATATATATCAAATGAGTGTGTAAGAAGATGTGGTGTGGGAGCAAGTTGGAATTATCATCCGGTGTGTGTGGCTACGGATAGCTGATGGTAAACAAGACCAAAATTAGATATCTCAAATAAATGTATTATCGTATCGTATATTCATACTCATTTCCTACTACCGATTTAGAAGTATTTCTTCTTCTCAATCATATTCTCATGGCTTCTTCTCTGTCACCTCCAACCTTTCCCAAGCAGAAGTTACACATCCCAACACCAAAGACTACTGCTAAAATTCCAGCGCCTATTCACTTAATTCAATTGTGCCAGAGCTTTCAGGAAGTAAAACAATTGCATGCCCAGTTGGTTGTCTCAGGCCTCTTCGACCGCCCTCCAAATGCTGGGAGGCTCCTTGAGTCGTACGTTTCCATGTCACAAATCAACTTGGCCTTTTCAATCTTTGGGAGACTACGGCCTTCTCCTGATGTATTTGCCTACAACACAATGATCAGAGGCCTGACAGTGGGTAAGTGTCCATATGATTCGCTCTTACTGTATAATAAACTCTTGGCAGATGGCGTAGCCCCTGACAATTACACTTACACCTTTGTCCTCAAGGCATGTTCCCATTTGGAAGCCCTCCCTGAAGGCAAACAAGTGCACGGCCGGATAGTTAAAGCCGGAATAGCACCCGATACCCACATTCATAGCTCGCTTATACGCATGTACACGGCTTCAGGCAGCATTGCTTGTGCAGAACGTGTTGTAGCAGAATTCCCAGTAGAGAACACGCTTGCTAAGAACTCTATGATATCTGGTTACCTCGGTCAGGGTCATGTGGAAAAGGCTCGAAGAATGTTTGATGCCATGGGAGCAAAAGATGCTGCATCTTGGAGTGCATTGGTCACAGGGTACACCAAGAATGGCATGTATTCAGAGGCATTGGCTGCCTTCCGGGAAATGATGGTTTCCAAAGTCCATCCAAATGAATCTACACTAGTGAGCTCATTGTCTGCCTGTGCTTGTTTGGGGGCACTGGATCAGGGAAGATGGATACATGCATATCTTGATAAAGCCGGGGTTAAGATTAGTGTTACTCTGGGTACTGCTCTTATTGACATGTATGCCAAGTGTGGCAGCATCAACTGTGGCTATCAAGTCTTTCGATATATGCCTCAAACTCAAAGAGATGTAGTAACATGGGGAGTCATCCTATCTGGTTTCGCCATGCATGGACAACCTGAAAAATGTTTTCAACTGTTTGATGAGATGGTTGCTGCCGGAATTCGTCCAAATGGGGTGATCTTTGTGGCTATATTATCTGCTTGCTCCCATGCAGCTGGATATGTTGAACTCGGACATCACTATTTCAATCAAATGGTTCGTGATTTGGGGATTAGACCATCAATTGAGCATTATGGATGCATGGTGGACCTCCTTGGCCGTGCAGGGCAGCTGTCGGAAGCAGAACAGCTCATTGCGTCCATGCCGGAAGTGCCTAATTCGATTATATGGGGTGCATTACTTGGCGCCTGCAAGACTTACAAGGACCTAAGGAGAGGAAATTGGGCATTCAGACACCTCATTGACCTTGAGCCAATGTCAGGCGACCGATACAAGCAAGCAGGGCTCATGTTGGCCAATGCCGGTGAAAAAGCTGACGCGATTAAGATTAGGGAATTCATCAAGGAAAATGACTTGAAGACAACATGTGGAACGAGCTCTGTTGAGGTAGATGGTGTCGTTCATGAGTTCACAGTAGGGAATATAGATCCTCGCAAGCTTAGAGAGATCAACAGATTATGGAAGGGGTTGATGGATAGTTAGAGATGCCTAAATTGAAGATGGCACCTAGCTAGTTTAGCAATTGATTTCGCTTGGGACTCGGGGAGTCAAACCCGCCAACCAGTGCATCCAAAGGAAACAGCCGATTAGACGGAATTGAAACCGGAAAAGATGGCAGAAATAAAAAGCATCTGCCATGGATTGGCATGCAGTAGGAATGTTCCTTCCCTTGTAATCAGAAGATTGCAAAACTCAGGCCATGAGTGTATTCAAGTCAAATATACATACACTGAGATTCCACTGTCAATTACATCAGCAGTTCCATAGGCTGGACAACTTATTCACTTGTGGGATCAATTTTTCATACACATATAAGTTACAGTAAATGAATTCTTAGTGACGCTAACACTATGGCATTAAAAATAAATAGGCAAGGAAGTTCTTAAAAATATTGTTGCCTAAATTCTAAAACTGAATTTTCATAACAAGAATCCAAAGGTTCCCGAAAATATTGTTGCCTAAATTCTAAAACTGAATTTTTATAACGAGAATCCGAAGGTTCCCGATGCAGATTAGTGGGCTTCACCAGATGAGGTTGACATGCATTTCCATCAGAATGCCATTTGTCATACCAAGCCAGGTAATTTGGTGCTCGACCAAATTAGCACAAATCTTATCACCACATGAGGTTGAGTTTAGACTTCTGCCGGAACTGCTTCTTTGTCACACACCATGGACCAGGGAAGTTGCTTAACTGTATTAACACAAAGGTGAAAACATACCAGAAAGAGATGAAGCAGGCATCAAATAACTTGGAACGATCGTACTTGACGTTCACAACAGTTGTATTTAGACAGTTCGCCAGAAACCATACGTAATTGAGCTTTAAGCCAGCCAGGTACAGATCAATGTTTTCAATTTATTGGATGGTAAAATTGACACGACATGATGGATAGTAACAAAAGCAAATTTCAGTGCTCAAAGAATTAAAAGCAGCTTCAGGTAGCGAAGTAGCTTACATTGCTGACAAGCTTTGCTCCAAACCATGCAGTGTTCACACCATATGGAGGAGGAATGATTCTGATTCCATTAGATATGGATGACGGAAGAAGTCCATGCAATTCCTTCTCTAGCCTTTCTGAACCAAAATAATTTCAGGATCATATCCTCAACAATCAAATGTATCCCGTTCTATTACTTAATTGAGTATATGAGATAGAAATAGTTCCATTTCATCTTTCAGACCTTTGTTACAAAAGAATAGAGTTCATATACCTGCCAGTCCTGGTAAACATGCAGTCCCACCTGACAAGACTACAGTCTTGAACCAAGCATCATCACTTGTTAATTCTGCATCATGGCAGTGGTGCATGCAAAGTGCAACAGCCTGGTGCAAACCCATTGCACGCCTATACCAAGATGAATATGATAAAATTAAACATACAAGGCAAAAATAATTCAAAAGAAATAAGATCGCAGGAGCCCAGATAGCATAACTAAAGAGACAGCACAGCGGACGGCAAGGGCAAGCATTGGACACAGAGAAGTGGTTGAGACACCTTTCTCTAAGTGTGATCAACCACTGCAAATAGTTAATAACCAAAAAGAATTGATTCTAGATGTATCAAGAAAGTAATGCTATATAAATTAAAGGATGCATTACATTTATTTACTCTAAACTATCATCCGAGTTACAAGGTCCCTCCTAATATTTAGAATTGAGCAATCCGCCCCCTAACTTTAGACATAAAAGTAAATAAACCCCACATTTAAAACTACCATTGAGTTTAACATTTTAACAATGTGTGCAAGCCACATGACTGTGATCCACCGATGAGGCTGAGAACAATTGTATATTACAAGTTTATCCTTGGAATTACAATTTTGCCCCAGCCCACAGTCCCGCAACTACTCAACCTTATTGAGATTCCCCAACTCCCCCCTCTCCACCTTCTTCCCCTTCTTCCCCTTCTTCTCCGGCTAATCAAACCCATGGAATACCTACTGTTCTTCTCTCTCTTTATTTGCACAAACATTAGCAAGTAGCAATAATTCTATTGACATTTACTATTTAACTAACTTAAGATAGTTTCCATTATATTGAAGTCACCTCTACCTTTCCAACAAATGTGCTAAAATCTAAATAGCATACCGCCATGGCCTTGTCAGATCCGGCATCCTCTGCAAGCTTTGCACCTTTGCTTCACCATCATCCTCCTTCAAACCCACTCCAAGTGCAACCTTGCTCACCAATTGTTTGTCAAGTCCTTTACTGTTAAAAAGCCCAATTGTCTTCCCTGCCATAACCACAATTTGGCATCCACACCAACTTCACTGATTTTATAGCCATCAACCTCCAAATCCAAACCAATACTATTAATCTTTCCTCCTTCACCGTTGACAAAAAAATGAGTTAAAATTGGGGTTTGATATCAGATCAAACAAAAGATTTACACAAACAGGTACCCAAAAACCAAAACCCCCCGAAACTCAACTGTGGATCCAGAAGCATACTTCAAGAGCTTTAGGCAAGTGGGTATATTTTAGGTCCCCGTGGGTTTCAATGGTCAAAGAAGGATTAGCAAGTTAAGATAATGTACTTACACTCCTGCAATAAGTGGCTGGAATAAGATCTCTCCTGTTTGAAACCGCTCTTTCGAAAGGGTAAACCAATCCTCTCCCACAACTTCATATGATGCTTCTGTGTCTTTAGATACCTCAGCTTCATAATCAGCAGCAACATAACATAGCATCTGTATGTCCATTCAGACAGCAAAAAATCAGGCAAATTCAGTATGAAGTAGCATCGAATTAAAAAACCTAAAGAAAAAACCATATAATCCACAAGAAATCTTTAATACTTTGGTATTTTTGAAACCCTACCCTTTAAAACCTCCAAACAATGAGGGACTTTAAACACTCGACCTTTAAGACTTTCTATACTCGAGAACTTCCTAAATATAAAACCAAGAGATACTAAAAATTAGAAGCTACAATTTCATTGAAAAGAAAAAAGAAAGAGAGTGAATATTTAGTCCATAGACAGCTACAATTTCATTAAAAAAAAAAAAAAGCAAAGAAGAAAAGAAAAGATAAGAGACCAAATATTTAGTTCATAGACATTCTATTGTGAGGTAACTTGGCCTGCATTAGTAAGCGTCACATGATAATGGTAGGGCCTGTGGCAGAGTTGGTAGCAATGCAAATGGGTGATAGAAGTGGATATGACCATGTTAACTTGCTAAGATATTTTATCTGACTAGAAGAAACTTTAATTAATAGAATTTGTGACTCACAGGTACAAGTAAGAAACCAAGACTTCTAGGATCCGACCTCACCAAAAAGTTTTTCAAAAACCTAGTAATTAGGAATCCGAAGATTTGTCCTAGAACATGAAAAGGCAGACAAACACTGAGTTTTTGAAATCCATGCATCCAACTCAAGGAAAAGAAAAGAAAAAAAGAACAGAATCAATGAGTCACAATTTTTGCAAAGATGTTTTGGAAAGCATACAATCCACATACAAAATGGCCTGAACCAAAGCAATCTGTCTAAGCTTTCATGAAGAGAGAATAAAAATAAGATAACCATCCACAAAGCACTACAGAAATACCTCTTTGAGTGTGCGAACAGTGTACAGTGATGTGAAATTAATATTGTTCCGCTGCATCTGCTCCCTGAGGAACCCTGTAAGTTTTAGTGCTCCCAGTCCCACAACTTCCACACCCACCTTGCGCATCACTTTACCATGCAAAACTGTAAAACACAACCGAATATGTAACCTGAAGTCCAATTGACTTCAATGCTAAGAAACAATAACCAAAAGAAGGTGAAAAGCTAACAAAAAAGAGAAAACAAAAATGGAAGTAGAAAAAAGGATTAGGTAAAGGATAGTGCGCACTACACAAACACTAAAGATCACATATTCCAGGCAAAGAGCTACAAGCAATTTAAGAGGGTAACATTGACAAATTATATTAACATAACGGAGAATACAAGGGAATCTACGCTTGAATTGCCTATTGAAGCCCACCACTCCAGAATATTTCTATAAGATACTTCACAAATCACTCTCAATATCATGAAATCAATGAGATGAAAAATTAGGAAGGCTTACTTGGAACAACAGTTGTGGCTTGGAAACCAATGTTAACAACAATTCCTGAAGTTCGCTGTGCTGCATACAATGCTAATGTTGCCTACATTTATAGAAAAAAGATCATGGATAAGGCAACATAGAGATCACAAGAAGAATAGTTGAATCTCTAAGTCTAACAGATAGAAGTAATCCAGATCCAATTCAGAAGACTCAGAAAAATACATACATGAAGCATCCAAATTGTTATGTTAATTTGGAGTATTTGTATACGGTCACACTCATGCACCATGAAGACAAAAAAATTTGCATGAGTTGTGAATACAGACAACTGGTTTGCAAAAGCTCCCCCATTGTGGGAAATTCTACACAAAGACAATCTGGATAGCGAATCAAAGATCCAAACAACCAAAGCATTAGATTAGGCAGCTTAAAGTCTTTGAAAGAATGCTGTAGCAAATTACAAATAGAACTTTCCATGACGCCAATCCATCCTCAGAAATCAAATCGCATCTTAATTCTTAAGACAAGAAATGGTAGACTTGCAAATTGCAATGGGATGTTTCGAACCAATTTTTTATAATTAGAGTTTGTTGGGATATTTCTTATAGTTTTCTGAAAAGGATTTCAGAGGTGGCTCTTGAGAGAATGTTTGAACTTAATTCTTCATCTTTTCATTGTGGATTTCTAGCTGTGGTGCTTTGCCCATGGACATACACTTTCAAGTCAAACCCTGCAAATCTTAGTCTCTTGTATTCTTGTATTTTCTCTGTTTTATTTTCTAATTTTGTTTAATATGAGCGCAAATCTTTTTTTTTTTTTTGGCATAACTTGTTATTTACATTATGGTGTACATAAGCACCGTAAAAAAAAAAATCTCTTTTTTTCTTTGCCTTTTGCTTTATTTAATTCTGATTCAAGATGGAGGTCCTTTTGCTCTTTACCACTGCCCACAGCACCGCTTTTCTTTAGATTTAGTGTTTAGGTTACATTAGTCAAGGATGGTTTCTTTTTCTCCTTGCCAATCTTATGGAAAGCTACAATTCATTTTCTAAGACATTTGCAATGATATATGTATTTTTACAAAAATATTTCTATGACATGGATCCTCTTGCCCTCCAAATTACTTAAGCCCTTTTCAATTTGATTTAGCTTCCAGTTTTAAGAAAGGCCCTGCCTGAATTTATTTAAGAAAAAAAGACTTCAATAGAAAACCTACCTGATTGATGGCACAAACAGCAGGGACATTCATGTCAAACAGAACTGCATGGATGGTTTCTTTGAGCTGCCGCCTCGATGCTTTGGCAGATTCAGTATCTGGAATAATGAGAGAGGAAAAAAAAATTCATGTTATACATACTGAAATATATCATGTATTATCACTTTTAGTTGCTTCAGGGCTATGACATCAGAATCAAAAGGTTTGGTTTCAAGTTTTTAGCACAGATAATAAGTGCAAGCAATGCAGGACAGAGTCCTTGGGTAAGTTACTAGATAGTAGCTGACCGTCATAATGGCAGAGTGGTAAGGATACAACAACTGGCTGCATAGATGGTTTCACCTGCATCCTGTAAATAAGTACAGTCAACATCTTGAATGTATTACACACCAAGAAGTGGAAGAACTAACAGATTTGGGGCTTGTAAAATGTCACTATAACCAGTAAAAATATAGAAGCTCAAATTGCCATGGAAACAAGTTCCATATGTGCTTGTAAAAAGTTTGGCTGGAAAACCATGGGGCATATCGTATTCATAATTTAGTGGTGGAGATTATTATTGAATTGATAAGAGTGAGAATTGCACATCGGCACACTTATATCTTTATTGCAAATGTAGGTTTAGTAATACATAACTTAATTGACCTGATTTGGAAAGAAGGTTCCATACAAAATTCGCCTGACTAACATTTGGAGGAAAAAAGAAAGAAAAAAAAAAAAAGGAAAAGAAACAAGATTACACCTGCTATAAATAGTTGCATAAAAATGTTGAAGTCTAGAGTACATCGGAGACTCAATGTTACCAAATTCCTGCACATGCGGATATAGCAAAAGAAAACCAACTTAGTAAAACCCATAGTGAAGGAGAGTCAGAAACACATCCAACAAGCGTGTGAGATTTCCCAAAATTTGCAAAATTTGTTTCTGGAATCTTCTAAACTTTCAGTGCTTCAATCACAACTGAAACCTTACCACAAATGTTGCTGGTTGCCCCGACGGACAAGCATACCTGCTCCAACCAAACTTGCAATAACCAGAACCACCTGTTCATTAATATGTAAACAGAAAATGAGATATGCCTGTTCCTAAAGTTTCAGTGCTTCAATCGCGCGATTTTAATTTACTCCCTCGGATTTTAAATTCAACTTTTAACTCCAAGTTTTTCACGTTTTTCGCTTCATTCCTTCCGTCAAAAACTGCTTATGTGGCATTAACCCTTTTTTTTTACTTATGTAGCAATGTAGCATTAACCCTGTTAATGCTACATAAGCAGTTTTGCCACGTTACATGACACATGTTAAAATATATATATATATATATATATATATATATATATATATATATATATATATAGAGAGAGAGAGAGAGAGAGAGAGAGAGACACACACACACACACACACACACACTCTCTATTAAAAGAATACAAAATTTCGAAAAACAAAACAAAGGTGGTGACCGCACAAGCCACCGTGATTTGACGGTGGCCATGAATCCCCTCAATCGGGGGCGGCCGCATTAGCCACCCCCTCCTTGGGGGGTGACCGCAAAAGTTCCCATTGCTGGGGCAGCCGCCCCCCATTGCAGGGGTGAGCCTTCCCATCTGTTTTTTTTTTTTTCCTTTTTTTGGGATTTTGGTTTTTTTTTTTTTTTTTTTTTAATAAAATAAAGAAAAATTATTATTTTAACATGTGGCATGGCATAACTAATTGTGTGGCATTAACGGGATTGCCCTAATCAGTTTTGGACCGTTAATGCCACCTAATCGGTTTTGGACAGAAAGAGTAAAGTGAAAAATATGAAACATCTAAGGAGCTAGTTAAAAGTCGAATTTAACAACCGAGGGAGTAAATTGAAATCGCGTGAAAAGTCAAAGGAGTTTTAACCAAATTTCCTAAATTTTTAATGAGCACTAAAAGGATTAATAGCTTGACCTAATAAATGGCTGGTACCATTACAAATAATAAAAATGACTATTCTCTTAGACTGTAGAGCTCGATACAACCAACAAACAACATGTGGGTATACAAATCAACCATCCCCGCATAAAGGATAATGATTAACCAAAATGAAAAGTTTGCTTGAATTGGGCAGGGAAGCTGCCTCTGTTCTCAATTGTGATAAAGCATAAGGAAGGACGTTAGAGATGCTCACCATCAATAATAACAGAACCGGCAACTTGTACTCGTTCACTATATATGCGCATGAAGGATAATTCCAGCGTCTGACTGGAGGATGTTCTGCAATTTCAATTCATTTTAGCAAGAAAGGACACTGACATTTCCATGACAGAATGGTTGAACAGTGTATAGGCTTTTCCATTATCTGATATACCAAACATCACAGTTGATCTTGCTGTTCTTGAATTGCAATTTTTTCTCTCCACCCCCTGAACACTTAGCTATCATAAAGACCAAAATAACGTAAACAATTCAAAATCTTTGATCTTTTATATACAATTAGTTTGTAAAACCATGAGATGTCGCTGCTGACTCTACCAAGATTATAAGTTTTAATCATAAACTGCCCCGATTCAAACTTCTCTCAAAGATTGGCTAGAACCTAACCCACTTAATTGACTTTACCAAACCATCAAAACTCAAACTTATTGTTAGAATATATTTAGAATATGTTCAGAATATTTTCTATAAATCGACTTACACAAGGAAACACAAATCGACCTAGAAAATATAAATTAATAATATTATATTCAGAATGTATTCTTTAATATATTCTAAAGAATATATTCTAAGACTTATCAATCATCAAAGAAGAAGAAGGTTTCGGAACGAACAAATATGAGAGAAAAAGCAAACTAACAAATGAAAAGAGTCACATGTTTACATGTGTTAATAATTGGATCTTAGTATACCCACATGTTTTTCCAACAACATGATATCTATATAAAGCCGAATAATCCGAAACTCAAAGTGATTCAATTATATTTTCTCGGGAACCAAACAAAGCCAAAGCGAAATCGCAAACTCACAGAAAAGGATAAGTGGATTTCAAACTCGTCTCGGCGAAGAAAATGGAGTCCCAGGAGTCCTGTTGGTTCTGGAGGAAGAAAATCCAGAGGCGATTATCGGAGGCAAGCGAATACCAAGACTTGCACACCAGGCTCAGCTTCATAGCCTCCTTGGGCCCCAGCAGTCTCAGTATCTGGATCAGAATATCCGAAGGTATATGATCGAACGCCCCCAAGGACGAGGACGACGACGACGACGACGACGACGAATCGACTAGGCGACGATTCGACGAGTCCGAGTTGGCGCACGACCTGTTCAACACCGATCCCCATACTTTCCTCAGCAACAGCATCGCCGTAGTATTCAACGGTCTTGAGAGGAAACGTTACGGAGCAGCTCAGGTTATCCGTCGCTTTCCGTTTACTTTCGCCATTGAAAGCAAGCAGGCAAGTTGGACGCTTATATTTTCTGGGCTGAGAGACTATATGACAATATGCTGACGTAGTGGGGTTTAGGAGGCGACACGTGGATAATGCTGACGTCTGCCTGAATCGTTTTTCTGGGCACCGGAATGATTCTCTCTCTGTAAAGCCTATTCCTAGTATTCCATTACCTATAAATTTTTCTCAAATCCCTAAATATTGTTTTGAATTTAATTTTATTGATTCAGTATTTTTTACATTTATCATATCATAAATATTTGTACGTCAAAATTTTTAACAATTTAGTTTGTTTTTCTTTGGTACTCTCGAGTCTTCGTGGCTGCTCGGCCTCGTGATTCTCGTGGAGTGGCGAGTTAGGTTGGGGGAGTGGAATTTGGGGGTGCCTTCTGGCGCCACTCGTCAGTCGTCACCAACTTCATTCAACTGTTTTTTATCAGCAAGAAGGGTAGGAGGATAATTTAAATGAATTCTCAAATTTTTATATCTAAAATAGTTCATTAAATTTTTTTATTATTTTTACTAATGCTTTTTTAAATACATTTTTCGACTATTTATTTATTAATTTCTTATACTATTTAAATTTTTTCTTCTTATTTTTTTTTTAAAAAAAATTATTTCTTTATTTTTAACCCAAACATCAAAGAAAATGAGGGAGGTATAAATAATAAAGAACAAGAGTTGGAGAGATAAAAATATAAAATGCTAATGCATTGATGCAAATTACTTTTGGTTATAGGGTTGGGTTCAGCTATATATAGGGCTTAAACTGTCCTATATAATTAGAGGAGGAAATTGGTACCGGCCTAATGCCATAGCATAAGCTCTGGTGGAGATCCAAAGCCGCTTACCTGAAATTGAATTGGGGGAGATTGATCAAGTGGTATGGGACTCAAAAGGAGGAACCTTCTCTAATTCTGAGACAGGGGAAAAACTTAGGAATAAACACTAGACTGTTGCTTGGCATAGGCTTCTCTGGTTTCTGCAGCAATCCCTAAACACTCTTTTGTGCTTTGGCTTGCTTTTCATGGGGCTTTGGTTACAAGTGATAAGATGTGTGGTTGGGGCTACATGGGTGATTGCTTGTGTCTTTTTTGTCGTGCTTGTCAAGAAATAAGCCAAGACCATCTCCTCTCTTCCTATAGTTTCAGTGGATTTGGAAAACTATTATGCTAGATTGCTCATTACATAGCCCTCCTACTAATTGGGATGAGATTGCTTTGTGGAGTGCTGCAGAGATGCGGGGTAAAAGCTTAAAAGCTTGTATACGAAAACTTTCTCTTGGTGATACTGTTTATCATTTGTGGTTGTAGGTAAATTTCTTGCTGCATGGTAAAACTCCATTGACCAAAGAGAATATAGTATCTATAATCAGATGGGAAGTAAAAACTAAGATATTGGATAAGTTCACTATGAGATTCTCCTTGTAATGTCTGGGTTGTTATATTTCAGTTGAGAACTATTGGGTTTTTTTTCTGTTTGGTTGTAGCTGATTCTGTAGATTGATTGTTCTAGTTGGAACACTTGTATCTAGTTTGACTGGAGAGTTTGTACTGATGTGTTTGGTTTATAAAGATTTTAATTCATCCAAAATATATATATATATATATATATATATTACTTTTGGTTTAAGGAATTTGATGAACATATTTTTTAGGTTTTTTATTAGGCACTTTACATACAACTTTAAAATATGGAAACCATTGTGAGTGCTCTAAGGTCGTACAAGTAAATTGATGTGACCTTACCTATTTTTATCTGCAACTTTTATCCCCATAGAAAGTCTTCTAACATAATCTTTCATCAGTTTTGTTCGATTGGCCAAATGTTTACGACCTTGTTTGGAAGAGGATTTTTTTTTTTTTTTTTTTTTTTTTTTTTTTTTTTAAGTATAAATTCATATGCAAATTTAGGATTTAGTTATGTAGAAAAAAAAACTAAATTCACATTCGGTTCTAATTCCAAACACCCAAAACTTTCATAGTTAGACTAGCAGTTTAACATTTAAAATTGCAGATTTTTAAAAGCGCAGAATTTTGCTTGCGTTTTGAAAACGCTGATTTTTCAAAGTTTTCAACTATCAATTTTTCAAAAATGCACTCTCAAATCCAAAAGATACATTTTCTACGATTTAGTTAAAAATCACAATCTTACTTTGCGAAAATCATTATGCCAAACGCACTCTAAACACTTTTGTATGTTCTTTACAATTGTTTTTTTTCGCTTCATATATGTGTTAGTTTATTTTATGGAATGGGAGGTAAATACATGTATATATGTATATATATAGAGTTATACGTAGTAAATAAATTCCAAATGAAAGATAAGAGTATTTTTACATACATTATTAGTGTTTTTGACATGTATATGTTCTTTCCCCATGTATTCAGTACATTTACTATGTATACATTGGTGTGCCGTTTGCGGTACTTTTGTTTAAACAATGTATTTATGTTTAGTAGGTTGCTTATTATGTAAAAGCACAATGTAAGTATTTATTTAAATATATGTTTATTCAATGTAAAATCAAATTTTTGTTTGTTAGAGTAGTTAGTCGAGTACGAGTGGGTTTTCATCCAAATTTGTATTTGGACTAGCCAAAATAATGTTTGACTAGCTGGATATTATGAATGCCCACACGTGAAATGGATGCAGATGCTTGTAACAAGAAGAGGAATAATAACAATAATTAGATGAAAATCGACTAAGGTTCTGTTTGAGTTTGTGATTTTAAAACGTGCAATTCAAAAATAACGATTTAAAAATGTATTTTTTAAAAACATAGTTAAGAGTTTGTAAAATTGCATTTTAACCTTTGAAATCGCAATTTTTACAATTTTAAGTTAAAATCAAAATGTTGAGTACGCAAAATCGTAGTGGAAAGGCACTCTATGTAAACTTTTGGGACCTGCTAAAAGTTCGGTTAAAAACGTTCTACTCCCGGTTGTTTAACGCCTTTATTTTTTGCCCTCTGTGATTCATTTTGTATAGCAGATAGCATCTTGGTTTTGGCAAAAGATGAAGATGATACTTCCATCTAAAAATTGACAAAAAAAATAACAAAGGTGGCTCATGGCCCAAAACCACCTCCAAGGAGAAAATGGGGATGACCAAAACACTCCCAAAAGCCCACGGGGGTGGTTAGGCCACCCCCACAAGGCCAAAGAGTGCTAAAAATAAATAAATAGAAGGTTTAGGGAGTTTGGCCCTTGGGTGTGGCCAAACCACCCTCACAAGGTCAAAGGGTCCAAAAAAAAAAAAGGTTAGTGGGTTTGACCCTTTGGAGTGACTAAACTCACTTTAAGCCAAATGGCCACCCCCAAGGCCAAATGGAGGTGGTTTCGGCCACACCCATTTTCTCTTTGGGAATAGCCGAACCACCCCCTTTGAGTCATGGGGGTGGATCCTTCAATTATTGTTGTTATTATTTTTTAAAAAAAATAAATTGTAATGCTTCTTTTTTAAAAGTTTTATTATTTTTAGTTTTTAATTTTTTTAATGCATAGGATATGTGTCGCTTAAACTTTCGTCAATCTTTAGATAGAAGTACCATCTTTATCTTTTGTCAAAATAAAGATACCATTTGCTATATGAAATGACTCATTGCGAACAAAAAAAAATAAAAAATAAAGTCGTTAAGCCTCGTTGGACAAAGCGTATATAACCTTTAAAAATTACCGGATTAAATACCTATTTGTCTCATTGTGCTTTACGACCTTTATTTTTTGCCCCCTCAGTTTTACTTTTTACCAAATTTGGTAACTGTAGTATATGAAAAGATGGAAATGGTACCTCCGTCCAATTTCCTGTTCAAAACTAACGTCCAGCCACCTCATTCTACAGGTGTCGACGTACATGCACGACACATGTCCATGTGGCACACCTCAGCGCTAACGTTTGCTACCATTTTTTATTATTATTTTAATGATTTCTTATATATATATTAAAAAAAAATATCTGGGGTGGCTGCCACCCCCATTTTGGCCAATGAGGTGGCTTTTTAAAACTATTTTTGATACTTATTCAAACCACAGGGGGTACATCATGAAATTTATAAAACCACAAGGGTATATATTGGAAAAAAAAATTGTGTTTAAGTAACAAATATTTGATCATTTTTTGGGTTATATCAATTGGACATGCATATAATTTTGTGTTTTCAATTGTTACACATGACTGATTGTGTTTTTTTTTGTTTTTTTTTTTTTATTTTTTATGAAGGGTTCAATTCTGATACTTATTCAAACCACAGAGAGCACATCATGAAATTTATAAAATCATAGGGGTATATATTGGAAAAAAATTGTGTTTAAGTAACAAACATTTGGTTATTTTTTGGGTTATATCAATTGGACACGCATATAATTTTGTGTTTCTAATTGTTACACATGACTAATTGTGTTTTTTTTTTTTTATGAAGGGTTCAATTCTAATACTGATTCAAACCACAGAGAGCACATCATGAAATTTATAAAATCATAGGGGTATATATTGGAAAAAAATTTGTGTTTAAGTAACAAACATTTGGTCATCTTTTGGGTTATATCAATTGGCCACACATATAATTTTGTGTTCCCAATTGTTACGCATGACTGATTGTGTTTTGTTTTGTTTTTTATTTTTTATTTTTTTATTTTTATGAAGGGTTCAATTCTTGTCAACATGTTATTTTGATACATGACATGCATACATGTTACTTTTGGTTCAAAACAGGCATACCAAATATACCAAATATTATTTGTGTATAAAATATCATTTGTGATATAATTACAAAACTAAAGTGCAATTTCTGGTACTTATTAAAATCACATGGGGCACACCATGAAATGTATAAAACCACATGGGTATATATTGGAAGAAAAAAATTGTGATTTTTAATTTTAAGGTTTTTTCTTTTTAAAAAAATAAAATAAAATTATAGGAACCACTCCTTTCGGCCGCATGGGGTTTTATGGGTCAAAATGCTGTATTGGCCTCACCATAATTAAAAGACAAAAAAAAATTAATTAATTAATTTTTATTTTTCCTTTTGCTTTGTTGTCACGAACTGCCACGTCAATTTTTTTAAAAACTCTTAAAAATTGGGGCACCAGTACTCTTTCTCTTTCTCAAAGGGCAGATGAAGAAAATGTCTCCCCAACTCCCCCCCTATTAAGCGGGGGAAAAAAATTCATCAAATTAGGACGGCTGTGCTTGTGTGTGAGAGACTCCGAGACTCCTAGACAGTCTTGAGCTCCGAAACCCAGAAGTGACAAGAGTAGAAGCTTCTTCCATCATCAGCAGTTTAGTCAAAACAAAAGCTTTAGATGTCAGGGACGACACATTTAGCCTCATAAAACAACTGCACTATCCGTGGGTTTAACTTATCTTTCGACTCCGAAACATACAACTTGAGGCTACCAGAATCCTGTCATGTCCGGATCAGACGAATCATGACCTATAAATTATGCACTTCAAAGTAACTCATCAGTTCCTGTTAACCTAGCAAATTTATTTTTTTTCTTTTTAGTTTCAAAACAAAAAAACATTACCAAGAAAGAATAATGCTAGAAGGACAATTTTTGTCCTCGCAAATGTCATTTGCATTTTAATATTACTATTAGATTTAAGAGAATCATTATTAAATTTTGATTTAATATTAATATATTTTTTTTAAAAAAAAAAAACTATACACAGTCAAGGCCAGGCGATGGGTTTTTACTTTTCTATTTTATTTTATAAATAATAATATTTTGAAAATTTTGATATTCTCTGCTAGGATTGAAAAAGGATTAGTGTTATTGCAAATTTTTAAAATGGTGTGTACAATTACAAAATAATAAAACATTGAGGAATAAATAAAATTTTTCCCAATTATTAATTAGGGGCTTAGATAGCGGCCTAATCCACATAATGGTTGAGCCGTTTCAGACCATTATCATTGGCCCATTTGGCCTGGGGTGGCTCGACCATCTCCAGACCCCAATCCCAATGGTCAAAACTTAATTTATTTATTATTATTATTTTTTTTTTCTTTCCCCCCCCACCCTATCCTTCTCGCGATCCAATAACCCCAAAAAAATCATTTTAATTTTCGACATAAAATGTTATGGGCCTGCTAGAGTGGATAGCTGGAAGTAGCTTTGGACAGCATCAGCCCATGATGACAGGAAGGATCCGAGTGACAGAAGGGTTCAGCCCAGAGGATGGAAGAATTCTGGTAGCAGAAGAGATCTTCTCCGAGCTTCTAGAATAAGTCCACCTCACCTATGTTAATTTACTGCTTTATCCCTGTAACGGTGCGCCTAGGAGCATCTTTCATTTGTATTCCTTTTGTTTTGTTTTATGTTTACGTGGAAGGAGGAGCTGGCAATCGGTTAGAATATATTCTAACCGATTGGGTTATTTAAGGAAAGAAGGAGGGAGAGTCAGGGCAAGTGAGAATATAATTGAATTGTTCATCCTTCTTGAGAGTTCGGGCCTCTCTAAGAGCCCTTATCCATACTCAATACACTCCAGAATTCCCTTCAGCTTGCAATTTCTCCTTTGTTCTTAAACAATCCCTTTACAAGTGGTATCCAGAGCCAATCCTTCCTACCCATTGCTTCTGCGTTGTGCATTCTCGCCCAAAAATTTTTCTCATGGCTGACGGGACTCGTCTAGCTCACCTCACCGACTCTCTCAAAATCTGTCATGACCACATAGCCCAACAAGAAACTACCAATGCAGCTGTCCAGCAGCAGTTGACTGAACTCACTGACATGTTCCGCACCTTTCTAGCTACGCAGCCCAGACAGCAGCCGGAACGTCCGCCTCCTGACGAACCGCCTCCCTTTCAGCTTCCCTTTGCTCCTGGCCGTGGGGATCGTTGCGTTCCGGGCCGGGAGGGTCGTGCTGCTCCGGAAGGCCGTGAGGATCGTCTTCGGAACCTTCGGAGGCCAGTTGACCAGGATGGTTGGGATGTGCATGACGATCACCACCTCAGGTTTCAGGATGATTTTCCTGATCGACGTGAGGATCAGTTGTTCCATACTCGTCCTTTCCGATTAGAGTTTCCACGGTTTGATGGTGATAACCCTGCTAATTGGTCTTACAAGGCGAACCGATTTTTTGATTTCTATCAAACGCCTTTATACCACCGTCTTCGCATGGCCTCTTTTCACATGGAGGGTGAGGCTCTAATCTGGTTTCAGGACGCTAACGACGCTGGCCTGTTTCCCACTTGGGATGCCTTCCTCCAGGCTTTGCTCACCCGTTTTGGGCCAACTTATGATGACCCGATGGAAGCTTTGATGCGGCTTCGTCAGGTTTCCACAGTGGCAGAATATACATCCCAGTTTGAGGCTCTGTCCAATCGGCTACGAGGAGTTTCTGAGCAAAACAGATTAAGCTGTTTTCTTAGCGGTTTAAAAGATGATATCCGCTTACCTGTGAGAATGTTACACCCACCTACGTTGGGAGCAGCGTTTGGGTTGGCTAAATTACAGGAGGAATATCTCCTCTCATTCCGGAAGCCCCTCCGGGTTTCGTCATCTTCCGTCTCTTTTGGCCGACATCAATCTTGGGGTCAATCCAGTAGCACACCCAACTCAGCTCAGCCCAGTGCTTCGAACCCTTTAGCATTACCTACCAAAGCTGCCTCCGGACTACCCGTCCAACGTATTTCTCCTGCCCAAATGAAAGAGAGACGTGACAAAGGTCTCTGTTATTACTGTGATGACAGGTGGCTGCCGGGACATAAATGTAAGTCTCCACGGTTATTCCTCATGTCCGGATTGGAATTACCTTCGGAGGATCCTTCTGATGAAGTTTATTATGACTCTACCGATGGGGTTGATACGGTTCCAGAATTTGATATAGTGGAGTGCAAAGATCCTGAAATTTCTATCAGTGCAATTTCGGGTTCTTCAGGGTCCAAATCCATGCGTCTGTTGGGAGTGTTGCAGTCACATGTGGTGAGCATCCTCATTGATTCAGGAAGTACCCACAACTTCCTGGATCCGGCTTTCTTGGCCAAAATACACCTTCCAGTATTATCTACTCCCCGCCTGCAAGTGAAGATTGCCAATGGGGAGACTATTCAATGTTTTGGTCGTGTATCATCCGTCTCTCTCAAAGTGCAAGGTCAGCCTATTCAGGCAGATTTCTACCTCATTTCGTTAGGCGGTTGTGACATGGTCCTCGGGGTTCAGTGGTTACAAACCCTTGGGCTGGTCCTTTGGGATTTTTCCCTTATGACTATGCAGTACTCTGCCAATGGAGTCCCTGTCTTGTTGAAAGGTTTAGGGCCTTTGGAATTTTCTATGGAGGAAGGAGGTCAGTTTCTCAAATCTGATGTTTCGGCCAATAAGGGGTTTTTCCTAAAACTGATTTGTGGCACTTCCGACCAATCAGGTCCACCATGCCCACCTGATATACAATCCCTTCTTCTTACCTACACCTCTGTTTTTGCTGAGCCCACTGACCTTCCACCCCCTCGTTCCCATGACCACAAAATTCCGTTATCTTGTTCCACTCCCATCAATGTTCGAGCTTACCGTTATCCTTACTTCCAAAAGTCTGAAATAGAAAAACTTATCCGAGACATGTTATCTTCAGGAGTCATTCGCCCTAGCCAAAGCCCATTTTCTGCCCCTGTCCTTCTTGTCCACAAGCCTGATGGTAGTTGGCGCCTATGTGTCGACTATCGCGCCCTTAATCACAAAACAATCAAGGACAAATTTCCTATTCCAATCATCGACGAATTGCTCGATGAACTTCATGGGGCAGTGGTTTTTTCCAAATTGGATTTACGTTCGGGATATCACCAAATAAGGATGCATCAAGATGACATCCCTAAGACGGCTTTCCGGACTCACGAGGGACATTATGAGTTCCTCGTCATGCCTTTCGGCCTTACAAATGCACCAGCCACTTTTCAAAGCCTTATGAACGACTTATTCAAACCGTTTCTCCGACGATTTGTTCTTGTCTTCTTTGATGACATATTGATCTACAGTAGCTCCATGACTGACCATTTATTACATTTGCAAACTGTACTGCAGGTTTTAGTTCAACATCACTTGTTTGCAAACCTTTCAAAGTGTCGGTTTGCTGTACCTGAGATCGAGTATCTGGGACACCTGATTTCCCAGCATGGGGTACGGGCAGACCCTGCTAAGCTGGACGCCATGGTCTCTTGGCCTATTCCACGATCCATTAAAGCCTTGCGTGGATTCTTAGGCCTCACCGGGTATTACCGCAAGTTCATTCGCCATTATGGCCTGTTGGCGGCTCCTTTATCCAATCTGTTGAAGAAGAATTCTTTTGTATGGACTTCAGAGGCTACACAAGCTTTTAAAGCTCTTAAATTGGCAGTCACTTCTCCACCGGTTCTGCATCTTCCAGATTTCTCCCTTCCATTTGTTATCGAGTGTGATGCAAGTGGCACGGGGTTGGGAGCAGTTTTAATGCAAGAAGGTCGACCTCTTGCTTTCCTTAGTAAAGCTTTGAAAGGTCGGACACTCATGCTGTCCACCTATGAGAAAGAGCTCCTCGCCTTAGTCACCGCTGTTCAGAAATGGCGTCCTTATTTGCTGGGGCACCCTTTTATTGTCCGGACTGACCACCAGGCCCTGAAGTTTCTTTTGGAACAGTAGTTTGGCACCGTGGCTCAACAACGTTGGTTATCAAAGCTCTTAGGATATGATTTTGTCATCGAGTTTAAAAGTGGCCGGGATAATAAGGTGGCCGATGCTTTATCAAGGCAAGGGGATGAGGAGTCTAATCAGGAGGAATTCTCGGTTTCTTTGATTTCTTTCCCTACCCCGGATTGGATTACAGACTTAAAATCCTCTTACAATGGTGACACAAAGGCCCAGACTCTTTTGGATGAATTCAGCAAGGGTATACATACTGTTCAAGGCTTCACTCTCCAGCAAGGTTTACTTCTCTATAAGGGTCGTCTTTGGCTTGTCAAAGGATCTTCCTTTCAGAATCAAGTTTTGGAGTATATTCACTCCAATCCAACTTCAGGCCATTCTGGTTTTCATAAGACCCTTGCTCGTGCTAAGACAAATTTCATTTGGAAAGGAATGAAGTCAGACATTAAGGCTTTTGTCCGTGAATGTCGGGTTTGCCAGGAGAATAAACACGAAACAGTTTTACCGGCAGGTTTACTACAGCCATTACCTATTCCCTCCCGGGTATGGTCGGACATTTCTCTTGATTTTATAGAGGGTCTCCCAAATTCTAAAGGTTTCTCAGTCATTTTGGTGGTTGTGGACCGATTAACCAAGTATGGCCATTTCATTCCATTGGCTCATCCTTTTTCAGCCTCACAAGTAGCTCAGGTCTTTTTTGCCAATATTTTCAAGTTGCATGGGATGCCATCTACCATTGTATCGGACAGAGACCCTACATTTACTAGCTCGTTTTGGCGAGAGCTTTTCCGTTTACAGGGCAGCACTCTGGCCTTCAGCTCAGCCTATCACCCGCAATCGGATGGACAAACAGAGGCCCTCAATAAGTGCCTCGAAACTTACCTCCGTTGCTATGCGGGGGCCAAACCTAAAGCTTGGAGCACTTGGCTTCCATTGGCAGAGTGGTGGTACAATACCAGCCACCACTCTTCCACGGGGTTCACTCCCTTTGAAGCAATCTATGGCTACGCGCCACCAGCTCTCCTTTCCTATGTGCCGGGCACCTCGGCAAATTTGGCTGTTGATTCTCAGTTACGAGACCGCACAACGATACTTACATTGCTCAAAGAACATTTACATCAGGCCCAGAACCGCATGAAAACTTATGCAGACAAACATAGATCAGACCGTCAATTTAATGTGGGGGATTGGGTGTACCTGAGGCTCCAACCATATAGGCAGAAATCGGTGGCTATGCGGAAACATCTCAAACTTTCACCTCGATTTTTTGGTCCCTTTAAGGTTTTGAGCCGGGTTGGCACTGTGGCGTACTGCTTAGACCTTCCACCAGAATCTCGCATACACCCTGTTTTTCATGTCTCGTGTTTAAAGAAAAAACTTGGCCTGTCTTCATCTCCGTTATCCACATTGCCTCCTGTGGATACTAACGGTGAGATTCGGTTGGAACCGGAGCTCATTGTCAATCGACGTCTGATCAAACACCAGGGCCGTGCAACGACAGAAGTCTTGGTTCGTTGGCGTGGTGCGTCGGCTGAAGATGATACTTGGGAGCTCTTGTGGACTCTCCAGCAACAGTACCCGCACCTTGTGGGCAAGGTGCTTTAATGGGGGAGGCCCTGTTATGGGCCTGCTAGAGTGGATAGCTAGAAGTAGCTTTGGACAGCATCAGCCCATGATGACAGGAAGGATCCGAGTGACAGAAGGGTTCAGCCCAGAGGATGGAAGAATTTTGGTAGCAGAAGAGATCTTCTCCGAGCTTCTAGAATAAGTCCACCTCACCTATGTTAATTTACTGCTTTATCCCTGTAACGGTGCGCCTAGGAGAATCTTTCATTTGTATTCCTTTTGTTTTGTTTTACGTTTACGTGGAAGGAGGAGCTGGCAATCAGTTGGAATATATTCTAACCGATTGGGTTATTTAAGGAAAGAAGGAGGGAGAGTCGGGGCAAGTGAGAATATAATTGAATTGTTCATCCTTCTTGAGAGTTCGGGCCTCTCTAAGAGCACTCCCAATGGATTATCTATTTGCAATTTTAAGCTAGAATAGATAATAAAAGTGTTAAAAAGAGACTCCATCAGCTTATGTATTCCAACTCTATAATAGATTTTCCTTAATTCCATAAATAGTGGAACTCTACATGTAGAGTTATACTATTCACTTATCTATTTTTTTATTCTTTATCTCCACTTTTTTAGCTTTGCTTTTTTGCTTTTTCCCTCCACCACTCCACGTTCTTCTTTTTTTTTTTCTTCATTTATAGTGGAGATTTAAGAGAAAGTGTGCAAAGTAGTGGAGTTATAAAGCGGGACCCACATGAAAAAAAAAAATACTATAATGAAATAAATAAATTAAAAATAATAAAAAAATAATATAGAGTTAAGAATAGATAATCGGATGTATAGTGCATTTAAAATTCATTAGCTAAACTAGATAAAATAGATTTTGATTAGCTATTCTAGATTGAAAAATACATAAACCATTGGGAATGCTCTAAGAGCCCTTATCCATACTCAATACACTCCAGAATTCCCTTCAGCTTGCAATTTCTCCTTTGTTCTTAAACAATCCCTTTACATAAAAACTCAATTAAAAATAAAGAAAGCTTTTGTCAACTATCATTTAATGGATTGATTTCGCAGACGATGCTTTTCATTTTCTGATTTTGGAATTTCCAGATCGAAATACTTCCGCCCAGTCTTGATTCGCACAAATAGGTGAATTTCATTCTATATTTTCTTTTTCGATTTTCAGATTATTTACTTAATTGTAATATATGTAAGACCTGGTTACGATCCTAGGGTTTTGTTTCTTGATCTCTGCCTCTTTATTTTATTTATTTGTTTATTTATATTTTTTATTTTGATTTGAAGCTGTTGATGAAAATTGTTCCTTGTGTTGTTCACACTTTCTAGTTTCTGCATCCGGGCTTTCGGTCTTTCTTTCTTTCTTTTCTTTTTTTTTTTTTTAAAAAAAAAATTATATATATATTTTTCCTGTAAATTGTTGTCTTCGATTTGCTATGTTCGCCCTCTCAATTTTATTTATTTATTTATTTTATTTAATTCGGTTTTTTTTTTTTTTTTTTGTGGGGTGGGTTTGATTTCGTATTGTGTTGTAGTGAGCATGAGAGTCAGGATTATGTGCATGTCCTACGTGTAATTCTTTTCTGACATTTTGCCGAAAGTCAAAGGCTTTATTTAGCTAAGCCCTTTGATTCATTGGGAGCATGTATTTTGTAATGTGCAGAGTTAGATTTATGCCCAGGTGGTCATTTGAAGCCATCACCTATTGTTGTTTTTGCCATCAATTGAATTTTTTGTATCCTGAATGATTGAAATATCATAATTGGATTCGCAATAGCATAAGAAATGATTAGGATATGCAAGTTATTTTGCTGTATAAGCTCCTTTGATGGTATGGATTCCACCTTTTTTTTTTTCCTTTTTTTTTTCCCCAAATATGTCGGTTTATACCAAGGTTGGCATGCATGTTGAAACTTCGTGTTCGACTAATCTGGTTGCAAAAATTGGGTAACAGAAATGTCATGGATGAGTTGGCTTAAATGCTGATTGTACCCCAAAACATCATGTAATTTTGCAATTATCCTTGACAGTGGTTATATGATGATCAATATTAGTTAATACTTAATAAATAGTTAACAAATGCAATACTTAAAAAGCATTTTAAGCTTGTAGTGTTGTAGCATTGTTATTATATTTTACTATTTATTGCTACACAATTTGGGCTGAAGTATGATCTTGTTGTCTTTGCTGATGCTTTAATGCTTGTCTTGAATTTGTCTCGGAATAGGTGTGGAATTTTTAGAGAGAATATGTCCAAATACCAAGCAGACGATGCCGAATACATGGCGGATGAATATGAAATGGAAAATGTTGATGATGAGTTTCGTGGTAGAGAAATGGGTGGCTCAGAATCTGATGCTGATGAATATGACCACTTGGTTTGTTTTTCTACTCAAATTCTTGGCGAGATTACACACACGAATTGGTGTGGAATGCGTGTCTGTGTGTGTTTATGTATAGTTTCGACAAAAGAAGAATTTTTCGTCTTATTTTATTCTAGTGTAAATTATTATCAATTTTTTTTGGGGAGAGTTTGTTTTGAAATGTCTACACTTTACTTAGGCATATGTACATAGAATCACTTTCTGTCTCTGTTGCAGAATAGTAAGCTAGCCGATACTACTGCTGCTCAAGCTAGGAAAGGAAAAGACATCCAGGGGATCCCTTGGAATAGGCTTAGCATCACTAGAGAGAAATACCGGCAAACTAGGCTAGAACAATACAAGAACTATGAAAACATCCCTCATTCCGGAGAGGGGTCAGGAAAGGTAAAAGTTACTTCTTGTTACCTTTTTCATATATATATGACTGTTGACAATTGTGATTAACCGAATAAATTGATACAATTACCCCCCTTTTTTTTTTTTTTTTAATTATTTAAATCCATCTTAAACAGGATTGCCAAGTTACCAAGAAAGGAGGCACATACTATGAGTTCAGACGGAATTCGAGATCTGTGAAGTCAACCATTCTTCATTTTCAGGTTAGGTGAATGAAAGTTATTGTAATAACTGTAGGTTTTTTCCCCATTCCTTCTGAATTTGCTGATTCTTTTTCCCAGGTTGGTTGTCATGAAAATGTTTTGCTACACCTCGTTGCTCTTCTTATTTGTGTAATTGGCTCAGATGAATTGATCTCATCAGGCCCCTTTGACTAACAACTCTTTATGAGATGTATTTGCTAAAATGGGTTAGTTGAATTGCTTTGCTGACATGGACACCAGACGTGGATACGGCAATTAACACACTTAGGCGTGGTACTTCCTGGAAAGTAGGACTTGGGGTGTGATTGACTGATCTACACTTTTTTTGTTTGGTGATGCAGTTGAGGAACTTGGTTTGGGCTACCTCAAAGCATGATGTCTACCTTATGTCTGATTTTTCTGTCATCCATTGGTCCTCCTTAACCTGTAGCAAATCTGAAATTCTCAATGTCTCAGGGCATGTTGCACCATCAGAGGTGAGTGTTTGGGGCAAGAGATTTTGGTTTTATAAACAACCTTGGATTTATATATTGATTTCTTCTTTAGATGTAGAATAATGATTTCTCCCATGAAATCAATACATCTATTTTCTCATACAGAAACATCCCGGGAGTCTGTTGGAGGGATTTACTCAGACTCAAGTGAGTACTCTTGCTGTAAAAGATAAGTTGCTTGTTGCCGGAGGGTTCCAAGGAGAACTTATTTGCAAGGTAAGTTGCTTAGCTTTTCTATAGTCGCATTTATTCAATTTCTTCTGAAGAAGCATTGACGCTGCGATGGATTTCCACCTATGTACATGTTGACAGCATGTACTTTTTTTCGCTAGTCACTTGTGCAGTATCAATTTTTTATGCATTCTTTTGATTATCCTAGCAATCAAGCTCTGAGAGAATACTGATACAAGATAAAGAAAACTTCTAAGATTTGTAAATTAACTAAGGTTTCTAGCTTGCTAGGCTTTTGATAACCACCGTCATCCAGCCATTATCTCTACCCCCTTTTAAGAGTTATTAGTTTGCATTATGAACAATTCGTAAAACATCAGGGCTAAATGTTTGGTTTTTTAATATTTTTTACTGGTTGGCAGCATCTAGATCGGCCTGGAGTTAGTTTTTGTTCCAGGACGACTCGTGATGATAATGCCATCACCAATGCTGTTGAGATCTACGTCAGCTCCAGGTATTTATTTGCCCCTTATCTTGGTGGTGGATCCATGAACTTTCAATAACTAACCTAATTAAACTTTTCTCTTTTAATTTTCAGTGGTGCAGTTCGCTTCACGGCTTCAAATAATGACTGTGGAGTTAGAGACTTTGATATGGAGAAATTTCAGCTTACTAACCACTTCCTATTTCCTTGGCCAGTGAATGTGAGCCCCTTGGATTGTTTTTCTGGTTATTTAGATTTATAATTGGACAGTTAGTAATTCTTGATTATATATGCATGGATGGCCCTGCTACTGACTGTTTATGCTTCGTGTCATGAGGTATGACATGCATATGGTCTTTGATAGGGATAATTCCACTTCAAATAATGCTCATGATCTACTCTTGCTCACAGACTGAGTCGGTGTATTCAGTATACTATTCGGTTAATAGATTGAGATATGTACTAATAAAGTTTTAGTTATTAAAAAAAAGGTTTTTATATGCCATGTGGTTGGTCCAATTAATGGATTGAGTGTTGTGGTTTGTAAAGTTTTTTGTAGCCTTTTAACTGCACAAATTACTGCATTCTACAGAGAGTTGACTGTTATTTTGCTTAGGCATTA
Source organism: Alnus glutinosa (assembly GCF_958979055.1). Taxonomy (NCBI): domain Eukaryota; kingdom Viridiplantae; phylum Streptophyta; class Magnoliopsida; order Fagales; family Betulaceae; genus Alnus; species Alnus glutinosa. Next base: position 29,880,932 of record NC_084893.1, read on the forward strand.
AAGCGACAGGTGTTTGGGTGATGATGTGTTCTTCATCTCTATTGGGTATCTGTCTTGCCAACAATGGGTGACTTATAATAATGAGGAGATTTTGCCAAGGATCAATTGATAGAGTCATGTCTCATCATCTTGTTTAACTGGCCGTTTTATGTTATTACACAATCATTTGGTAGTTATTTGGCTATGCTTCTGTACTTGTAGCAATTTTGTCAGATCGGAGGGTATTTTGTAAAATGATGACCGACTCTTTGGGCCATGTTGGAGATGGTTTTGGTTTAAGATGCATTCATATCTCCTATCTTTTATGTTCCAAAACTATGGGTTGGAATGTGTGCCGAGGTTTACATAGGTCAGAGACATAGTAAGTGTATCTATGGTAGTGGCATTATTGGGCCGTAGATTACGCGGTAGACATAGTTGCTTAGATTTTGTATAGATTGCGAATAGTTCACATCACCGTTAACAAGTGGATGCACCGGATTGTTGTGACATGTTTTTCTTGGCTAATTCGCAGCATACTTCTCTAAGTCCTGATGGTAAACTCCTTATAATTGTTGGAGACAACCCAGATGGTATGATGGTGGACTCCCAAACTGGAAAGGTACTCTTTGCTTTTAATTCTATCATCTAAATTTGTGATTATCTATCTGGAGCTTTAATAGCTAAGCATGTGTAATTTGATTTTTTTTTTTCCTTGCAGACAGTTATGCCCTTGTGTGGGCACTTAGATTTCTCATTTGCATCAGCGTGGCACCCTGATGGTGTCACTTTTGCTACTGGAAACCAGGACAAAACCTGCCGGGTTTGGGATGTCCGAAATCTATCCAAGTCAGTAGCTGTTCTTAAGGGCAACCTTGGAGCCATTCGGTCGATCCGCTATACTTCTGATGGCCAGTATATGGCAATGGCAGAACCCGCTGACTTCGTGCACGTGTATGATGTGAAAAATGGGTATGAGAAGGAACAGGAGATTGATTTCTTTGGAGAGATATCCGGCATATCATTTAGTCCGGACACAGAGTCTCTTTTTATCGGAGTGTGGGATCGTAAATATGGTAGTCTCCTTGATTATGGCCGATGCCGAAACTTGCAATGACCAGAACCACCTGTTCATTAATATGTAAACAGAAAACGAGAACATGTTTTATATGCCGGTTCCTAAAGTTTCAGTGTTTCAATCGCCCGATTTTAATTTACTCCCTCGGATTTTAAATTCAACTTTTAATTCCAAGTTTTTAACGTTTTTCGCTGCACTCCATCCGACAAAAACTGCTTATGTTGGATTAACCCTATTTTACTTACGTGGCTTTAGCAGGGTTAATGCTACATAAGCAGTTCTGCCACGTTACATGACACATGTTTATATATATATATACACACACTCTATTAAAAGAATACAAAATTTCGAAAAACAAAACAAAGTGGGTGGCTGCACAAGCCACCCTGGTTTGAAGGTGGCCATGAATACCCTCAATCCGGGGCGGCCATATTAGCCACCCTCTCCTTGGTGGGTGACTGCACAAGTTCCCATTGCTGGGGTGGTCGCCCCCATTGCGGGGGTGAGCCTTTCCATCTGTTTGTTTTTTTTCTTTTCTTTATTTTTAGAAATTTTGGTATTTTTTTTAATAAAAATAAAGAAAAATTATTGATTTAACATGTGGCATGGCACAACTAATTGTGTGGCATTAATGGGGCCACCTAATCAGTTTTGGACCATTAATGCCACCTAATTGGTTTTGGACAGAAAGAGTAAAGTGAAAAATATGAAACATCTAAGGAGCTAGTTAAAAGTTGAATTTAACGACCGAGGCAGTAAATTGAAATCGCGTGAAAACTCAATAGGAGTTTTAACCAAATTTCCCAAATTTTTAATGAACACTAAAAGGATTAATAGCTTGACCTAATAAATGGCTGGTACCATTACAAATAATAAAAATGACTATTCTCTTAGACTGTAGACCTCGATACAACCAACAAACAACATGTGGGTATACAAATCAACCATCCCCGCATAAAGGATAATGATTAACCAAAAATGAAAAGTTTGCTTGAATTGGGCAGGGAAGCTGCCTCTGTTCTCAATTGTGATAAAGCATAAGGAAGGGCGTTAGAGATGCTCACCATCAATAATAACAGAACCGGGAACCTGTGCTCGTTCACTATATATGCGCATGAAGGATAATTCCAGCGCCTGAGTGGAGGATGTTCTGCTATTACAATTCATTTTAGCAAGTAAGGACACTGACTATTTCCATGACAGAATGGTTGAACAGTGTATAGGCTTTTCCATTATCTGATATACCAAACATCACAGTTGATCTTGCTGTTCTTGAAGTGCAATTTTTTCTCTCCACCCCCTGAACACTTAGCTATCATAAAGACCAAAATAACGTAAACAATTCAAAATCTTTGATCTTTTATATACAACGACTAGTTTGTAAAACCATGAGATGTCGCTGCTGACTCTACCAAGATTATAAGTTTTAATCATAAACTGCCCCGATTCAAACTTCTCTCAAAGACTGGCTAGAACCTAACCCACTTAATTGACTTTACTAAACCATCAAAACTCAAACTTATAGCTAGAATATATTTAGAATATATTCGGAATATATTCTATAAACCTAGACTAGGAAATATAAATTAATAATATTATATTCAGTAGAATATATTCTAAGACTTATCAATCATCAAAGAAGAAGAAGGTTTCGGAACGAACAGAGATGAGAGAAAGAGCAAATTCACAAATGAAAAGAGTCACATGTTTACATGTGTTAATAATTGGACCTTAGTATACCCACATGTTTTCCCAACAACATGATATCTATATAAAGCCGAATAATCCGAAACTCAAAGTGCTTCAATTATATTTTCGCGGGAACCAAACAAAGCCAAAGCGAAATCGCAAACTCACAGAAAAGGATAAGTGGATATCAAACTCGTCTCGGCGAAGAAAATGGAGTACCAGGAGTCCTGTTGGTTCTGGAGGAAGAAAATCCAGAGGCGATTATCGGAGGCAAGCGAATACCAAGACTTGCCTCCTTGGGCCCCAGCAGTCTCAGTATCTGGATCAGAATATCCGAAGGTATGTATATGATCGAACGCCCCCAAGGACTCGGCGACGATCCGACGAGTCCGAGTTGGCGCACGACCTGTTCAACACCGATCCCCATACTTTCCTCAGCAACAGCATCGCCGTAGTATTCTACGGTCTTGAGAGGAAACGTTACGGAGCAGCTCAGGTTATCCGTTGCTTTCCGTTTACTTTCTCCATTGAACGCACGCAGGCAGACAAGTTGGACGCTTAAATAGTTTCTGGGCTGAGAGAGTATATGACAGTATGCTGACGTAGTGGGGTTTAATAGGCGACACGTGGATGATGCTGACGTCTGCCTGGATTGTTTTTCTGGGCACCGGAATGATTCTTTCTCTGTAAAGCCTATTCCTAGTATTCCATTACCTAAATATTGTTTTGAATTTTTAATTATTGATTCAATATTTTTTACATTTATCATATCATAAATGTTTGTACGTCAAAATTTTTAACGATTTTTAATTTGTTTTTCTTTGGTAGTCGCGAGTCTTCGTGGCTGCTCGGCCTCCGTGATTCTCGTGGAGTGGTGAGTTAGGTTGGGGGAGTGGAATCTGGGGGTGCCTTCTGGCGCCACTCGTGAGTTAGGTTGGGGGAGTGGAATCTGGGGGTGCCTTCTGGCGCCACTCGTCACCAACTTCATTCAACTGTTTTTTATCAGCAAGAAGGGTATGAGGATAATTTAAATGAATTCTCAAATTTTTATATCTAAAATAGTTAATTAATTTTTTTATTTTATTTTTACTAATGCTTTTTTAAATACATTTTTCATCTAATTATTTATTAATTTCTTCTACTATTTAAGTATTCTCTTCTTCTTCTTCTTTTTTTTTAAATATATATATATATATATATATATTTCTTTATTTTTAACTCAAACATCAAAGAAAATGAGGGAGATAGGGCTGTATTCGAGCCGAGTCGAGTCGAGTATTGAATGTTCAAGCTCGGCTCATTTAATTTTATTTCGAACACGAGTCGAACTCGAATTTATCATCGAACGAAATATTCTGTTCAAGCTTGGCTCGTTTAATTTTATTTCGAATACGAGTCGAGCTCGATCTTATCACGAGCTGCTCAATTAACTTATTCATTTCTTATATAAAGTAAATATCATGATTGTTTATATTTTCATAAATCCATATTAATCATTAATTAATCAAGTCTTGTTAAAATTTTGTCATCTGAGTTCATTAAATAAATTAACTTGAATCTTAAATAATATAATCTCGAGTTTATATGTATGTATATAAATTTATTATGCACATATACAAATTACATGTGTGCACACAAACACATATAACCACACATACTCACAAACACACTTATGTACACATAAATCTATAAAATTAAACTCACAACAATAATTCAAGCTATATCTATCATATTAGGAAGATGATTCATTTTTACTTAAGATGTTCTTATTACAAAATTAAAATAATACTAAGAAAAAATTGTAAAAATGAAGTTATACGAGTTTATACAAGCTTATCTGAGTCGAGCCGAGTTTATACGAGTATGTCTCGTTTAATATTCGAACATATTATTGTGTTCACGAACGGCTCATTTATTATTCAAACCGAGACCGAATCGAGCTTAACCGAATCGAATCGAGCCGAGCTGACGAGTGGCCGAGCTCATCTTACACCCCTAGAGGGAGATATAAATAATAAAGAACAAGAGTTGGGGAGATAAAAATATAAAATACCATCGCATTGATGCAAATCACTTTTGGTTTAAAGAATTTGATGGACATATTTTTTAGGTTTTTTATTAGGCATTTTAGATACAACTTTAAAATATATAAACAACTACGAGTGCTCTAACGTCGTACAAGTAAATCTGCAACTTTTATCCCCTTAGAAAGTCTTCTAACATAATCTCTCATCAGTTTCGTTTGATAGGCCAAAATGTTTACAGCCTTGTTTGGAAGCGGATTTTTTTTTTTTTTTTTTTAAAGTATAAATTCATATGCAAATTTAGGATTTAGTTATGTAGAAAAAAAAAATTGAAGTTTTATTTTGATGTTTCTAAAAATTCACTCGATACCAATTTCAAACACTCAAAACGTTTATAATTGCACTTACTATTTAACCTTTAAAATTGTACGTTTTTGAAAGTGCGCAATTTTGCTTGCGGTTTGAAAACGCTGATTTTTCAAAGTTTTAATTCAACTATCAATTTTTCAAAAATGCACTCTCAAACCCAAACGATACATTTTTTACGATTTAGTTAAAAATCACAATTTTATTTTGCGAAAACCATTATGCCAAACGAGACTCTAAACATTTTCTATGTTCTTTACAATTTTTTTTTTTTTGCTTTATATATGTGTTAGTTTATTTTATGGAATGGGAGGTAAATACATGTATATATATAGAGTTATACGTAGTAAATAAATTCCAAATGAAAGATAAGAGTATTTTTACATACATTATTAGTGTTTTTGACATGTATATGTTCTTTCGCCATGTATTCGGTACATTTACTATGTATACATTGGTGTGTCTTTTGCGGTACTTTTGTTTAAACAATGTATTTGTATGAGTAATGATAGGCAGGGGCCAACTTGCCGGCCCTGCCCGCCCCTTTTAATTAAAATGAAAATTTTTTTTTAATGAAAAAACAATTTTTGATCATCAGAAATTGCTTTTTCATTAAAAAACTATTTTTTTTATTATAAAAAGGCTGCTAGGGGCCGACAAGTTGGCCCCAACTATCATTTCCCTGTATTTAGTAGGTTGCTTATTGTAAGTATTTATTTAAATATATGTTTATTCAATGTAAAATCAAATTTTTGTTTGTTAGAGTAGTTAGTTGAGTACGAGTGGGTTTTCATCCAAATTTGTATTTGGACTAGCTGGATATTATGAATGCTGACACGTGAAATGGACAGATATGCTTATAATAAGAATAATAATAATTAGATTAAAATTGATTAATGGTATGTTTGAGTTTATGATTTTAGAATATGCATTTTAAAAATAGCGATTAAAAATATACTTTTTAAAAACACGATTAAGAATCGGTAAAGTTGCATTTTAACCTTTGAAACAGTGCATTTTAAAAATGTATATCTTTACATGCGAATTGAAAACACATTTTTTTTAATCTATTTTTTTTTATATATATATTTTTTAAAAGCATACTTTTTTTTTTTTTTTTTTTTTTTTTTTTTTTTTTATATAGATTTTAAAAGCATACTTCAAACATACATTTTTTACAATTTTAATTTAAAATCAAAATGTTGAGTATGCAAAATCGCAGCGGAAAGGCCTTCAATGTAAACTGTCGGGACCCATAAAAATATTGGGTTAAATACGTTCCACTCCATGTTATATAATGTCTTTATTTTTTATCTCTTGTGATTCTTTTGTATTACAGATGGTATATTAGGTTTGGCGAAATAGGAGATGGTACTTCCATTCAAAAATTGAAAGAAGTCCACGTCAGTGCTTCAACACCTGATAGGTGTTGACATGTGTCATATGCATTAAAAAACTAAAAATAATAAAACTTCGAAAAAATAAAAGCATTAATTTTTAATTTTTAATTTTTTTTAAAAAGAAAGGGGTGGCTATGGCCGGTTTGGGGGTGGCCGAACCACCCCCACTGCCCGAAGGGGGTGGTTTGACCACCCCCAAATAGAAAATATGGGTGGCAGAAACACCTCCAAAAGCCCACGGGATAGTTCGGCCACTCCGACAAGGCTAAAGAGGCAAAAAAAAAAGGTTAGTGGGTTTGGCCCTTAGAAGTGGCTAAACCCACCCCAAGCCAAATGGGGGTGGCTGAACTTTTTGGGCTGGTTTCGGCCACCTCCATTTTTTCTTTGGGGGTGACCAAGTCACCTCCTTTGGGCTATGGGGTGGCTCCTTCAATTATTATTATTATTTTTTAAATTTTATTATTTTTAGTTTTTTTTTTTTTAATGCATAAGAAATGGGTTATGTAGACTTTCATCCATTTTTGGAGGAAAGCACCATCTCCATTATTTGTTAAAATTAGGATACTTTCTCCCATATGAAACGAACCATAAGAAACAAGAAATATAGTAATTAAATCCCAAGGACCACGATGTATTTAACCCTTGAAAATTACCCCTAGGCCCTTACCGTCTATTTCTTTGCCTTCCAAGTTCCCAAAAGGGCCAAAACCAGTGGATAGATAAAGCGAAGAAAAAAAAGCCAATACTTTGCCCCCCCCCCCCCACTTCTCTCTCTCTCTAACCTTCTCGCGATCCAATAACCCCAAAAAAATCATTTTAATTTTCGACATAAAAACTCAATTAAAAATAAAGAAAGCTTTTGTCAACTATCATTTAATGGATTGATTTCGCCGACGATGCTTTTCATTTTCTGATTTTGGAACTTCCAGATCGAAACACTTCCGCCCAGTCTTGATTCGCACAAATAGGTGAATTTCATTCTATATTTTCTTTTTCGATTTTCAGATTATTTACTTAATTGTAATATATGTAGGACCTGGTTACGATCCTAGGGTTTTGTTTCTTTGATCTCTGCCTCTTTATTTTATTTATTTGTTTATTTATGATTTTTCTAGCTTGATTTGAAGCTGTTGATGAAAATTGTTCATTGTGTTGTTCACACTTTCTGCATCCGGGCTTTCGGTCCTTTTTTTTTTTTTTTTTTTTTAATTTTTTTTTTCCTGTGAATTGTTGTCTTCGATTTGCTATGTTCGCTCTCTCTTAATTTTTATTTTTAAATTTGGTTTTTGTTGGGGGGTGGGTTTGATTTCGTATTGTGTTGTAGTGAGCATGAGAGTCAGGATTATGTGCATGTCTTACGTGCAATTCTTTTCTGACATTTTGCCAAAAGTCAAAGGCTTTATTTAGCTAAGCCATTTGATTCATTGGGGGTATGCATTTTGTAATGTGCAGAGTTAGATTTATGCCCAGGACCCAGGTGGTCATTTGAAGCCATCACTTATTGTTGTTTTTGCTATTTGTTTTTTTTTCTATTGAATTTTTTGTATCCTGAATGATTGAAATATCATAATTGGATTCGCAATAGCATAAGAAATGATTAGGATATGCAAGTTATTTTGCTGTATAAGCTCCTTTGATGGTATGGATTCCACCTTTTTTTTTTTTCCCCAAATATCTCGGTTTATACCAAGGTTGGCATGCATGTTGAAACTTCGTGTTCGACTAATCTGATTGCAAAAATTGGGTAACAGAAATGTCATGGATGAGTTGGCTTAAATGCTGATTGTACTCCAAAACATCATGTAATTTTGCAATTATCCTTGACAGTGGTTATATGATGATCAATATTAGTTAATACTTAATAAATAGTTAACAAATGCAATACTTAAAAAGCATTTTAAGCTTGTAGTGTTGTAGCATTGTTATTAGATTTCACTATCTATTGCTACACAATTTGGGCTGAAGTATGATCTTGTTGTCTTTGCTGATGCTTTAATGCTTGTCTTGAATTTGTCTCGGAATAGGTGTGGAATTTTTAGAGAGAATATGTCCCAATACCAAGCAGACGATGCCGAATACATGGCGGATGAATATGAAATGGAAGATGTTGATGATGACATGGATGATGAGTTTCGTGGTAGAGAAATGGGTGGCTCAGAGTCTGATGCTGATGAATATGACCACTTGGTTTGTTTTTCTACTCAAATTCTTGGCGAGATTACACACACACACACACACGAAGAGGTGTGAAATGCGTGTCTGTGTGTGTATATGTATAGTTTCGACAAAAGAAGAATTTTTCATCTTATTTTATTCTAGTGTAAATTATCATCAATTTTTTTGGAGAGAGTTTGTTTTGAAATGTCTACACTTTACTTAGGCATATGTACATAGAATCACTTTCTGTCTCTGTTGCAGAATAGTAAGCTAGCCGATACTACTGCTGCTCAAGCTAGGAAAGGAAAAGACATCCAGGGGATCCCTTGGAATAGGCTTAGCATCACTAGAGAGAAATACCGGCAAACTAGGCTAGAACAATACAAGAACTATGAAAACATCCCTCATTCCGGAGAGGGGTCAGGAAAGGTAAAAGTTACTTCTTGTTACCTTTTTCATATATATATGACTGTTGACAATTGTGATTAACCGAATAAATTGATACAATTACCCCTTTTTTCTTTTTAATTATTTAAATCCATCTTAAACAGGATTGCCAAGTTACCAAGAAAGGAGGCACATACTATGAGTTCAGACGGAATTCGAGATCTGTGAAGTCAACCATTCTTCATTTTCAGGTTAGGTGAATGAAAGTTATTGTAATAACTGTAGGTTTTTTCCCCATTCCTTCTGAATTTGCTGATTCTTTTTCCCAGGTTGGTTGTAATTGGCTCTTCTTATTTGTGTAATTGGCTCAGATGAATTGATCTCATCAGGTCCCTTTGAGTAACAACTCTTTATGAGATGTATTTGCTAAAATGGGTTAGTTGAATTGCTTTGCTGACATGGACACCAGACGTGGATACGGCAATTAACACACTTAGGCGTGGTACTTCCTGGAAAGTAGGACTTGGGGTGTGATTGACTGATCTACACTTTTTTTGTTTGGTGATGCAGTTGAGGAACTTGGTTTGGGCTACCTCAAAGCATGATGTCTACCTTATGTCTCATTTTTCTGTCATCCATTGGTCCTCCTTAACCTGTAGCAAATCTGAAATTCTCAATGTCTCAGGGCATGTTGCACCATCAGAGGTGAGTGTTTGGGGCAAGAGATTTTGGTTTTATAAACAACCTTGGATTTATATATTGATTTCTTTTTTAGATGTAGAATAATGATTTCTCCCATGAAATCAATACATCTATTTTCTCATACAGAAACATCCCGGGAGTCTGTTGGAGGGATTTACTCAGACTCAAGTGAGTACTCTTGCTGTAAAAGATAAGTTGCTTGTTGCCGGAGGGTTCCAAGGAGAACTTATTTGCAAGGTAAGTTGCTTAGCTTTTCTATAGTCGCATTTATTCAATTTCTTCTGAAGAAGCATTGACGCCGCGGTGGATTTCCACCTATGTACATGTTGACAGCATGTACTTTTTTTCGCTAGTCACCTGTGCAGTATCAATTTTTTATGTATTCTTTTGATTATCCTGGCAATCAAGCTCTGAGAGAATACTGATACAAGATAAAGAAAACTTCTAAGATTTGTTAATTAACTAAGGTTGCTTGCTAGGCTTTTGATAACCACCGTCATCCAGCCATTATCTCTACCCCCTTTAAGAGTTATTAGTTTGCATTATGAACAATTCGTAAAACATCAGGGCTAAGTTTTTGGTTTTTTAATATTTTTTACTGGTTGACAGCATCTAGATCGGCCTGGAGTTAGTTTTTGTTCCAGGACGACTTATGATGATAATGCCATCACCAATGCTGTTGAGATCTACGTCAGCTCCAGGTATTTATTTGCCCCTTATCTTGGTGGTGGATCCATGAACTTTCAATAACTAACCTAATTAAACTTTTCTCTTTTAATTTTCAGTGGTGCAGTTCACTTCACGGCTTCAAATAATGACTCTGGAGTTAGAGACTTTGATATGGAGAAATTTCAGCTTACTAAGCACTTCCGATTTCCTTGGCCAGTGAATGTGAGCCCCTTGGATTGTTTTTCTGGTCATTTAGATTTATAATTGGACAGTTAGTAATTCTTGGTTATATATGCATGGATGGCCCTGTTTCTGACTGTTTATGCTTCGTGTCATGAGGTATGACTTGCATATGGTCTTTGATAGGGATAATTCCACTTCAAATAATACTCATGATCTACTCTTGCTTACAGACTGAATCCGTGTATTCAGTATACTATTCGGTTAATAGATTGAGATATGTACTAATAAAGTTTTAGTTATTAGAAAAAAGGTTCTTATATGCCATGTGGTTGGTCCAATTAATGAATTGAGTGTTGTGGTTTGTAAAGATTTTTGTAGCCTTTTAACTGCACAAATTACTGCGTTCTACAGAGAGTTGACTGTTACTTTGCTTGGGCATTAAAGCGACTGGTGTTTGGGTATCTGTCTTGCCAACAAAGGGTGACTTATAAATAATGAGGTGATTTTGTCAAGGATCAATTGATAGTCATGTCACATCATCTTGTTTACTGGGCCCTTTTATGTAGTACACAATCATTTGGTAGTTATTTGGCTATGCTTCTGTACTTGTAGCAATTTTGTCAGATCGGAGGGTATTTTGTAAAATGATGACCGACTCTTTGGGCCATGTTGGAGATGGTTTTGGTTTAAGATGCATTCATATATCCTATCTTTTATGTTCCAAAACTATGGGTTGGAATGTGTGCCGAGGCTTACATAGGTCAGAGACATAGTAAGTGTATCTATGGTAGTGGCATTATTGGGCAATAGATTACGTGGTAGACCCAATCACCTTGATGTTGCTTAGATTTTGGATAAATTGCGAACCATGGCTAGTTCACATCACCGTTAACAAGTGGATGCACCAGATTGTTGTGACATATTTTTCTTGGCTAATTTGCAGCATACTTCTCTAAGTCCTGATGGTAAACTCCTTATAATTGTTGGAGACAACCCAGATGGTATGATGGTGGACTCCCAAACCGGAAAGGTACTCTTTGCTTTTAATTCTATCATCTAAATTTGTGATTATCTATCTGGAGCATAGCCAAGCATGTGTAATTTGATTTTTTTTTTTCCTTGCAGACAGTTATGCCCTTGTGTGGGCACTTAGATTTCTCATTTGCATCAGCGTGGCACCCTGATGGTGTCACTTTTGCTACTGGAAACCAGGACAAAACCTGCCGGGTTTGGGATGTCCGAAATCTATCCAAGTCAGTTGCTGTTCTTAAGGGCAACCTTGGAGCCATTCGGTCGATCCGCTATACTTCTGATGGCCAGTATATGGCAATGGCAGAACCTGCTGACTTCGTACATGTGTATGATGTGAAAAATGGGTATGAGAAGGAACAGGAGATTGATTTCTTTGGAGAGATATCCGGCCTATCATTCAGTCCGGACACAGAGTCTCTTTTTATCGGAGTGTGGGATCGTACATATGGTAGTCTCCTTGATTATGGCCGATGCCGAAACTACTCATACCTCGATTCTCTAATTTGAGTTGAATGCGAAACCCACAAATAAGTGTGTTAGTGTTGCTGATTGGTTGGGGCAATGGAAAAAACTAGTACTATATGATGCAGTTGGAGAGGTTTTAGTTGTACATTTGGTATGTTGTGCAATTGTAGCTAATTGTTCTATTTTGTTGTAGCTGTGGATTTATAATGAAGTGTTTAAAAGGGAGGGGATGTACAGAAGATTGGAAAAGGCAATGCTTGTCCCAACAAGGGAAAAGAAAGAGAACCCGTGTGTCGTAGGGTAGATGGCTGGTTGGCCATCCTTCGTGTACCTTAGAAATTTTTATTACTTTTATGAGAACCTGTTTGGTGGAACGTATCAATGGTCGCAGCTGTTTTCTTTTTCTTCCCAATTCTATTTTCTTCTGCAATCGTGAATAGTAACAAGTCTGTTCCATGGGAGGCATACGCATTTTACCATACTGAAAGTCCAAAACCTTTTAGAAACAACATTGATACTGTTGAATACTCGGGCGCAGACTGCAAGATAAGCTTTAAGAGAAACCCTTTTCTCTAAACATGCAAGTAGTTTTCGCAATCATTATGTTTTGATATGCTATTATGTTGTGATTAATGATTTGTATTGAAATTGTTCCTCTTCATTTGATCTTTTTGTTTCATCGTAGTTATAGCAAAAGTTTGTAAGATCCTTGAAAGATAATTTCCTTCTCAAAAGCCTTGGCCCTTGGGAGGTCATATAAAGCTCAAACTACTCAAAAGGAAAAACCATGACTCTTATCGGTTATTGATGAAAAATGTTTGAATAACACAATTGCCAATGGAAAGAAGCAAACTTCAATTATGAATGATGAGATTGAATCTTCTAGCTAGAAGTTGTACATGTAGGACTAGCTCTTAAGTCATTTTCTTCTTATTAGCCTTAAGTGGCCTAGGGTCAGGCATAGAAAAGCTGATAGAAAATTGTAAATTTAATCATTTAATTAATATTTAAACACTTTTTTCTCACGGTTGTATTCAAACCCTCCCTTTATGAGTGAGATCCAATACGTAGAATGTTTAATTGAAATTATAGGTAAATTGTGAAGTTAAGGGTTGAACTCCAGTCCTGTTGTGACATAAATATTTCGAATTGCAAAAAAGCCAAAAAAAAAAAATAATAATAATAAAAAAAAAATGCCCCTTTATGTTTCGGATGGGATTCGAAGTGTGGTTGCAATCGTTTTTGCTTAATGGATTATGTACTGGGGAATTTCATCAAACTCGTCCCAGCGTGAAAGAACGCTGTACAAAAACAAAAATTCCGTTTTGTTCAAAATTGAACCCGACGTGAATCGAACACGCAACCTTCTGATCTGGAGTCAGACGCGCTACCATTGCGCCACGGATCCTTTGCTAAATAATCGTCCCATGAAAGACTTTAATCCTTCTGTACGAAACAAAAACAAAATTTACCATACCCCGGGGTTCACAGATTCGTAAGGAAAAATATCTGATCCAGAACTGGCCAATCAACAAAAGCCAAGTCATCTTCCAAATCTTTCTTCCACGATTCCCATCCGCACAATTGCTTCCGTTTTCTCCTGGCCATCGCTAGTGGAGTATATGATAATCTCATCTTCTTCTCCAACATATTTTCATAATCTAAGAGCTCAGATCAGATCAGCACAGCAGCAAGAAATGGCATCCTCCTCCACTCTGTACTCCACCCCAACCTTGTCACCCAGCATCCAGAGGGGTGGTTTGAGCCGCATGATCACTCCATCCAACATATCCTTCCAAGGCCTCAGGCCCCTCACCAAGCTGAAGCAGCCCACAACCAAGCTGAGCACGCTCACTTCCACCACCCCCAAAAGGAGCATTGTGAAGGCAGAGGCGCTCAACCCATCGCTGGTGATAAGCCTCAGCACAGGGCTCTCCCTCTTCTTGGGGAGGTTCGTCTTCTTCAACTTCCAGAGGGAGAACGTAGCGAAGCAGGTGCCTGAGCAGAACGGCCTCACGCACTTCGAGGCCGGCGACACTCGGGCCAAGGAGTACGTTAGCCTCCTCAAATCCAACGACCCAGTTGGCTTCAACATCGTCGACGTCCTCGCTTGGGGTTCCATCGGCCACATCGTTGCTTACTACATCTTGGCCACTTCCAGCAACGGCTATGATCCCAAGTTCTTTGACTGATTTTTTTCACCGTCCTGATCTGATCTGATCTGAGTCTACGCCACCCCATTGTTAATTTTCCGTTTAATCGCTCGATCTGTCTGCAACTTTGTAATATGTATAGTTTATTTTTAGCTGGGGAGGTTTCTTTTTTGTCTTTTGGTTTCATTTCCATATATGTTTGAATGTTTGATTCATGGGTTTGCAACTTTGCATGGAGAAGTGGTTAACAAGAATTGCAGAAGAAGGAAAAACAGAGCGTGAAAGATGGAGAGAAAAGAATTCTCGATTGATTTCATGCACTTGAGTGCTATTTTAATGTTATCTGGTAGATCGAGGGTTGTGCTTTCTTTCTTCTTTCCTCTCATCTTTTACCATGCCTTATGCCTATGCAAAATTTCACACTCCACGTACGTAGATTGTTTTTTTAGGGATGCCTTTTGCTTTTTAGCTTTTAAAAAAAAGCAAAAACTTAATTAACTTCAAACACAAAAAAACTCTTAAAAAATTTAAAACTGTATAGTTTTCTATTTATATCACACCACAATATTTTTTTAAAAAAATAATATATATATAAAACACCTTGTAAAAAGTTATATTAAGCAAATCATTTTTTCTTATTTGATTTGAGTTTCAAATTTTGACTTTTAACTCTTCAAGTTTTTCATTTTTCTTATTCCGTCAAAATTTCTTACGTGCCATTAGAATTTTGCTATATCACTTAAAAATTAATACATATATTTTTTTTAAAAAAATAAAATAAAAATAGTAGGCGAAGGGGGCCGCCAGTGCCACCCCAATGGAGAGGTGGCTCGCACGTTCACGCAGAGGCGGTGGCTCCATCGCTACTGTTGGGGGTGGATGCATGTGTGACTACTCCAAGTAAATGGAGGTGACTAATAACATAACAAAGATCTAACCCAAACAGAAGGGGTGGCTTTGTAGGCCAACGCAAGCAAAGGGCCGGGGTGGCTCACCTAACTACCCCAAGCAGAGGGGTTGGCAGTGTTGGCCACTCCCATTTGGTCGGGGTTCATTAATTGTGCAAGATAACCCAAGTAAAGGGATCAGTGGCCACGTGATGAAAAAAAAAAAAAAACCCGCCTCCAGCTCTTCAATCTCCCCCCTACACGCACCTCTCCGTCAACGACTTCCACCACCGTTGCAGTTGTTGTTGGTCTCTTTGATTTTTATTTTTTTTTTTCCTTTTGTTTCTCTATTGTATCTTTGTAGTTTTTCTGTTTTTTAAGCTTTTGGTGAGTTTTTATCTCCCTGTTCCTTGGTGGTTTCATCTTGTAGAGGAAATACCTTTTGTAACAGGAGTTCCTAATCGATGTTCTACAGTGTCTCTCTCTCAACAACTTCTTCACGATGATTGTTGGTGTTTGCTTTTTGAGCCTCGGGAAGGGTTTAGGCCTTTTGCAGTGCCCATTTGCCTTTGGTTGCCGCTTTTTAGCGGCCCTTGCACAGGACTGGGTTGTACATGGTTCATTTGGGATCATCTATATACCCATTTCTTGGTTACTGTTCTTCTTTTAGTATTTTTTTTTTTTTTTTTTTTTTTTTTGTGGGTATGTGTTATGAGTTTTTCTTGAGTAAAAGGGAATTAGCGAAGAACATGATAAAAATAGAGGGTAAAACGATGAACAAAGGCTCTTAGAGAGGCCTATCTCTCTTATACACATGGGCTCTTCGAGAGGCCCGAGCTCTCCAAGACTAATTACTAACTAGACTTAATATTGTCTCTTTTTTATCCCTTCCTTCTCCATTCTATTGGATTTTATAGGAGAGTGCCTTCCGCCACCTCATCCCCTTCTAGAGCCTTCTTGCCAACCAAATATTGTTAGCTCCTAGATACCTCCAGCTCACTACCTTCTAGAATACCTCTTATATCCCTTACATACCCATTATATCCCTTACATTATGTTGTTGGGGGAGCCCCCCCATTGGTTTCATCACATGTAGCCCATTTTTTCCATATTGATTAAGAAAAAAGAAAAAGAAAAAACCCAAAAAACGGGGGTGGTTATCATTTGAGTGGCGCGTGTGGCCACTCTAAGGAAAGGGAAGTTGGTTGCGCGTACCATCCCCCAGTCGTGGGTTGGAGCCACCCCTTCTGCTTAGGGTGGTCAAACTAGCGTCTCATCTATTACCCTTTATTTAATCTTATAAGTACTGAATTGGAATATAACAAAAAAAAAAAAAAAAAGATTTTGTGGTTGAAAAATAAAAAGAGACATATATTTAATTGCCATAAAACATTTCATTTCTATTTTGAATTGTGTATTTCATTTTCTTTATTTATATAATAGAAACATAGTATATAGTGAAAACAAAAATATTATCTTATCATTACATTTTATAATTTTAATTCCACTAAGCCTCCAACACAGGGCAGTGGCTCCGGCAGTTACTACTTGGCTATTATAGCATCCACTATGGATGATCTAAATTTCAATCTATTCTACATAATCAAAATCTACTTTTTATTAATTTAGATAACCACCTTTAAAATTATCCTTCAACCAATTATCTAAATTTATATCAATCTTATTAAAATAATCATTTTTAGTATTTTTTATTATTATTTTTGTTAAAACCTCATATCCACTCATCTCCACAAACACGAAATCATCTCACAGGCATTTCATCAACCAAACGACCTACACATTAAAGATCAAAATCACCCCACGGTAATTCACCACACCATTATCAACCAACTATAATTATCAGAATTATCACATAGACACACCACACAAACTACGCACAACCGGCAACCATCACAACATCACCATCGCACCAGACAATCGGCAACCATAACTACCGCACTAGACCAACAGAAACCTCCAGAAGATCGGCAACCCAAACCCAGAAACTTCCAAAAGATTGGCAACCCAAACCCATACGCCCCAACTCATAAACTTACAGAAAATTGGCAACCCGTACACATCCTTCCAACTCCTAATCAACAATCCGTACCTACCTTCCCAAATCCTAATATGAAACGGCATCGTTGGGTTTCACGGTTAGTCTACAGATCAATTGGATCAGGCCGACGAGGACCACAAGGAGGACGAAGTTCTTGGCGAAGATGAACACGGTGACCCATGGGTTATGCTAGGGCTTGTGTGGGAGGGACTTGCCAACGCAGTGAAGTGCCGCGTTGGTGGTGTTGGCCACAGGTTTCTTCGCTTGCTGGGCCTTTATTTGTCATTGCTGGTGGGGCTGGGTTAGGGAAGCAAGGCTTCGTTGACACTGAGCGATTCGACATTGGTGGTCCTCTTCTCGGTTGCCACCATACCCATCCTCCAAGCAAGACCGACTGAGAGAGAGAACACCAAAGAAGAACAAGTAAGAAAACGTGCGCAAAAAAAGAATAAGAAGCTTCAAGAGAGTGAGAGAAAGTAAGAAAAAATAATAATATATAGGGTTAAATACCCTACACACCATTGTGGTTTGCAAACTTTATTTTTTGCTCACTGAGTTTTAATTTTTGTCATAGGTGGTACATATGGTATGAGAAAATATGAAAATAGTATCTTCGTCAACTTTTCCATTCAAAACTGATTGAAATCCACGTTAGCGCCACATGACGCCATTCAAAATGCGACACGTGGCCACACTATATATATTAAAAAAATTTGAAGGCTTTTTTTTTAAAAAAAAAAAATTGTAGGGGTGGTTGAGTCACCCTCAGATCAGCCGGTTTGGGAGTCACCGAACTACCCCCGTGGCTTATGGGGGTGGCTCGGCCCACCTCAAGGCAAAAATAATTTTTTTTTGTCTTTTCCGTTTGGTCCTTAGGGGTGGCCGAACCAAGGGCCAAACCCTAAAAAAATAAAATAAAATTGAGGGTTTGGCCATTAGCCACCCCCAGGCCAAATGGGGGTGGCCGGCCACCCTCATGTGGCCCAAATCAGCCACACCTACAATTTTTTTTTTAAAGCCTTATAATTTTTTTTAAAAAAAATAGAAGAAAGTGTGATCACATGTCGCATTTTGAATGGTGCCACATGGCGCTGACGTGAATTCCCGTCAATTTTGGATGGAAAAATAGACGGAGGTACTATTTCCATCTTTTTCCATATCACATGTACCATCTATAATAAAAATTAAAACTCAAGAGGCAAAAAATAAAGTTTACAAACTATATGAAGTAATTTTATATTTAACCCTAAAATATAAGATACATTTGTGAACAGTATCACACCACATGAGGCGTGACACTGTTCACAAATGGATGATGCATCTATTCTAGCGTTGGGACCCATAATCCCATGGAGAGGTATTTTTGTTGTCTTTGTTTTGTTGCATAACCTATTGTGAATGCTCTTAGAGCTCTCATTCCTGTTGTGGCTCTCGAGTTCCCTTATTATTCCAACCATTTTCTTGATATGTGTACTGAGAATCTAAAGATATGTACCATTCATTTGGCCCATTCTCAGTTATTTTTAGACTTCTTGTTTGTTTGTTTGTTTTTCTGCAATATGATATTTGTACTATAATTTAATATTTGTCGACTCGCCCACCCTATTTTTGTTCTCTCTTTTCCTTTTTATAATCCTCGTCTTCTTCGGTCCCCTTGTGTTTGCTAAGAAAAGAAAAGAAAAGAAAAGAAAAGTAAAGTGATTCATATTCTTTACTGTAATGCTAAACTACATTTTTCATATAGTACAATATTGAGTGGTTGTCTCGATCAATATTTAAATTTTACTTCTTGTTTAAAATAAATAAATAAATAATTGGTTAAGATTGTGAAATAGTTTTATAGAATACAAAGAAATACAAAATTAGGCACAATATGAAAGTTGGTATCTTGCTTAATTAGTTTACCCTAATAAGCCTCAACAAAAACGACGACAAAATCTAATAAAATTCAGATCTTTGGAATATTCTTAAACTAAGCGCAGCTTTTATTATTGTTAATCAGATCGATAAGCTGCGCGCCGGTATCTTCAGGTTAGGAAAATCTTTAGCTTCTTTTACCTCTCTCTGACCTAAAATGTCGACCCACTATCACCATCTGTCCGAGGACCCAACAACAACAACAATTAATCATAACCCTTCAGCTATTTCAGCTCAGCAACAACAGCTTCGCACTGGGAGTGGGAGCGCAAATGGGCAATTACCAGTCTCCACCAAAAGCTCTTATCCTTCAGCCACGGCGTCCTATGAGGAAGTCTCTCAAAGTTCGGACATTTTCTGGGAAAAGCTCAAGGATTTTCACGATTCCTTCGGAACCAAATTCATGTAAGCGGGTTTTCTCAATATACCCTTGATTTTTGTCCTCCTTTTGTTTTTCTCAGATGGGTTTTCATTTATGATTGTTTTTCTTATCTGGGTCAGTGAATGAGCTGGGGTTCCCGTGCTTTTGCTGTGTAGTCCCAATTTTATGACAAATTTTTTACGCTTACAATGTAACCTTATCTGCCCCTCTTATCATGTTGCAATTGTCTATTTGCATATGTTGAAGTGAAGTATGTAGGATATGACCGTCTTAACGTTTTCAAGCGGATTGGTTACCTAAATAATGTTGGCCTCCTCTGTCTTTAACATATCAAGACTGGTGTTCGAATAAGCACCATTTTCAGTAGGGCATATGATAACAATCTTACTGTATTATGTTGCATCTCCAATTCAAGATTTGTGATTGGACAAGCATCACAAATCGGGAGGAACTTATTTTTTCACATTATTGGGATTTAACTCAAGGAATTGGTGACGGACTTTGTAAATTTAATGTATAATGTACCAGAATCTTGGGTACATCAATTGTAATTTTGACATTGGTTAGAAAATTAGGACCTTGGTGGGAATTAAAGTTAATGGTTTCCAATTGCTTATTCTCTTTTTCTTAGGTGAGTTGAAATCATAGTTAAAATTGCTATAGAAATACCAGTCTTGTAAAATTCATGCCACGTCGTGCTAATCTATAAGTTGGCCCTGAGTTATCATCATAATGACAGATGAGCACATCCACTCTTTCCTCTGTCTCCAATTCAAGATTTTTGTTTATAATGTCTAACTACAGCTTCTTGGTGTTATTCTTTGGGCATAAATCAGAAACGTTACGTTCAACCGTTCAAGAAATGGTGGAGCATGGGTCTCGTAATTTTCCTTGAAGATAGATATATAAGAGAAGAAAAGATGGGAATCCAGAAGGGTTTCATGGTTTGCAACATGTGAATCCACAATATGTTAGAAGTTACTAGTGACTAAATCTTCTCTTTTTAAGTAGGTGATTAGTGAATGATGCTTCGACCTTTGTCCCTTTAAATGAAGTAAAGGAATTCCTCCAATAGGCTTTTAGGGATAAAGTGGGTTGAGTTGTGAAACTTTTCCTGTTCCAAGATAGATACGTAATTAAATATATTCTGTTTGCTTATTGGTTTCATCATACTCTTTGTGATGATATTGTATTACGTATTATAAACCTCTCCCTACCTGCTAGCTGCATAACCCGTTTCCATTCTGTTTGCTTGCCTAATTTTCATGGAATACGATGTAGAGTGTAGAGAATATGAAAAATGGATGGAAAAGTGATTGATATCCTTTTATGCATTTTGTTTCTATAGGGTTCCTACTATAGCAAAAAGGATAATAGATCTACATCGCCTTTTTGTAGAAGTCACATCTCGAGGTGGCGTTGAAAAGGTATGGTTACTTTTTCTTTTTTCTTTTTTTTCCCGTGTAATTAGATTCTGTGTGCAGTATGTTAAGTCTGAGACAAAACCTAGTGTCACAAAAATGCTCATTATTCAGAACCCTCATATTCAAGGATTCAATTAAAGGATACTGTCAAGTGTGATTTTCTTCTCATGTGGCCTGCAGTGACTTTGTTTTTTGTTTTTACTTTTTCTTATAAAAATATCTTTTAAGAGATGAATGGGCCTACGAGTACAGCTGACTGTGATGCTGGGATGACTTTGAACTTTAAGTTGTCTCAATTAAGTTCTAAGTTAGCATACAGGTTTTTGAACGGGTGCAATTTGGTCTACGTCATAGTGTTGTTATTGAGGATATTTTCCATAGATATTTTCAATTCTTCTGAGATTTTTTTCTTCTTCTAATTCTTTTAATTTTCTCTTAACCTTGTTACAGGTTATTAGAGATCGTAAATGGAAAGAAGTAGTTGTGGCCTTCAATTTCCCCTCAACAATTACCAGTGCGTCATTTGTCTTACGCAAGAATTATCTATCATTGCTTTATCACTTTGAGCAGGTCTATTACTTCCACAAGCAAGTTCCTTCAAGCCCAATGCCTGGTAATAGGCATGACTCTTGTCTATCCAAATTAAGTTCTTTTAGTTTTTCCTGTGGGGTAGGTAATTATTTCTATTTTCTATTCTTGTAGTTCCTGTAAGCAGAAACCTTGTCAATGGGTCAGCCACACTAGAGGAAGGTGCCACTAGAAACGAATTGCCAGGTCAGGGTAAGTATAGTTACCAATTGGTGGTGTTTGTCTTTATTGCATTGGTTCTAATTATATAACTAATATTCATATTTGTCTTCCCAAGGTTTCCGGATAACATCTTTAATTTCTTAGTGTTAGGTTTTATGTTGGCTAATTAAGTGTTCAAATTAAGTTTGGTGCAAGTCTAAGGTTGTTAGTTAGATTGGGACTTTAACTGGAATACAAAAACTTGGTCAAATTCATGGTTGGAACTGCTTGGTCTGTACCTCAGTTGGAGAATGGTTGAACGAGACACTTTACATGAAATCAAGATTTTTTTTTTCTAAAACCATCCGGTCAGTATGGTAGTTGCACCATGCTCGAACAGGATACTTCAAAGCACAACAAGAAAGTTTCCATAACCTTTAGTCGGAGGGACGGTCAGACTCACGTTCGAACGAGTGTATTCAAGTGCATTAATTGGCAGTCCCAATATTGTTCGGTTGGTTCCACGGTTGATCAACGTCCGAACACCAAAAGGATTGCAACTGGCAGTGTTACTTGGTCAGACTCACTGTTGGACACCGTTTGAACGAAAGGAAGATTGCAACTAGGTAGAATTGTTTGATTGGATCCGTGGTCAGACCACGTCAGAATGCCAATAACATTTGAGTTGTGAAATCCTAGTTGCGTTTGAATGAGACATTTGTTCGTCCGAGCGCCGCCTTATAAAATTGCTTTTTCAATAACCGACTTGTACCAAAAAATTGGGTTTTCCCAGGGTCTATATAAACCTCAGTGCATGATTTTCCATAGACCTTGAGGCTATTATTAGTGTGCTAAGAGAAACATTTTGCATCCATATGCCGCCAATTTTATATCTCTCTTAGACTTTGTTTAAACCATACAAATTTCTAAAAACCTTCAGCCACTAGAGTCTCAGGTTGCAAGAGGAGACTTGACAGGAGAATTGGCCAGAGTTTTTGAGCTACTGCGGTAGAGACAAACATGTCGTTTGTTGGGTACACATCAGGTTTAATTAGAAATATTTTGCAAGTGTAAATTGTGTGTCATTTGATTATTCTAAGTGGATGAGTTTCCTGGCTTTTGCTGACCCGTAGTGGTTTTACTTTTGAATAATTCTTCAAAAGGTTTTCATTTTGTCACCAAACTTGTTGTGCTTGATTTATTTTATGCTTTGATTAATTTTGGTGATTGTGTGTGGTTGCAAAAATTTTAATTGATTGTGATTATTGCAAAATATCTATTCACCCTCCTTTAGTTGTTGTTTGGTGTAATTTCACTTAGTTTTGAACACTAGTTGTAGTGGTAGTAACAAGTACAGTTTGTGTGTGTGTATTGCACCACTAGGCGTGTACCACTGGTGGGTTTACGGAGCTTTCAAGCTTCAGGTTTATGGCTTGCATTCAAGTGACTCCCCATTTATAATGGGTTTCGATATGTCTGCTGGTCTGGATTGCATTGGAACCTTGAGCGTTTTATAGATTTACCTTTTAGTTGCTACTCTTAGAATTGCGTTGGAGAGTTTTTGAGAATCTTAGAATTGGTTTGCTCTTTCATTCACATCTTTGAGTTTAGTCTTTGACTACAGACATCCATCATTAGTGATTGAGCTTGTACGATGTCCCTTTGCAGTAACTTCCTCAAATTGTAATTAAGAAAGATGAACAACAGTGGGGATTTTATTAGGGAAGCTATGTATGGGATTTATGAACTTGTGCTCTCAAAGTTTGTACATTTCCCCTAATGCATGTATAATAAATTTTTTCAAGTGGTTGGCTGTATGTTAGCATGTATAGCTGCAATAAAGATCTTTGCTGTCTGTCTCATATGCAGCTACTCCAATACTGCCGCTTGGCTGTGTGGTGACTGGAACAATTGATGGAAAATTTGATAATGGATATCTCGTTACTGTGAACCTGGGTACTGATCAGCTTAAAGGTGTCCTGTATCATATTCCTCAACATGTTTCTAAGGGTTCTCGCCGGAACCGAAAGAGATCCAGGTTGGCATTACGTGATCCATCTCGGCCCAAATCAAACAGAAGTGGTTACAATTTCTTCTTTGCTGAGCATTATGCCAGGCTAAAGCCTTCGTACTATGGGCAAGAGAAAGCCATCAGCAAAAATATTGGGCTCCTTTGGAGCAATCTCACAGAAGCTGAAAAACAGGTAGATGATACATAATTTCTTCTTCCTTCTTTAGTAACTCTGTCGTTCTTTTTTTTGTTTAGCTATATTGATGTCCGATTTGCTGGATAGATTGTTAAGGACTTGTGACATGTGACATATATATATATATATATATATATATATATATATATATATATATATATATATATATATATATATATATATATATATTTTTTTTTTTCTAGTTTGCGGATTTTTATCTCTATCAGAAGTATCTATTTACAACATTTAGTCCCTTCTATGCAGGTTTATCAGGAGAAAGGGTTGAGAGACAAGGAGAGATACAGGACTGAAATGATGGAGTATAAATCTTCCTATGATTCAACACCTCATTAGTCTCCATTTTGGAGGTTAATTTGGCAACCATTTCTTTGGACGCCAGCTTCCTCTCAGCTTTTCTTCCTGTTGTTGTTTGTTAAAGTCTTTTAACCTTTTCCCCTCAATCTTTCCTTACAAAGACTACCCCGTAGTTTTGCCCTCGCAAAGATTGTGGGAGGTTAAAGGTGCAGATCTGTAACATAACTATAAATATTTAGAACACAATTGCATCACTTTACATGGTTTTGGAATGCTGTTAGAATCATGGAGCTCAGAGAGCTCTACAACGTAACGGTCCTCAACTTGAACCCATCTGGGCCCCTTCACACCCTTCTCTGTGCAATCAATCTCTGCTTTCTCTTTCAAACCCAATCATTGGCAGGTAAACCTTGTAAAGATGGCACCTTGCATCTGCCAAATATGGTGTAATCATTCTTCATAGCCTATCAGCTTTTGATTTGGTGGACCCAAAAGGCAGGTTCGGAGGTTCCGTTTGTACGACCTTTTGGGAAGGTGTCATTCTGTCTGCATACTTAACAGCATTGTTTTGTCTCGGCGGAAGAGCATTTTTTTTTTATTTATTATTTTTTTTTTGACACCAATAAAGTATATTTTTAATGTAAATTGCCTCCTTCCTTGGGAGTTCATTTGGGTTTGTGATTTCAAAAATTGTATTTTGAAAATGCGATTTCAAAAAATGCAGTAGAACGTTTGGTAAAATAATAGTATATAGTCTTTAAAATTGCGCGTTTTTAAAAAAGTAACTCATTATTTACGATTTGAAAATGCAGAATTTTTTACTTTATTAAATCTCAATTTTTTAAAAGCGTTTTTCCAAACTATGGATGCATTAGTCTTGTTGCTTTGAAGCCGCCATTAAATTCTCTTTCTCAACTTTGGCCGCCATTGGCACTTCCTGGAATGGGTCCATTCTCTTTGTTACAACTAGGTCCTCAATGTGACCCAAATGAAGAATCGGCACTCGCTGTCCTCTTTGCGGTCAAATTTGCCCATGCGCATAACTGTCAACAAAGTCTCCTTCATTGTCTGTCATACTTGGTCTCCAGAAATGCCACCTTACAACTGATTGGAGAGGTGTTCTTACTGTTTCTCATACTTTTGGTCTATTCAGCACTTTTGACAGCTAGATTGTCATTAAAATTGATAGGATCATAGGAATGCAAACTGCCTTACTCACAAGTCACAACATTGTTCATTGGGCCGCTATATCCCGTTTAACTAGTAGCTTTCTCACAGATTTGTGTCCCTGCTGAATTTACTTTTATATGGTGAAAATTACCCTCATTTTAATTTATTTTTGTGGCCTCCTATTTTTTGATAGACTTTTTACTTGTATTCCTATTTCAGTTGTATTCGGTTGTTTTTTGTTTACTTTGTAACTTTCTGATTTAAAAAAAAAAAAAAAAAAAAAAAAAAAAATTATGAGTCTTATACATCAATTTGTTGGTCTCGCAATGTGATTGGATATGGGAATGAGATGAACAATAGACCCCTTCCGGGTGGACCCCCAAAGACTTGAAAAAAATAAAAAATGTTAAGGGTATTCTAAGATTTGTTAATGGTGGCCCCCAAACCTTCCAATCCAGCCTATTTCAACTCCAAAACAAATCCTATCTCCCAACTTCTCAAATTTATGATTTCGTGACGTCGATGCTATCAAATATCAATGCCATTAGAATAAGACGATGAGATATGTTATTTGTATACATTTTTTTCTACATATTTTGTACATATGTTCACATTTGGTATGAGACCCATGCATGTGAGATGTGTCACACACGAAATATGAGTGTGTGTGCAAAATGTGTAAAAATATCATTTGCCATAAAGCGATTGACATATGAATTTGACTTGAGTTTTGTTTTAGTTGAGATTTGGACACGTGTCTGAATTTTAACATTTTTTAGTTTCAACCAAAACTAGACTTAAACCAAATCCGGCGTATAGAAGAATGAGACGATCCCCGAGATTGATTTCTACTCAATCTGTCAAATGGTAAATACATAACAAATAATTGGCTTATATATCATGTACATTTCAAAGAACATTGTGATATAGTAAGGTATATATGAATAAGGTTTATTAAAAAAAAAAAAAAAGAAAAATTTTTACAATTAATAAGTTGACAAAAAAAAAAAAAATCAATTTTTTTTTTTAGTGGAATACCAGTTGAGGACGGTACTAGATGGCCAAATTGGGTAGGCAGTTGGCTTCGATTTCCAACCTTCCAACTTGGGTACAGGCGGAGAGATTGTGGCTGAGCTGTAACCCATAAGCATCCAATGCCCACTTCTATTAAGGAAAGATTTGTAAATGCAAAATACGGGTAATTAATTCCCAACAATTCTTTTAATCTTCCAACCTTTTTTTATTATTATTATTTTTCACCACGATTAAAGCAGTAATTGGTGGAGCATACCAAATTGGTAGGCTGAAAATTGAAGCAGCAACAATTCAGATACAGACCCTTGTTCCATGAATGCTCATTTTTTTTTCTTCCTAGTTACCGTTTATCTTGTATGGTCTATTTAATGGTTCGAATTTTGTTTTGTTGTATCTAATAGTGTATATGTTGTCGTGTTATTTAAATATGTATATATAGTACCACGTTATTTAAAATTTGAAATGACGTGATAACATATACATCATGTGAAATTTAATTTGAATCCAAAGATAAATCCAAATCAATAGTGATCCGTCTCGTATAGCTTTTTTTTTTTCCTAAAAGAAGAAGAAAACTCCTAAGTAAAAAGAAAACTCTTTGTGTAATAAACTTTTTAATTAATCATAAGCTAACTGAAATTGTGATGACCTTTGATTCAAATGAAACATCACTGCATGCATCATGGTTAAATATAGAAGCAAATAAAATGGAATTACTCCTACAACCTAACTAGAGGTTGTTATTATCATTTTTAATATTAGATATCATTTCCTAAACGAAGATCAAAGTTCTTTTGGGGGGTAAATTATGAATGGAGGTGTCATCCTATCAATATTTATGGGACCTCATTTATATATATATATATATATATATATATATATATATATATATATATATATATATATATATATATATATATATATTGGTGAGATTTACTTGTAGATCAAAACCCTTCAACTAAATTTATCAATAATATATATAGATAGAGATCGAATATTCTGATCATCAATGATATGAATGCGTGAATGATTTCAAAACATTAAATATATATATATATAAATTTTCTACAATTTTGTGCATGCGATAATAAATCGAACAGAACTTTTTTTTTTTTTTTTTTTTTTCCTTCAAGTTTCAGAATCGTTGATCATATGACTTCAATCCGAAAAGCTCTTTTCGGTGGACATGTCATAGTGCCGTTTTCACTTTTCAAGCCCAAAATTCATAGTTTATACTTCAAAAATTCCCATTTGAAGTTATTTCATGCATGCCACCCTTTAGGAAATATTTGTCTTCTTAATTTGAGGCAGTTTGGTTTTTTTTTTTCCTTAATCGAGAGCATTTCTCTTCTCCTAGATTTGCTTCCACGTACCTTAAATCTTAAATTTATACTCAGTATATCATATGTGGTCAGAATATCCCTAGTCCCCTGGCCTACACAACGTCAATTTATAATATTCACTATTTTATGTTATTAATTAGCTACAAATTTTTAGTTCTCTTTGACTTCTATTTTTCGAGTGTAACATATTAGTTACAATTACACCACCGTCAATCACTCCCCATTTTCTTTTGTTTTTGGTAAATATATAGACCACCAACATCAAAGTACGTGCTATAATGTCCAAACTAAGTTGTTAAGCATTTAAGTAATTTTAGTTTACAAGTTCTAAAGCATATCAAACACCCCCACCCCCACCACCTACAAAAAAAAAAGAAAAAAAAAAAAAAGAAGAGGAGAGAGATATTGATTTTAAAAAAAATTGTTGCAATTAAAGAGTTTAAGTAATTAAGTTCCGTCCTATAAAATGGACTTTAAAATGATTTTATTTTGTTATAAGTGTTATAATTAATTATATATCAAATGATTTAATTTATTTTGCACATACATTTTAAACACTTACAAATTTAATAAATTGGGTTGAAAGAAATTATTCTAACTCAATTTAAAAGGAAATTTTGTTCTAATATGAACATGGGCTATTATTATTATTATTATTTTCTAATTTCTCATTTTTTGTTGGAGTTTTCTCTTTTATGGGTTAAGTGTATTTGAGTTTCAAATGGGGAAAAGTGTTTGCATAACTTGATTCAGCCGGCAAACAATATATGATGACATCATATGGCGACTTAGATTGATTTTGCATTTGATATATAATTAATTTCCTCTTATCCAACAACAGCAAGAACAAGGGCACTTAGCGCTGTCGCTCAATTCAATTTAGAAAAAAGAAATTGCTCATTAATTGTGCATATATTATTAATTTAGTGCGTGCATGCAAATTAAACATCAGAATACAAAGGGAAAATAAAGGTATTATATATATATATATATATATATATATATATATATATATATATATATATATATATATACATCTCGAGGGAATTAGACAAACACGTATATAAAAGGGTAGCTAGCTTAGCTAGACAGTCTAGTTGTTACTTATATATATAGACGTGCATAATATAGCATATAGGAACAAGAATTAATTATATTGTTTCAATCGTCACGCAGTATTTAAAGGTAGAAATGTAATGAAGTCATCGTAAAAAATAAATGCCATAATAAGCCCCAATGTATTAATTCATGGCATACCATTACCATCTTATTTTTGCTAATACCTGTCCTTTTGTACAGTATTGAGAGTTAATAATTAAGAGCTACAAAATGGATATATAATTAGGTGGCAAAATTAGCATATATAATAAGTGCATGTGGGATTATATATATCAATCGTATAATTAAATAAATACTATGTACAATCCCTCTGCCCGTATTTTTTGTGAAATTTCTTGTAATTGGGAAAGACTTTCTGCTCAAACAAATGGGTATCGATGTATCTTCGAAGGTCTCTCATAATTGCATGTCGATTGCAAAGGACAGACAATAATTGTATGACATGGAAAGCAAAGGGGTGGTGATGGACATCATTAATGTTGATGGACCTTCCTATACACTACACGAATATTGTGAATCAAGGAGCATAAATAAGGTGGAAAATATATTTAATTGTTATTAATGCGTAGAGCTTATGTATGTACGTAGGTATGCAAAAATAGAGAAAAAGAAATTAAAGTTATATTGATGATTACACACGCGCTAGAGATGGCGATAAGCACGGATTTGAAAACCAAAGTGATGAGCTTGTCTTCCTTATTTTTCTCCTTCGAGCCTTTAAAGAATTCCAATCAAAGATTTAATTTTCTTTGGCATATATGCAGTAAAAAAGGAATTAAAAATAATTTAGATTTTCGGAAGACCATGGAGCTAATTAATGCAAAATATTATATACAAACAAGAAATTTTTTTCCAATTTTGGGCCGGCCCTTCACGTACGTAGCTCCCAAGGATCGAAGAAAAATAAACCATAAAGAAAAAGAAAATGTTATATTTGGTAACATATATAGTCCTACTAGTACTAGGTAATTAATCCATGGTAATCGGGAGTGAGTGAGTGAGTGAGTGAGGAGGGTTGGGTTGACAGTGGTGGTAGTGGTGGTGGTGGTGGTGGTTCGTGGAAGTGTCATTCAAATCAAAAGGGCCCGGTTGGTATATTTATGGGAGTTGGAAGATTCTGAAAGAACGGAATAAGAGGCAAAGGGACAACGAACGTGGCAGCTGGGTCAGTCAATTTTCCAAAGAAGCAGTTAAAAAGACCCTTCCCTTCCCTGGAGTCTTTCTCTCTTCTTCGTCTTCTTCTTTGTTTACGGGTTCCGGTTGCCTACCAAATTGAAAGTTTCTCTTCCATATCTTCTACGTAAGATTTGGGACCCTGTATTTCCTTAGCCGGGTCTTCCAGGGAAAACAACAATAATCCTCCCCCTCCAAAAGGGCAAAAAAAAAAAAAAAAACGAAATTAAAAAATAGAAGAAAAAGAGAGTCGGTTGTCTTGTTAGCTAAGCTACCACTCTTGATTCGAATCTTTATATTGATTGGGCTCTAGTCTTTTGGTTTTAGGTTTTCTGTGGTCTCGTACGCTGTCCTAGTGTCCCAGGAGCTCGATCATCAGTTATTAGAGAGAGAGCGAGAGAGAGAGAGAGAGATCAGCTGGTCTTCTTCTGCATAGGATCAGTTTGAGCTGATGGATGGAAATCAGGAGAGTCAGATTGAGGGTTGGGAGGCGGAGGACGTGGAGTGCTCGAGGTCAAGGGTTTTGGGTCCGACCATGGGGAACGGGAGGCTTTGCATCAAGCTCAAGATTCCCAAGGCTGAGTCTGTTGCTGCTGATGAACAAGAACATGTACGCCCTCCCGGCGCCGCAATCGGAAAAGACTTACCTCGCATCTGCAACATATGCGATAAAGCCTTTTCCTCTGGAAAAGCCCTCGGCGGTCATATGAGAATGCATGTCCAAGCCAGAAACAAGGACCTCCTTCAGAAGAATCAGAAGCAACTCGCCGCCGCCGCCGCCGCCGCTGATGATCTTTCCACTACTATTCCACCCAAAGCCAATAATGCAACCGTTTCGATCCTGGGCGAACCCACTTGCTACGTTTGCGGAAAGAATTTCCCGACCATGAAGGCGTTGTTTGGCCACATGCGATCCCATCCTGGAAGGCCATGGAGAGGAATCCTGCCCCCTCCAACCGAGAAAAACAATGACAGCTCATCGTCTTCGACACTATCGGATGACAAGATCGATTCTGCTACGGGGGCCGCCGTCGTGGTTGATTTGCCAAACTCTCTATTGGGCTGGAAGGTCACTGGTCAGAGAGGCCGGAGAAGCATCGCCTCGTCCACCAGCGCTTCGGGTTCTGGTCTTTCCCCCCCGGGTATAGAGGAGGGGATGCAAGAAGTTGTCTGTGAAGTACTCCTGAGGCTGGCTAAGGGGAATCCAAGGAAAAGATTATATGGCGACTCTGAGCCTGCAGAGGCCACTGACACAAGGAATCTACTGTCGAAGAAGAAGCTAAGGATTGTTGAAGCTGAAGCTGATGCTGGAAGCAGCCGTGAAGATCTATCCAAAAAGAATATTAAGGACGACAATGGGAAAGGAAAGGCGGTGCTAGAAACTGCTGATCCACTGTATATGAAGCGGAATAATGCGGATATTGAAGACTTAGATAGACAAAAGTCTAATAACAGTACTGAGCTGGTTTCAGACAATGAAATATTGGGGAAGACGATGAGCAAGAAGATGAGGAAGAAGAGAAAGATCAAATTTGTAGACTTGGAAGCACTGAAAGATGGTGGTGTTCAGAGTAAGAAGCAGACTATTCCTGTGACACCCAATAGGTACATATGCTGTGTTTGCAATAAATCATTCCCATCTCACCAAGCTCTGGGGGGTCACAAATCCAGCCACAACAAATTGAAGTACATCCAGACGACAGTGAATGAATCAGTATCAGCGGACGACTCAGCTGCCGAGGATTGTGGTGGACATTATGCCGAACCCACTACCCAAGTGGATGAAGCTACAGCGGGCACGCACCAATGCAAGATTTGCGACAAGACCTTCCCAACGGGTCAGGCACTTGGGGGTCACAAGAGATGCCACTGGACGGCCGGCCCTGTGGAATTGCAATCCAGTACTCAAGCAACATCTCCTGGAGAAGCCAAAGCTCAATCCAGTACTCAAGAAACATCGCCTGAAGAAGCCAAAGCTCAATCCAGTCAAGTAACGTCTCCTGGAGAAGCCAGTCAGACTGGTCGAAGAATTTTGGATTTTGATCTCAATGAGCTTCCGGCTATTGAGCTTGAGGAAGCAGGTATCGCTGAGTCTGTCATCTGTATGTATGACTGAACATGCAGCAGCTGGCCGGCGGGTTATGATTCTTGATCTTCCTCTAACAGTTGATCAGTACTCTAGGAACCTAACTAGTACATTGAGGTCAGTAGCTCAATTTTTGGCTTCGGCTTCTGATATATGTCAGTTAGTTCTTTTGTCTTTTTCTTTTTTAGACTCGATCTTGAAAATACAGTTGATGAGGAACCATCTTGGTTGTTTCATGGTAGGGTCTTTCAAGTCTTGCTTGTCCTTTTGTGCTTATTTTCTTCATGCAAAGCATGATGGTCCAGCAGACTAGCTAGCTTTTTATGAAAGATATATACAAAAGGGCCTTCTGTCTTTCTTTCTTTAGGATGATGAACTTGTAAAGGAGCTTGCATTACATCGATCGATTTGGTTCTTTAATTTTTAGTTTATTTTTTCAATTCCCTTATTGTTGTTATATATAATTATTGTCCGTCTCTTGGTATATATATATTCATTACTTAATTGGATTCTCTAATTAATAATCATCTCCTTAATTGCATGATTATATATAATCATCGATCTTTTCTTTTTGGTTCTCAATTTTAGATTGAATTAATGTGGCCGGAATATTTCTGAGTGCCAAAAGGCATTCATTCTAAACCAAGTGTTGTAGAGCTTTATTTTTTTTTTTATTAATTTGCGTGTGTTTTTGGTGATGATTAGTTTACTGAAGATTTGAGGCCAAGAAAAATAGTAAATAGCACCAAGTAGTGGAGGTCCAAACAGCGAGAGCCGTTTTGCTGGGGATCGATCGAATTCGATTGGATGGAGAAAAATAGACATTTAAAAAGTCAAGAGACTTCTTCTCCACCCCAGATCGATCGAGAAACCTCATCCCTGGCATGTAACTTAACTTGCAAGAATAAAACTTTTTGGTAAAGCATTTTCCTTTTCGTAATTAGATTTGAACACTGCTTTTTTAAAAATTACAAGTAAAAAAGAAATGTTTCTTTTAGTAAAACATGAGAATCCGTCCTCGATCCAATATTGCAACTTGCTAGTGGTTTGGAACTTTTGTATCTTAATTCCACGAAGATCCACTTGTGGGTCATTTGAAAGGGTCCATGCAATACTAGCTGATCGATAGAGATGCATGTAGAACTATATATATATAAAAATATTATCTCTCTCATATATATAATACTTAAACAATAAGAAGAAGAAACTTAGTATATTCTTTTTCCTGTTTATATATATAGCATTCAATTCGATCAGGTCGTCCCTCTACAACTCTAGCTAGCTAGCTAGCTTATGATTGAACTCTCTGCTCAATTTCGTCATATATGACTAGGTCAGCAAACAAAGATTATCGAATAGGCATACCGAGGTCACAAAGGCAGCTAGCTAGATTCAATTACCAATTGTCAAACATAATGTGTCAAACAAATTAAGTTTTCTTCTAAACTAAGTCGAAAGAAAACTGGCATAATTAAATATATATATATATATATTCAAAATGCACGTGATTCTCACGAGCGTATGTGTTGATTTACATATATACATAATCACTGGCATATTATATATGTGTAGATGGATTAATTTGAGTATTACATGAGTGGGGAAAGAGATCGATCAGAGTTATTCTTAAATAGAAGGATCGGAGCTAGCTAGGCATGAGAGCGGCCGGGGTAGTACACAGTAGTAGTAGATCGACGTTAAATCTTGGCTTGGGGGGAAAGGGATAGCTCAGCTGTTTTCTTGACACATTCTCGTGATTGTTATGAAAGCAACAGTACTTTTCTAAACAAATCATTTTGACTTTATGTACATTAACACCTTTCTCACGCCATATTCTTAACTCCCAAATAGCTAGGACTACGTACGGTCCACCCCTGGCCTCCACGGTCATTCAATTGAGTTCTGTATTTGTGTTTGTGTTTGAGCCTTTATATATATATATAAATATATATAGGGCTTTGTACTCGGAGATCTCTTCATATATATTTATATATATGCATGCCATTTAGATTATTTAATGGTATAATCTTCATTGGCTTCATATTTGTGGATTCATTTTATTTTTATTTTTTGGAAGAATTAATATTTGTGGATTCATTGTGTATGTATCTACGGGTTGATATTTTATGGAGTATAGTAAATTAAGGAGAGGTGCTTTCGATGATGAATAATGACCTTAATTATATTGTTGATTATGAAATTTATGAGAATGATTGTTATCATGCGCATATGTATCATTGTTATAACTGATCTTAGCTAGCTAGGCTGATTCCAGTCTTATAATTAACTACAAATTAAAGCACATGTAATTAATTAATGACCTTTCTATATAAATGTATGTACATTAAGATATTTGAAACCGCACTAGAAATTTGGTCATTAGCGACAAAACTTTCAGCAACGACTCAAAAGTGACAACTTTTTCTGGTCGTTACTGATAAATGCTTATCAGCGATGACCCAAATGTTGACGTACGTCACTAACGGTCGTTGCTAATATTAGAGCTATATATGTTATTAATCTAAACAAGAAGTTAATTTGAGGAAATTAATTTTATGAGTCTTTGAAAGACATGATCGAAAAGATAGGACACAAGCTCTTTTACGTGCATGGTATTTGGGGCATGCTAGCTATATAAGTTTCAGCCTTTTCCGATGCTATTACTTGATGATCACTAGGGTGCATGAATACCACTGATGATAGATACGTAGGATCATATTTTTATTTTTTCTGAAATTTCGTGCATGGTTCGATCGAGTTTCTTAATTAATTTTTACCATCAGTTATGGTGATGATTATTTTCTTCCTTCCAGGCCCTGTGATAAATGATACGCATATGCATGCATATATGTGCCTTGAATTAATCCTAATATTTTGCAAATAAAAGTCATATATATCCATATTTTTCTCAATTTGTTTTGGCAAGGAATTTGTTTTCATTACTGGATATCTATATATATATATCCAAATTAACAATGTGAAAATCATGCTGCCTATATTCCATGCATAATCTGAATAATTAATGGAAAGCATTCAGCCATTCACTATAGACGTACACATGATCGACATAATATGCTACCCACGACATTAGGTTAATTAGATTATTTTTTGCCAATGCTGAATTAAGAGGGATTTACATTAATTTATAGAAGATTACCCTAATAATACTTTATATATATCCAATAATATTACTGAAACAAAAAAAACAAGATAAATTAAAAGACTAAAAGATAAAACAAAATAATGTAGACTTATTATCACACTAGACTTATAACAATAATTAACGAGTAAAGACTCCTAACAAATAACTAAATGCGCGCTGCCATGTATTTTAAGTCATTCCTTATCACTTCCTTATCGCTTTCTCTTGTGCTTATCTTTATTAGAATATTGATTATATAATTTTCATTAATTTAAACTTTTAAGATAATTGAGAATTTAACATGACCAAAAGAACCTAAATCAATGGTATGGCATTAGCTCGGGTTTATTACGTCTATTTATAACATAATATTGCCTCGTGATTGTTCATGAAGGTACAGATTTAAGGCTGTTGAACGTACATGCAGTTGGATTAAAGCTAAAATTGAGTTTTGAAGGTAACATTAACAACAGGTAGACTAGGGTACTCATGTTTTCCGATCAAAATAAGGGTAGATCTAGACTCTCAAGCAATTTTTTGCCCAAATTGCTAATAATACGAGTAGCAAATATGAGCTCGTCCTATAGGACCCATTTATAATTTATACCCCAAACAAGTGGGCGGGTTATCCTATACCTATTCGGGTAGGTGAACCCTATCGAGTTTTCTCACAGTTGTTATCCGAATTGCTAGCAATTTGAAAAACAAATTTGTTGAAAATTTCTATTTGATAAGAGTATTAATATTGAATTTGTTGATGCCTCGTAATTAAAATCGTTGTTGTGACCAAGTAAACTGAAAATGCTTGGAGGAAACTTATCTAAAGAGGGTGTTAGATCAAAGGATTATCACCTAGCTTTTTGAAGGCAACGGTTATAGTATTTTTTTGTTGCATTATCATGATATTAATTAGTGTTTAGGATAAATAACAATTTGCCTCTCCAAACTACTATACACATCCAAATTATGATTTATTGTAACTTGCACCTCTAAACTATAAAAATGTTTCTAATTACCCTTTGTCAGGCTTGGCCGTTAGTTTTAGATGAAAAATATCACACGTTCCAATCATATGCGCATAAGGGGATTTCCTCTACCAAAAATACCCCCAATTGAGGGATTTAAATTACAAAAACTGTCTTCAATGAGGATAAGCTAAGCTGAGACTTGAGTGAGGTGGCCATACATCCACTCTTAAAAAAGAGGAATAGAAATGCGACCACTCTGAAGTGAAGAGAGATGGGTGGTTGCACATTCACTCATTAGATCTTCATCTCAATTTTTCTTTTTTTCTTTTGTCTTTTTATTTTATTATTTTATTATTTTATTTTATTTTTTTTATATATATATATATATATATATATATATATATATATATATATATATATATATATATATATATATATATATATATAAATAAATAAATAACAAGCAGCTAGCTAGGCTCCGCTCCATGTCCTCCGAGAGATAGTGACATGTATTGGACTGCCACTAATAGAAAATGAAGGTAATGAGAGAAGTTGTAGATCCTAACTTCCATGTCCAGTTGGCAACATTGAAATGAGGGCCCACTCACTTTTGACATTTGCAAGATGAATGTACGTGTTTGGTCGCAGCTCGAAATATTGAAATATTTGATGACCTTTTCCCACCTGCTTGGTATTTGGCCAAAATAAGATGCCGCATCCATTTCTTCCCTCGACTAACCTCTATATATTGGTTGGTTAAATTGCTGGTTAACCTGCAACTTATATTTCAATTGGCTAATCAAGAATATCAGTTGATTGCAAACCAAATTCTGAATCAAGAACTTGTAGAGAGAATGAAGGTCACTCCAATACTTAATTAAGTTAGTATCCGTTGAAAGAGAATTTAAAAGAAAAATTGAAGAAGAGAATTTAACAAGAATGATGTATACCTTTCTTAGTGACTCCCTCCCCCTCCCCCTCTCTATATTGAATGTTTTCCTGCACTTGGTCAGTTACAAAAGAAGGTCCATTGAATAACTGATTTGATTCTATAGCTCCAGCTCTGCTATTCATACGTTCTTTAGCCCTTTGAAAATAAATAGGTGTTAACAGTTCAAGTGAAGGTGGCTAGGATCTCTCTTGGCCTAATTGGGTTTGGTCGATCTATAGGGTTTATCATAAATGGGCCAGCTTGAACTGGCCGAATAAGCTGGAGAGGCTTGTTTCCAAGGGGGGGGTGTGTGTGTGTGTGTGTTCATTCTTGTGTACACCAGCTTAAAATTAGAGGAAGACAGGAAGAGGAGTAAGGTGCATGGAATGGTTAAAGCAGCAGATGGTACTAGCCACCCTAGTACATGCCACATGGGCCACAATCATGCCCACCATCGTCATTACAATCCTTGTACACTCGGCCTGGACTCTAGCATCTAAAACCACTGGCACCGCTGCATCCGCTAGCTTCAGCCTTCAAGTAAAGACATTTATCCACCTATTAACATACAAGTATACATACAACCCCCATCCACTCTCCTACACACGACCAGGAAAAGAAACAAACAAATTAAAAAAGAGATTTGATTCTTGTTTAACACCAATACAACAATTGCACAACAACCCCTCACATGAAGGTAGGCCCCAGTATGTGGGACTCACCCTCATGTGAGGGATTGTTGTACAGTTATTGTATTGGTGTTGTAAATCTAACATTTTCCATTAAAAAAAGCTCTCAACCGACCGACAACATCCATCCAGAATGAAGGTGTTATTTTTGTGATGCTCTTCTTTCAAATAAAAAAAAAAAAAAAAAAGTGATATACCACAGAGTTACAAATGTGCACAATTTGACATAAAAAAGAATAATAATTTACAACCGCGCCTACCCAACCCTAGCAAGGAAGATGAAAAAAGTTCTGCAGAATAGAAATGAAATTCTATATATTTTAAGATTACACAAAAAAAGGACCTCCTGTTCTCAGACTTATGTGGGTACAACCATCCCAGAACGGGGCGATAACTGCAAGACAAAAAGCCAAAACACCATAACAAGGAATATAAATTGTATGAAAAAACAGGATGTAATCTTACACACCCTCCTCTGCATCTTCAGAACCTCTTCAGTCCCTATCATATCTCCACAATACTTTTCTTCCTCTGCTTCTTTTTTAAGCACCGTGGCCTTGCTTTCTGCTTCTCCAAGTTTGTTCAGAACCAGAGCATTTCGCTCTTCTAAGAGCGTCAATTGATCACCCGCAGCAACCTTCATGTTCTGTATCGTCCTTCTTATTGCCAAGAACTCAACCTCAGCTTCAATCTTTTGCTTGAAGAGACCCTCAAGCTCAGTCTCCATCTCTCTACATTTTTCCTCCTGTAAGCCTATAGTGCTACCCGATTCTTCCTTTGGTGACTTGCTACTGTTTATAATGGCTTCGAGTTCCACGATCCTGAAGTCCTTCACCTCAACCATAGCCCCCGTCTCCTTCAATTTACTTTCCAAAAATTTTACATTCTTTTTCAAGTTTAATACTTGGGTTTCCAAGGAAGTCAAAGTAGTTTGTCTAATCTTTTCAGAGCCCAGCTTGTCAGACGACCCTGGTATGTAGTTCTCCGGGTCGGTAGGAGTGAAATCTGCTGGTGTACTATTACCGTTGGTTGAGCTGTCATGCGATGATGGAAGCTCCTTTCCGACCTCCTTAAGTTTTTGAACTTCTGCAATAGTACAACATGAAATCCATTAACTTTAATCTTAATAAAAGACCCATATCAATTTGCAATGACATAACAACCATTTTGCAGATAAAAGGCATAACGAGCTTCAACATAAAATAGTTTTAAACGAATAATGAAGCACAAATTTTAAACGAATAATGAAGCACAAAGCTTTCATTTCAAGGTCAAGGAATCTATATACTCAAATAACTATGACTACTGTTCACCACTTATCATACACATATCAGGGGGCCTAAGACTTGCTAAACAGAAAAAGAAATGTGAACCCCAAAGAGAATGAAGAAGGGCCCAGGATTGGAGGAGAATATCTCTTCTAGGAATCAAGCTAATAAAGGATGAGTAAGGGTAATATTGAAAGAAGCAAATAAAGTATTCTAAAGGATGGAAGAATCGATAGATGTGTTAAAAAATTGCATATTATATAAATAAGGAAAGGTCAGATAGTCTTGTCATAAATCTGGTGTATTAGCTTTTACTGCGGGCTTGATGCCACATTAAGGGATTATGAGTCATTTCATGGTCAAAATTTTGTTTTGTTGCATTTAACGGTGTACATGGTGTTGCGTCAATGTCATTTACAATTTTTAAATGATGTGACAGCATATACACCATTAAATCTGAATTTTGTTTTGTTGCATTTAATGATGTACATGGTGTCGCATCAATGTCATTTAAATTTTTTAAATGATGTGGCAACATACACATCCTTAAATCTGTGAAATCTAATTTTGACCATGAAATCACTCATCTCCATTTTTGGAGAGAGATGGGTTCTTTTCTAATATCTTCCATCTTGCTGATCTACAAAATTAGTTGGTGGAGGACCCAGGCGATTGGGGTGTTGCTTATGGAGAAACACCCTTGATTAGGTTGTTTTCATCTCCCCCGTGGGCATTAAGGAGAAAACTTACCTTGCAATGATTAGGTCTCTATGATTGAAGAGACACAGTGCAAATCACATTAATTTTGGTACCAGAGCAGCAACTTAAATCAACCTAGTAAAGAAAGCGTTAAATATCAAGGATGTCTTCACTATTTCCTTCCCCAATTTCTCCCCCACAAAACAAGGCGTCAGCCTAAATCCCACAATCCAATCAATTACCATCACCTGAATCTAATAGTACCTTTTACCATTTGGCCAACATAAACCAAAAAACAGCCAGACTCCCAGATTAGATATAAACCAAGTTCGTAGTAACCTGAATTTAACTAGATTAAAAATCTTCTAAAATCATTCCCACCTTCTCAAAAAAACCAAAATCCAACACCAAAGGCATATCTTGAGGAGCCCCTATAACAAATGGCAATCCACCATCTGCCACAACTTCCTTCTACAAATATTCATTTATGTCATTCAAAAATCAAATATCCTCTTCTATAGTTTTGAGGAGGGACTGGATTAAAGTTCTCTAGAGGAAGCCGAATAGCGACTAGAAATTGTGTGATAAAATTTTACTCATCATGTTTTAACCATATAGTCTACCACCCATCCAAGTTAACTCTCTACTCCTAAAAACTAAATAATATGGAATCCAAAGAAATTTTGGCTACGCCCAACTGATCACCATTGGTTGATCCTGATCCTATCTCCAATTTAAGCCACAAACAACTAAATCCCTTCTCTCATGCCACACAAAGAATTTGAGCATATGTTCAATTGAATTCCCCAAACCTATGAACTCTACACCAAATTCATTGCCCAGATTTTGTTCTTTTGACATATTAAGCAAGGTAAATAGGACAAACTTTTTGCAGATTTAGTCTGAGGTGCAAACATGATCTCATATAGTAAATACCCTGCCATTATCTGTTATGAAATGAAAACGTTTATTTATACTGTCATCATTCTCATATCTCCCTTCAAATGATAACCACAGGAAATGAGTAGAAAAGAAACTTTTTGATACAACAAATCTTAAGACTATTTCAGCTGGGATCATGAAAATTAGGATATACCAAACCAACAAAATTTAACTCATAGGAAACTGTGTATGATTTGCATTAGCAGGATATATAGAGCATCATAACACTGGTATCAAAGTTGTCAAAATCAGGATGAATCAGACCTTTTTGCAGTGCTTCTTGCAGAGACTGGAGGCTAAAGATAGACTCAACCATTGGATCCCGATCTATTGAAGGCCGATGGTTCTCACTTTTCTCTTCCTTAACTTGCCAAGACAAGTCTGCAGCTAAATCATCTTGTAAAAGATCTTCGATCTCTCCCACATTGTCTTTGCTGTAACCAATTTGAACTTCTTCACTAAACCGTTCACTCGCAAGAGCTTCATCACTATTCTCCCTGTCATACTTCATTGACCTTTCGGTTTGCTTTCCATTACTAGTTGCAGTAAAATCACCCTGCATAAAGACAAAATTGGAGCTTCTTGAGTCAGATTCCA
Organism: Alnus glutinosa; assembly: GCF_958979055.1. Lineage (NCBI taxonomy): Eukaryota > Viridiplantae > Streptophyta > Magnoliopsida > Fagales > Betulaceae > Alnus > Alnus glutinosa. Next base: position 29,922,298 of record NC_084893.1, read on the forward strand.
TGCTGGAATGAGAGTTCTCCTTCTCGATTTTGACCCTTTCTCCTCTAGGCTTCTTACTGCCTTCAGTCCGTCCCTTTCCCTGCTGACCCTTTTGAGCTGAATTACCCAAACTCTTGCCACCACTATTCTTAGTCCTGCTCTTCTCTCGTACATGCCCCGACACTGCAAGCAGATCATGCCTCACCTTTGGAGCACTAGCTGCTGTGGAAGACTTGCTACTCCGGTCCTCGCTGTTCTCAGAATCTGTACCTGCAGCCAAAGCAGACCCAAATGCAAACCTAGAATCTGAACTAGAACCATGGATTACAAACCTGTCAGCTACTCCCACAGTTGACACATTTGCAGATCCTATGGAACCCTCACTATTTTGATTCATTTCAAGGGGAAAATGATGCTGAGCTTTAGTTGGATTTGTGGAACCAGACAGACCCCGCTTCAGAATCTTACTAGTGTCTATACTTGCACTCACATCCTTAACAAACTCTCTCCTAATTCTCCTCCACTTCTTCAATCCATATCCTTTTGTCCTCGAGGGTGAGCCCCCACCAGGAGAATTGGCATCAAACGGAGGCGAATCTGCAGGCTGTTCACTTTCAACATCCTCTCTTTTCGTATCAACCCGCAACGCATTGGCATTAGAACTTTCAGGAGAAACCAACTTATCAATCTCAACGCGACAAGACCCATTATTCTTTATCTCATTGTCATCCTCACGGGCCATTCTTTCTTGGGTTACTTCATTATCTTCCTCGGATTCAAGAACCGAACACTCACTCTCCAAATCCAAATCCATAAACAAAAACCAGCGTCTCTCGCAGCCCCACCAACCCACCAAAATTGGGTCAGATCAAGATCAAGATCAAGAACAACAACTATCATTCCAGCTCATGGCCAAAATCTCAGGAAGATCAACCACTGTTTTGGGCAAATTTAAGGTGAAATATGATCAATCTCTAGTAAATTATTAATTGGGTATCCGTGAATTTATTAATTTAAGAACAATTAATGGTGGAAACCAACACAAATAGATTCAAAGTGTAACAAATTTATAATAATGATACTCTGGAACTGGAATTGTAAATTAAAATCAAAGAAATGGATAACTGAATTGAGAGAGAGAGAGAGAGATATGCGCGTACCGTTATATCATTAGTGTCCCCAATAAATGAAGCTTCGAAGAAGACGAGGATTAAATGTAAGGACTCGGAACCCTAAACATGGGTTGGATTTGCAATTTTATAGCCATGAAAGAATCGAGAACAACAATATTTATTGCAATTTTAATAATAAAATTAAATAATAAAGAAAATATGAACGTGGGAGAGAGTAGAGGAGCCACATGGAGGTGGTGGCCCACGCTAACCTCCCACGTAGTGGGCAGTGCTGGCATCTGATCTGGAATACGGACCACATGTATATTGTATCCCAAGGTCCTGGCCAAATTACCATCTCAATTATTACATGTTTGTTTGTTTGGTTTTTTTTTTTTTTTTTAATTTAAAATTATCCTAAGAGGCCCTTCATGTTTGTCTTTGGCTCTTTTAACTTGACGGGCATAAAGTAGGGATAATAATCATCTCAAATTATTTATTTGAATTTGAGTAGATGATTATGAAAAACCATTTATAAAACTCACATGACCAAATAAAAATTAGATTGCCTAATCACTTATTTGGTCAGGTGGGTCTCATAAGTGATAGTAATTCTACATGTACATTAAGAGTTCATAAAAAAATGAGGTGACTTTTAAAATCACCATTGTGCGTGTGATTAATCAAATGCTGATTTTAAAAGCCACTTCATTTTTTGATGGATACTTAATCTACAGGTAGAATTACTCCATAAGTGGTCTCTCGCAATTGAGTAATTCTATATTGACATTAAGTATCAATCAAATGTCCATAAAAAAATGAAGTGGCTTTTAAAATCACCATTGAGTATGATTGATCAAATTACGATTTTAAAAGCCACCTCATTTTTTGATGAATACTTAATGTACATATAGAATTACTCATCGTAATCATCTGTCCGAATTCTCTCAAATTCAGACAAATAATTTGAGGGGATCTTAATCCCTAAAGTAGGGGTTTATAGATTGCTGTCTACTGGGCTGTCACCGCATTGTTAATTGCGATTGCTGCTGATAGGCGGTAGAGAAAAATCATTACCAATGTCGATCAATTTGATAGGCGGTAGAAGTTTTTGAAAGTCGATTAACCCACATGAATCGATAAGCTTTTTTTTTTTTTTTCAATAATAATAATAATCAAAACGACGTTGTTTATCCCTTATATACGCATCGCTTTAAAAAAACTTTAACCTAACTCAGTTCTCTCAATGATCTTTTAGATAACTTTGTGCATTAGGTAAACTATGGAGAGACACTTTGCCATTGAAGTTGTTGTAACTGTTACCACCTACTGACCATCACCGCAATTGACTTGGCGGTGATGGTTGGAATACCCCTCTTGGTATGAAGTCAGTGAATTTACCAACTAAGCCGATGTCATGTGCAGAAAACCCCTTATTGTAATCGACTTAGCCGACCCCGATCTCTATGCCTTATTATGGTAGTTTGGTCTACTTAGGCATTATGAGTAAGATAGTTTAAGTGAAATAGAAATAATTTATTTTTTGATAAATCATTTATTTTGTTAAGTTAACCGTGTATATGATGCTATATATGTTATTTAAATTTTTTAAATGACATAACATCATATATTTATTATGTAGCAACATATATATTATTAAATTTATAAAATTTAATATTGATGGACAGGATCATGATTTCTAGTATAGACCAAAGAAGTGCTTGCTTGAGAAATCTTCTACAACGACAACCAGCTAAGATGGAGACCGCAACAGGAGGAGAAGCACTGTAAATACCAAGTCTGAATCCGATGACGAGGAGTTCCTTTCCAAAGTCCGGCGAGAGGGTGCTTAACTGTGAAGTGAAGTGAAGCTTAAAGGACCACATGCAGCTTATTTTGTCTCTACAACACAAAAGTAATGGGGGAGGGAAAGGGAGAACTCTGAAAGTAGAGAGAGAAAAAAAGCAGGGAAAGGAAGACGGCCGACGGAGCTTGGAGAGGAGGAAAGGAGCAAAGCCAAATCTCTCTCCTCAGTCGGTCGTAATTAATGTATTAATGGCACCTCATAAGCAAGTGCGTTTTGTATATGTGCAAATGCTTTGCTTACCACCAAATGGCGGTGCTAACTAATGTAAAAGCTTCTGAGATCGTGGATTGTGATGTTGTTGATGCCAATTTCACATTGTAAATTGTATGGATAGCAACAACCCATGTCTTAAAAGTTTAGGGAACATTAAAAATTGCTTGCTAGTTCATGGGTAAGTAAAGCTTTTTTCTCTATATTTTTAAATGACTTGACACCATATACACTATTAAATACAACAAAACGAAATCTAAAAGGTGTAACGGTTCCGATTCTCTCCATTTCACTTTAAACATAGAGAATCCTATTCCATCGGGCAGGTTATTTCTTTGTGATGAGTGCCACATCAATCTTGTGAAATCTCCACTAGTAAACAAATTAGAAAAATCAAAGAGCACATGTAAAGAAAACAACCCTTCTCTAGCTTCAGATTTTATTTTTGTAATGAGCTGAGGACAAATTCTGTATACATAAATCATAAGATTTTATCTAATGCGTTAATCTTGTATTTAAGCTGTCCCTCAACCAGAAAATTCGAATCTCGGCCAACAACATGAAGAGCATATATATCCACTTACTAACTGGAATAACCCAAAAACTCTAACTTTAGACTTGTCGTTGTGGCTTTTTTCTACTGTCATTACATGACAATATGGTTTTAAACAAACTCGTCTCCCTATTTTAATTATATATATATATATATATATACACATTGTTTTGAAAAAGAATGCTGGTGCCCAAGTGGGACTTCCAGGATTCTTCCGATTTTTTTATTTTTTAAGTGGCTAGTGCATTTGCATTGTGGCCTTCTGGGCTTTTTCCCTGCCAATGATGTTACATGAAAATGGAAATCCCACATTTACATAATCTATATATATATAGATGCTTATATTATCACCTTTAATAAATTAGTGCTTACAACCTCTCTCTTCTTTCTCTCTGTCTGCTCATTTTCTCCCTTACAGCATTAATATATATATATATATATATATATATATATATATATATATATATATATATATATATATATGATAATAGCAGAAAGCAGTAGGAGAGAAAATATACTTTGGGAACTGACACCTTTGGGTTTTGATTGAAGCAGCTTTTGCCAGTTGAAGATTAGGTTAAAAATCAATTGAAAAGTTGCACAGATTGAAACATAGAGGACAAACATATATTAATAAACCTACAAAAACGAAAGTTTACAAGAGAAGAGGGAGAGGATTTACGTTTTTCCAGCCACAAGGGAACTTTGATTGGCTTGCCAAATTGGCACCATATAATTTTTTAAGAACATTAATGCATGTTCTTAGCTAAGTAGAAAGACTTACACGTAAATGATAAGACAAAAGATTACCTAAAAAGTCGTCCTGGAAATTTTTAAAGAAGCAGATGATGGGAAACATAGTCGTCTAGATAGGCAGAGGGAGACAGTGGACAAGAGGTTTAGGGTTATGGGTAAACAAAAGCATGTGTGGGTGTGACAAACTCAATCACCTTCACATGAATATGTCCCTAATCTTTCTCACTTTTCTTAATATGTCATAAAACTAAAGCAAAATAATTCCCCCCTTCCAATTTACTTGCTGGAATAGAGAGAGAGAGAGAGAGAGACCATGATACGTTGGTACTGAGATCTCCATATTTGGAAGATCAATAGCGATTGTTCAGTCTTTAGTTGGACTGGTCTTTGGTCCAATTTCCAGTGCAAATAGTTGTAAACTGTGTCAGATGACTACACAGATAGAGGAAAGACCTGACCTGCACAATATATAATAGATTTGTATTTTTAATTCCTACTGCAATTTGAAGCCTTACTGCTACAACCCACTACCAACAAGCATCCAGTTATGGTTCCTCTCCCAATGCCCTTTTTCTCTGAGTCCTTTCTGACCAATCTTTGGCTTCTGTGTCAAGTGAGAACCCATGTTAGATGCAGAATTGAGAGATTAATTTTGTACAACACATAAAACAAAAAGATATTGCCCAACCCCATGACACATTATTAAATTAATACCATTAAACTTCTTTTTAAGCACTTGTTCAATATTAAATGTTCAAAACCCCACAGATCCAACCCATACACCAGATTCCCATCCTCAGTACAGCTTGTTATTGAGAGAGAGAGAAAGAGAAAGAGAGATGGGTTCTCAGGAGTTGCAGCAGAGGAGGCCTCCCTCTTTAGCCTAAAATAAAACAAATAAAGGTAATTTGAATGACACTTCTATAGCTTCATGGTGTTTTTTTTTTTTTTGAATCTGAGACTTCTATTCATTTCACAATTACTATCGATCAAAGCAAGAACTTATCTTGTTTCCGTATTCTATGTCTAATGCTGATATACGGCCTCCATTGTCTCAGGGCAAAACGATAATTAGATGTGAATAGAAGATTGAAGGTCCTGGGTTATTATATCTACCACCACCCTTGGTCAAATCTATTTCAGCTGCAGAAGGAAAAAACAGGTTCTGGTTCTGACCAAAGCGAGGCCCACCGTAGGAAGTGATGTATAGGAATAGGAGTACTGTACTCCATCACATGCAGATTTCTGTCGTTTGAGTTTTTACTGTTGCATTCATCTTCTGCCAGAGTCACTCGTCAGAGTCGCTCATAATTGCATTTATCAGCATATTTGGACGCTGAAAGAATCCAGAGTGCTCAGGTCAGGCCTTTCTGGCTCCTCTCAGCAAGAAATGGATCTTGTGGAAAAAACCAGTGATGCTTAGTCTGTGCCAACATTCAAGTACAAGAAGAAAGCAGTAGTAATGTGTACCAGAGAAAGAACATTATAGAAAGTTCAAAACTTCCCAAGTTCACAAAGTGAAATCCACTTCCGCCACAACAACACAAGTGCACACATCAAGCTTCACCGTAATGGAAGAAGCAGCATCAAAATCTGCTGAACTACCTCAACAAAGCATGATATCCAGTGGCCTCACCATCAAGATAGCAAGCTGTTACAACAAAGCAGGTAAAGAGACTTTGCCTCCATCTGGCTCTAATTCAGATTTGGCATCTCCAAACATAAATAACTCAATGGAATCATCCACATACAACTCTCCCTCCCTTGTATCACCACCTTCATCCGCATTTGTTTCAGCCCTGCAGTCACCTTACATATCTCCAAGGGCCATAACCCCAAAAACCCAAGAAACCCCACCTCCCCTTATCCTTCCATCACCGCCGGTTTCATACAGGGGCTCGCAATCCGACGACATTCCAAGCAGTTCCTACACTCCCCCATCCGACCAATATGAGTTTTCCGACGACCCAGCTGACGCAAAGCTCAAATTTGTGACTTGTGACCCGGTTCCTCCGCGCATCTCCTTCTCTTTTCCAGTCCCTCGAATATCCTTTGCCAAAGGACCCGTCTCCCCTGCTTCCAATTCCAAGCTCAGGAGCTGTGATGTTTACATCGGCTTCCATGGCCAAAATCCCAACTTGGTGCGCTTCTCTAAGTGGCTTAAGTCGGAGCTTGAGCTTCAGGGTATTGCTTGCTTTGTTGCCGACAGAGCAAAGTACTCTGATAGTCAGAGCCACGAGATTGCTGACCGAGTTATCTGCTCCGTCACATACGGGGTTGTGGTTGTGACTAATTCTAGCTTTCTCAACCATCTCAGTTTGGAGGAGATTAGGTTCTTTGCTCAGAAGAAGAACCTGATCCCACTCTTCTTCGATACAGGGCCCGCCCAGATCATGGGCCTTCTGAACTGCAATTCGATTGATAAAGGATGTAAAGAGGCAATAGATGGACTTATCAAGTCCAATGAATTCAAGCTGGAAGCTAATGAGGGTAACTGGAGAAGCTGTGTATCTAAAGCTGCTGGTATTTTACGAACAAAGCTTGGCCGCCAGAGTGTGGCCGAGAAAGATGTACTAGTAGGAGTAGAAGGATTCGAGGAGCTACCCTTCCCAAGAAACAGATTTTTTGTTGGAAGGGAGAAGGAGGTTTCTGAGATTGAAAGTCTCTTATTTGGATGTGGGGATTTTCAGGAGCAAGATTTTTCTTTGCAGGCCATCAAAGGAGAAGCCAGTGGGCAATCCGAGGGCCTGGCTGATGAGGAAAGCGACGAGGTGATGACTAGAGGAGGAGGGAGATACATCAGTTTGGAGATGGGTAAGAGCAAAGAACCAACTTTAGAGGCTTGGGTCGAACCGGTTTTAGGTAGGAACTCATTCAAGAGGCCCAAGTACAAGAAATCAAAGAGCTTGGGCAGCGGTGTGATTTGCATAAATGGGGTTCCCGGCATTGGGAAAACGGATCTTGCACTGGAATTTGCTTACCGGTATTCACAGAGGTATAAGATGGTTTTGTGGGTTGGTGGGGAAGCTCGATACTTTAGGCAAAACATACTGAATCTCTCTCTCAATTTGGGATTGGATGTAAGTGCTGATGTTGAAAGGGATAGGGGGCGAATTCGGAGCTTTGAGGAACAAGAATTTGAAGCTTTCAAGAGAGTCAAAAGGGAGCTATTCCGGGACATGCCTTACCTACTAATTGTTGATAATCTTGAGACTGAGAAAGAATGGTGGGAAGGGAAGGATTTGCATGATTTGATCCCAAGGAACACTGGAGGGTCCCATGTGATTATTACAACCAGGCTATCCAAGGTGATGAATTTTGATATAATGCAGCTTCCTCCACTGCCCTTGTCTGATGCAATGGCTTTGATAAGAGGGAAAAGGAAGAAAGACTATCCAGCTGATGAGTTAGAATTTATTGGGAAATTTGATGAGAAGCTGGGAAGGTTGAGCTTTGGTTTGTGGTTGATTGGATCACTACTGTCTGAGCTTGCAATTAGTCCCTCTGCTCTCTTTGAAGCTATAAACCAGGTGCCAGTCAATGAAGGTTCTCCCTGCTCTCATATGAGCATCACTGAAGAACAGTATTGTAAGAACAATCCTTTCCTCATGAAGGTCCTCCAATTTTGCTTCGCAATCTTACAGCAAACTAATGTCAGAAGGAACCTTCTTGCCTCAAGAATGCTTCTAGTTGGTGGTTGGTTTGCGCCAGCACCCATTTCAGCGGGTTTGCTAGCTGCCGCAGCAAAGAATATGCCTGCCATAGGAAACCGATTCAAGAAGTGGACCAAATGCCTGGCTCTCACATTTGGTTGCTGCTCTGGTTGTTTAGCACCACAAGGTTGGAAGAGTGAAGAAGATTCAGCACTCATTCTGGTAAAACTGGGGCTAGTACGAAGGGCCAACAGACAGCAAGGATGTTGGATCCAGTTCCATCCCATAACGCAGGTATTTGCAAAAAGAAAAGAAGGCTTACAAGCTGCCAAGGCCGCTGTCCAAAGCGTGAGAAAAACAGGTAATCCATTGGTAAACTCGGACCATCTATGGGCATCCGCCTTCCTTGTCTTTGGATTCAAATCCGAACCCCCACTTGTCCAATTGAAGGCAATTGATATGGCTTTATACATAAAAAGAACGGCTCTCCCTCTTGCAATTCAAGCCTTCACAACCTTCTCAAGGTGCAACTCGGCATTGGAGCTATTAAAGGTGTGCACCAATGTACTTGAAGAAGTAGAGAAATCATTTGTCTCTCAAATACAAGATTGGTGTCATAGGTCGCTCTGTTGGAAGAAAAAGTTGCAAGGCGATCAAAGGGTGGATGAGTATGTGTGGCAGGAAGTGACATTGTTGAAGGCTACATTACTTGAGACCAGAGCAAAGTTGCTTTTGAGAGGTGGACATTTTGACAGTGGTGAAGACCTATGCAGAACATGTATTAGTATCAGAACAGTGATGCTCGGACACAACCATGCCCATACCTTGGCTGCTCAAGAGACATTGGCCAAGTTAGTCAGGATGAGGAGCAAGATATGATGTGCTTCCATCAAAACAATGATTCCACTATCCAGTCTCAGTTTTGTTTACATTGCAATTTGCAACCATCCTTTTAAGTTACATGTATAGCGAATTTGCTCATAAATTTCTATCGGCATACTCGTATATCTTTAGATTAGATCAAACAAGTTGAACATGCTCATATATCTTAGACTAGATCGACTCTATGAAGTAGAAAGGAGGCATTTAAAGCACTGATCTTGCATGTGACTAACCAGAGTACAATTTCGACGAAAATGACATCCTGAGCAACCAAAAAGATATGGTGGTTGAGAAAGGTTAATTTTTTTTTTTTTTTTTGGTCTTTTCCGAGTGATCAAAGGTCCCATGTTAATAAAGGGTACCAGGTCGAAAGTGACTTGTCCATAGCGGGTAGCCCATTCATGGAAGGGGATGATATGAGGCAAATATTGGTCTGTGTCTATGTGTTTATGGATATAAATGCAGGAAGGATATATCATGTAACATAGTTTCATATTGGAAAGATGAATACTTTACATATAAAAATGCTCATAGGTGTTAAAGTCTAATATTAATTTCTACTAACTTTTGAAAATGCTAGTGATTTCTGTCCACGAATAAATATGGTTTTTTTTTTTTTTTAAAGTAATAAATATGAAAGTTGGTCAGTAGAAGCAGTCGAGCAGCAACTTGTTCTGTTTTCATTGGCGAGAAAAGGCATGAAAACTACAACGGTGGTCGTTTGGGGAGTTAAAAGGACGGCTTTTTGTTTCAAGAGTTAAGAAAAGTGCAACAATCATGAAGCACTCTTGAATATTGGTAATGGTAATGGTAATGGTAATGGTCGTCTCGATGGTTGTGATATATCATATATATGTTGGATTGTAACGATCTTGACACGATTGAATCCCGTAGTAGATTAATACTATGTCAATTTGAGCCATATAAATAATTTCTAACGATTACCATTTGTGTAAGTTCGGATTATATTGAGATATGGGTATAATATTAGAAGAATATTATACATGACCGAATCCCCTCGTCTCCAAAGCTTACATGGGGAAATCACGCCGTATAAGCTTTGAAAGATGGAGCGTGATGAATAGAATTATATAGGTTAATGTTAATCTGAATCTTAAATGTTGCGTGTCTGACTTGAGTCGTGTTGAAGCATTAGTACAAAACTATATATGTCAATCATAATCTTATCCTTCTAATTAAATGGATTAGGAAGATCAACCTTTCGCTCACTAATTCTATATTGGATTTGTGTAGTTTTTTTGGGATATCGAGAAGTTAACGCATTTACAGCGTAAAAGCCCCTCAAGGCCTCAACTACCTTTGGCAAAAGGCTTGGATTGGTTGGTATCTATGGGTCAGGGCCTTTGGATGCTCTCCAGTGAAACTGGATTTTAGGTGTAATCAGTCGCTTGGGCCCATTGTCTAACAACCCACAATCCGTTTCGGGACAACGGATCTTTGGCATAAACAAGATTCCAAGAACACAAAATCTAAAAAACTACTAGATGTAAGGGGGCTGGAACTTCCAAGTAATTGATGGTTAGTCCAAGATGCAATAGATAAAATTTTGGTTTTGAAAATATTACATCACTAAAGAAATGTAGATGCACTAGGAAAATAACAACAATCCAACCAACAACATCTATCGGGAGTTTTCTCCCGTAAAAATTACCCTGCCTGGCCAAACTATTTCTCTAGGTAGCATCAGAGCAATTATTCGCCCTCTACATCATCGGTGACGGCCTCTCCCTCGTTGGATCGGTCTCCCCTTCTTCCTCCCGCTCTAAGCCATGGTTTCCTCAGTATCTTGAAGTTTTTAGATCTGATTTTTTTCAAATCAGATCTACTAACTTCAAGATGCCTTTCCATCCAAACCTCCACTCCACCAGGTTCCATGGCCCTCCAGATTTGATCCACCAACAGCAGCTTCATCAACGAATCTTCATGCGCCGCCACGGGTTCACTTTGTTGCTGCTGCTCTCCACCAACCTCCTCCGTTTTGGCTGATTTTTTACGGTGGTTTGGCTATCATCGATGGTGTATTTTAGGATTCTTTTCTGCTTCTCTGTATTTTATTTTTTGTGTTTATTTTTTGGGCTTTTCTGTTGCATCTTCCTCCCCCTGTTCACCCCTGTAATGGTGTTTGAGTTCTTGTGACTCAATACACATCACAAATCACCTTCACTAGTGACACCGGTTTTGTGGCATCCATGCTTCAAACCATTGGGCCCGCATCTCCGGAAGCATTGCCCCCGCGTACTATCGTTCTTAGTTTCAATTTTAGGTTACCCAAACCTTGTTGTGTATTTTTTTTTTTTTTTTTTCCAGTTGTAATCTGTTCATGTATCCATTAAAAAAAAAAAAAAATCCATTAAGATATGGATATAGTATCAAAAATAAGCCAATTTAAAGCAAGCATTCATGATCTAAATGTTAATGAGTTGAATTATTTATGAACTTAACTTATTGAGTAGTGGTTTGACAAAGATGAAAATTGAGACAAAACATTAATCACGCCATCACTTGTATTTGTTCTTGGCCGTTCATTTTTCCCACATTTCCCTCTAGCTACTGAGCTCCGTTCAATCGGGATCTTTTGTTCCTATAAATTTTTCTAGTTTTAGAGCCTAAGTTCAAACTTTGGCTAATTTGGCCACGTAGAATTTTTTTTCCCCCCCTTTTTGGCGTTCACAATCATGTTGGTGTAGCCTTGACCGAGGAGGAAGAAGGTCACATGATCCCTTTAAGTTCAAAGAGACTTTGCTTTTTGAATTTAGTGGACTTCGCACCTCGATTGGGCCGGTTTAAAAATTATAAATGGTATTTCATTTATGACTAAAAACAAAGATTGCCCCTCCATCTGACTCTCGTTTATAAAATTAACAAAATTCACATCAAACCAATCAAAAGTGCCACCTGGTCATATACCTCATAAAAATTAAAAAAAGTATTTGAAGTGTTTTCCTTTTTTGATAGTTTTTAGCTTTTAAATTTGTTTTTTTTTAAAAAAAAATAAAAATGTAGGTTTTGTTTTTATATTTTTGCCCCCACAAAAAATATTTACTACGATGTGAGCCCTAAAATTAACTTTCTAGTTCTGTCCCGGCCCGACGAACTCAAGGAGAATGAGCCCCTCCTCCCTCCCCTCCCCCCCAAAAAAAAAAAAAAAAAAAAAAAGAGAACTTTTAGCATATTTAGGGGAAAAAAAAAAAAAAAAAAAAAGTAGGAGGCATGAGATTGTTTTGAAAGGAGCAAGTTTTTTGATGTGGGGACAGTAACAAGTTAGTGCAAGTATGGGGAAGTCTGTGATATTTTAGAAAATGCAAGGACTGGTCAAATGTTATCATGATTTTTGTAACTCGTGAGAGATTCTTTTGGGAGAATTGTTGGACACAAATACTTGCCCTTTTTTCTTAAGTTTAAACTTTAAACTTTTGAAAGGCTAAGAATAAAGTTGGGGGGGTGGGGAGGAGAAAGACAAGAGATGGCCCACACTTGGACAAATAGGGCATTTGTCTTTGTAAAGTGTTTGGAAGGTGTCCAGCTTTCACCATGCAAAATGGTCATCCCCACGTTCCGGTTCCATCCATTTTTCTTTTAACATATTAATTAATTAAAACAAATTGCTTTTATATTAAGATGAAACTTGTTTTATAATCCCCCAATTAATTAGTAGCTTGTAGCATGCAGCAAAACAGGGAGTGCCAGTATCCATAAACATATATATTGCCAACCCACCTCCCATTTTGTACCTTTCTTTTGAGTCTTTCTGGCCATCTCTCTCTCTCTCTCTCTCTCATATGTATACGGCCACTGCTTTCTTTAACGGCTATATATATCTCATGGTCAGCTAGCTAGAGACCTCCATGCATGCTTCTGAGTTCTGAAAATATATATATATATATATAGCATAGGCTTTCTTAATTAGCATTAATCTAAGATCAAAATCACTGAAAAATAAAATAATAATAAATAGATGAACAGAAAACTGGAAGTAGTGAGTAAAAACTACAGAAAGCCTTTAATGAGTTTTGGCTTTTGTCTTGGCAGCAGACCCCACATAAGGCTCTATGAGATACACTAGCTCTGCACAATGTAATGGTGGAGTCTGATCTCGTCTCTCGTCTCTCGTCTCTCAGCACAGCTGAGAAAACACACGATATGAAAGAAAAATAAGAAGAAGAAGAAGAAGATGATTCAAGTATATTATCAATGTCATATATATGGGCTGTGGCAGTCCATTATGACGCTACGTGTGTCTGCATGTGTTTATCCACTCCCGACTTTATCTACTCCTCGATCGGAGTTGTTTCAAATCTGAACGTTTGTTTCTCCTTTTTGTCTCCAGGATAATTAGGAAGATTAATTAATTGGCGACATATGTCGATCGACTGTACATGATGTAATTATAGAAATCTCATGTTGTAGCCATAACATGATCTTATACATGCATACATACATACACACACACACACACACACATATATATATATATATATATATATATATCTCCGGGTCATGATTGTAGGGTATTTATATATATATCTCTCTCCGGGTCATGATTGTCCCTACAATCATCCTCGTCACTGATCACTGCCAGCAACCATGGCGCGCGCATGACTCATTGACACCGACCATGGGTTGTGAAAGTGCCCTACCATTACCAGTCACTAGACGCATTATCATCATCCATTTATTCTAGGAAACGTACAGCAGCAAGGTGATGTCAACAAGTCAACATAAACACAGATATACCCACCCACCAATTAATATAAGCTGAGATTAAGATCACAGTGGAATCTGTTCATCTACGGGATATATACATATACCGAGATGATCAGAGGCCAGATGTAACTTAATTAATTTGATGTTCAGCTATATATGGTTGAGTTAAAATACAGATATGGAACTTCTTAGGGCGCCACCCTAAAGATCTACGTACAAGTTGTTTTTCTATTGTATTAATTACCTTCTGATTCTACATAAATCTTGCTGCTTTTTATCCGAATTAAGGGAAAGAAGCACCTGCAATGCGTTATATATATATATATATATATATATATATATGGTCGGTCATTGAATCTAACAGCAAGCAGCAAAACAGATGTAGCTAGATGATCACAATTGATTTTGAAGACCAATAATAGTATTGCTATAAAATTAGAAGGTTAAAATAAAACACATGAAAAGGTAGCTCGAGCGAGACAAAATTTAACAAAAGTAAGTAAAAAGACATGATACATTTCCTCAAAGGAACGCTCAGTACTCCGTTGACTCAAAGCCAAGGTTCCTTGTCAACTATTATTCATGGATTGCTTATACATTTTCTACTCTCTGGGTAGCTTTAACATTGCCAAAGCATGCATGATGCCTCAAGATCGAGCTGCGTAACTTTGGACCAACACTCAGTACACTAAAATATATACCAACACAATCTGAGATTTCAACAGCTAAACTTGTGCAGGCTGTGTCTTTTGATCAACCGCCATTATTTTTGTTACCCCGAAAGTTTCTGCATGCCCATCAAGTAAACTATGAGCAGCTCAAGATTTCATCATTACTAAGTTCGAAGCAAAACCTGGGTACATTGCCACCCCAGGCAAAAATGGCCCATCGCAAACAAAACTTGCCGACTACATCAAGCTTGGAGAATTATACAGTGTAGACCTTAGATGACCTCTTGATGGTGCAGCAAAAAAAGAGCTCCGCTGCAGCACACTGGAACCTTCTGAAGTACAACTCCATCTGGCAGAACTTGCACTAGCTCCTCTGGAGGGGTTTGCATGAAGGGTGCCGTTGAGCACCACTGGTAATTCACCATGGGAAGGGTCCTGTGACTGATAAAAAGAGTAGGGATTCGCATGCCTTGAGTTATAGTTGGGAACCACTGGAATCGAAATGCCAGATGCAACTGCCCGGCTTCCCCTCAACCCTCCAATGTAATTGGCAACATCAGAGCTCAAATTGGCTTCACCATCCGGGATGTCATCAATGACGATAATTTCTCTATTGGCATTGGCAGCAGCAGAATGGGCACTCATCTGCTGGCATTCAGGAGTCGTTAAAAGTTTCTCCATGTTATTTGCGGATGCTCCAATTGGTCTGTTCTTAGACACATTCTGTTGTGCAGCTGGCACATTGTAGTGACATTTATACTCATGAGGTTCCTCAAAAGCAATAAAACCACCATCCTTATGCTGGTCAGGAAATAAGCCTGCGGGTGTTTGTGGTGTCTTCAAATTAGTGTGGCTTCTAAAACTGTTTGACAACCTTCCATCAAAACAATGCCCCACCAAATTATGCGAATCCTGGCCTATTTGAGGGACCATTTGATGATAGGAATGGTAGACCTGATTTTGAATATTTACAGGAGAGACTTCAGGAAATGTTGGAAACCTTGGAGTTTGAGGGTTGATTTGGGGATGTGGTTGGGCCTGCCCGAGCGGCATTGGTGCATCGTCATCTTTGTTTACCACCATCAAATTCTTTCCCATCAGTCTGAGAACTGGATTAGAAGCAGATGGACTAGCAGAATCACAAGCACCACGCCCTGGAAACTTCACTCCAGCATCTGGGGAACCCTTCAAAGGTACAGAACCCACAGGAGACATAATGATGTGGGGAACGGCCTTTTCAGATTTTGTACTTGGGCAACTGCTCAGAGAAAATATTTCAGACCTCGCATCCAAACTGCCAGGTCTTGTGTTGAGATTGCAACCCATTTGTTTTCCCATGGTAGGCATTGTCAGTGAAGCTATGGCCCTTCGCCTTAATGGTGGTGATTCTTGATAATTTAAAGCAACACCCTGAGAAGTTCTCTCCTTTCTTTGGCAACAGCAAGGCTCATCACTTTTGAAACTGAGAGGTCCCTTTTCAATAGAGATTTTATTCAGTTTACAGTTCTCCCCATCAAAAGTAAGCCTTTCTACTTCTGTACTGGTTGTTCGTGAAACTGCAGCAGCACTTTCTGCTGACGGCTCAACACTAGCACCAGAGAAGCCTGACCTCAACTTGTCTTGAAATGATTGAGGTCCTGCAGATGATAATGGTTCGGAATACTTCTGATCATATCCAGCCAATGTGGAGTTAGAGATGGTTGATGTTGTAGAAATAGGAGAATCTGATGAATCCCCATCAATGAAATCATGCTGATCTTGAGAAGATTGAACCCGGCTTGTGGTTAATGATGAGCTCCCTTGGAGATCTTCTGAGCTCATATCCCCAGGACTTGGCAAAAATGATCCCGGTGGCCCCGGAATGGGAATTGGATCTACCTCTGCGAAAAGGTTGGCCTGCCCAATTTCAGAATCCATTTCTTCCACAATATGAGCACTTTCCCCAATCAAGCCACTGCCCACTTCATCGGCACAATATATCTCTTGTCCATTGACAAAACTTGGCTCAGTTGAATCTGTAGGCGCTTCAGCTCCGCATGAAGGCCCTTTATAATCTTCAATAGATCGCACAGAGTTCGAATGGGTATCAGTACAACTGCCCAGCTTGTATTGGTGTTCAGGAGCTACAGATTGACACAAGCTTGCAACAGACTCCCCAACAGCTTCTTTGGTAGCTGGTTCAATGACAACCTCTCCGTGGAACCAAACCTCTTTTCTAGCAGATTCTGGGCCGTCAACTTTGTCCAGAAAATCATCACCAACTCCAACAGAATCCAAGTTTTCACCCTCATCATGTCCATAACTTTGAGGAGCTAACGGTGAACCCTTCAAAGCCACAGCTTCCACCCTTTGAGACATACTTATTGCTCCTCTATCTTGTTTGATTTTAAGTACAGTGCTACTGCCAAGAGACACTTTGTTAGATATCTCTTCTCCTCCAGACTGATTTGCAATATGATTGTGCATCAAATCATATTGCTGATCAGCTTCAGAATACCAGGCCATTGCTTCGCCATCTGTTTCTGCCATTAAATGCACTTGAGAAGTCTTAAGGACTGAACACATATTGATCACATCCGCTCTGGACTCAGACATAGATGATCCACTTCTGACAGCCAACACATTTTTCCTCGATGAGGAGAAGTTCATGGCTTTTGATGTCAAGGAATGACAGCTCCTAGATGGATTTGTGCTAGAACTGGGAGGAATATAAGAATTATGATTCGGTCCTGCAGCAATATCATCCAGCTTGCTGCTCAACAAAGATACACAATTTCCATCACAAACAGAATTGCTGTCGTCTTGGCTCAACTGATTGACATTTCTCTTGATTGGAAGCGACTTCTCAACATTGTCACAGCTCCTGCCACCAAACAAGGGACTTCCCACTCTTTTTCTCCCAGGAGATCGCTCCCTCTTGTCACTAGCTCGGGCTTCACAAAATGGATTCTTCATTGTCTCACTGTTTTCAGGAGAAGATATTGGGTTCTGAGACACATTTGTAAGTTTTGAAACCTGACTTCTCTCCACAAGAGAATCACCAAAACAAAGTTGATCACTTTCAATTTGAGGTTGATGGTTATGATCTTTTCTATTGACCTTTTTTGCAACTCCAGTTCTCTTGGAGCACACCCAATGTCTTAGATTTCCAGAATCACTTGGTTTAACTTGCTTCTTTATTTGATGTTCCTTCTTCTCACACCTCTCTTGTACTCCACGATGAACTCCTTGACCCCCATAAATCTGTTTAACAAATTAAAAACCAGATACAGCTGAATGCTAAGGCTCCCAATAATGTAACAAAAAGGTGCTTAGAACTTGAAATAAAAAGGGGAAATGGATGACAAGAATTGCATACTAAATAAGAGTGGCTTAAGAATAGAAAAAAGTTTCAAGTACTTTTATTGCTCTAGCATTTAGTTCAAACTCAAGATCAATATGAAGATTACCCACAGAAGAAAAGAAGCACCAAAGTATATTGATCAAATTCAAGCCTATTGAGAACAATTTAACATAGTTTTCACTGTGAAATATAGCATGTATAGGCTTTTTATGGCATCAAAACATCACTGTAATTCAGCGGGTGAGATATATGCTCAACTTTGCAATTTACATTCTGAGGCAAACCACTGGGTATAGAGATTTCTTTAAGTCTCTAAAGTGAAAAAAAGAAAAAAAAAAAGAAAGAAAAAAAAAAAAGCAGTCAACGAAGATATTCCGAAGTAAATCAGTAAAATGGGGAAGATCAAAATAAATACAGAAAGCATGAGGGGTGTACCTGAAAAGAATGCGCCTTGTGAGAGAAAAGATTTTTGCTTTGAGGAGCAATTTTAAGATACTTGTGATGCTTGTGTGCACGGCGCTTTTTCTTTTTGGTTGGAAGGAATTTGCTTCCTTTACCTCCTTTCCAAGGTTTCCTTGTACCAATATCCTCCGCCACCTCATGAGTCACTGATGGTGCCTCATTAAACTTGGATAAAATCCGAAGTTTCGTCCCATTGGCATCAATATAGACTGCACCAACATCACCAGTATCGGGAGTATGAACCGGAGACATTCTTTGCTTTTTCCCTTCATCAGGCATCTCAGAGTTGTCACTATCCCGAGTAGGCAAGCTTGAAATTGTGGCCCAGCTCCTACCATTTCTTCTATCAAGCTCTTCTAACGTGCACCTTGCTGCCGTAACGTAGATATCCACCATTAATTTTGTCTTCCTTGGCTTAATTCTATGCCTGCTTAGTTTAGAATCAGCCATCCACTTGGGAGCTGACTCCACAGAAAGGCACTGATCAATGTGAGCATTCAAGGTGGTGTTCGAGGAGGATGAGAAAGTTTTGCAAACAGGGCATGTCTTTGAAGCCATTGTTAATTCTGACAGGGAAGTACAATTTGAAGCGATATCTTCAGTCGAGCTACGGTCAGAGTTGGCACCAAATTTCACAACCAATCTGCACTTTTTACTCGGTCGGGTTGTGCTCTCAGTCTTGTGGGCCGGAGCTTCAACTTCAGGCAAAGTATGATCAACTTCAGGCAAAGTATCAGTGTCTAAGGGTGAGCGCTTGTTAGTAGGAAGCGACTCTATATCAGATTGAGAAACACTTGTTGTTGTGGATGGGAAATCATTTTCTCCTTGAGACCTGCATGAAATTGTCTCTATGCAAGCTTCTTCTGGCTTCTGGTTCAATTGGGCATTTTCAGAAAACTCTAGTTCTGCATGATCATTAGGCCTCGAAGGCTCTCCATCGGAATTCCTCAAGTTCTTATTCTCAAGTGTACTACTTTCAACCGTACATCTCTCAAAGGGTTGGTTCCTCACTTTATCAAGAGACTGAAATGGTGGCAATACATCCTTCACGCCATGTTTCAAGCAAAGTTGCAGATTTCTCAAAGAAAATGGCCAATTCGTCTTGATATCCTTACTTCGGGCAGTGAGAACATAATCTCTGCAGTACAAACCGTTGTTTTTGTTAATTACGTACGCCAAATCTCATGCTCAAAATATAAGGTTTATGTTTCATATATAGAACTCGGAAAACAAAAGGCAAATGAAAGTGGTGAGGACTTCTAGATCCTTATATTGTATGTTAACACAAGAAAAAGATCAATCATGGACCATATGAACAGTGGAGAAACGGCCAAGAAATATCCGAGTGCCGAAGGAGATTCGATGATCTAGTAAACACAGGAGAAGTCTGAAGGGTGCAGCATGTTTTGCAAGTACAGATTGCAAGTGCCCAGAAGAAAGAAAAAAAAAAATACAGATTGCAAGTGGAGTAGCAACAATATTTCTCCCAAGCCCAGCTCTGGGAAGATTATCATAAGCAAAGAGACATGAAATCACTGGCAACATCAATCAAGAAAAGGAACCAAATAATAAAATAACTAAATTTAATTAGACAGATGAATAGGATACAGTTTAGGGATGACCCAAGAAGAAGCGTAAAAGTCTGGTAGAATTAAAAGCCATGAACAAGTTCACTAGCCAAAGCAAAAGCAAAATCCCCAACAAGAATCAAAATACAGACAAGGAGGGTATTATGAGTTAGGCCCCCCGTGTTGGACAGAGCCAGAAGCAACTTGCAGCTCTGGATCTGACTCAACAAGCTCTTGGTCTAAGATGGGAAAACTTTTGAGATCGGCAGTAGCAAAGAGAAAAAAGCAGTTAGCTAGAGTGACAAAAACATCAAAGTAAAAGAAAGAGAGAAGAGATTGTTACCTTATGGAGAAGTCGGGAAGTGGGGTGTGACCAAATTGGGGTGGCTTGGACAGATCTACGTCTGGCAAGGCAAGCTTATGAGAAGCCCTCTCATGACTGCCGGTTTTCAGCTGGGGAATATCGCAAGAGCACGAGGGATCTGGTGGAGAGTTTTCAATGGATAACATCTGATGAAAACCTTCTCTCTTCTTGTGCTGTTTTTCCAACAGTCACAAGCTCTATTACTATCTCTACCACTGGGCCTTATCTTTAACTTAGACTTCAGCATATATAACAACAATTGGCCTTCCACTCTTTTTTAACTCTCTTTACTCTCTCTCCTTAACACCCCAAACCCCACCACAAAGCCGTCAACACGAAGCAGCAATACGAAGCTGTGAGTGTAAAATCAAACAGCCCCACTAGAATCTTCATCCATCAGCCTGCAAGAGAGATAATAGAGAAAGAGCATGAGATAATGAGTTTGTGGAAAGACCCAGAAGAACAAGGCCGATTGGGAGCCTTCTAGACCCCTCCAGAACGTTATTTTATGTGATAGGAGCGAGAAAATCAGAAGCAACTACGTTGAATCATTAAAATCTGGGGAAACCCGAATGATCAAGCAAAGAACAGAATACAAACCATAAAGCAAAGATGACAGTTCAACTCCACAAAGTCAGCGAGTGTTATTTTATGTGGAGAAGACCCAGAAAGAAAGAGCTCAAAATTGAGGCTTTTTCAGACTCCACAATCTAAATAGCATACTCGGAAAAATCCAAGTAAATCTGTTTAAGGAAAAGATCATATGATACGAGACACGAGAGATTAAAGAAGAGTTTAACCCACAAGAAGAGAAGACACAGCTAGAAAGAAAGATAAAGAGCACAAACTCAAATTCAGAAGCAGCAAAGAAAGAAATTTTTATCAGGCAGAAGGGATTTTGAAGGTCGAAAGAAAGCAGAAGGCCAAATCTTTGGTCGTCCAAGCGTGTGAATGAACAGTAACTAGACTGCCCCTATATAACGACGAAATCCAGTGTAAAACCAAGAGCAGATTCATTCTATTTTTTCGTCTAAGGAAATCAAAAGTGAATAGCTAGTGAGTCCGCAAAGAAGCGAAACTAGTGGGGAATCATGGAGACAGAGATCATGAAATCACAAGAAGCTTTGGTATTGAAGCTGAAAAAAGAGGCCAAGGGACAACCCAGAAACCAAATCTAAAAGCAAAGAGCATGAAAACCAATTTAGGAGCTTAAGAGAAGAAAAAACCCACAAAATGAAAGAAATCCAGAGCAGATGATACGCATACAAACCTCGTGCTTTTGAAGCTGTTTTCTGGTGTATGGTTTGGATGGAAAATGGGAGAGAAATGAAGTCCTAGAAGACTAATACTAATAAAACAACAAAAGGAGAGAGAGAGAGAGAGAGAGAGAAACAGCACCACCCACTCACACATCAAGAGGGCATCAGGTTCTTTCTCACTCCACCAAAAAGCAAGTTTGTACCATTAAACACCACGATTCACCTCCCATCTGTGAATATGCGTCAAGGGACTTGAAGAAAGAGAGAAAGTAAAGGTGTGTTTGGGTGGGTGTGTTTTTTACTCTTTTCTACAAACACAAATACAACCAATACACAAAGCTGTCCTATCCTATACCTACCCTACAGGCTACAACCCCTCGTTTTCCCATTCTTTATTCTTTATTTATTTATTTTCTTTCTTTCTTTCTTTTTCATGGGAGTGATTGTGAGAGGTGGCTCTGAGGCTATCTCTTTTGCCTTAAATGTCGGTTTTAGGTCCTTACTTTCTTCTCAATTCCAACCTCACTTTTAGCCCATGTTGCCTGCTACACGACAAACCCTCTGTCTCTTGACGTTTGTCACCGCCGTGGTTGGAAAATCAAATTTTTACCCCGGCCCGACCCCCAGCCCACAGCCCAATTATGTCTTTTTCCAATGCAAAATGGGATTTTTTTTATTTTATTATTATTATAAATAAATTATTCTCTGGTGCTTGTAGCAACTAGAGATACTGCAAGATTTCGCCACGTTGAATGATAAGCCACACGAACTTCTTTGTTTTTTTTTCCCTCCAATCTCCACTTATGGTGCGTTTTTACGTGCCCTACTCATTTCCATGCTAATCAATTGCCTTTAACTAATGCTGCAAGGTGAAACTAATTATATCATTTATTAGGAATAAATGAGTGCCACTGATGAGGAATGCAGGGCCCTCCCCCCCTAAAAAAATATATATATATAAATTAAAAAATTAAAAATTTAGTTTATTGGCCCTTATTAATAATTTTTTTTTGTCATTGGCCCCTGTTCAAAAATACTTCTGGCTCCGTCCATGGATGAATGCTCAAAGAAAGAAAAAAGAGTAATCAATGGATGAGATCAATTTTCAGGAAAAAACATGTTTTGTTTGTAAGATTAGAGTTGTAATTGAGATCGTCCATCGAGTAAATAACTCAAAACAATGAAGGAAACATTTATTTCTTCTTTATTTTGTAATCACATGGATAAAAATATATATATATATATATAGGCAAGTTATAAAGTTAAAAATTGTCACGCAGCTCAATCAACTCCTATTGATTGGAGTTTCATAATAGATTTACCCTATGATAAATGATAATAGCATTAGCACCTACCACGTGTGTGATGTATGGAATTGAAGGAGATAAATATCTCTCTCTCAAAATTAAACAACTTCCTTCATCTCCCATCATCCCATGATTCCCATCCTCCCTACAAGATACTTTTAGTGGCATATTCGAAATATATATATATATATATATATAGCTGCTGGATTGTTGTATGAAAATTCTTTGATTGACCCAATCTTTGATTAATCAGTGAATATCTCAATTTAATAGAATTAAAGTTCGATTTAACACTTTAATTAACGGTTAAATCACGAGCTATATGTAGATAAAGTCACGACAATGATTCCAAAAAATAAAAAAAAACAAAATTAATATATTGATTTTGGTGACGAAGTGAAAACTTTGAAAAAACTCTTCAAAATAAAAACAACTTCGTCACCAAAATAAAAACAACTTCATTATAGAAGAACATTTGTTACGGCTAGTGTATACTTACAAAATCTCTGTAATCTAGACACAGACTTGTAACCCTAGCAAACAAGTTGTTTGCCCCCCACATCAGTGACTCTAGATTTCTAGCTAGCCTTCTTTTACGGAATCGCCTCCATAAACAAATTTGATCGCTGCAACTCAGAACTTTGGTAACTAGTGTGAAAAATAACAGCCAAGACTCCAAACAACACCTACAATTGGGGGGGGTGTTGAATATGTGTATGCTAAAATAATACAGAATTTAAAATTAATCAACCACAACATGCAACAACCACAAAATATATGAAAAGCAATAAAATAATTGACACATATATTCAATAACAAAGTGAAAACTCTTTAAACACCTCAAATAGAAAACCTACTATGTGGAATCCAATCCATAAAATCAATCCGCTAAAGAAGAATTAAGTTGTACAAATAATCACACTTACAAAATTTTTGTAATGGACTCCGTCTTGTACCAAGACAAGTGACTAACTTGTCTTCTACTATAGCAGCTTCAAAACATTTGAGTAATTCTTCTTTATCTTCTATATTAGAACTCCAATGGGCTCTCTCACAATGACAACGAACAATGTTTGTGATTTGACAAACAAAACTATAAGAGAGGTTAAGCATGTAAGCTTTGAAACCTAAGGTATTCTCTCTTGGCACAATAGAATTCTAGAACATACACTTGAGAAGTCCTTACTACAAAATTTGTGTATGGGAAACCCTATAAGGCACACTTATATAGCCCACTACAGCAAGTCTCCAAAACACGATTTTATTGTAGTACGTACGAGTTCAAGTTTTGTACATACGAATCTAGGGCAAATAGCTTAAAACCCGTAACTTTATAGCGGCGCATCCATACTAGCTTCTCCCTCATTCGTGCAAGTTTAGGCTTAGCTGATTAAACATGAATCCTTGTAATGGCATGTACATACAACATTATAGCTAAGGTTGTCAACGAGCATCTTGGTGGCTCACCACTGAAAACCTTGTTAGTACGAGCTTTAAACGAAATTACAAATTAACAAGCTTCTATGTGGCTCTTCAAGAATAGCTCGTTCGGATAAACTGCAAAAAAGGCATATTGTCCTTCATCACTTAGGCTCAATAGCCCAATTACACCAAGAAAAGTAGGAACCAAAATTACATTACAAAAAAAAAAAAAAAAATACATATATATATATATATATATATATATATATATATATATATATATATATATATATATACATATGATCATTGAATTTGGCCAACATAAAAACTAACATAGTGATTTTCTAAGCTATGAAAAGTAACCAAGGAAATGTTTCAATTTTGGCTCAAGTGGTTTAGGACCCTTTCCAAGTTATGACTAGATGCATCCTTTTTAGAATAATCGGTAGAACAATGCTTATATAGACAGGACAAAATTTGGGTTAATTATGAAGAAAAAAAAAATGCCACAATTTCGCTCTCTTCAATCGTACTTTTAGGTTTTTTGTATTCCATCTAATGCACAACTTCAATCGAGCGTGCTTAGATCAAGGGATCAATTAAACTCGTAAGTTTTATGAATTAATTTTGGTGCATTTTGATCTACTGATCTTTCAAGAATTTGTATCATCACATGTCACTTTGGTTTGAGAGAGTGAGAGTCGATCAAAGCGTCAAATTCTAGCTTCATGCATTGATGTAGCTCTTAAACCGACTAAACCATAACTTAAAACCAACACATTACATTCATATACACATGTTTTGACACACGACTTTGCCGGTACAATTAATACATAACACTATAGATTTTATAGAATATTGACCAGTATAACGATCGTGCAATTGTATCACACAAACATGAAAGGAGCAAAAAAGAAAGGGAAAAGATGATTCTTATCTCAAATAGTCAAACGGTTCGTGGATATTGGGGGGTTGTTGAGCAAAAAGCAGTACAGAAGTTGGGTCTTGGGAACAGAGAGCATTATGGAAGCATTCACGCGCCGGCCACTTCAAAAAACAAAGAAAGCATTCATCTCCAGGTGTCCACAATCCATAATTTCTATACAAAATGAATATAAAAAGACAGAAAATATGGCTAAAAAAAATAAAATAAAATAAAATCACGCTCCATCGGTCCCATTTCCTTGGCTGGCTCGCCTACTCTCGAAGCAAATCTTAATTAGTAAAATTTTAGAACACAATTCCATGCTGTAATTACCATTTGTAGCAATAATTGTATTTTTCAAGGTACAGCTACGTGCTGTACTGCTATGAGGGGAGCCTATTGGTTAATTATACATTATTAACCTTACTTTCCTCAATAAATTATTATTTAAAAACGTTCAGAGTCCACTAGCTAGACAAATTCAAAGTTCAAACACCGAAAGATATTGGCAATTTTGCCAAGGTGCCCTTCCTTTTGACGACTTATTTGCACAAGCTCCCCATCTTTTGTGATTATTCATATTTTCAGCGACTTCTAACCCTTCTGTTGGTCAAAAACTTGAATAGTACTACAAAGGAAGCTTTACAATCCTTTTACGTGTCTTGTTTAGGTTGCATTGAATAATGAGAATAAGGTTATATAGTTCAATTCAAAACTAATTTATTTAATTAAATATGACATATAAATCAACCTTGACATGACCAAACTTAAATAAGTGTGTGACACAACTAGACCCAAATAAGTCATTTAATAAACAAGTCGCAATGCGTTGACCCGACTCATATAGCCAATTTTATTAACAAATTTCTTAATTATTGACCATGAAAATTTTACAATTTTTTGTAACAAGAGTAAAAATAGACTATTAAATTGACATGTACACAATATAAAATTAATGAATTAGAATTGAAGAGTTTAACCCGTTTAATTAAATAAACCGGGTTGGAATTGATATATATGGTCTCGTGCTCATGCATCGACAAAAGTCTAATCTGACACGCGATATTTACTTATTTATGGCTAACAATTTCTTACACAACTCAAGACGAAATTAACAGGTTCGGGTTGAGGGCTTGACCAATTTATACCTCAATACGATTTGAACTCGACACATGAATAAAAATTGCCATCTTTAATGGAGGAATGATGAAAAAATAGGAAGGAAAGGGGTATGTTTTTACATATTTACATTGATTTTATTAAATTTCAAAGATTGGTCCCTTTTTTCTTTAGAAAAAAGTGTTAGGGTAAAGAAAAAAAACAAAAGTGGTGTTTTATAGATGGTGAAAAATGGTAATCTCTTGCTTCTCTAATGTTTCTGAATCTGATCCTTCCTCTCTACTTTTTAATCCTTCCCATCGAACGGATCTCCAGAGATGGATCCGAAGAGGCGGGGAACGTTGATAGACCCCACTAGGCATTAAAGCGACTCGAAGAATGATCAACTTGAAAGAAAAATCTAGAAAGAGAAATAATATACTAGTATTAAAAAAGCACACCCCAAATATTAATTTTATTACTTGTTTATAAAAAATTATTCAAGAAACTTCTAACATTGATCTGCGTTTTTTACCATCCTTGGCCCGGGCCCCATCCCACAGCCCCACTCCCACCCAGAAAAGATTTTACCTGTTCATTGCTATCACGCATAGGCATCTCTCGTGGGTCATGGGTCATGGGTCTTGGCTCATGGAAACACTTTGAAATAAGAGTTACAAACTTACAGTAGTAGAGGTAGGCAGTGCAGCCTACTCCATCAACCACTCCCAGATAAAAAGCGGCCGTAAATTGTAAGGAAAAGCAATTCTTATCCGATCCAAAATAAATTAGTGAGAACTCTATATATATATATATATACACACGGTGAAATTCACATGTTTGAATTCTATCGATATGTCTTGAGTAATATAAAAGTTGTGCATTTGAATCGTGCAACAAACACATTTCAAATTGTAATGCAGATTTTGTTTCTTGTAGAAATGTCGGGAGTCAACATCATTACGGTTGCCAACGACTCTGACTTCAACAATTAGTGATGTACAGTGGCATAGTCGATACCCAAATTTACAAATACAATATGTTCACATCTCTTTTTATGCATACGGGTCCTATATGACTGGGTTTCATCAATGTAAATGGTTGTATAAATCTTGTGCACATTTTGGTTGTGGAAAAATCATTTTTCTTTTTTAAAACTAACAACATAATCAACGATTTAAAGAAAAATATATATTTATAAAAAATAACCCCTAATGTGTTTCTCATTGAAAACCGAAGAGGCAGAACTGGAATATTAGGAGAGGGAAGGACAAAACTAAAAATTTTAAAAATTTGAAAGTAAAAAATAGTTTTTAGGGGTCCAATTCATAAAAAAAAAAAAAAAAAAAAAAACATAAGGTTTAGAAAGAAAAAAGAAATCAATTTTTTTTTTTTTTTTGTAATATTTCTAAAATTTCATGGGGGGAGAAGGGAGTCTGAGACCCTCAAAGGCAGGGGTGTAGATAATTTTAAATAAAAAAAAAAATTTCACACATTACTTGAAATTTGGAAAGCAAAATAAAACAAAATTGTTGAGTCGTGTTCAAATGGGCTTCGATTGGCTAGCAACCGAATGTCTTGCTTTCAAACGTGTATCGATTGTCTTTGGACTGAAGTTTGTTTTGGCAGTGTAAATGTTAAAATTGAAAAATATTCACGAAACATGACTTTATAGCCCCTTGAATAAACTTAAAGACGCCACCAAAATTGTCTTGATCCCAATGTTAAAAAAAAAAAAAAATTATTTAAGTCCGGTTCCACTGCATCAACTAGTCTAGATTTATTAGGTGCGGTGCTGTGCTGTGCTGTGCATTAACCACTTGCCTACCAGGAGGCAGTGACATTGTCATTTGTTAGACAGTAGACAGATCTTAGGATTTTATTTGATTATTACTGCAAAAACAAAAAATGAAGATAAGGATAACAAAAGACTCAAAGAGTAAAAGGAGGGAGCATTTGTCAAACCCAATTACTCAAAACGTGGATCATGAGGAGGAGCCATAAACCAATGGCAATGGGGGGGTTGCAGTAATTATATAAGGAGTAACCGTGAAAGTGATGTGACGGTTAGATGTCGGGATCGGGTGGGTCCCGCCACACTCGTAGGGCTAAGATGGGCTTTGGGGGGGTGTTTATTATTCCAATGGCAATTCACTTACGTAAAGGAGGAGACTAGGGGCCACGTGTACGGACTAAAATAGGTTGTCTGACCTTTTCTCCTCGTCAATGACGCCCCGTTTACGTTGCTGCAGTTTGCAGTTTGACAAAGATCTTTTTCTCTTTTGTACTCTGGATCTCACTTCTCACTTCTCAGGCCCAAAGTCCAAAAACCAACCCCCCCCCCCCCCCCCCCCCCCCCCTTAATTTCATTTCCCTTCCCTTCCCTTCCCTTCCCTTCCATACACTCTCTTGTTTCTGAATTCTTTCTCTCAGGCTCATCTGAAGCATTCGGTCATGACTCAGCCAACGGCTATTCCATTATTACCATAACCCAAAAAGCACTTAATCAATCAATAATCCCACTCTTAATCATTATACTAGGACTCAAGTTAGTTGCCCTGGCATAAGTACTATTTAATTCACTCTCCTTTGTTTTTTCTTTTTCTGAGCAAATCATTGCTATTTTTACGCCCTTCCATACGAAAAAAAAAAATCTCCTACCTGTCAAGCCAAATTTATATAATGTCACTTCTAGTCTTTGACAAGACCTGCAATTATCTGTTTTATGTGCGTATACGGGGCAAATTTTTTTCTTTGCAAAAAAGAAATTCAATATCCCAGCACCAATCGATGGTGATGTGGATCGGAATAAGATTCGACCAATACTGTGCATCAGGGCCTGTGGTCACAAAAGAGGCTTTTTCTTTGGCAAATTTAAGACATTGTGTACAAGGCAGTGAAGATATGGATATAAGTCATTATCGAGGCTTTGTGCTTTAACGTGATGGTGCTGTGCTGCCCTTTCCCATACGAAACACATTAACAAACCGCGCCTCTACCAGTAAATAGCATTTGGGCAGCTGACAAATAACACCTCAACTCTTCCCTGCCCCTTATCTCCACAATTAACACCACATGAAAGACCATTTTCAATTTTTCTTTGCCCGAACGAATATTCTTATTGTAAACTAACAAGAGAGAGAGAGAGTTGAGTTAAATCTCCCCAGTCAGGATAATATTATCCCAGTAGTTCTGATCCAATGAAGCATCTCCTTCGAATATTATATTTGCTAAGCCAGAAACGCTGCATTTTCATTCACTATTTTAGCATCTGGAGAATTGGGATATTCATGCATCCAGAAGCAGTGACCCTCCACGAATAGGGCAAATGAGTAGAGCAGCCTGGCCTATTTTCTCCCAGCCTTGACAATGCTCTCGTACACCCTATTAACTAGTCTGGCTAAAAAGAATAGGGCAAGATTAAGTGTTGTCATTCAATGCCATACATCTCTGATCTCTTCTCGGCATCTTCTGCACTGAGACTAAAGCCTTGTCCTTGGACTGATGATAGGCGATAGCCTCCACAGACCACAGTCAAACAAAGGAAAAAAATCTGCGACTATGAGACGTGGCACACGTTGTTTGGCGAGTTGTTTGACCTTGGCTTTTATTCATCAATTTCAATATAGCCCCTTGAAACTCTTATCTTAACGGGAATTAAATTGCAATTTCGCCCCTTCAAACTGATAAGCAAACTCTCGAGAGAAATTTGGGTAATACAAAAGATAATGACCAAATGTTTATATAGTGTGTGTTCTAATTTGTCCTTTTAAGGCCAATTTCATAAGCGCCGCTAGTGAAAGAATTATCAAAGAGTCATTACGATATGACACATAAGGAGTCAGATGCATCAAAACCTTCGAGAATATCACCAAGTATTCATGGCTACGGATGATTGCTTAAAAAATGAAGTGAAAACAGACTCCTATTCACAAATTTGTGCAAATATCATCGTAATTGGTGTGGAATGACCAATTATGAGACTTTCGAAGGGCTTGAGGTCCCACAATTCAGAATCGGAAGAAGTTCAATAAACATCACCCAAGGGTAAGAAGAGAACAATTTGATGACAAGAAGAAATTGCTCTGCATCTTTGGCTGGCAAGTTGGCAACTAGAATGCAAAGTTCCTATTTCAACATGCGCATTGTTTTTGCATTACATCTGTGATAATCTAATTTGTCAAATGTTGTTTCTTAATGTCAGGTAAGTGAGGCAGACAAGTAAAAGATGTGCTGCTAATCAACATGATTAATTTTCTTTTTTTTCCCAGACAACAATGAGGTGAAACACCCAACTGAAAAACAAAAGCATTCAGCATCTATAACATCACTACTAGAAGAAGACATCTAATGGCATCTCTTAAAAGAAGAATAAGAAGAAGACATGTTGCATTTGGATAGAGTTAACAAGCCCAACGAGCAATACTAAGCATACCAATTTACCAAATCATATTTTCTGAGGAGATCGGAGGAATAGTTGGATCAGAAGGGCTTCTCGTACTCCTGTGGCGGTGGCTGCTCCCAGGCTGGCAAAAAGCCTACAGTATGAACATAATGGGATCAGAAGTAAAGAAGAAAATTTCTTTGGCAAAATAAAAATCATATTTACTGCTCATCTAACAATAGCAAGTAACATAAATTTAGTAAAAGCAATATATAAAAAATTTAAATGGTTGACGTCCCCTATAGTACTCCATAATCTGATGGTATGTCATAAATGAAATATAAACTTGCAGAGATTAATAGAAAGGTACAGATCTATCCAAGTCGTACAAATTTGCAAATTATTCGATGGACCTGCTTCGTCTGAAAAATTGGAATCCACAAGCTGAAACGAGTGCCCCCAACCTGTCTGTCCTAACACCCCCCAGCCATGATGCATTCACCGGCTAAATTTTACATAAAATAACTTCCAGGTCCTAGCACTTACATAGTACATGTTGTAATTTAAGATCCTTTCCACTTCAACTCTTTCAAGTCAATCCTTAAAGCAGTCACTTAGAAGTTCTTACAGGCAATCAATTGGTTATGACAAATGCTAATAACCTTCAACTTGGAACCTTGTCTTGCTTGAAAATTTTACAGGTTATTTCCTGTCAATCTCTTTTGTAACATATTCTCAAATCAATTCATCAAGGTGCAGTTGCAATTGCTTCATCCCCATCCCACAAGAGAGATTTAGTAGAGACACATAACTAGATTTTACATAATGCAAAGATGTTTCCCAGCTAAAGAAATCAAAATGTTGTCTTCTGGATTACTTTTATTATGCCTCTTCCAGGTTCTTATAAGATTAAGAGGCAAACATATCTACAATCTATCAAACGCCTTGGACAATGGAGGAGAACCCATGTTACCAGCAAATTATATGAATTTTTAGTTTACAAGCTTTTGGTGAAAACATGGTCAACACAACTGCAAACATCACATCTTTTTTTTTTTTTCATAAGTAAACAACAATTTTATATAGAAAGCGTAAGACGCCCCAGTACACAGACAGTATACGACGAGCACTTACAAACCCAAAACCCAATAACACGCCCAAAAACAGCAGAAAGCCCCAACAACACCCACAAAACCCGAAACGCTAAAAAAACACCCACTACAACCAAAATCCACCGACTAAAACCACAAGAGACCCAAAATCCAAGCCGACCGAGGCCGGACTACAAAGCAAACCCAAAAAACAACGGAAAAACAACCCGCCAAGACCTACTTCACGTGAGCCTTGCCTTTCCTACGCTTAAAAGGAACCAAATCGTCGCCATAATTGATGGAGCTATGCAGATTCAAGAGCTCTCTCTTTCCTTTGGACTTCTGGCGCGCAATCATCTTGTCCCGCCGAAATTCTTCTTCCATGGCATCTCGAATTGCCATAGCCTCCTCCCCAAAGTCCCTATCCAACGCAAAATCCCCATCCAACGCCCAATCCAAGGGCAAACCATCCCAAAAATCATCTTTTTCCTCCAAAACCACAATCTCCCCGTTATGATCAAAACTGACAGGCCAATTCTTGGATTGGGAGAATCCATTTCCCTCCACAGAGAAAGGAATGATGCAACTACTCGGAGGGGAGGAAGGTCCTACCACCCCGACATCGATGACTTCCGAAGGCGAAGCGGAAGGGGCTAAAACAATCGGGCGAGGGTTGAGAAACCCCTTCTTAAGAATACCCTGCTTCACTGGAGGCTTTACAACCTTAACCGCAGGAGGCTCTGGCATCAACACCTTATTGACAACAATGCTAGCAGACAACTTCGAAGCTTCCAAAGAGTCCGATAATAACTCATCATTCCATTGCACTGAGTGACCTACCCTAAACTCCCTAGCCCTCCTGATATAATGCTGAAAAGGTTGAATTTGCAGCAAGAGAGGGGGGGGGGGGGGGGGGGGGGGGGGGGAAGAACGAATCTTCACTCCCAGCTTAGAAGCCCTTGAGAGAGGAGGAGCAGCAGCAGAGACAGAAGGCCCTGAACCACACGAGCTACTGGAAAATCCCGAACTCACTAATAGCCCAGCCGGATTCGGAGGAGCAGCCGACGAGAAGGGAAGAGCCCTGCCAAACTCTGCTAGTTTTGAGCCCTTCAAAGAACCCGGGGACTGAAAGACCTCCTCCGTCGGTGCAGAAGAGGAACCTTGCGCAGGAGACACTGGAGAAACAAGCACAGCAAACACCGGGGAAAAGGAGGCCCACCCAGAAGACGCCGGAAAAGAGACCGGAGCAGAGAGCGACTGGACGGGACCTGCAGAAACTGCCGCCGAAGGCCGCTCAACAGAAGGCGCTGGAGACAAAGCCTCCGGGATGAGAGAGCGCTGAATGACAGGACCTGGAACCGCCGCCAAAGGCCGCTCAACAGAGATGGCCGCCGAAGACAACACCTCCGGGGAGGAAGAAAGCTGAACCAAACCTAGACTTGGACTCAAGCCCGGACCCGAGACCCGCCTCAAAACCGACTCAGACCCGATTCAGCAACCCTCACAATGGGCTTAATCACCTTAGCCCCAGCCCGAAACCGGGACCCTTTGAAAGCACACTTGCACCTCTTAAGCATCCGGTCCGCCACAAAACCCAACCTGCTTTTAAACCCAACAGAGGACTTTAAGCCCATTCTATGCGAAGACCCACAAGCCCAAATTAAAGCTTTAGAAAGGCGCCCAAGGATCTCTAGAATTTGCCCGAACACTCCAGACACGCTATCCCTTTGCAGAGAAGAGTCACCCTCAACATCGGCTACCCTAGGCACGCAAGCTGAACAACAGACGCAATCTCTGGAGCTAAGACGCTCATCAACACAACGGTCCTTACCCAGGGGACCAGTCGCTTGCTTCTCCATGGCGGAGCAGCCCACTGGTGGCGGCTTCTTCTCCAAATCGCACCAACCCGAATTCAGCACTGCATACCGGCAACCCAAGACTGAGGCGGTAGTTCCCGAGCGCACCACCTCCGCAAACGACGGAGTACCTGTTCCCTTTCCCATCTTAACACCCGTCAGAGACCCATCTGTGGCTCCCATAAGATCCACAGGTTTGCTCAACTCCCCCCCCCCCTTCTAAGTCCCCTCCGAAGAATACATCCCACCACCCGGCGACCGAGCCTTCAAACCGAGAAAAGAAAGCAGCTTCCTCAACTCACCCACCACCCGAGACCAACCCCACCCACCACGGCCTTCATGGAGCCAAATAGCCCCTTTCCGACCACCCTCAGCGTAGGCTACCACCTCTAGGAAGCGACCGGCCTTGTTCCCATTCCCTCGAACCATCAGAGCTTTTGTATCCTCCCGAAAGTACTTGACGAAATCCAAATCTGGATCCTTCAAAGCCTTCTCGACCATGGCCATCAACCACGCTGAACCCTAGACACCCAAAACAATGAACCCACTAAACGCCTTCCTCCTCTCTTCCAAACAGAGCTCAGGCTCTCCTGCCTTCGTCGAAAAAGAGAAGCATTTCGCTTCCACGGTGAAGCAACGCTCCATCTAAGCCGATCCCGAAAGATTACAGGACAATGCCCCATGGAGCCATACCCACAAACCAACCCCTCAGCACCACCAGCCAAAGACCAGCACCAATCGAAGAGGAGACCCCTTCTGTCGCACCCAGCTCAAACAAGCCAGAAACTAGAACTAGCGTGACGCGCCTCCTCTAGCAAGGGAAAGAAAAAGAGAGTGGGGAAAAGAGGAGAGAGAACGGGGAGTTTTAATCAGAAAGTAAGAGTTATGTTGTTTCATCACATTTTAAGGACCAAAAAGTAGAAAGGAGAGGGGGAGGGTCCAGATGATCATAAAACTTCCTTCAAAGTCAGTGACACAGAAAACTGTTTTTTCATTTAATTTCAACACAGTAGGTTGACAGGAGATAGGAGAGACGAACAGCTCCACTTGCATGTTAACAAACATCACATCTTACCCTTACGCATACAACATATCAGATAACAAACACGAAATGAATGATGCAGGTTGAAACCTGCTAGGGATGGTTAAAACCAAAGGATTTAACCAAGAGAAAGGTGATAGTTCCAGGATGCCACTCAACATGACCAAGCCACATGCTTGATTGTTGCAAGGAATCACTCAACTCCAAGAGCAAGAGAACTTGCCAATATTTTTCAGATGCAAAGACATTCTCTCATCTTAATATTTCTCATTGATATTCATAGGAGATTAAAAAGTATGACCAGTCACGGTCTTACAATAAATGCCAACAACTTTCTAGGTAGTCTAAAGACATTCCCAAGAGACAACTTAAAGCAACATTAGTACTAGACTAATTCCCATAAGGTCTTACCTTAAAAAATAAGCAAAGACAATTTTCAACACAACTGATAAACAAAAAAACTAATGACTTATTATCAATTTCTAGACACCATAATCCTCAATTAAGACGGGCATTTGGCATCTTTTTTGCTCCATCCTTCAAGTGATTTATAAGATCACCAATAACCCCAAGAAAATCAATGGAACCTAAATCTTGAGTCAACAAATGATCAGCAAAAACTGAATTTAACTAAAAAATTTCGCTATCAAAACAGCAGGGTTTAGGCTTGTCCTTGCTTAAGACATCTTATCTATCCATAATTAGTTCAAAATCACCTTCAGGGTATTCATCATAAATCAGTGGAAAATCTAAATCCAAAAGTGCTTCATGACTATTAAACCCACAAGAAAAATCTTCAAATACTTCCTTTGAAGTTTTAAGGCTCATCTTATCTTTCCTTTTTCTTCTTAAGACATGTCTGTCAAAATGTTGAACAAACAGTGATTCACTTTTATAAAATTGTCTTCACTCTCCTCATCATGAAAATATTCATCCGGAGGGTGCATTTCAATTTCATTTATCACATTGTGATGGTTGGAATTGTTTGACCACCCCAATCTCTGTAAGACTTCCTCTATGGCTCCTTCTACATTGGCTTGCGATCGTCAAATCTTATTAATAACACCTCTGACCATGCTTTCTCAATTGAAGTCATGAAGATCGATTGACCTCTTGGCATGAAGAAAATTCCAAGAATTGAACCTTGCTTTGATGACAATTTGATGCAGGCTGAGACCTGCCAAAGGCGGTTAAACTCAAAGGATTCAGCCAAAAGAAAATGAATAGTCCTGGGTTGCCACTCAACCAGGAGTAGCGGACGCCACTCAGTGTTACCAATAGCGGAGGCAACTCAACGCGAGCAAGCCACACACTTAACTTTTAGGAGAAATCGTTTAAACTCCAAGAGCCAGAGAACTTGCAAAATGTCTTTCAGAATCAAAGACTCTTAACTTCATACTTCTTATTGATATTTATAGGGGTTTACAAAACATGAGTCAAAGTCATAATAAATGTTAACAACTTCCAAAACAAAATTCAACTTTCTAAGTAGTCTAAAAACATTCCCAAGACACACCTTACTAAGCAACATTTATACTTGACAAATTCCTATCCACTCCTTAACTCACAAAATAATAAAAAAAAAAACATTTGGTTAATGACTAATTATCACTAATACCAAAAAACTTAATGACTTAAGGTCCGTTTGGGTTTGCGATTTCAAAAAGTACAATTTAAAAATAACTATTTTAAATTGTACAATTTGAAAAAGTGATTTTTAAAAACGCAATTTGGCCTTTTTTTTTTTTATAAGTAAAATTTTATAGAAAATAAAGCGTAAGGCGCCTCTACGTACACAAGAAGTATACACAGGAGAGCCAAAGTTGACCCGAAAAAACCCGAACAAAAACCCAACAAAAAGACCCCAAGACAAAACCTAGAAACCAAAATAACACCCAAAAGACAACCTACAAAAGAACCCAAGCAACGCACCCAAAAAAAACCAAGAAAAACCTAAAAACTGAAAAAGCACCAGCGAACAACCCACAAGAACCACCAAGGTATACAACCCTACGACCTAATGGCCTTGTCTTTCCTACACCTAAAATCGCATTTAGCCTTTAAAATTCTGCGTTTTCAAAAAAACACCATATAGCCTGCGATTTGAAAAGGCAGTTTTCTGCGTTTTCAAATCGCAATTTTTTAAAAATGTAATTCCCAAATGATTCATTTTCTGTGATTTGGTCTAAAATTGCATTTTTTGTCTACGAAATCGCAATCCTAAACACACCCTTTAATATCAATTACTAGAGATCGGAATCTTCAATTTTTTCAAAGAACTTGGTTGCCATTTCTCACCGCCCACGCATCTGCATCAATGAAAGACAACATATTTTCCTTGAAACCTTTAGCATTCATTTGGATGTCAAAAAGAACCAAGGGACGGGAAAGAAAAATAATTAAAATGCCTGAGGCAAACTATCAAGCATCTTTCCCTTTTGTCTCCAAGATCTAATTGTTGCCCATACAGATAGGTATCAATTTTTGGCAAAAAACAATTTCTGCCAAAAGAGCACACAACTATGTTACACTACACCACAATTAGGGGTGTAAACGAAGCGAAGCTACCTATGAACTCGTTCGGGCTCGGCTCGATAAAGCTCGGCTTGTGCATGACTCGGTTATTAAATGAATCATTCGTGTACATAAAACTATACTCGAATATTAAACGAAACAAACCCATATAAAACTCGGTTCACTCGTTTATATGATACTAAACCTTAAAATTTAGGTGATATACTGATATGACATTGTGTATCTTCATTATATAATGTAAATTATGTAATAAACATATGATTCATCATTCATATCAACAAGACAAAAACACTTATTTTGTATAACTAGTGACTAAGTATGATCTAATCATGTAAATTATGTAATATGATCTAACAATTCATATAGATATGATAAGGATTCATATGTGATATAATTAAGCATATATTTATAAGCCTATAATGCTATAATTATAAATTATAGTAATATAATGTCACATAATTCCTAAATTCTAACTCATAAGTATACAATTCGTAGTAATGTAAACTATAAAGACTATGAACTAGTGATAACTAGATCACTTTACCACAAAATATCGGTATTTCTTTTTTGCGAGTTGTGCCGAGCTTAATTTTTAAAACTTGTTATGAGTTCGAACTCGTGATAAATTTAAATGAGCCGAGCTTGGACATGCGCTACTCGCCCGAGCTCGGCTCTTTTACATCCCTAAAAATTATTCACAATATTCATTTAGAAAATAATTTTTATTAGGACCTGGCATAAACTAAGCATTTTGTACCCTCCAATAACAGTCAACCAAGTCAGCTTGAAACTCTAAAACCCAGTAGGACGAAAACACTAGTTGATTTCTTCTATTCTCTCCATTTCCCTTCTTCTTATTTGTCAACCATAGAATTTTATTTTATTTTTATTTTGGGATCTATTTCAAACCAAGAACTAAAAGGATTCTCTTTCACCCAAAACACAAACCATTTTCAGTCGAAATTAGCCCAGCCATCATTCTCTCTTCAAGTTACAGCGCGCACACACACCTCCATCCTTCAAGCTCCAGTTGCAGTCCCTTAACCATTCAACTTGCAGAAACCCAATCCCGGTGCTGCCATTCAAATCACAAAGAGAGAGAGAGAGAGAGAGAGAGAGAGAGAGAGGTAGGAAATTTATTTTTATTTTTGTTGTATATGAGGAAGGTTGGGTTGAGAGGAGTGGCCGGCAACTCCAGACACTGTTGGGCTGCCCTTAGCAGCAGTGATTGTGAGAGAGATGAAAGTGTGTGTGTGTGTGTGTGTGTGTGTGTGTGTGAGAGAGAGAGAGAGAGAGAGAGAGAGAGAGAGAGAGAGAGGGTACCGAGAAGAGAGAAATAGAGGCTAGGTGGAAGGGGAGAGGCCGTGCCGCCCACAGTGGCTGTCTGTGAGGAGAGAATGTGATTGTCTGTGGTGAAGAGATATGGGGTTGCAGGGAGAAGAACGAAAAACAAAGGGGAATTGTAGGGGATAATTAAAATACACAATGCAGAGAATCCCTTTCAGTTCTTGGTTTGAAATATATCAATCAAAAAAAAAGAAAAAACAGAAGAACATGGCTTATCAATCCGGCTTTCGCAATGAAGAACGAAACTGGTATAGTTATTGCTATGGTTGACAAAGAAGCAGAAGAAGAAGAAGAAGGGAATGGCGCGGGGGAAGAAGGGGAATGGAGAAAATAGAAGAAATCATCTAGTGTTTTCGTCCTAATGAGTTTTGGGGATACAAGTTGACTTTGCTGGCTGGTATTGAAGGGCACAAAGGACCTGGTTTATGTCAGGTCCCTATAGAAGTTATTCTCATTCATTTAATGCATAAAATGCTTTAGTGCAGTTGTTAACATGATATCCTAACATCACCTCAGGTAGATCAACAATAGAAACTCTAGATTTATAAGAAAACAAACCATGAAATTAAATATCTGGCATACTTAATGGTATTTCTCCCAGGGACATATATATGGAATCATCATCCGCGAGAGACCCCTGAAACAACCAATGGAAGAACATAAGTTGTACATCAAAGTGGTTAAAGCAGACCGTATTATATACACTAGAATTAAAACCATATAACTACAAACCCACCAAGTGGGGACAGCTATAATAAGATCATATAAGTGCAGAAATATGCAGGCAAACCATCAAGCAGCCAGACAAAAATGTTTTACATCTGTAACCTATTATCAGCAGTTAGAGGTGGCGTGGTACCTCTCCATTAGGAAGGCTCATCTCGTTATGCATTGAACTAATGCCCCCTGGTACTGAAGAACAATTCGGAAAATCATCTCCGAGCAACCCTGAGAACATAAGCCCATAACCATCCTGAACGTCAGAAATATCATTGGTATTCTGCACATTATTAGAAAAGCTCTCAAGGCTCGTATACACTGTCTCCCTGCACATTTTCAAGACCAACAAATCAATAAGAGCAAGTTGTAGAAAAAAATAAAGAAATTTATGAGAACTATCAGCTCCAGTAAGCACCTTGCTAAAGAAAATATGGAAAGGCAAACTAAAAACTATACCAGGGGCAAGTCTGCAACACTTTTTATTTAAATTGATCAATGCAAGTAACATCCTCATGAAAGAGCATACATATAAAGAAACTTACTTTCTCTCTGCATTGTGGAAAGCCTTATCATCTTGGATAGAATCATTTTCTAAATCAATAACTTCAATGTCTTTGGCATCAGTGACACGTCTAACATATTCACCAGACATCTGGGAGTTACCCATTGATAAGTCAACATCAACCGGTGCTGCTTCTTTTCTGTTTCTGGAAATAGATTGATAAATATGGATCGGATCATTATCATGATTCTCATTTGTATCAGAAGCTCCCATGAGATTCAGGTCACAGATTTTAAATGAACTTGGAAAAAGCTGCTTCTGTTGTGCATACTCAACATGTTGTTCACCCCCGGCTTTAGGGAACTGAGAATCATTCCCCAAGCTTTTATGATCAACAGCCACAGCCATGATGCCACCAGGTGAAGCCATGTCTTCCTGTAAGCTCTCTTTCCTTTCACTTGAGTTAGAAAGGTGGACATGCTCGTCAGCCTTTGTTACCTGAGAGGGAATCCATTCTCTTGGTTTTTTGGTTCCCTCTCTCGTATCAGTACCTTCTACAGCTCGTTTTTCACCTCTGTCATTAACAATGGAGCTACAGCTTGCAAAACCAGGCAGTCCCCGACTTGATTCTTGCTCACTGTCACGCATAGGAACTCTCTCTGGGAAAGATTGAGTTGCAAAGTTACCCTGCTCAATATCATCAGCAGAATCTAATTCCACCACATTTTCAGCAGATGGGACAAACCGAACTTTAGAAACTTCAGATTCAAGAAACTTCGAAGCATGAATATTATCAGACAGTTCATCACCCAGGGAGGTATTAACAGAGGCATCTTCAACTAATATTTCAGATCCTCTTTGAGGCTGCATGTCAGAAGCTTTTCCCTCCTCGATCTTTGGAACTGGGTCAGCCTTTGGGCCCCTATGTGCCAATGAAGAGCGAGTTCTGGTGGGCACCTTGGCAAATTTGCAGAATGTTAGTAAATCGGTGCTATTCTTGTCGGAGGGATTGCCCTCCAAAACACTATCCTGAATGGTTAAGTGTTGTTTTGCACTCTGTTTGTCAGTTTCATCACTAATATTGCCATCCTTCACCTCTCCAATTCCTGCATTCGAGTTCTTGAAATCATCAGAAATCCTGGTCAATTCCCCATTAGTCTCATGGTGGAGATCTTTCCCAGCACTAGAAGAACTTGCCTTTGAAACCATATCATCATCTTGGAACTGATACTTGTCTAATTCAGATTCTGAGTCACCTGCGTCCTCACTTTTTGATGCTAGTTCACTTGGACTGGACATCTGCATCCCATCAGTGACATCTTTACCAAATTGCTGCTCCTCCTCGTGGTAGTGTCCAGAAGAAGCATTATCATCAACCTCAACGTCAGCAGAAGACCTTGGTCTATCAGACCACGAGCCACTCCTCCTGTAGTCTCGGCCATAATCTGAGCCATAACTTCGAAATGGAGTTCCTCTTCTCCTTCCTTTGGAATTAAAATCATCAGCAAACCTTCTCCTACCCGACCCTGAGCCAGTATCAGAAGCAGCATTCCCCAAACGGGCAAGGGCAGAGGGTCGGCCCTCCGGTGGAAGGTGCAAAGGATCTCCTTCTTGTGGCCTAAACTCCTGGAACTCGCCCAACTGCTTCTTCAAACTACCATTCTGCCACTTAACAGAAAGTGCGCTTGGAGGCAGCAACCCCTGTGAAACCAAATATTCGGCTGCAAGTCGACCAGCTTCCATAAAAATGTCGCCTTTGCGCGGCGGCGGTGGGGGCTGTGGTGGTTGAAATGATTTGGGGTGGCCCTGGCCACGCCCAAAACCACGACTCAAGTTCCTGAATTCAGAGCTGCCGTAAAACCCATGGCCTCTGATCACCGAACCCTCAGGGGAGATCCGCGAGGCAGCTACACCCATTCCCATGGAACTAGACCTATACCCATTTCCAGGACTACGATGCCGGGCATGCATTTTTTGTCAAGAAACTATATTTAGTTATTTAAAAAGCAATTGGAAGACCAGAAAGCAAGGACTCTAACCTTCCTCTGATGATCAATTTCAGTACGCCACTACCTGGGATCAGATACAAAAGAAATTGTGCAGTGTGTAGAATATTTTTATCTTCCACCCACATACAATAGAAGTTGGGAAAATCCTAAATTGGTGCTCAGAAACAAGTTTTTTTTTTCTCTCCTCTGACAAATCAGATCCCCCAACTTTGGGGAAATTAAACCATAATTGGAGAAAAAATCTCCTTACCAGAGAAGGACAAAACCCCACCTCACAACAAGAATGTTGAGCTCAAGTGCTGCCACCAGCTCCCTGCCACCTTACTTAAAAAACCTGAACCCAACCATCAGTTACCTGATTAAGGAACCTTATAAACCAAAATTGAAACCACATGTACCAAAAATATAAATCAAACTCTATTCAGAAGTTGAGATCATTGAGTTAAAATTCTAACCTTTAGTTTTCCATTTTGGGGGTGTTTGGTGTCTGTCTCCGGAGCAAAATGAATGTTTCAATTCAGGGTTTCAGATCCAATACTATATATTACCAAGCACGAGGCCGGCTGATTAGATTAGCAGCACATAAGAAATTCCCTCGCCCACACACCACGCCGGAAAAACCTTGTGCTCAATTCATTTACCATTTCCCCCTGGTTTTGGCCAATTCTTCGCAATTATGTATAATTCTTTTCTGTGTTTTTAGAAGGTTTGTCGCCGTATGGAAAAAAAAAAAAAAAATTATATATATAAGGAGTCCTGTGAACAGCACGCGCCCAAAAGGATGCCCGAGTCATTTTGATCCCACCGTGTCTTCTTTTTATTAGTTGTATAAAGAATACTATTTACGGATTTTAATTTTTAGTACTACTCGCGTTGCAACACTAATTTAATAACAAATTAGTCGATTATGCGACATTTATGATTGAAATTTTTAATACGATCAATAAATTCGACACGAATTTAACAAAAAAAAAAAATTAATAGCTTTATAGTTAATGAGTCTGGCCCGTTCAATTTAAGGAGTTATATTTGATTTATCTATATAATCATATACTCATGTTTTAACATTGTCAAATACGAAATCTATTTCAGTTTTACTTTTGTCCCACAATCAAATTAAGAGATGTATATGTATAAAAAATATTAGACTAATAATTTTGTTTTTATAATTTTCATATAACTTATTGACATATGTTAAAACATAATTTAGTTGTTGAAGTGGTTCCATTCACACGTTAACATGTCTGGACATAATTGTAAAAAACATAATTTAGTTGTTGAAGGTTATTCTATGTTCTGTTTCTATTCTAAGCTCAAAGCAGTTAAAGATGTGCTTAAAGTGAAAAACAGAGAAGTTTTTGGTAATTTGGGTCTGAAAATTTCTCAAGCCCGGCATGAGTTAGCCAAGGGCCAAAATTCTTTTATTTCTTCCAAAGGCAATTCTGAATGCCAAAGGAAAGAGAAGGAATGCCTTCATTTGCTGATCTCTTTGATGGCTGCAGAAGAGAATTTTCTTAAGCAAAAATCAAGGGTAAAATGGCTTAATCTTGGGGATGGTAACAATGCATTTTTCCACAATGCGGTTAAGGTTAGGAATTCCACTAATCTTATTAAAATGCTGAAGGATGCTGAGGGTAATAGTATTCATGATATGCATGAGATTAAGAGAATGGCTATTAGCTTTTATCAGAATTTGTTGAGGCATTCTTCTCATATCTTCTCTTCAGATAAGGCTGATCGGGTTGCTGGTCTTATTGATAAGAGGTTTTATGATTCTTGTGTGGCTGGTATGTGTGCTCCAGTGACTAGATCAGAAATTCAAAGAGTTATTTTCTCTATGAATCCTAGCAAAGCTCCCGGCCCGGATGGCTTTACAGCTAGATTTTTCCAGAAAACTTGGCCTATGATTGGGGATGATTTTTGTGATGCTATTTTTGA
The DNA here is from genome assembly GCF_958979055.1 of Alnus glutinosa. Lineage (NCBI taxonomy): Eukaryota > Viridiplantae > Streptophyta > Magnoliopsida > Fagales > Betulaceae > Alnus > Alnus glutinosa. The sequence continues at coordinate 29,965,878 of NC_084893.1, forward strand.
ATTCTTTGTGACTGGAAAGCTCTTAAGGGAAGTGAACTCTACTATTCTCACACTGATTCCGAAGAAGAAGAATGCTTCTACTATGGGTGATTATCGGCCTATTGCTTGTTGCAACTTAGTATACAAATGAATTACTAAGATTCTTGCTAATAGACTGGTCCCTGGACTTGATGAGGTTATTAGTTCTAATCAAGGAGCCTTCATTCCAAAAAGAAGTATTGTTGAGAACATTCTTTTAGCTCAAGAGGTTGTGTGTGATTATCATAAGGAGAAGGGTACTCCAAGGTGCACTCTTAAGGTGGATTTGATGAAAGCTTACGATTCTGTGGACTGGGAGTACATTTTGCATTGCTTATATTGTTTTGGAGCCCCTGCCAGATTTGTTGCCTGGATTAGAGCTTGCATAACTAGTCCTACATTCACTATAAATCTTAATGGCACTTTAGTGGGTCACTTTGCAGGTAGGAAAGGGCTTAGACAAGGGGATCCTATTTCCCCTTATCTTTTTGTCTTGGCTATGGAGTGTTTATCCCGTCTATTGGCTCAAGCTACTGTTTCTCCTCATTTTAGTTACCACCCCAAGTGTAAGGCTATTAAGCTTACACATCTTTGCTTTGCGGATGATCTTCTGGTTTTTTCTGCAGCTAATCTTGCTTCGGTCTCTACTATTGTGGGTGCTCTTGCTGAGTTTGAGTCTCTTTCTGGTTTGAAAGCTAATCCGGCCAAAAGTTATATTTTCCTTGCTGGAGTGTCGCTGGAAGATAAGCAAGACATCCTAGATTTTCTACAGATGCCGGCAGGTTCTCTTCCAGTTAGATACTTGGGAGTCCCACTCATAACAAAACGGCTGTCTTCTTCTGATCGTGAAACTTTGGTAAGCCGAATTACAGATAGGATTGATTCTTGGACTGTGAGAAGTCTTTCCTTCGCTGGTAGACTTCAGCTCTTATCTTCAGTCCTCATTAGTCTGCAGGTTTTTTGGGCTAAGGTTTTTATTCTCCCTAAAAAGATCATATGGTTGATTGAGCAAAAACTTAACCGGTTTCTTTGGAGCGGAAAGGACTCTAAGGCCAATGCTAAGGTTTCTTGGGAGAGAATTTGTGCCCCAAAGAAGGAAGGTGGTTTGGGTATTAAAAGGGTTGAAGTGTGGAACAAGGCTTCTATGATTAACCACATTTGGAACCTCTTCACCAAAGCTGGATCCTTGTGGGTGGCCTGGACTGAAACAAATTGGTTGAAAGGAAGGAGCTTCTGGCAGGTTCCTATCCCGACTTCTTGCTCTTGGAGTTGGAAGAAAATTCTTAAGCTTCGAGACCTTGCAAAACAACACATCAGGTTTAAGGTTGGGGATGGAAGGAAGGTGTTTCTATGGCTGGATCAGTGGCATTCGGAAGGTTATCTCTTAGATAGATATGGCTATAGATTGATCTATGATTCTGGTTTTCCCATTAACTCTAGACTTCATACTATTATTAAAGAAGGGAATTGGTATTGGCCTGCAGCTCGATTGGATGATTTAGTTGCTATTCAGAGTCAGCTTCATGATGTGGAGATTGGTGTAGATGATATGCCTATCTGGGATTCTAGTGATGGAAAATATTCTTGTGCTGATGCTTGGAGAAAGCTGAGAACTGTCTACCCGATAGTTAAATGGTGGAAATTAGTTTGGTCTCCTTTGTCCATTCCTAAACACTCATTTTTTCTTTGGTTAGTGTTTAGGGATGCTTTGGTTACTAAATATAAAATGTGTTGTTGGGGATTTTCTGGAAATATCCTCTGTCCTTTTTGTTATGGGGGAATGGAGAGTCGTGACCATCTTTTTTTCAAGTGCAGCTTTAGTTGCCGCATATGGATTCATATCATGGTTGAGTGCTCTTTGATAAATGTTCTGGTGGAATGGGATTGTATTGAGAGTTGGGGTAATACCATGTTGATTGGGAAGAGTCTTAAGGCTTGCTTGGGTAGATTGTGTTTAGGTGCCACAGTTTATCACTTATGGAGGCACATAAATGATTTGATTCACTTAAAAATTCCCAGATCTGAAGAAGCTATTCTGGCTCAGATCAAGTGGGATGTGAGGGTCCGGGTGATAGCTCAAGGCAGATTTAAGAAGCTTACCTTTAATGCAGAACTTGTGGATAAATAGAACCTACAACATCTGATGTAGATGTTCTGTAGATTGATTGTGTGTATTTGGTGGATTGTTTGTTGTTTGTTCTGATCTTGACTTGTTGTTTGGCCTGAGCTTGTCTTGTTGCCTTTTGGTTTGTTGTAGTTGGTTTTTACGGTGTTTAGGCTTGTATTATGGCCTTTGGTTTGGTTTTTGATTGGGTTATGAGTTCTAGTTTATCTGGAGTGTAGTTGGTTGTTGATCAATAAAGCTTTCATTCATCGAAAAAAAAAAAAAATTATAGATGTATCATTATTTATATGCATTTTGGCTAATGACAAGGTTTTCTTTAATTTAATTTATTAAATTTATATCAGTTCAAAATACATGTAATTTTTATATGCATTCTTAAAATTGTTTAAAAATTAGTCCGTCTAACCCTTTTAGAGTTAAATTCTTAGTTTTGTCTCCTTTTATACATTTTGAATAATATTTGAATTTGGAAGAAAATTTTGTTGGTTTAAGAATAGCTTAGTGGATAGATTATAAAAAGCTAAAAAGAAAAAAAGAAAACAAAAGAGATGAAAAGATGTCTTGATATAAAATAAAAATAAAATCTAAATTTTATATTTTTAAAATATTTTGTATTTTAAATTGTTTACCCCCTGTATTTATGTTGAGAATAGAAAACAAATTGACAAATAATAATAATAATAATAATAATAATTAAGAGCACTTAAAAATATTTGGGCAGAAAACGAGAAATGTGAAAAACAGAGGGGGGCGGGGGGGAAGAAAACGACCTAAGAACCATTACCAGGGAAGCCAAAAACAGAGCATGTGCCACGCGGTGGGAAAAAGGTGAAGGAAGAAACCCGAGGACGGAAATAATGGAATAATGCCTACTCGTTGTGTTCAATTTCAAATTTAGACAAACGCGTCTCAGAGAAGAAGAATTGCCTGAAAAAAGGACGGTGAAATTACTGGAGGGTAATGCTAGTTAAAGAAGATGTCAGAAGGAGGAGGAGAATACAGCGACCAGAATCGTCTGCTGAATTCTGCTAATTCAAACAACTACGACGAGGAAAACGAGTTGGAAGCTCAGGACGGACGTAGTTCCAGCCTCAACAGGAGTGCTAGCTCTTCCAGAGGAGGCGGTGGCTTCCGGGATCTGCTCAAGCATTTGGATCGAGGCTTCTCCGGACGCCGCCACAGTTTAAAGCGCCCCGAAATTAGAGATAACAGCAATAGGAACACAATTGTGGATAATCATCATCAGCTTAATCATCTAAATGCTTCCGATGCCAACGACGTCCTCGGCGACAGTGCCCCTCCTGAATGGGCTTTACTTCTCCTCGGCTGCCTCCTTGGCCTCGCTACCGGTCTCTTTGTTGCCGCTTTTAACAGATGGGTTTGTTCTTTTCTTCTTATGGATCTGGTCCTCCCTGTTCGTCTCCTTTCTTATGTTATCATCCATGATCTATCTCATGTCCAAAGCCTATCCACTTTTTTGAGTTCGAATGCCTCGGTTTTGACATTGTTTTCCATTAACTCGTTTATATTGCACTGAGTTGTGGAAGCACAATTAGGATCTAGAGGAACAACTAAGAGACGCACCGGATATGATGATTTGCTTTGGCGTCAAAGTGATGTGGTTCAAGTTGGTAACAGCCGATTCAGTTACCATTATTAACTTCTTCTTTTTTATAAGTAATCGAATTTTATTGAGAAGCGAAAGGGCGCAACCCAATCCATGTTGAATCCGCTTGTATTCAATGTTGAACCTTCTATCACTCTGTTTTTCTTGGATACAAAATAATTTTCAGAGTGTTTCCACTTCCTCCCCTGTAAGAACCAGGTGGAGGAAGCGACTTACCAATCAAAACTAAATTTTAAATTGCACTTGAATCATTCAAGTACCGATTTTTACCTTGATGCTTCCTTCGTACTCACTCATGGTGAGGACTATCACTTTCTCAAATCAAAGTCTGAGATAAGAAATGCAGCTTGCGTAGTTTGAAGTTGATTTGTTCGCACATATATCATGTTTGTGTGTTTGAATTGTTTTGCTCATTTATGTAATATGTAAGTGCTTGATCACCATCCCATTGTTACATTCTGGTGCATCAGTAAGCTTTATTTAGCATTCACTGATAGCTTAGTTCTCATCCAGGTGCATGTAATACATGAATGGGCCTGGGCTGGTACTCCAAATGAGGGTGCTGCTTGGCTTCGTTTGCAGAGACTGGCTGACACTTGGCATCGAATTCTCTTGATACCAGTCACAGGAGGGGTTATTGTTGGCATGATGCATGGTTTACTTGAAATATTGCACCAAATTAGGCAATCCAGCTCTTCTCAAAGACAGGGTTTTGATTTTGTTGCTGGTGTCTTTCCTACTATAAAGGCTATCCAAGCTGCTGTAACTTTAGGTACTGGCTGTTCTTTGGGTCCTGAAGGCCCTAGTGTAGATATTGGAAAATCATGTGCCAATGGATTCTCATTAATGATGGAAAACAACAGAGAAAGGAAGATAGCTCTTGTTGCAGCTGGGGCAGCAGCTGGAATTGCTTCAGGTATTTAGAGTTTCTTGTTGTGGATTGTGTTCATTGGAGAAGTTAATCTTTGTTGTTGTTCAGTTCTTTTCTTGTCAATAAAAACCTCGTTCAAAGCCATTTATGGGCTTATTTCGATCAGCAAGACAATTCATGAGTGATATAATGAGTTGATACCAATAAAGCTTTCTGCTTATGACTCCATGTTTTCATTTTACAACTTAAATTGTTAATACTCTTTCAAAATTTTCTTTCTGTCAGGTTTTATTTAATGTTAAAAATTATAACCTATCAAATTTTTTTTTCTTCTTTCTGCCAGGTTTTAATGCAGCAGTTGCTGGTTGTTTTTTTGCGATTGAAACTGTGTTGAGGCCTCTTCGTGCGGAGAACTCTCCTCCTTTTACAACTGCAATGATAATTTTGGCCTCTGTTATCTCATCAACTGTATCAAATGTTTTGCTTGAGTCAAAGTCAGCTTTTACAGTGCCTCAATACGATTTGAAATCTGCTGCTGGTAGATTATCTTACACTCATTTTTCTTTCCCTTCTGCTCTTTTGATTCATGATATGTGTCTAATACATGATTACATGTGTGTGAATTTTCTAATTGTCTTATACGGTATATGCGTATGTATATATATACATATCTCTCCTCAATGCTTTTCTCAGAGTAATTACTGCTACAGATTTTTTTTTTTTGGTGAAAGGAAAAGAAAATTATTTGTTTTGTGAAGCAATTGATATATGTATAAATGTGGTAAGTTAAAGTCATTGTTGGCAAGTTTCGGCTCTGTTTACTGTATGTAGGGCCCAATAAAGTTGCCTTGCCCGTGATATGCAATTTCCCTTGGTACTTTCAATAGACCTAAACTCTTGAGTTTTTACTTGAACACAATTGGAATTTTTAGAATTTTGTTGTTATTTGGTTGCGGATTTTTTCTGTTCCTTTTTGTATTCCTTGAACTGTTCAAAGTGCAAGTTTGTTTTTCTAGGAGAGGCATCGCAGAAATAACGCAATCACAGCCCAAAATTTTCCAAACCTTTTGGAACCTGCTTCATGAATGTGTGGCTCGTTGTTGAATTGCTGTTAGCTAACTATTAAGTTTCATGCATCAGCTGTTGTTGATGAGTTTGCAATTAGAAAAAGTGAGCAGTTTGAGTTTTCTTCTTTTATTAGGATGAATATGCAGTTACCTTCTTTGAAGAAAATGTAGGGGGACCAAGCTTTACTTGAACAATAAACCACCTTTTCAGGAGTCACCATTGATTCAGTCTGAAAAGATAAAATTAAGCACATGGAAGAGCAATTATGCTTGCTTTTACCCGATACCTATTAGGAGTTACATAAATTCCATTGCCTGCTAAAGAACATAGGTAGTGGTCGATATAATTTTTTCGCGCTTATGGTCCTTGGGCTAGTCCTCTTTGAGTACCTTTACTCCACATTGCTTCTTGCATTGTCACTTTGTTAGTTGTGGCTGATATGGACATCTTCATATAAACTTGGGTGTGGTGCACATATAGTTGCCTAAAGAAGTCATTTAGGCATAGTTGAAACCTTATATAGTCTCCTTGAAATCTTGGTTTATGTTAAGATGCATTTTGGTCAACTTTGTTTGCTTATTTTCAAACTGCAGAATGTGCATATTCCTCTACAGCAGGGCTTCTAGCTTTACATTGGAGCCACATGCTATCTTTGCATATTTGCATGAGTATGTTGTAAATGTAAGTGTATGCACACATGGATGTTATTGTAATGTGAATGAAAATATTCTGAAATTTCTTGGTAGTGTGTTATTTAACAGGCTAGATACTTTAAAGCATAACTATTCTTGTTAAAATTCTATGACATAACATGGGTACTAGGAAAGATAAGTTATGGAGCAAACATTTAAATGAGGTGGGGCTAACATTTATTGATGAGAAGATGGGGAAATCGCTTAATTTGGTTTTTTCATGCGCAATGAAGATCGATAAATGCACGAAAAGAAAGAGTGATTTGATTCAATTGGAAGGAGAGGGTAAAGAAGAAAGGGGAGGGGAGGGGGGGGGGGGGGGCGCAGAAGCAGTAAAGCAGAATATGATAAAAAGAGAGGTCATAAAGAATATGATCTTCAATGTAGTAGATTGACCTAAATAAGATAATAAGATACATGTAGCTGGTCTCAATTACTCCCTCCATTGCATTTTGTTTTTCCATCTTTCCCTTCTAGGATGTCCTGTGATAGATTCCACTTCCAAAATCTGTGCACACAATTATATGATATACTGCATGTGTCTAATTTTTCGTGTTGCCTTGCAGAGCTACCTTTATACCTGATATTGGGCATGCTATGCGGTGTTGTTAGTGTAGTCTTCACTCGCTTGGTTGCTTGGTTCACAAAGTTTTTTGACTTAATCAAAGAAAAATTTGACCTTCCTGCTATTGTGTGCCCTGCTTTGGGTGGTTTAGGAGCTGGGATAATAGCTCTCAAGTATCCTGGAATACTGTACTGGGGCTTCACAAATGTTGAAGAGATTCTACATACTGGGAAGACTGCTTCAGCTCCTGGAATCTGGCTGTTAACTCAATTATCAGCAGCCAAAGTTGTGGCAACTGCTCTGTGCAAGGGATCTGGCCTTGTAGGTGGGCTTTATGCACCAAGTTTGATGATTGGTGCTGCCGTTGGTGCTGTATTTGGAGGCGTAGCAGCAGAACTTATCAATTCAGCAATTCCAGGAAATGCTGCTGTTGCCGAGCCACAGGCATATGCTCTGGTAAAGTTGTCCTTTGTAACAGGCTCATCTTAATGTAGCAATTAATAACTGTTCATATTTCTCACTCCTACCTTTTTTTCTTTTTCTTTTCTTTTTTTTTTTTTAAAAAAAAATTTCTGTGCAAGTTTATTGAATACTTCCTAACATCTGTTGCAGGTTGGTATGGCTGCAACATTAGCTTCTGTTTGTTCAGTACCCTTGACATCGGTTCTACTCCTGTTTGAGCTGACAAAAGATTATAGGATAATTCTTCCTCTCATGGTAATTATTGCATCATCTTGCTTGATACTTTCCATATGTACAATAGATCTAAAAAGACAGCATGGAATTAACCATTTCAGGTCAAGGAAATGTATCACTACTTTTGCTTTTTCAAATAGATCATCTTTCTTGGAATGTGGTCATATACCTTGGCTTTAGTTAATTACGCAGCAATATTTGTTTTTTTTCGTTTCATCCATCATACTTTGCTGCATTGTGAAAAAGTGATACAGCTTTTTCTCCAATGTTCTCAGACAACATATCTCCTTGCTATTCCCACTATTTTTGTCTGCGAAATACATTACTTCTTCATAGTCTTCAAAGCAAAGAACAGTAAATTCTCCAAAAGTTCTCCTTTGATTCTTGCAGCTGCTCTAGTTTCTAAAAGAGTAGAGCCTAGAGGGAGGGATGTCATAACAGCCATATGAAATGGAAATCTCCATCTTATATTCTACCCTTGTATCTTTTTTCTTTTTTTTTTTTGGTTCTCCTCCCCCCATTTGGAAACATTATATTTGCATATCTTTCACAAATTGGGATTAAGCTCTGTTGTTTTATTTTGTCGATGAGTAGATATTCATAACTTTGGTTATCATTGAACACCGTATGGATGTCTACAACTTTTGAATGCTTGATTTTTACCCCCTGTTGCTGTGAATTTGTGAGTAGGGTGCTGTTGGATTAGCAATATGGGTCCCCTCTGTGACAAACCAGGGGAAGGAGAGTGAAGCATCTGATACACAGAGTTCAGTGAAAGGTTATACTTCTCTTTCACCTGCTGATGATAAAGAGGAAGTTATTTGGAGAGGAACTGATAGTGGAGATGGTTTAGAACTTTCTGTTATAGGAAATGATGCTGGTATTGAACCAATTAATGAAGATATGCTTTTGGAAGAACTGAAGGTTGAATTATTTCTCCTTTCTTAACTGATATTAGTATTCACCATTTTACTTTTATTTTTGATCAATGCCATTTCTCATTGCAATTTTCTGCATTGAGCTTATTATCCGTTATCAGTTTGCTATTTATTTTTTTACCTAACATCATCAATTTCTCCGATTGTCAGGTTTCTCAGGCCATGTCAAAGAACTGCGTGAAGGTTCCACTAGTGATAACCTTGAAGGAGGCAATAGATTGTATGCATGATAACCAGCAGAAATGTGTACTGGTGGTTGATGAGGAAGACTTTTTAGAGGGCATATTAACATATGGTGACATTAGACGATGTCTTTCCAAGAGTAGCGATACCACCAAAAGTGATTCAAGGCATCCGGATGTATGCATTAATCAAAATGTCTTTGTTGTTCATAACCTCTGATTGTCCCAGATTGTCATAATAATTTATTATTAGCTCATATTCATTCATAATTCTCTCTCTCGGATACATGCACGCATGTGTACTCACAGACATATTCAGACTCCTTTTCTATCCACTCCACTCAAGTGTTTGCTATTGTTTTATTCTTTTCTACTTCTAAAATTCTCATCATTGTTGTATTCTGTGATGTGTGTTTTTTTTACTTTTAACAATTTTTTAAATTATTAATTGTTTTACGATGTTTTAAATAATTCACATGGCTAAAATTTCTACAGGTGAACACAATTCTTGTTTCCTCTGTTTGTACGCGAAGTATAAGCTACCGTGGGCAGGAGCGTGGACTTTTAACCTGTTATCCAGACGCCAATTTGGCAATTGCCAAGGAGTTAATGGAGGCCAAGGGTATCAAGCAGCTGCCCGTGGTTAAGCGCGGTGGAGGATCCAAGAAAGGAAGGAAGCGAAGGATTGTTGCTCTTCTTCATTATGATGCAATCCGGAACTGTCTCAGGTTCTCATTGGTTTCTTAGTTTATGGTTCTATGATGTTTCCTTCACTTCACTCTTTTTGATTCTATAATCAATTTTGTAGTGAAATAAATAAAATAAGATATATGATTTCTATCTAAATCAGACGAGCTGCCTCTAGCATTTCCATTTCTGCAATTCAGATTCAGAGTGCGAATCTGAACATTCCTAAGAATCTGAAGAGGAGATCTCTCTCGATCTTGAATTGAGACTTACCCCCCTAGTTTTAAATTATGATAAAATAACAGCCTCTCGTTTGTCTCATTCTTATGGGGATTTTGGTTTTTGTTTCTCTGAAAATAAATTGTATGAAGTCTCTGGTGCTTTTCTAGTTCTTATGGGTAACCATCGTTTATCAAGAACAATGAAACTAGGTGATTGAGTGTATTAAACTCGTACAATTAACCATATTTATCTAAAAAACCTTCCCTTCTTTTCCCCCTGTTTTGGCCAAGGCCAAACAACAGTATCTGCAAGCTCAATTAACTGTTGGCGTAGCCTTCTTTTCAAACTGATCTTTCTTGGCTTAGTCCATAGTATTGGACAAATAGTCATTGGTCAGTTCAATCATGTAATCTGGACAGATAACAGCATATTTAGAAGATTGTTAATTTCGATTCTTAGATTGCTATGACTGACATTCTTCTATGATTCTAACTATGATCGATAAATTCTGTTGTGTTACTTTGTAACATTTTGGCAAGTCCCAGACAGGTCTTGTGAATTTTTTTTTTGTCCCATAGACTTCATAGATTTTGTACTGCTGACATGATAGATCATTCATGCTTGAGACTGAAAGCAACCAAATTGTCTATGAAGTACTCCAAATATGCACTTTTGTGGGTTCTTGCACTGGGGGGCGAAATGAAATGAATTGCTTGTCATAGCTGCTGCTGTCCTTTGCTTATGTCAGAACATGACATGAAAACAAGTAGAACATTTTTTTCTTTATTTTTTATAGATAATCAACGAATATTATAAAAAACGTAAGGCACCCCTAAACACACCGGAAGCATACAAAAGGTAGAACATATATGATATATTGAAAGATGAAATATAAAGAACTAAGGTAGCGAAACAGTAAACACCCCCCGGCACGAGGAAAAAAAAAAAGATAAAAAAAAATTTTAAAAGAAAAATGCCAGGGAAATAAAGTGTAAATATATCTTTTATAAGTAATAAGAAATTTTGTTGAAGGCAAAAAAAAATCTATACGCAGCAGGTGTACATTTTAGTCTCCACAAGAGGTTTTGATGTAAGATTCGGGAGAGCAATGAAGTGTGAATGGTCTTTTTTTAGTAAGTACTACATTATGCTGCTATTTAGGTCTGTTAGGGCTGACTCAAGATTCTAATGTTTTTTGTTCTTATTGTGGGCTAAAATTTTTTAATCATGTTCTTCCTAGCATAATCATGATTTTTGCATCCGAGTTAATTAAATTACGTGCTTCACTTGAGGATGATATTTCTGTCTGTGCAGAGAGGAGATAAATCGCGGGAATTTGTATCAACATAGAAAGGAAACCAATCCCGAGGTGATAGTTACAAATGGCCATTGATGCTGTTATGAAACTGATTGTCGAGAGTTCCTTCAGGCTTCAACCCCCATTTGCGAAAGAGAAGTTGAAAGTAAGACCATGTGCGTCGTCTTTGTTTTTCTGGTATTGGGCCTCCTAAAGTCGGTTGATAGCCAAAAAATACGTGGTCGACAGTCCCTCCTTTTGACGGCGGTAATCAATATCATTATGAGTTTTTGCTGTGCCCAAGATTCCTTTAGTGTAATATAGCAATTTGCGCTTTGTACATGCAACTTTCGGTTGCAATTCATATCAGAAGTAAAATTTGATTGAAAAGAATAGGAACCACAGTTTTACTTCATTCAAAACTGAGTATTGAAGCAAATGATAAATGCCTGACGTGAAAGGCATCATCCAGCTGCAGTGTAGGCCTATATATATAGTGAAGCAAATGATAGTGCCCAAGTTCATTACAAGGCCCTTTTAATTACTTTGGGCTTCAGGATGTATGCCGTTCTTCCCCCACATTAACAATGTATGTCATACTTCTCTTCTGGGTAACGACTATGAGAGACGGCCATTTATCAGCGCTTTCTGTTACTACCACGAGGATTGTGATAAGCCGATTGTGGACAGTTTGTAGATGTTTGTTAGCACTGCCCTCCTGATCAACTCTGGTGATGGACATATTCACAAGGTTGATCGGTAAGGTTGACAATTTCTTACACAATCTACAAACTCGATATGAACCTAACACGTTAAGGTTGAAGAGTGATCCGTTTGATTAAATAGGTCAGACTAAAGTTGATCTAGATAGTTTTATACGTATGCCTCAACAAGACTTGAATCTAACTTGTGACATTTAAAGCTGATAATTTTTTACAAAAATTAGCGGGTTAAAGACTGAGGAGTTTGACTTGTTTAATTAAATGAATCGAGTTGAAAATGACATATAGAATTTTATACTTACACGACCTGACTTGCAAGCACGAATTATTACTTTTATATGCAAGTGTTCCTGTGTGCACATGTTTCCAAGTGTAGAAGGCGGCAATAGATTTGATCTTCATCCCTGGTCTATAAATTAGCTGTTCCTCGTCTCGTTGACACTCCCTCGTGGGAACTAATACGAAGTTGATAGTTTAGACCTTTGCCTGACGATGCAACAAAGAAATATACACTCAATCTGACTAAGGTAAGGTGTATAAAATCATTGCTCTAGTTTCCAGTTTCACGGAGGGGATGGGAGTAGGTGCCAATGTAAAATGCACGTTTGCCGTGACAATTAAGTGTCATTGCACCATCTTTGCCACTTTCCAAAGCTGCTCTCAGCATCAGAGTGCACAGCATTTTCATACGAACATGCTCTTGCTTGCTTCAGATCATGCACTAAGTTCATGCAAGCATATCAATTTACAAGTTCGTAGAGCACACTTACCTTGCTTACAGGCCGGTTCGAGAAAAGGACAATATAGTAAGAAAAGAAATATATCTCTTAGCAAGGTTTGGATGACAATGTCACTTATAAAAATCAAAGAATGGAAGACGTATATGGATGACTAAGTAAAATGCCCATACATGTATATATATAGAGAAGTAAACATTTCTACTTTTCCCAAAGAAAAATAGAAAAAGAGAAATTTACATCTGAGGTCCAAGCGGCAGCCTACTCATAAATCGTTGGTATACTGAACTACCATTGGACAGGTTCAGACCAGGTTCAGACATTGGCTCCGCCTTCAGTTCTCCTTTTGGCAGCATGAAACCGGTTTCATTCACCTGCCGTTGCTGTGCCAAGTATGGATGAACGGGCATAACAGGAAGCTTGGCTTGGCCATGACCCAACCCAGCCATTGCTAGATTGGCCAGGCCTTGCTGATTCATTCCAAAAGAGAAGCCATGGGAAGGCGCCAGCTGCTGCCTTCCAGGAAAGCTGAATGAACCTAGTGAAGCAGGCCTTTCAAACCTTCCCATGCTGGGGTGAACTTGTGATGGCTCAGGCCTATGAACATGAGTTTGAACCAAAGCGGCAGATGCCTGGGCCTGTACTGCACCGGAGGTTCCAGAATTGACATGACTGCTGTTGCGAGCAGCAGGAACATCATGGTTGTGCTTTCCCTCATATGTGGTAATTACCGACTTAAGATCATGTGACGCCCTCTCCACATGCTTCCTTACTGTGCAACCTGCACTGGTGCACTTGTAGTAACTCCTGCATTAACAAGTTGTCCCCATTTTCAGTTTGGCAACAAGTGTAACTACGATGACAAAGGAGAAGATAAACAAGTTCACGGTGATTATTATAGAAACCTTGGATTTGGATTTCCTTTTACAACTTTCTGCCCATACTTGCGCCAACGGTATCCATCATCAAGGATATCCACCTCACTGGTTGTCTGGACCACAACTCTAGGTTCACGAATAGCTCTAGTGGCTCCACTCATTTCCGTTGCATAAGCTTCAATTTTCCTGGAATATGAAATAACAAACAGACATTCTCATGGTGACCTCAATATCTAAAACAAGATATCGTTCGCAAAATGACACAAGTATGTTGTAACCTTCTCTTAGATTCGGATTCATCTCCTTCGCCATCATAACCCAATGATACACTGCCATGTGTCCCCCGGTCATCTTCATCTTCGTCATTGGAAAAAGTAAAGGATGCATCCACAGCATCACCTGAGTCAAAGTTGGTGCTATTCTGACCCTGCATAGAGGCAGACTGGTTGCAGTACTCAGGGCCCACAGATGCTGACGATGTCACCTCGAGGTTGTCATGCCTCCAATCAGAAGTCCCGGCAACATTTCCCTTGTGTGTACTTGCCCAAACTGGATCACCATCATTACCATTCTGCAGCCCAGCTTGTTCAGAGATGTCTAGTTGCATGTCCACAAGTGGATTAGCAGACCCGATGGCTGATCGCCGATTTGGAGGAGGTTTAGGATGGTTATGGGCCCCCTTGTAGATAATCTCTGTTATGTGGCCCTCATGAGATCGTTCTACTTTCTTTTTAACCAGACAATTCAGATGTGTGCACTTGTAATAACTTCGTGGATACTCACTTCCTTTTACTTGTTTTTGCCCATATTTTCTCCAATTATACCCATCATCGGATTGTGCACCACCACCACCTGCGGCCATGGAATCTCCACTGCCTCTTTGATCTCCCTCTTCATCTGGTTGCTCATCCAATGGTGGAGAATGTTCGGTGCTGCCACCAACAGCATCAAAGGCTCTTTGATCTGTCAAGACAGTGTTAGCCCCATTATCCTTTTCAGTAGATGATCGGGAAAAGTCTGCCTGAGGAGGAAGGCTTCTATTCTGTGTTTGAACTTTGGTAGGTTCTACACTTTGAAGAGAATTCTCTGACTGAACAGAAACCTCGATGCTTGGAAAGGATTGTTGAGGAAGAGTGGCTGGAGTCATCTGTACAAGGCAAGTATTAGTTATTAGAAAGACGAGATTTAATAGCTACTCAGCCATCATCCAGTACGGAAGACTTGTGAGTACTTGAGTAATAACATGAATAATAACCAACATATTTGCATGCATGCATTAAGAGTTGGTGTTTGCGTTCTAAATTGAAAAGGCATATTTTGAAAATGAGAAGTCCAATAATTAGAATTCCTTGAGTTTAATTACTTTGTTGGAGATGCCAAAAAAGAAAGAGGAGCCCGGTTCTGCAACAGGTCTGAAAGCAAAGGATGTGTTATTAATATCTTCAAAGAGATCATCTTTACTTCTATCAGAGGCCTCTGAGATCAATGTCATGCTCCTACTGTCACCATTTGGGATGAATGGGAATTTTCCAGTTGTTGGAGATGGCTGTGCCTGCAGTGCAAATTCATGGAAAAAACAAATCAACAAAACTATTATTCTACTTTTAATGTAAGGATTTGGCAATTACCAACTCTCAATCTGCAGCAAAACGCATATTAACTAAAGCAAAGACATTAAACAGGCATTCATAGCAATCATTGATTTGAATCTGCTTGTCCTATTGCAAAGAATAACAACTTGGCAAAGTTGGCTTTGATATTCAAAACTCATGTTAACCTGTTTTCTAGTGATAAAGATCTAACACTTGGAATAGATATTCTCAATGTCCATAAGGGAACGACTATTCCTCAATTTAAGGAATAGTCATTCCTTCGTGGACCACGAGAATGGCGCTATTCCAAGGCTATTTCATTCCACGTTCTTCCATTTTCAATATATATATATATATATATATTTATTTATTTTCCTAATGGAATAGCCATTCCGCGTACCAAAAGGAATAATCATTCCTTCATGGGCCATGAGAATGACTATTCCAAGGCTATTTCATTCTACATTCTTCCATTTTCAATAAAAAAAATATATATTTATTTTCCTAATGAAATAGCCATTTCGCGTACCAAATGTAACCTTAGTTTTTCAATTTTCTTTTCACTCTTTAATCTGTAAGGAATATTTAAGCCATACTAATCTTGTTTCAAAAAGTAGATGAACATCATCAAAACAGCTATCTCTTAATCTTAAGATAAGTCAAAATTCTTGTTACCCAGTAAGCAAGGAAAATAAGACAATTGCTTAGTAGCATAGCTCGTAAAAAAAAAAAGTGTATGTATAAGCAGTATGTTTCCAACTCATTCTAAGTAACTGAGGATATACCTCTAGAGCCTGATACTATCTCCTCATACTCCATACACTATAAGCAAGAAAAGGAAGCAAACAGTGAAAAGGGAATTTTAAGATTTTGAAGCTTACCAGTGAATTGGAAAGGAAAACAGGAGAATCTAGCAGCGTAGTGGGACTAAGACCAGGAGGTATTGTTAAGTAAGGAGACCGAATGTCAGTATTGGATGACATGTCAGCTGATCTAATGCCTTGTGTATTCAACCTGGGAGCATTGAATCCAGCTCTGGCTGCCATTCTTTCCACAAGACCGGCACGTGAGCTCGATTTATGCTCAGAAAATGAATCTAAGTCGGTGAATTTGTCGAGAGAAAGGCTGCTTTGTGTCCCATTGTTGTTTACGTTGGTGTTTCTTGACACCATTGGCTCTGGAGGTCCCAGAAAGAGGTCCTCAGTTGTATTACTGGAGGGAGGTTCTGAGAGTGGTCGGGACCCAATATCGTCACCTAACATTGAAGAGAAAAAGGTTCTTGTGTTTGGAGTAGGAGGCACCCAGTCTCCAATTACTGCAGCATTATCATCAATCCCATCCATAACAAAATTCGAGGGGTGGAATTCCCTGAAACACAGTTCAAAACCATTTAGCCCATTTGTTGTAAAATAACATGACAAAAGCGAAGTCAAATGAAGAAATGGGCTTTATAGAAGTTCGGGTTAATTGCATAGAAAATGAAAAGGAAAGAAGAAGGAATGAAATCATTATATGGAATCTAAGAGAGCAAAAAATGACCACTTTCCAGGAAATTAAAATCACATGAAAGATTTTTTTTTTTTATTTAAAAAAAAAATATATATATATCTTGGAAGACTGGGGATTATCAAACAACATTCTCAGAGAACAGTAAAAAAACATCAACCACAAATCATAAGCATAATTATCAAAAACAGGGGGGAGAGGATTTTGCATCTTTGTCTTCCAATTTTCAGTTGGCAAAAGGTGAGGGGAAAAGACACAGAAATTATCCCAAAATATGATGAATTAAAGCCCAGCCTAGTAGATCCTAGAGCGCATCAAAGATCTAATAAGAAAGTAACAAAATTCAACAACACAGACAAGAGAATGAAGAGAGAGGAAGGAACCTTAGAATTGCAGGTGGGGATAAAGATATTGATGTCAGAAGATGAGATTAAAAAATAAAAAATAAATAAAAACCCAAAATTCAGAGACACAGAAAAGCAAACCCCAAAGAAAGAGAGTAAATGAGTGAATGATTACCAGAGTATTGATTATCGAGTCAAAGGTAAGACGATGGTAGTATGTCTCTGTGAAGGAGACCCAGCACCGCCACGTCCACCACTACAGACCCGGCCACCCAACCACCTTGACCTGACCAGATGACCCTCACCACCCCCCCCCTAACTCACTCCTTCTCAATATTCTCTCTCCTATTTTTCTCTCTTTCAATTCAAATGGGAGAAAACATTTTCCACCCTCCCATCATTTTCATCGCTTTCTCTGATTCTAGCCCGAATTCATAATCATGATGTTCTCTCAGAATAACAACAAAAACAAAAATAATAATAATAGAATAATAAAAATATATTATTATTGTTTTTTATTATAATTAAAAGATGGAGAGAGAGAGAGAGAGAGAGAGAGGGAGGGAAAAGGGTGTAATCCAGTGGTGGTGGACCGGAAAATAGATGGAATCTTTGAAAGAACAAAAAGAGAAGAGAAAGAGAGAAAAAGCTCAAGGATTTCTCCACCTCTGCTTGCCGCTTTGATTGATTGTTACATTCCCAATTATTATTCCATCTTTTTGGACTGGGCTTCGGCCCTTCTCAGGCCTCTCACTCTTCTCCTCTTCTGCAGCACTTGGCCTAATCACACGTCTCGCCAACTGCGCCCCTGCGCTCCTCTCTTCTTCTTCTTTTTGTTTTTGTTTTTGTTTTTTTGTTTTTTTTGTTTTTTTTTTTAAAACAAAATTTGGAGAATATGTTGTGTAAAAGTAAACGCTGGGGGTGTGGAAGGAAACTGAAAGAAAAACTCCATGGCTGCCCAACACGTGTACCCTTCAAATGTGAGGATGGTTACAACGACCTTTTTGCTTCTATTCTTAGCCATTTAGCCGCCCCTTCACAACTTGTGTACCTTCTTTTTGGTTACGCTTTTGCTCCTATTCTTATATAATTCTCCTCCCCAATTTTGGCAATCCACAAAATTAAACATAATTGACCAAACGTAACAATAACCAGTTGGACTCTACGGCTCCAGTTATAGCAAATAGCAATACCTTCTCTTTTTCTTTTTTCGGTCACTCACCAATCATCATCCACCCCCATGCCTTCCATCCATTCTTAACATTTTCTCAAGGCCATTAATAAAGACAGTTTTACATATATACTGGGGATCCTCGGAGCTCCCAAGGTGCCACCACTCGATACCACTTATAGAAAGAATGTTCAATTCAAAAGCACAAGATATGAACTACTTTTTTTTTCTTTTTATATATTACCTAATATTAATGAATACAGTTTAATTATAATAAACAGCTGGTTAATTGGTTGATATTTGATCATGTCTTTATATATTATATCTAACTTGGTTTGTGTAATGAGGATCCAATTCTACTCTAATCAAATCACGCCAAGTGGACCTTTCACTCTAATCTCTTCCTTTCTTTTACGTCTGCTTCTCATTTTTTACAAAAGTTATTTCTAGTATTCCGATTAATACAAATTCAAAGAAAAAGGTATTTAGAATTGAGAATAAAATGCAATGATACCCATCTTAAATAGTAATCATAGTTGAGATCGTTACGATTTCAATACAAAATTAATAAGTTATAGTTAAAAATGTCTGGTTCGTTTAATTAAAAAATTTAATTAAAATTAATTAAATAATTTTATATTTATGTTTTTAACACATTTTAAATTTAAGATACGTTAGTCGTAGTCCATCAAGAATATCTTTTGACAATTAATCCACTTTGCTTTTATGACGTGATATATATGTAGGGTTAAATTTGCATTGCCAACTTTCGCCCACCCGTTTAACTAAACTCTATTCAAAACAGACGCGCCTTTTAAATAATGAGGCGTGATTCATGGGGAATAGAAAACTATTTTTCAACCAGTATTTTTTATTAAAAAATAATTTTTTAATCAAAAAGTAAATTCTAATGTTACATTAAAAGTTATTTTTTAATTTTTTTTAACGAAAATTACCGGTTGGGGACCGTCCCCCAATAAATCATTTTCGTTAATTAAGAGATATATGGAGTTACGCAGGCAGACAAGTGTAAAATTTATTTTTATTTTTATTTTCTTGTAAGTAAGTGAAAATTAATACTTATCAAAAAAAAAAAAAAAAAAAAAAAGAGTAAGTGAAAATTAATTGGCGAAGGGTCGGTCTCCAACATGCACATTCAGAGAGCAATAATATATATAAAATTGACTAATTGAGTCTTAAATTCTCCCTGATTTAGACCCACCCAAAACCAAAACTTGTATTTATTAAAGTTTCTTTTGGAACTTAGTACGCCGATCGAACGCCATTATATCACGACTCACGAGAGTTGTAGCGATTAGGGGGCTATTAACAACCCTTCAAATCATCATTAATGACGTTGAAATTGAGAACAACAGAACTATATATATATATATATATATATATATATATATGGAAACGGGAAAACATAGGAGGAGGAGGAGGAGTAGGATTGAGCCAAAAACTGGCACAAGATGGAAATTTTGTTTGGATGCGGTGAGAAGGAGCCAAATGGAAGGATGACGAAATATCTTGAGTCTTGACCACACCACAAATAAACTGGTATAAATTTCAAATAATAAATATCATTTTCACAGCTAAGAATTAAGAAAACACCACCGGGCCCCAGTAACAGTTCAACCCCAACCCCCAAACACCCAGTCAAAAAAGATACTTTGACCAAGTCTTTTGTCTCATTCCCACTCTCTCCTCACAGCGCTGTTACCAATGTTCTATCAAAACCATACACTAATTAAAGCCCACGTGGATTTTTGGTCACGTAATAAACCAAAAAAGGGGATATGGATAATGGATGCTGCCTCATGACTCACGAGTCATGCCGGTACGGCTGTACATACATACAAATATGAAATATACACAATTATTACAAAGAAGGGAGTTAAAGTCGATCCCTGAAAAGGCGGAGACACAAACGAATGGGGACTGTTAAAAATTAAAATCTTTATCTTTCAGTCTTCCCAAATCCCAGCCGACGACTTCCGGGGTTGGGGAACTCTTTTTTGGACTTCAATTCCGTGAGAGCGGTCAGGTCATCCCAGGACACAGGTAGTGCTACTACTGGGCCATAATGGCCCCACTCTCTCTTAAATGTCAAGGCCCTGGCCTAGTGGGAGTACGACTGATGGGGCCCTTTCTGGGCCAATAATGTCAGGAAGCCCATGTAGGCTTCTCGAAAGTCTACAACCTTGCACTTTCTTTTGGATTTACAGGCCCACGGAGCCTCTTTGCCCGTCACCATTTGTTGTTGGGAGATCAATAATTATAAAGGGATCGTTCGTAGGATCAATCCCAAAGATGAAAACAACATTATATCCGGTGCTTCTTTCCTTAATAGTGCCAAAGCCGAGGCAGTTTTTTGCTCAGACAGACAGTAATCTAGATCCGGAAGCCAGAAGATATATATATAGACCCTTCCATTTTGGGAGCACATTCAAGTACTATGGTCTATGGATGTGGCGTCCATTTGATTGGTTGAAAATGATAATTGACATTGTCGTATATCTATGGTTTCCCAAATGCACAAAAATATAAGAGAAATGATTCTTATCCTTATTATTGGCCCTCCCCCGTCCCCCTCTTGCGGAGTGGATCTGCAAGAGTGGGACGGGGAAGGACCAATAGCATGTCTCACTATATAATATCGTATTGAGTAATTTTACAATTTTTTTACAACTTACTGACACGTGTTAACCCAGTTCCACTTCGGATTCCATTTCACCCAAAGTCAAACGGCAATCACTCACTATTTAGTGTTTACATTTCATGTATTAGAAAATCCAAATTTGTAATGGGTGGGGGCGCTAAACTTATACCGACAAGAAAATCTGTTCAAATCCCAGGAGGATCCATCACACATGGGAAAATAGAAACGCATTGTATGCGCCTACATATATAAATCTCTACCTGGCTCACCACAAAAGCTTTATCCTGCTTTGAGCCCCAAATGATGCAAAAATCCAACAGAAAAACAAGGATTAGAATAACAAAAAGTCACATGCTTTATCATCATTACCAAGGGCCACAAATTTGCTATTAAGTTCAAAACCATACATTAAAAGTCCCGTTAAGAATGATGGCAAACAGGTTAAGCTCAAATTTGCTATTAAGTTCAAAACCATACATTAAAAAAGTCCCATAACAATGATGGTTAACAGGTTAAGCTCAAACCTCCCAAGTCCAAACAGCTTTCTCTTTTCACTATTTGCCATCACAATCACAGCTACTCAAATATGAATTAGGCCAAGAAATTCAATAACCAAAGAGAACATTAGATTAAAATTGCTTGGATATTGCCTCAATATCCCAGACTTGAAAGGGAAGAAACAGACAGACAAAACTTCAAATCCAAAATGAAAAACATAATGCATGAACGTGCAAATGATGACATATTTGATAATGAAGATTTGACTAAATGACAAGAGCCTACAATTCTAGGACATAATGAAAAACCAAGTAACATTTGACTTGCGAAAAGCATATCAGACCATAGCGTATTTTTAACGTGCAATTATAGCAATATCTAAAGGAAATGTATATTCTTCTGTGGTCTGTGGTCTGTGGCCAGATTCTCACCAATATTAGCACCACAAGTGGATTACCTTATCTATGAGAGAAGCACAAGAATCTAAAGTACAAAATAAAAACAATACAATCAATGGCATGATTTTGTTTTGAAAGGGCTTCCATAGCTCTTGAGACCAAGTTCCTATTTGAAAGTTAAAAATCAATGGCAACTGTTAATTATAGCATTGGAAATGTTGAGGTAGAACATCTAACAAAGCTGGGTCAGAAAGCTTAAAAACTTCAATGAATAATCGAATCCATATATGCAGATTCAAACATATTCCCAAGCCGACTCTGATTTTGCCAACCTCTATTTTTTCACTCTTAGATTCTCATAACCACATAATAATTTATTATTATTATTATTATTATTTTTAAATTGATAACGGGAAAGGGTTACAAAGGGAATAGCCACATAATATTTAGTAGCATAGATCCTACACTTTATGGCCAGAGTGACCATTAACATATTCAACAGACAGTTAATCGTTAAAACCAAGACGATAAGTCGTCATAAACCAATGCTGAACAAATTGGCGATGAGCATGGTTAAAATCTTTAGAGAAACAGAAGGGAATGGTGCTCGTACTTCCAAATCTAAACCTCCCATTTTATTATCATTAACGTGGTGCGAACCAATGGGGGAAGATCAGAGAAATAAAAGAACTCTCAATATGAAATGGTTATCAAACACTAACAAGTTCCACGCAACACTGACCCTGGGAGTTCGATTAACGCTTTGTCAATTGGGTTGAACAAATCACAAAACATACGAAATGAGATAATCATGCTCTCTCATGTGATTTGCTTTAGGGTCAAATGAGAAACAACAATCATTGAAGGAATGACTTTAGGTTGTTTTTCATGCACAAGATCACATTAAGTCAGTAGCAGAAGAAGAAGAAGAAGAAGAAGAAGAAGAAGAAGAAAGGTTTCTGGACATACACACAAATAGACGTGCACACACATGGAGAGCAATTTTAAAATCTCATTCTAATCTGCATTCAATCTCTACATAATGTTTAATCTTCCTCCTGCACAAAATGCCAGTTGATAGGCTTTACAAAACCCTTTTTTTGATTGGTTGGGTCAACTAAGCTGTTATAGGTCAATCCTTCTAGACATTGTACTACTCAAAATAGTAACACATTAGTCAGTGAAAATTGTTAAACGAGAACTAATGTTACTTCTAGAAATTTTAGAGGCTCCTAAAGTGACCTCCTATTACCAATAATGATCTGAGTGTCATTCCATCCGCTAGTAATACCCAGCCAAAATTGTACCTATACGCTGGCATCATGTAAATGGCAACAATAATCGAGAAGCCGGTGGTCTGCAGTAATAAGGATATTAGCTGTTCAGTGTTGCCATGTTTCCAGCAGTAAGAGCACATAAACAAACAAATGCAGCAACCTATTACCAATGCAAAAATATCTAGAAAAATTTACTTAGGTACTTGCTAAAAGTGGCCAATTTGTGTAGTTCCTACGAATAAAAGAAACCATGAACTGCGTAGAGTGGGAGGTGACACTCATTGCAGGGCCTGAACTCACTTAAACCCACTGCTTTCCTTCTGCCATGAAACTCCTCCTTCAAGCTCCCAACTCAGACCTATAACAATCACAGCTTTGAAACTCCACTGCTTCAGTATACTCTCATGGACACAGCCACGCAAAAGCTGTAGTTTCAGTTCACTTCATCTCCCAGCTGAGCCGTAGCTTGATGCATGAAGGCCATCCTAGAGGCCTCACAAGCAATATTGGAAATTCAATATAATGCTTTGGGGTGGGTTGAAAGTTTCGTGTTGATTCAGGAAGACAAAAGATTAAACAGCAAATAGTTAGAGTGGAGGTTACAAATCTCAATTGAAAAAGATGCAATTTTATGAATTATATTTTCAGACAATTGCAGAAAAGATTTCTGTGAAATCAGCTAATTATCAGAATCGCTAAAATCATAAGATAAAAAAGATCTGTATTGCACAACTATGATTTCAATTTCCCAACAATGCCAGTGCTACAACTTTACAAATCTCTCTTCTAAAATTCCATCTTTCTATAAACAACAATAACTGAAAATTATGACAAACTGAAGTACATCCGTACCAAAACTGTTACAGAAAACAGAAAGCAAAGGCAAAGGAACAAAGTTTTGAAGTCTTCAGCTGTAGATGTGATGATCAAAGGGAAGAAAAAATAAGCTACTAATTTTTAAATGACTGCAAGGCTCCTTTACTTTGTTCTCCCTAAAGTGTTCCTTCCAGTTCTCTGTCTCATTCAGTGTTCTATTATATACAGTGTACAGGAATCAAATCCATCTCCAATTTCAGGGGTTTACAACACTGTTAATCACATCTGTGTAGCCATGGCCCAGTCACATTCAGGCATGCAAGAAACTTCTTTTAGTCCAATCAGGGTCGAACCGTCATGAACTAGGTTCCTTTTCTCGTGATTCCTCAATAACAGAGTCTTTCAATGAGAAGTCATCAAGAATATCACTTTCTGTATCAACCTGAAGCTCTTTAAACATTGCCATCACCTGAATCATGGTTGGCCGCCGGAATGGCTTGTCATCTAGGCATTCAAAAGCAATCCTCAGATACTGGAACAGTTCAGCTTCACCAGATTGCTGTGTCATCAACTCAGGGTCAAGTATCTCATTACTTCTTTTCTCCCTCAAAAGCTGTTTTGCCCATCCAACAAGGTTGTTGTCATCACCAAACTGGGACGGGTCTATCGGCTTCTTGCCTGATATAAGCTCTAGCAGTATGACACCATAACTGTAGACATCTCCTTTTGTTGTGCACCTGAAACTTTGGTAGTACTCAGGGGGTACATAACCTGGAGTTCCCGCAAGGGTGCTCACACTGAGATGAGTGTCAAGGGCATTGACCAGCCTTGCCATGCCAAAATCAGAAACTCGGGCTTCAAAATTCTCATCTAGAAGAACATTGCTAGACTTCATATCCCGGTGGATAATGTGAGGTAGGCAGCTATGGTGAAGGAATGCAAGACCTCTAGCAGCCCCTACGGCAATCTTCTTTCTAGCTGCCCAATCAAGCTTTGAGCCTCCGCCTTTAGCTCTGTCATGAAGAACAGCCTCCAGACTCCCCCATTTCATGTACTCATACACAAGAAGCCTCTCTTCTCCAATCTTGCAGTAACCCAGCAAAGGAACCAGATTTCGGTGCTTGATCTTCCCAATAGTTTCCATCTCTGCCATAAACTCCCTGTCTCCCTGACCAGTGACATGAATAAGCTTCTTAATTGCAACAACACAGCCATCTTTCAATTGAGCCTTGTAGACCTCACCAAACCCTCCAGAACCTATCAAGCTTTCAGCACTGAAACCATTTGTAGCTTCGAGTAGATGGGCAAAGGTCAACTTCCGCAGAGGTTTTTCAAATGTAGCAACATTGATACTCAGGGGCTCAGGAGCACTGGAAAGTTTCCAGCTGCTGCTACCTGAAGTTGGAAGACTTTCAATGTATTTCTCTCTCTGTTCCTCCTTCTGCTGGTACTTTCTCACTCGAAAAAGAGCAAATGTAAGTCCAATGATAGACAAGAGGAAGAATGCGATGCCAATGACCATCCCTGCTGTCATTGACTGCTTCTTCCTCCGACTGGAAAATCCTGCTGATTGGCTTCCAGAGCCACAACGGGGCAAGGGTACCCCACAAAGGCCAGAGTTGTTCTCATATCTGGATGCTGGGAAAGTGGTCAGCTGCCCTCCGGAAGGGATTGAGCCAGTGAGGTTGTTATTAGACACATCAAGGTCACTAAGAAAAGAGAGAGTCCCTAACGACCCTGGGACGAATCCTTGAAGACTATTGTGAGAGAGATCCAGAACTCCAATCGCTTTCAGACCTCCAAAGCTGTCAGGAATATTACCAGTTAGCCTGTTGTGTCCCAAATTCAATACTTGCAAATAGTTCATTGAACCAAGGCTTTCAGGAATAGTTCCTGACAAGGAATTGTAGGCGAGATCAAGATAGATCATGCTGCCATTGTAGGAGAATGTATAAACTGTCGAGCCAGAGTAGATTCTGGTTGATGGGCATGAGTGAACCATAGGAAAACTTTCCAGACTCTCTGCTCGTATCCCCTCAAATTCAACTAGTCCTCCAGCACCCCTGCAAGCTGTCCCACCCTCATTTCTCACAAATGCAAACTGCTTCCCAGAAACCCTTCCAGGAATGACAAGTCCAGCTTGGTTGGCAAGCTCGGACGGGATAGCACCAGATAGGTCATTGCTGTTTAAATCAAGCCAAATGAGGCTCTGACACTTGCCAAGCTCTGGTGGGATCTGTCCCGTTAGTGAATTGTTCCCCAATTGGAGGATAGCAAGGTTAAGGAGGTTCCCAATACCAGGAGGGATATTTCCAGTGAGCCGGTTGCTGGCAAGCGACACCCATATCATGTTGGTGCATTTGCCAATAGACTGTGGAATAGTTCCACTGATGAGATTGTTGTTGAGAATCAGGGTCTCCAAGTTTCCACCATCCATACAAATGCTTTCTGGGATTTCACCGGTAAGGTTGCTTGCCCACATAACCAAGTCAGAAAGATTTGGCAAGGTCCAAATTTCCATGGGAATTGGGCCGCTCAGGCTGTTGAAACTAAGGTCAATTGCCCTCAGGTTCTTGCAGTTTCCAAGCTCCGAGGGCACTGTCCCAGAGAGCAAATTGTTGGCTAGAAGTATCTTTTCCAGAGGTGAGTGGATTGGCAAGAAGCAAAACCCAGCCGGAACCTTCCCTCTAAAGGTATTGGAACTGAGGTCGAGCACTTGAAGCTGAGTACAGTTGGTCAGCGACAGTGGCACAGGACCAGTTATGTTGTTAAATGGTACATAGAGATATCTCAGATTTTGGAGTTTACTCACAACTGCACTGAGGAAATCTCCAGAAAGTTGATTATTCCCGAGGTTGAGACTAAGCAAAGAGGAGCAGGACGCAAAAGTCCAAGGCAACCCACCAGAGAGTTCGTTTGCAGAGAGATCAAGCTCCTGGAGAGTCGCACATGACAGTCCCAATTCCGGCGGGATCTCACCAGAAAACTTATTATGGGCCAGAGAGAGTTGCTTTAGTCTCTTGAAATTTCCCAGCAAGGCACCCGGTATCTTGGAGCGCAGCAGATTGTGGGAAAGGTTAAGTGTCTCCAGAAGTTGGCAGTCTTGTAGGCTCAACGGGAAGTTGTCGCCAGAGAGGGCGTTGTTAGCCAGAGAGAGTGAAGTGAGGTTGGGGCAGCGGCCGAAATCAAGGGTGGAGAAGCTGCCAGAGAAATTGTTGTGGGAGAGATCCAGATAGAGAAGAGAAGCAGGTGAGTCGCTCACGAAACGAGTGGGTATCTCCCCAGACAAGAGATTGTAGGAGAGGTCAAGAACAGAGAGATCTTTGCAAGGAAAGAGAGAAAGAGAGCCGAGTGTTCCAGTGAGCTTGTTGTCGGAGAAATTGAGTAAATTCAAGTTCTGGCAGTTGGAGAGAGAATAGTTAAGGAGGGACGAATCAGAAATGCGATTGCGAGAAAGATCAAGCTGCAGCAGAGAAGGAACAAAGCGGAGAGTGGCCCCAGTGATGGAGTTCCGAGAGAGATTGAGGTAAGCAAGTCGATTACAAGAAGAGAGCAGCAGGAAAGAGCCGGACAACTTGTTGGAGGACAAGTCCAGAGTATGGAGGCTGGTGCAGGAGGAGGAGGAGCTACTGACAGTGAGATTGCCGGCGGAGAATGAATTGCCTTGCAAATATAGAAGCTGGACAGTGGGCAAGGCTGTGAGAAGGGGAAGGTCTAGGCTGCCAATGAGGCCGGCGTTACTGAGATTCAAGGCGGTAACTTGGCCGTCAGGAGAGCAAGAGACGGCTCGCCATGAGCACGGATCGCCATCATGCCTCCAATCCGCTAAGAAACCCTTGGGATCGGACTGAACAGAGGATTGCTTGAAGGCCATCAAAAGACGTCCCACAGCATCATTATCACCGTGATCGCTTTGTTGTTGCTGCTGAAGAGACAACTCTCTGGCGCCTGACGCCATAATTACAAGGTGAAAGAGAAGCAGCAGCAGCAATAACAACCCCATGATGCCTTGTCCCGATGACATTGGTACCGTCCATTCGCTCTTCATTTTACGAAAAGGATTACAAAGGCTCTGCTGACATAAACGAAGAGAAAAAAGAAAAGAAAAGAAAAGAATTTCCTGTCTTTGTCTTCTCCTCAACGTTTTGGGACTCGGGTGCAGAAAATTACCAAACTTCGCAGTGGAATCATAGAATGGATCCTTGATATCTCTTCCCCACCCTCTCTTTTTTGATCTATGTCTTCCAAGTAACAGTCTTCTTTACTTTCATTTTCAGATCTGTGCCAAACCTACTCCTTTGCTGCCTTTTGATCCTTCCAGATGAATTAAAGCTGAAATATTTGTTAATAACAAAATAAAAATAGTTAAACAAAATATTGGAGGAAATCACAACCAAAGATAGATACGGAAGTGCCTGTGATAATGGGAATAACAACAAGAGATTTGGAGAGAAACATGGAAAAGAAGATAGCTATAACTACAAGCAGGTAGAGTTGGTTAAGGAAGGTGGCGAAGATACCTTAAGAGTGACAGACTTGAGAGTACGATGTTCAGAAATGTCGGCCGTGACACAAACTGAAGTCTGTCATATCTGGATTCCCATAAGACTCCAGGAGAGAGATATTACCCATGAAAAGAAAAGAAAGCTCTTTTGTCTTACAGTTCCAGTAAAAATTTAGTGCGACTACTTCCCAGGCAGGCAGAACCCCACTAGCACTACCCAGAGCCCCTTTGCCAGAAATTCCGGTTCGGACCCACGACTATGCCTGTAGTAGGATCTGCTGCTTCACGGGTCTGCACCGATGCGAAGGACCACGGGCAGAAATTAAAAAGTAGAAAATGGTATACACGAGAAGGAGAAGAAGATGATGGAAGTGGATACTGTAGAGGAAGTAAAGTGACACACCCAAACAAGAATAGAATACCAGGACAAGTTGGTGCCCTTGAGAGAGAGAAAGAGGTAAATTGTGGGAGTGACGCCCCCAATTTTCCGGGTCCAGTCAAACTTTGGATTTGATTCCCTCCCCCCTCTGCAAGGCCCAAACTCTGCCTTCTTGGGAGGGATGGATTTCTTGGATGAATAATTAGTTTGTCCAACTTTACTTTCATCTTTCTGTTTTTTTTTTTTTCTTTTCTTTTCTTTTTTTTTTAAAAAATAAAAAATAATAATAAAATAATAATAATAATAAATTACTTTCCGCTTTTCAAACGTTCCATTTCTAGTCCAGTAATACACATACTATAGAGTATAGAGTAATATAACAACACCCCGTATGAAGACATGAAATAAATAACTTTCTCACTGTTTGAGCCAAGAAATGAGTTGTCCTTTACTACTTACCTAATCAAAATTGAAGGAAACTTTGCGTAATTTACTTCATTTATCACTCTCAACACTGACTGATAGAATGGGATGATGGTGACACCTCAAGACAATATGAACAAATTGTAGGACGCAAAAAACAAAAATGAAAAAAGACCGAGTGACCAACTACTCCAGGTGTACACAGCCCAATTTTGAACCCAAACAATGTCCACCGTACAAGTTATGTAACCATTAAACCATATATTAACCAAAACTTTCAACAATCTGATTAAGTTACATCACATATTGTGAAGTTTGATGTGATTTGTGAATTATGGACTATCCGTAAGATATATATGTACATGCTTCTATGTGAAGTTCTCGACACAGTCAAAATGATTAATCAACGTCGAATGATCTTCTATATTGTTCTTTTGTTTCCCATCAGTGGCATCACTATTCAAAAGCCCCGTCAAGATGGATGTAGCAAAATATTATTTCACCTATTTCTTTTTTTGTTAATATTACACAACAGGGAAGGAGAATGAAATGAAAAATACAGAAACAAACACATTAAAAGGGTTGGTCAACCCAATAATAAACCTCAAAACAATCTATCGATGCAAGTAAATATAAATTAAAAGGGAACGTGCGAGATGAATAACACAGCCTCATAAATTCTTGTCATATGCACCAAGAAAACTAGCCACCAAATAAAGCGGTAAAATGAGGTATAACAAGGGTCACCAAGTTTGAAAGAACCCTCAACCCTTCCCGTACTCCCACAATGAAACCACTATAGCAGCAAACCGAGATGAGAATTGCCGTAGTAAGGTGGGCACTAAGGGAGGCCGGATCGAAGCCACGGCGGGAGGCACACACAAAATTGTCTCCACAACTAGCACAAACCATATAAGAACAGTGAGACAGAAACCCACAAAACAAGACGACGACAACAACAACAACAACAACAAAAAAGCCCATAAAACAACAGCATCGGCAGATGGAGGGCACCGTCTGGCACATGAGGTCCATGTGCGGGCGTGTGGACATTAAATCAATGGGCGGTGGGTGGCGACGAGGAGCTGAGACGCCGAAGAAGACGGTGGATGGGTACATTGAATGCAGGGGCTAACGGAGGATAGTATATCGAGCTTTGAAATTTTTTTTATCTAAGAACCAAGGCAGTTCCAGCAAGCAACGCGATAGAGGAAGTGAGTGGAAAAGGTGGCATGCACAATGGAGGAGGCAATATGTTGCGTTTGAGGATGGAGAATGACACCCCCCCCCCCCCCCCCCCCAAAAAAAAAAAAGGACGTAAGGGAACAAGGAAGAAGGGAAAGGGAGGAGGGAGGGAAGAAGAACCATCCCGCCTCTCTTAACGGCCATGCCGACGACGGCAGAGGTAAACCTCACTAAAGAGAAAGAAAAACTCTAATAAGAGAGAAAGGGGAAGCTTCTCTCTCTATAAAGAAACTGCTATTATGTCAAGTATTTCAATGGCAGTTATGAAATGTCGTAAATGTTATTTTATAATGTTCATTTTTACCCGGTAATTAACTCTCTGGGGTGTTAGAGAGGTGAGAGTAATTTTATGGTTGCCTGTTTCGAACCCGCTTGAGAAGAAAAAAAGCCATTTGAGGTGTCACTCAAAGGAAATTAAATTAGGAAGACGCACCACTTTCCATATTGGCCCCTGTGACCTTTGATACTTGCCTTGTTAAGCTTGTTTGCCTACTAAAGACGAAAAATCTTTATAAGGATAAAGCAGCCCACATCACAAATACGCAAACTCTCTCACCCTCTTACTTACATTTTGTTCATATTTCCTATTGATGTTAACCTAAGTATCGAATGTGGTTCCACCATCACCCTTGATATGCCACTCTGACCCTTGGTCTTTTTGTAGATCTTTTATACTGGATGTTCCATGTGCACGGTAACTATATCAACACTTACAAAATTAGCTTTATTTTTGTTAAATACATTCATATTTCATATGTTTTGTGATGAAGAGCTTCTTGCTTGTATCTTTCTATCTTTTTGAACAGTTTATCGTGTGAGTGGATAAATGAAAACAATAGGGCTTTATTATCGATGTGCCTACAAACAAAATTTCGATGAACAACTATCAACCCAATTGTTAAAAGGGAATTGGGGGGATTACTAGAGGGCATGATTACAGACGGCCTTCTGGCAGGTCACCTACCGAAGGCCTGGCAACCCATAACCAAAAGGCCGATGACCCACTATTGCCGGTGGGGTAATGCTAGCAGCTAATTCCCCACTCTGCTAGTTAAGCCAACTGCCTGCCCACACCATACGTCCCTCCCAACAAACTCAAAGAAGGAATCTCCACGCCAGTTTCAGACTATTGGCGGGAGTTCCTAAAACTCTAAAGAGGAAGAGCGAGGGACGATAACCTATATATAGAAAAAGAGTGCATCAAGTCAAATACGCATAATTTGTCTTATCAACACTTTGCTAAATTTCTCTCTCACCTTCACCAAACTGACTTGAGTGTCAAAGTGGTTTCGTCGAATTAAGCCTCAGTGAACCTCTCTAACCTTCTTTCTCTTGTGCAGATCCTCCTCTTGGTGAACAATATGTGATCACACTATAATAACAAAAATAAGGCAACAAAGAAAACAAAAGGGGGAGGGGGGGTTATAAAATATAACATGTACTCCCTCACATCTTAGTTTACTTTCATTACTCGTGATATATAGATACTAACATTAAAGCTTTTAACATGTGTCAATTTTTTATCGGCATGATTGTTAGTACTTCTTAAACAACATTTTTGGGT
Organism: Alnus glutinosa; assembly: GCF_958979055.1. NCBI lineage: Eukaryota > Viridiplantae > Streptophyta > Magnoliopsida > Fagales > Betulaceae > Alnus > Alnus glutinosa. The sequence goes on from NC_084893.1 coordinate 29,997,582, forward strand.
AGTTTGTCGGTTTTATGCATCCACCTGTGCAAAATGTATCGTGCAAAATATTTTATTTAGGCCATCAATTTGAAATGAACGACCCAAATTGTGACAAGAAAATAAAATATACAAATAAATAAATTAGGGGTTTTTAGTGGCTCGACCACTCCTTTAAAGGTGGCATGTAACACTCAAGATTTTAAATATGAAATTCGAACATTTTAAGTCACTAAGGATAATAAAATAGAAACGCTCCATGAGTTGTAATATGTTAGGCACGATTTGACCTGATGGTCTCGTGTCAATTAGAAGTCAAAACCTTTGAATTTAAGACTTAGAAATGTTCTAAATTAAAGAGCTCTGTTTGCACGAGCCATAAACCCAGTTAGAACAAGACTAAGGTGAACTTGGGGAGCACGAATCTATTGATTCAAGTTCGCACAAATTAGATATTTCGTCTGGACAAGGAACAAATCAATGTCCCAAATCAAGCCATGTATAAAGTTGACGGATGGGATGGGAGTTAGTGACGTATGACAAGGATTCTTTTGGATGAAGTGACATTCTCTTCCGAACGAAAATGATATTCATGTGTTACAAAAGTGCTGGAGCAATGTGGCCTCAATACAGGCTTGTTTGAACGATCCAAATAATTTGTTTAGACGTGAGTGAACAATAGTAGAAAAAAATTGGTCAGTCAGTTAAAGAAAATAGCATCTCTCTCTCTCTCTCTCTCGTTTTAAAACTCGCACAAAAGTTGTTCGGCTAGTTTTCTTGAGTTTTTGAGAGAAGATACTTAGAATTTGAGTGATCAAATGAGGCTTTGGAAGAGGGAGCTCTTTAAGGAATGAGATTACAAGATGTATACTTTCTATAACCCTCTTTGAATCCTATTTATCGATATGTGATGCCCATTATGTTGTAACCTTTGTAACATTGAGATAAATAGATAATTGCCAAGTATAGTTGAAATATTTGTGTTGTTGTTGTTGGAGATTAAGAAAACTAGGGTTTTCCTCAATAATGGAGAATTGTCATGTAAAAAATTAATGTTTTTACATGTTATGATAAATTGAATGATGTAAAGGTCAATTTTTTGATGTATTATAAGTTAAGTTGGGATCGATTTTTTTAAACAAATATAGGTTATGCATGATGAATGTATGAATGACCTTTTGAGTTTTGTCTGAACGAGTTGCGAGATAAAGAAGGGTTCGAGACCCTTGGTCGATTCCGGATGAGGTGTTTTATGAAGGAGATCTGAGAGGCTCGGTCGGTACCCCATTCAGACCATGTCCAAACGAGGCTAGTAATAGAGAATAAAAAATAATGATATACCATGCTAGACCAATAAAAAATGACTGCTATGTGACTATTTTGACATGTCATGTGATGGGATGTTGCCCTCACTAGTTAAAAGTGATTGACCCCCTTTTTTTTAAAAAAAAATAAATAAATAAATAATTTATGGTATATTTATAATTTGAAGTATTTTTCACGACACGTACAATTGGTATATGATGTGTCAAAGAAGAGCCCCATAAAATCAATTAAATAGATTGATATGACATACGGTTAATTAATTGAACTATAAGTTGTCGATGAATCTATTTGAAATTGGAGGAAAAACTTATACACTAAATTAAAGAGTATTGTCAGATACTATATTTGTATTATTGTATACTACAATGGGCTGACAATGTTGATTGACACTTTAATTTTGTTGATGAATATTGAATAGAATTAGAATATTTAAACATTTTTCTAAATTTAATGTGCATAAATATATAGAAATTAAACATGATTTTTTCCTTAAAAAAGAATGCATTGGGAAGGAGTGGGAGTGTTTTGGGAGTCTACTCCTTTTTGTTTTGGGGGTGTCTAGTAAAAGTGGTGGGTAGGTACCGTATTTATTATTATATTTAAGTTTAAGTTGAAGTTATAGTTATTTAAGGAAAGGAAAGATGACATATATGAGATTATGAGGGGGTTGGGGGGCTGTGAAATTAGTTGTCTCATTGTATGCCGGAAATCATGCAAGTGTAGGTGAGTGGGGGAGCATTTCGTCAGTATGCTCTACACACGAGCACATCGTGCTCCTACGAGCCAAGAGCCAAAGAGCCGCTCGATTCGCAGTGTCCCCCCCCCTCTCCGCCCTTTCCTAATTCCGATACAAACGCGCACAGTGTTAGTTATGCTGTTCCTTCCTTTTTGGCATTTCCAACTTTATCACTTGTATATGCGTGTTAATTAATCGTATTTATTAAAAAGATAATGACATGTTTCACTAGAAAACAGCGGAATCCTCGCAAAGAAACCGGGCTGATTTCTCAACCGTTCCTTTAATTTTTTTGTTTGTTTGAAAACAAACGCTAATGAATAAAGTGCCACCGCTCTGCCCCACCTTACACAAAAAGCCAAGATTTGTATTGGTGAAAGTCTTCCTCCGCAATGGGACCCACCTCTTTTTGGCGCACGAGCGTCCCCCAATCTACTCTCTGTCTTTTTTTCTTTCCTCCGGGCCCCACCCAATTCTGTGTCACGGGTTCTATCTTGTTCTCTTCTCTTCTTTTTCTTTTTTCTCCCTTCCTTTATACGTAATTACATAATCCACGACAATAGATTGAATTAACACAGTGACTACTGTATTATGTATGCGAAGATCGAGCTGCACGTACTTCTACGTGTTTATTTTCAAAGTACTTTCTTTTTAATGCAACAATTTAAATTTTTATTGAATTTTAGGCGGATTAGTATGTATATTTTACGTAAATAATAATTTTAAATATCACGTTAGAAAATAATCACTTAAAAATACATGTACTATTTCTCTTCTATTAAACGTCCAATAATGGACACCCAATAAGAGGACCTAAAAGTCAGAGTAACAAAGACTTATAATATACAAATAAGGAGAGGCAAATTGGCGTAATATGGGTAAAAAAGCAAAGTGTCTGTATTTGACAGATTGTTACCTTCATTTATAGGATCGGCATTTCCATCTCTAATTAGTTAAGTGAGATATGCTAAGCATCAATATGGTAGGCGCTGAAGATAAGAGATCAATATATAAGGCAATGGGCTCCCAATAAATTGCTCTTACTTGGTACGTACTGGGATGTTCCGGCAATACATTTTCTTATTTAGTGGATTTTAAATAGACAAAGTAATAAAAGGGCGGACATGCTATCTTATACATTCGTACTCGTTCAGACACGTGAATGACTAATGAGGAGAAAGGGATGCAATATGCTTCACCTACGTGAGATTTGATGACTCATTCCTTGATTAATTATGGTATGTTATAGGCCGAATGGGCCGTCGTTAGCTCGGTACTCGAAGGGCTACCGTCGACTGAGTCCAAAGGGCCCTTCGGTAATATGGTACTCCAGATTGAGAAATTGTTTTATAACTGATTTTCATATAAATTTCATTCCAATGATATCATATCATAAGTCCAAGTAAAAAAAATGCAATACACGTATTTTATTCCTAACCAGAAAGAAATCCATTTGTTTTTTACCCTGTAAAGGCATTGCTTTTCCAGTCTTCTTTTCTTTTCTTTTCTTTTCTTCTTTTCACTGTTCAGCAAGGCTTTTGTAGAAACATTTCTTTAAGGTAATGGTAAACAAACAACAAAAAAAACTCTAATAAACATTAATTATTACAACAAATTTTGTATATGTTAATTGTTAATTACACTAAATGTACGGATGATAGAGTTTTTTGTTATATATGTATTTTAATAAGAAACTTTTCTTTGTGAAAAAATCTAATAAATTTGTTAGGTGGGAGGGGGAGGGGGGGGGGGGGGGGGGGGACCCTTTCCGAAATATTTGACTGTAGCAGATTAGTCTGCTAACGAGGTCTCCTTATCTTTTCAAAACGCGTGTATAAGACTCTCATAGTTGGTTGGAATTAGTTAGCTTAAAATAGACGTCTTACCTTGTTCATCCCACAATCCCACACGCCGCTCGATCTACATGCAAATTGCAAGACCCTTGCATTATAATTTATATATGTTGATAATGAAGTTTCCATGTCGATCTGCATGAAAAATTTAAAACAAAAATCTTTTCCCTCTCTACGGTCATATCTTACCTCTGGTCGGTAATAATGGAAGGAAAACCAATCGTAGGGGACACGTTTTCTTCTCCAAACCTACCAACCCATGTGTGACAATAGATTTTCCTTTGCTTTGACATTTTCGAGCGGACCAAATTTTAAGTGACAGCAATGGTTATGAACAGTTAGTCTACATCTGCTTTCGTCCACACTATCGATCCAAAAAGGAATTTGACACGACACAACACAGTGCAGGCATTTTTAATTTTGAATGGGCCCGAATCTTATCAAAGAATCCCATATGATATATCGAATTTGACGGTCAACCTCAAACAATCCAAACATTGATGAACACTGTTACACAAGGGACACCACTGCAAATTAAAGTTGCAATCGGGTTTTCCACGAAATTCTTTCCCCCCCCCCCCCACCTCTCAAAAAAAAAAAAAGAAAAAAAAAAAAAAGAGAAAAAAACAGAGGGCAAAGACGTAAGGAATGGGATGAACGGATAAGACATCAGAGGGCACAGAAAGCAACAAGATGGTGTATGGGCGTAATTCTTTTTGTAGCTATTTGGAAGCGTGATATCATCATCATCATCTTTTCTATTTACAGGTCTCTCGATCTGGACAAGATGTATAAAGAGGAAGAAGTACACCACAGAGGCTCACGCTCTTCGCAGAATTAATCAGAGGCGCTCCAACCGCCCAAATACAGATCGGTTCTTTCTCTTCCTCATCCGGGTAAGGTTACCTTTTTATGTTCTTATACTTCTCTATAATCCCGTTTTCAATATGGGCTCTGTTTGCATTCTCGTCAATTTTTAATTTTTTTAATTTTTGGGATTGGGGGGTCCGCTTAAACATGTGCGAATATCATATTGAGCGGTTCGTGGGGGTTAGAATCATGTCTGCTCCTACTAAGCAATTCATTTTATTTGATTAATGATGATCATGAATGGATTAGAATTACTCGTTAGTTGGCTTCTCTCCTATAATTTATCAAGTGAATTTCTTTTCTTATTCCTCTTATTGACCCTCAAAATAATATATTTCCCTTACCAACTTCTCCAATTTTATATGCAAGAACTTGTGTCTCCAAATATATCTACGTTATGCTTTACTTATCCATGTCCTTTCCCCAACCACTCGCTGGGATGGCATTTTCAAACGTACATCGCTTCAGTACATATATTGTTCAATTCTTAAGTAACAGTAACCATAACCGCTTACTACGTGTGTGGTAATCCTAATATAACTTTGTTTTATTTTTATTTTTTGTCAAAAAAAAAAAAAAATCTCTAATCTTCTGCTGTGCATTCACATTTTGGAAATATATCTCTAGATTGCGTGCTTAGATGGACTTGGACTTTGAATTAATATTATTATCTTATGTTAATCCCTGTTGTGGGCATACTTTCTACTATAAGAGCATTACTAGCAGCTTCCCTACAAGGGATCTGTTCCCTAAATTTTAGGAAAAATTTTAAGAAAGTCAAAAAAACCATCCCACAGCAGCTTCCCTACAATTATCTGTTCCATAGGAAGTGAACAGTGCTTCCCAATGCATTGGGAAGCACTGTTCACCTCCCATTCAATTGTTTATTCTAAAAATATAACCTCTCTCTTACTTTATCTCTTTCTTTTCTTACTTTTAATTAAAGTAAAAGTAACAAAATAATATTTTAATGATATAGGGAAAAATGAAGGGAAGCTGCTGTAGGGTGTTTTTTGATAGGGAAGTAAAAAGTAGTTTTATTCCCTACATTTAGGGAAAATGAAAGAGAAAGGAAGGGAAGCTGCTAGGAGCATTCCCTCCATTTTTCCCTATATCATTAAAATATTATTTTGTTACTTTTACTTTAATTAAAAGTAAGAAAAGAAAGAGATAAAGTAAGAGAAAGATTATATTTTTAGAATAAACAATTGAATGGGAGGTGAACAGTGCTTCCCAATGCATTGGGAAGCACTGTTCACTTCCTAGGGAACAGATAATTGTAGGGAAGCTGCTGTGGGATGGTTTTTTTAACTTTTTAAAAATTTTCCCTAAAATTTAGGGAACAGGTCCCTTGTAGGGAAGCTGCTAGTAATGCTCTAAGTGGCAATTCGTGTTTGCGTGTCAAGTTCGAATTGTGTTATAGCCTGAACCATTTAATTAAACGTCGCAAACCTCTCAACCCTAACCCACTAGTTTCGTGGGTTATTTAAAAAATAATTTGCCCTAAATGTCGTGTGTTGGGCTTGGGTCGTGTCAATGCATGGATATATGACTATATAATTCAACCATAATCCGACTACTTAATTAAACGTGTCAGACCCCTCAACCCTAATCCACTAATTCGTGTCGGATTCGCGGCTCGCGTCAAAAATTGTCAGCCCTATTTTCTACAAACATGGGAGGGCAGTTGTCTTCCTTTCTTTCTCTCTCACTCACAGGTACTTTATTATTCATAACACCAATATTAGCTGAAATGAATTGCAAACCAACCTTGTTTTGGGATATTATTATTACTAGCATAACATGAGTGGCAACTAGCATCAGCTACAATCTATTTTGGATTATAGTCTATTGAAAATTTTAGTGTATGCAATTTTTTTTAAACTAATTTCTGTTTAACATTTGGAAATTGGTATTGAGATCAATTGAAAGAGCTCTTTTTGTGATAGTACATACTAATTGGTGTAGCTGATATACTCTACACCTCTTACTATGCTCTATCTATAGTTATATATATGTACTTTATAAATTTGAAGTTTTTGCATAAAATAGCTTATTTATTTTTTTTTTTCCTCATATAGTGAGTAATGGATTGAAATTAGTTGATCTAAAATGTTTTTTATCCATATATAAAGCTTTGCTCTCTTCTGCACATTATCGGTAGATGCTACTACCGCTATCTTTGGCTGCAGAAGGGGAATAGTTAAGTGAAACTCTCAACTTCTTGTTTGGTAAATGGTATGTTTACTGGCACTGCAGTCTTGCCAAACCATTCGGCCGGAGATGCCTTTATATGGTATAGCAAGCTGTTTAGTTAGTTGTATAATTTTTGCATACTCTTCATATTGTATGAAGTACTGATATGTAACTTGATGGAATGTACTAATAGGTGTAGGGTATGTATCTCAGAGACACTGTTTAATGAATTCTTGAGAGGAACAGGTTCATGGTTCAAGCAATTGTAGATTCTTCTAGCAACGACACATTATATATATGTGTGTCTTTTGGTTGTATCTTGCATAGGGAGTTAGTAGTTTAGTAGAAATAAGTATTAGTAGTATGGTTGGAATAAAGTCCTTCAGAATCAGTAGGTTATTTGAATTTATGTAATGCCTTGTAATCCTGATTTAGTTTAGGTTGTATAAAGTTATTAAGAGTTGTAGTTGAGTCGTATTAGGGATTTGTAAGTGTTTGTCTATAAAACCCTATTATTGTTTAATGAAAAGTATTGTGACTTATTTATTCATGTTACAAATTGCATTAAAATTGGAGGACTGACTCCCTCGAAGTAGCCAAAAATATTTTTCTTGCCCCAACTCTTTCATGTTAGCTTCCCAACATAGGGAAGAAACCCCTATCCGCTTCTAGGTCCATATCAAGGTGGTATCAAAGCTTAGGTATTGAAGATCGGCTTGAACAACTCGAATAGAGTGTCCAGCCTCCTTCTAATGGGCATCAACAATTGATGAAGTGACTCACCAAGTTGTTCCTAATGTTGTCTAACCAGGAAAGAAGCAACTCAAGAATGGAGCGTGGAGATTTGTCCAACGAGCCGCAGGGCCAGTTTCGACCAAAATCGATATTTGGCTCCTAAAATGGTCAAGTTGGATTTCCTTGCTTCAATGGAGAAGAAGATCCGACTTGTTGGGTATGCTGACCTGAACAGTTTTTTTGGGACCATGGCATACCAACTGAAGACTAGATAGCTCTAATTTCCTTTTACTTATAAGACGAGACGTAGTTGTGGTACCAATTGCTTTGACAAGAGGTTAGAGAGGTATTGTGGGAAGAATTCACTGAAGGCTTGTATGATGCAATCAAATAATAAAAAGAACAAAAGAAAAAGGATAAAGGCTATTTTGAGAGAGCCGTGATCTCCAATGGCTACTTCGTGGGAACCGTGACCTCCAAAGACACCAAAAGATGTTCTAGGGTTTTTGATAATATTCAAGCATGCTATTTTATTGATTAGGGTTACACTTATTTAGAAGACGGTTAGGTCATAAGACATAACTATTAGGTCTAGCCGTCATTACATCATGCAGGAAAATAAACTAGGAAGGAAATAAACTAATGGAAAATACATTCTTTATTAGCTAAAACACTTAGAGAAATAATATATGGAGATTATACTCCTTATTCTCTGCCGACTTGGGCTTTAATACTGCCACGTGTGCTACCACATAAGCCCTGGAAATCTGAACGTATCATCCCTCTCCCCTAACATCTTCCTTGTCCCCAAGGAAGAATTCTGGTTTTGCAAAAAAGAGTCGCTGCCCTTCCAACCTTTTCAAATGCCTAGCCTGTACACCATGGCCAAGAGCACCACCAAAAAGGATCAGTATTGAATCAGATACACCAGTGGAATCGCATATGAAAACTGTATTCACCTTCACTTTTTCACCAAAGACTAGCCATGGGAAAGAAATTGTCTGGTAACAAGCATTGACATTCATCGAGTAAAACCTAGCCATCATCTATCGTTTTGAAAGACATGGGCGTCTCTCTGTGCACTACAAATGCTATGCCAGGAATTTTCATCTATCGTTCGTGTCTTTTTCTTGTAGAACCAAAACCAAACAAAAGCTCTCTTCTTTGTCTCTCTCGCACCACAATGAACACAAATGACTCCCAAAGGCATGGAGGCGCGGCGTGAGTTGATGATGGCGCATTTGGAAGGTTGGGTCTGGTGCCTTCTAAATTTACGGCCAAGGTGGGCTGATTTGCGGCTGGTCGATGGTGGTTTGGTGGGACGCCGGTGTGGATGGATTTTTGTTGCTTCAACCACTCTTTTCTTCTTCTTTTTTGTGACGGTGTCAGTCGGTGAGGTAGGTGTTATGGGCAAGGATTGGCTTACTGTAGAGGTGCGTGGTGGAGAAAAACTTTCAATTTTTTTCCTGATCTCCTCCATCCGTTTGCTAGATTCCTCTTTCCACATGAGGGATTTTGACCGAATCTTATCTATTCTTGCTTGTTCCTCTTCATTCCAGAAAGACATGGTGATGGTGTGGATTGGAGATTGTTGTAGAAAACAATCCACCTTCGCTCTGATACCACTTGATGCAATCAAATAATAAAAGAACAAAAGAAAAGGGATATAGGCTACTTCGAGGGAGCCGTGACCTCCAAAGACACCAAAAGATGTTCTAGGGTTTTTGATAATATTCAAGCATGTTGTTTTATTGATTAGGGTTACACTTATATAGAAGACGGTTAGGTCATAAAACATAACCAATAGGTCTAGCTGTCATTACATCATGCAGGAAAATAAACTATGAAGTAAATAAACTAATGGAAAATACATTCCTTATTAGCTAAAACACTTAGAAAAATAATATATGGAGATTATACTCCTTATTCTTTGCCGACTTGGGCTTTAGTATTGCCACTTGTGTTGCCACATAAGCCCCGGAAATCTGAACATGTCATTGTATGCACGTTATGGGTGAACTCGATTTTACTACTTGTTTGGAGAGCTTATTAAGTCGCTTCAAGAAGTAAGCGTGCATGAGTACCAAATGAAGTCCGAAACACTCCTAGCGAAAGTGGAAATATACCTCACGACAAGGCAAGTTAGTCGCTTTGTGAGTGGATTGAAGGAGTTCATAAAGACGAATGTAAGGGCTGCAAGACCATACAATTTATCTTCTTCAACTGGGTTGGCTAGGGGTTGTTTTTCCCAATTCAATGATGGGAAAGGGGGATTCCCTATTGACAATTTTTTCTTCCATTAGAATTATGAGCGTCAAGGACCCCCCTTTGGTTGGCTAGGGGTATATGAAGCAAATAATGTGGCGCTAAGGAAAATGATAGTGCTTGTGCCACAAGAAGAAGAATTAACTAACAAATATCTAATACAAATATTAGGCTTACTAATGAAAAGATTGACCATGACTGAGCTTCGAGAGATGCAAGAGAAAGGATCTTGCTCCAAATGTAATGAGAAGTTTGGTCTGGGTCACCGCTGCGAGAAACTGTTTTTGATAGAGGCTTACCGTGGAAAAGATGATGACGTTACTTTTTGATGGAAGAGACCCTCACTCACACACGGAAAAAAGCTTTGCCCTTGAAGACAAGGGTATTTTTGAAGGGGGAGGGATGTTATGATCCTATCTTACATGGTTAGTTAGTAGTTTAGTAGGAAATAAGTATTAGTAGTACGGTTGAAATAAAGTCCTTCAAGATAAGTAGGTTATTTGAATTTGTGTAAACCTTTGCAGTCTTAATTGAGTTAAGGTTATTAGGAGTTGTAGTATTAGGGTTTTGTAACCCATATTGCAAATTGCATGAAAATAGAAGGACCGGCTCCCTTGAAGTAGCCAAAAATATTTTTCTTGCCCGAATCTTTCACGTTAGCTTCCCAATATGGGGACAAAACTGCTATCCACTTCTAGGTCCATACCAATATATATGTATATAGATGGCAAATTCAATTATATCTAGGGCAATGTTTTCTTGTAATTGAGTTTTATTCAATATCTGGTAATTGGTGCTGAAATTCAGAGGTAACTTTTATTACCACCTGCTAAGTCTAAAGAAAATATGGATGTTTCTTACAAGAGTAATTCATGCTAGATGCTGTAGTCCCACTTTGCTTTCAAATAGACATTCCACCTTGCGGGTTTATGTATATGCAATTATGCATAAAATATTTAAGCATTTAAGCATTTGAAGAAAGAAGTCCGCGTGGGATCCTCTATGATTTATGATTTGGAAATGTAATCCAAGCAAGTAAGGAAGTTAATATAAATTGCAGTTCCGAAGTTAGAATCGAGGAAGTCAGTCCACTGAGATGTCTTTGATAGTCCAGTTCCCTTTTTTACTGAAGCTCTACTTATGTCACAAACTTAAAACTGCCACATTTTTAAGCATTTGAAGCAAGAAGTCCACGTGGGATCCTCTATGATTTATGATTTGGAAATGTAATCCAAGCAAGTACGGAAGTTAATATAAATTGCAGTTCCGAAGTTAGAATCGAGGAAGTCAGTCCACTGAGATGTCTTTGATAAAGTTCATATTTTGATGAAAGTTTGGGCATTTGTCTCTCCACTCAGTTTTTATAGGAAAACCTTATAATCCAGGGATTTCACTGGCCAATTTAACCTATGATTTGGTAATATGTTGATCTAAGGGCTACTTAACCCATTGCAAATCCTATTCTGTTTACTTGAGTCCCCAAGATTAGTCTTGAATCTGTTCTCATTTACTTCAGCAATGGGATTCCATGTCATAGTACTAAAAAACTGAGCATAGTTGATCCAATCATATTTATGTTAGAATCCCTTTCGTACTAAATTTGGAGAGTAAGCATGTTGTGTGTTTATGCCTTTTCTTGTGTTTAGAAGATATCTAACCTGAGCATTGCAATTGTTTCAATTTAAACAAATTTGAAAATGGGGCTAAACCATCCATTTTATTTCGTATCCTGAGTTTTAAGCTAGTCGAGTCACTTGTTTATGTTGAAACAGCACACATTCAGATTGTGAATAAACCATTGGGATCCACTATATGTTGGTCTTCAGGCCCACATGATGCATGCATATGGGAATTACATCCCCTTTTTGGTGTGTGTGTGTGTGTTCTCTTATAATTACCTCCTAATATTTGTTTTAGCCTACAAGCAGTCTAGGAGAAAGTGTCGATATAATTGGTGTAGATAACATAAAAAACACTTGATGAGCTTATTCTTCTGTAGTTGCTATTTGTCCAATTGCATTTTATTGACATTTCGACAGCTGTATGTGCAGGAAGAATATGGCTGCCTTAGCTACTGCAGAAGCTTGTGATTCAAATGCAGCACTTCTGGCAAGTGGTGACTTGCGCGTTCTGCAACCAATCTTCCAGACTTATGGTCAGCGTCAAACATTCTTTGGCCCCATCGTCACTCTTAAGGTGTTTGAGGACAATGTATTGGTCAGGGAGATTCTTGAAACCAGAGGTGAAGGAAGAGTTTTGGTTATAGACGGTGGAGGAAGCATGAGATGTGCTTTGGTGGGAGGGAATTTGGGACAATTGGCTCAAAATATGGGGTGGGCTGGTATTGTAGTAAACGGCTGCATTAGAGATGTTGACGAGATTAATGGATGTGATATAGGGGTGAGAGCCTTGGCATCTAATCCCTTGAAATCAAATAAAAAAGGAATTGGTGAAAAGCATGTCCCTGCGTACATTGCAGGAACCTTCATACGTGATGGGGAATGGTTGTATGCAGATAGTGATGGCATTCTTGTCTCAAAATCCGAGCTGTCGATCTGAACCATCCTTCAGAGTCGCATGTCAAATTACGGCACGAATAAGAGGACTGAGTTGTGACAAGTCATTTGTATTTCAATTTTGTCACATGTTTCGAGGGAATTGCTTCGAAATTTTTAAGACTATTTGTTGAAATCAGAACGTACAACAGATTTGTGCATGTTCTACAAAACTAACAAACATTTAAATTTTGCTCGCTCCCTCTCTCTGTGTGAATAATATTTTTTAAAATGCTCAATGTCTAATAAATTTATGTATCAACGAGCGATTTGAAATCAGTCTTTCACTGTTTAAAAATCAAATGTTGCTGTTTAAGTTTGTTGCAGATTTGAAATCAAGCCTTCCGTGATTTTTTCCTTCATTTTTCCAACGTGCCTTAGAGTGAGTCACTGATTGTCCACATAGATATTAAAACATCAGGTAAAACAACGCCGTTTTAGAAATTTAAAAACTTAAAATTTTATTTTTTATTTAAAAAAAATGAAAAGAGGGGAGGGGGGCTGGCGCCACCTCTAGGGGTGGCTCGCTGCCTTTCCCATGCGCTAGGGGTGGCATGCGGCCACCCCTGGCTCCATTTGGGGTGGCCCCGCCCAGCCATCCCATAGGCCAAGGGTGTCTTGCCGCCAACCCCTTGCTCTTGGGTGTCCTACAAGCCACCTCAGATGGGGCTGAGGGTGGCGCGAGACCATCCCCTGCCTGTGGGGGTGGCTTGCGAGCCATCCCCAAACCCACCATTTTTCAATTTTTTTTTAAAAAAAATAAAATAAAATTTGAAGTTTTTAAATTTTTAAAACAGTGTCACATTACTTGATGTGTTAATGCTTACATGGATAAATAGTGATTCATCATAACGGATGTTAGGAAAATAAATGGAAAAATTACGGAATGACTGATTTCAAATTCGCAACAAACTTAAGCAGCAAAATTTGATTTTTAAACAATGAGAAATTGATTTCATATCACGTGTTAACTCTGAAATTTATTAGATATTTACCCTTTTTAAAATACTCAAAGTTTTTGCCCTTTTTATTCCCTGGGCAACGCTAGAAGTTTAGCTAGCTATTTTGGCATTAGTTGCTCTTAAGAAAGGCATAACAATGTTTTTTGTGCAAGCTCCACGCCACATATAAGCAAGGGTTAAATATCTTTTTCCCATTAACTACCATTTTTCTTTTTGAAAAAAAAAAAAAAAAAAACCCTCTACTAGAAGAGAATTTCGTTAAATTAGACAAAAATAATTAATTAATAATTAAATAAAAATATATTTTTTTAAAAAAACAATAAAAAAAGGAAGGGGATCGTCGAACCACCCGCAGATGTTTGGGTGGATCGGCCACCCTTATGAGTTTTGTGGGTGGTCCGACCACCACCCCTAGTATTTTTGTTCTTTGTTGATTTTTTTTAAAAAAAAAATAAAAATTTAAGGTTATTTATGTAAATTTAGTTTCTAATCTTAGGGTATTTTCATTATTTACATTTTTTTTTTAAAACGATTTTGGCTAACATAGGAGGTTTTTACAAAAAAAAAATGATAGTTCATTGTGACTGAGTGTGACATGTGTTAATTCATGGGTGCAACTTGAAATCGTGTGTTGATTCATGGCGAAAAAATAAAAATGTAATTAACCCTATAAATAAACATGATCATTTTTGTAAAGATGATTCATAAGACTAATAAAACTACAGTTTTAAGAGAGTATAAAGATGTACGTAGTGAAGAACTCAGGAAGAGATTGTGAGTGATTAATTGTGTATATATATAAAAGCCGAGTTCGAACTTAGAGTTAGCCTAGAATTACGCGTGGCGTAAACCCATATTTTTTAAACATTGAATTGGTCATTTAAATAAACTAAACCGGTTCATTTATTTCAAGTGAAATAAACGGCGCATTTAATATGTCAAATTGACTCTCTTATATTGAATAGAAAATGAATAGAAACATCAAATTTTGTTGTCATTAAATTCTCACTAATTTCTACCTATCTCTTTTCCTTTAAATAAAAAAATCTGTTCTTTAAGTAAAACTGAACCAGTCCATGTATTTCAAATGAAATAAGCGATGCATTTAATATTCATAATTAACTCTCTTACGTTGAATAGACCAATTTTAAGAAGCATCAAAACTATTGGTTTATTTTAATTGGCTACATTCTGGTTGATAAAGACGTTTCCATATAAGGGCTTCCATTTCAAAGACTTCTATAACAGGGACACTGTAATTCCAGAAGAATATTGCAGAATATTAACTCCAATATGGAAAGGACTGATCAAGACTTGAATCTACACATAATATCTCTAAGAAGACAAGTTCTTGTTGAAGAAAAGATTCTGGAGACTTTACAGCTCAGAAAGTTGGTTTTCCCTATAGCCCTCCCAGACGCCCAGATGCCAAAGTCCAGACGCCTAGTTGAGAATGTCAGAGTCCTATGAAAGTCCGAACGGCTAAGCGGACGTGAGCCACATAGAGCATTTGTCCGAAAGGCCTAGCAGATGCTAAAGTCCGAGAGCACTCGTCTGCAAGAAGGTCCAAACTCTGATGCGATGACTGCGGATAGTGGAAGTATTTTATGCAACCGTCCGGATGCTAAGGTTGCAAGTCCATACGCACTTAAGTGTTTACTCGAAGTTTTATTTGCAGGTCCGGACGCTGCCTTTGCAAATATGAGTTTTAATAGAATTAGGATTTCTAAAGCCTATTAAAGAGGCTCATAGGCTGTGTAATTTTAAGGATTCCACAGTAAAATTTTCATTGTGCTAAGAGAGGGTGTTTAGGTAAAAATTGTTATATGTGTTAACTCTCTTAGAGTTTTTAATTGGTGTTGTATTGTTCAACCGTTAGAAGTCTGGGTTGGAGATGAGCTCTAAGTTAAATGGATCAATTGAATAACTCTTCAGACAGGAGGTCTGCTTAAGAGACGTTCATGTAGAGGTACGTGTCAGAGTTCAATGTACGACTACTAGAAAAGGGTTTGTGAGTACTACTATCTTGTAACAAACTATTTCTTCTAAATAGTAGATTTTCTGGGTTCGGATGCCCTGGAGTGGTTTTTCTCTTTGGTGCAAAGAGTTTCCATTTCATAATCAAAATATATGTGTTTATTGCTTTTCCGCTTTATATTTTGGTTGCTTGCATGTTTTACAGTCAATTACACCTTTTAGAAGTCATTATTATTTTTCAACTGATATTAGAGCAGGTTCACTCGTTTTTGGATTTATTTCCTGAGTGTTTTTTGTGACTCCTACCATGTGTCTGAATCTTAATTATGTCACTACTTTTGATGGCATTAATTATGGCTATTGGAAAGCGCGAATGAGATTTTTTCTAAAATTTATAGATGTTTGGCACATAGTTGAGTCTGGATGGACACCACCAAAAGCACCAACTGCTGAATGGACTATCATTCAAACCCATTCGCGTATTTCGAATGACAAAGCCTTAAATGCTATCTGTCAAACACTTTCACCATTTGAATTCTCATGAATCTCACATTGTGAAGTTGTCCTGGATGCATGGAAAATACTGGAAACTACATATGAAGGCACAAAAATTGTTAAATCTACAAAACTTCAAATGTTGGTTTCCCAGTTTAAAGGAATTAAGATGCTAAAAGACGAATCTTTTAGTGAGTTTTACTCCAAGATTACTGATTTGAGAAACTCTATGATAAATCTTGGGAAGAAAATTCCTGATGTAAAACTCATCAAAACGATTCTTAGATCTTTTCCTGAAAAGTTCCGTATTAAAGTAACCACCATTGAAGAAAGCAAAGATTTTGATTAGATGAAAGTAAAAAAGCTTGAAGGTTCTCTTTTAACTTATGAGTTGACCTAGCCTCCTATGAAAAAGAACAAATCCATTGCTTTCAAAGCTACCAAAGGTAAGAACAAAATTTCTTCTAATGAGGATGGATTGGCTATGCTTGCCAAGAAATTCGGTAAATTGATGAAATAAAAAAGATTCAAAAGATTTATTGATAATTTTCAAGGTAACCCCAAAAGTGTTGAACAAGTTGATACTAATGAAAAGGATCCTCGATGTCCTAGATGTTTTGAATGTTCAGGTTTTGGGCACATCTGAGCAGATTGTGAAAACCTCAAGCAGGCAAAAGGAAAGGCTTTCAATGCCACTCTCAGTAATTATTTAGAGAATGAAGATACTTCAGGTAAGCATCCTAACTTCTTAGCTTTTACTGCTTCACATAATGATTCTGATGAGTCTTTATCATATTATTCTGAGAGTAGTGATAATGAAAATCTTGATGAGGTTTACAAAAAGCTCTACATAAAATTCAAGAAATTAAGAGAGGTAAACCAAAAAAATATTTAGAGGCTAGCTCTTTATGAGATAGAGAGAAGTAGGCAGATTGAGAGAATCAAAAGCCTAGAAGATGAATTAGTTGAATTACAGTTACTTCTAGAAAATTTTCTGATGAAAAATTGATTCACATGTTAAAGGGGCAAAAACATTCATTTGATAAATCTGAGTTGGGTTTTGATAAAACTACTGTTTCTAACATTGCTTCTTCTTCTAAAACTGTCTTTGTGAAGCCTGAAGTTGTAGAGCCTCAAAATGCCTGTGAGGACAAAGGTAAGGCACTTGTTATTTCTTGTGAGAATGCTAACATTAAATCTGCCATACCTATCATGAAGCATTCCAAATCAGCCTGCTTACCTGCCATCATTGTGGATCACTGGTCACATCAGACTACACTGTCCTCAGATCCGTTCTCAGAAGTCTCGAATCAAGAAGCAAGAGCCAAAGAAAAGTAAATTTGGCTATAAACCTTCTAAGCCTCATCATGCTCCTCAGCAAAAGCGGTTATACCCCCAAAGGGTTGCTCCCTCATGTCGTCACTGTGGTAAAACTGGCCACAACAAGGCCAACTGTTTCAAATTGAAGCCTTAGAAGGCCAAGGACAATCAGCTCTATGATGAGCTATTCAACATGATGAAGAGTGCCTTGAGCAGATTGGATACACTGGAGATGGCTCACATCCCTGCCCCAAAAGTCAAGAAAGTATGAGTAAAGAAGGATGAGACCATTCACCTCTTGAGGGGGAGTGGACTCACTTAGAGATAGGTGAGTATTTGGCATGCCTAGGATCATGGTTCCTATCCTAGAGCATGTTCGGATCTATGCATTGCATCTTACATTCATTGACATATTGCTTTGATCATGCTTTGCATCATTGTTTGGAACTTTATCTCATCATTCTCTAGTTTCCTATAGAAAATTTTCTGCAGCTTTTTATGAGGATAACAAAAAAACCACGTCGAGCGACTGTTTTTCTGGAAGTATCAAACCTCTCTATGAGGATAGGCTTGTTTTTCTTGACATTCTAGATTTAGGCTTTGATATCTTAATCTTCATCTCTAAAAAGCATGTGTTTTGTTGTTTTTAGTATGTTTATTTTTCAACAATAAAAAAAAGGGGGGAGATGCAATACAAAAGTTACTTTTTTCTTTTGTTTAGCTTTTCAAATATCTCATGTGCCTTTACCTAACATCTCAGTCTTTTGTGCATTAATGAAATATGCTTATATATAATTGAGATTTCTTTGTTTGATATCTGCTGAGTTTCTTTGCTGCATCTAAAAGCAATATAGTGTATTCCCCTCATGCGAATTTGTGCATTATCCAAAGCTTCCTTACGGTTTTTTTTTTTTTTTTTTTTTTTTTTTTTTTTTTTGTAATATCTCTGGTTTTTAACACTGAAAATTCTGTTAAGATATTTTTTTTTTTTGCTAAGATGGTTAAATTGACAAACTCGCTAGTTGAACCTAGAACCTATAAATTCTGGCATTCTTTCTAAGTTACAGCACCAAGTGTTAAAAAGCAATAAATTCTCAAAAAATATGGATAAATAAAAAAATTCACTACTAATTGAGCTAATAAACTGTTCTTATACTTGTCCCTAAAGAAAGAGTCAGTGATCAAATCATTGTGGAAAGAGACGATCACTAACGGACTAAGTAAAAGAAAAAGTGTTGCGACTTAGGGGAGTGTATCAGATGAGAGTGGCTAGACCCTATTAAGATAAGATTTGACTTTTGACTAATCCAACAATAATTTTTTCTTATTTAGAAAATTCAGTTGTTTTAAACCTTATCAGTGAATATATACCTTGTTGAGAAAGCTTTCACACACGACACACATGGCATGAGTTGAGTAAATATCTGCAGAGAAATTTTTGGCTCATAAAATTACTTGACTCTCAATTATATGTTTTCATATTTTTTATTTGTTATTTGACCGATTTCCCAGTTTTAGGCACATGCATGCTTTGGAGTTAAACATTAGGGAAAAATTCTTTTTTGGCATTTTTCTCCAAAATTTTCAAGTTCTGTGTGGAGCGTCCAGACCATTATGGTCAGAGTTTGGACACATTGATTAGTCCATTAATTAGCTTTGACCTTCCAGATAGGCAACTTAACCATTCGGACACGCGACCTAGGGTTTTATAATTCGTCACTTTCTCCCTGTGCCACACCCCTACTTTGTCTTGAGATTTTTGTTCAAAAAAAAAAAAAAAAAAAAAATCTCGTTCTCTCTAGAGATTTTGGTGTGTTTTTGGCTTTTTGTGCTTTATCTCATATCTTTTTTCCTTATTCTAAGTATGTACTTTCACTCCCTTTCAATTTTTATTTATTTATTTTTTTGGGTTATTTATGTTTTCTAGAACATAAGTTTTTTTTTTGGATATTGGAATATAGTGAGATATTTGCCTAAGGTAAATGTTTGCTTGCTAGGGTTAGAATATTTTTAAGCATTGTTTTTATTAACATACTTCTATTGTTTGTCTTTTAGTTACATGCATGCACGTAATATTGCTTGGTGTATTTTAGGTTTGCATGTACTATAGTATTTGGTCAATATTTGCTATGCATGCAACTGTTATTTTTGCATGATCTATACTAGTTTTGCATGTGCAATTACAATTGGACTAGATCATTTTTTTTTTTTTTTGCATGCTTATATTTGATCATATTGTTTCTGACATGCAAGTGGAATCTAATTGTTTTAGATTTTAATTGTTGTTTTGGGAATTTTCTGATATGCTAATGAAATCTATATATATATATATATATATATTTTAAATTGGTTCATGTTTTGGATTTTTTTTATTATTATTTTATGTTTTGCTTTACAAATATGCCGAGCCAAAACAAGAAGTCAAAAATAGAGATTGCGGCTACAATGGCAAGGATTGAGAAACAAACCATAGTGATAGAGCGGGCAGTTGTAAGGATGTCATGGTCCCTCATTTTGACTTCATCAATCAGATCTTTCAAGAGAATGGTTGGCAAAACATGTTTATTTGCAACAAAGTCTACACTAGACTTGTGCGAGAATTCTATGCGAATTTGAAGATAGATCAAATTGATCAGTTTTATCCAATCTTGGAGACCAAAGTGCGTGGACAAGCAATCATAGTTGATCTTGCTCTTATTAGCACAGTGGCTCACATCCCACTAGTTCCTACTTCTGGGATTCTGTATCCAGATTCGGTAGACCCCCCTTCCATTGAAGACTTGAGGTTGTTGTTTGATCCTTAAGGGCTCAAGATTGGCATGAAGACATGAAGAACATTCCAATCGGATGGCTGCAATCTCCTCACCTGCTCCTGGCTCGCATTAAGATGCATAATTTATGGCCACTCTCCAGGAACAGCAATATCGCCATTCGAAGGGCCAGATATTTATATGCAATCATTCAACGAGTTCCGTTCTGCCTTTGCAAGCACATAGTTCTGACTATGATGGAGATGCCGGAGGAACATTGATAAATCTTGAATTACTCGATTCAAGACCCCTTAATTTACATTTGTTAGACCTAGTTTGTGTTGTATATATAATGTTTTGTTGTAGTTTTGTTTTATGTCTTATTTTCAGGTCTTAGTTGAAATCTAGTTTAAAACACTTGAATTAGACCTGAAAATACATCAATGGTAATTTGGTCATTTCCAGAGTTTGAAGCTGATCCTGAAAAGATGAAAAATTGACCAAGGCAAATCGATCGATCCAAAGTCGATCGATCGATTATTTATGCAGCCACGAAGTCGATCGATTGAACCTGGATATTTTTCGAGAAATTCTTAGGATGTCGACATGCTTTGTGTGTATGAAATTAATCAAATTTGGGCGGTTCACAGAGGATGTCGACACTATTTTGTGTGGCAAAAAATCGATCTTTGATGTCACCTTTGTAAATTAAATCTCTATATATATGAGATTAGGATTTAGGGTTTAAACATGCATCTTTTGGGTATTTCGGATTTGCTCAGGTGTATCAACTTAACTTATTGTATTTTTAGTTTCTTTTGATGCAACTCTCTAGACCGAAATCCAGAGAGCTTAATTCCTTTGTTGTTCTTTCTTTAAATTTCATGTTCTAGTTTAGTTTTGTATTTTCTTGTCTTGTCTTTCTTGTAATCCGAATTTCTTAAGTTTTAATTTATTGTTTTAGTTCATTTTCTTCTTGTTTATTTATTGTTTTCCATAGATTTCATGCATAGATTAGATTCAATTATGCGTAGCTAAATTAGTTCTTAGGGTTTGATCAAAATCTTCTCCAAAAATCATGAAGTGTTCTTGATGTTCTTAGGATTTTCTAAATGTGTTTGATGATCGTGAAGGGCTAGAAGATCTCAAAACCCATGCTAAAAGGTTTTGTTTTCAAGATTCCAATCTACTTATTCATAAAAAAAGTTGAACTTGTCTATGAGTTTTCTTAGATTTCTTGAATAAAACTCAACGTTCTTGAAAGAAAACGATGTCTTTTGCAATGATTCCATTTGACATGATGTGTGTTTACTTATTAGAGTCACCTTATAGGATATGCTAGGGAACAACTGTCATTTCATACCTTTGGTAGTGTAAAATGTCTTTCCATTGTAGTTTAATCTTTACATGGAATAGATCGGTGTGAAACTAGATACCTTATTATTGTGGCCTAATTAGGGTGTTCACGCATTGTGTATGCTTATTAGGATGTGTTATAGAGTAGTAAGCTAGGGAGCATTAATCCCCCACACCTTTGGTAGTATAATCGTTTTTCAATTATAGTTTAAATCTTTACGTGGTAAGTGTTTGATGTGAAACTAGATGCTTTATGATTACGTCCTAACGAAAGTATTTTCATGTCGAGGTCGTCGTAATGGTTGACGCCCATTACGCGCTCATATCATGCATGTTAGGAAGATCCATATAGACTTTAAGCATTTCATTGGTTGATGATTGGATAAGATCAATACCCTAAGTTTCCTTTAAGTTTGTTTTCATTTTCCACTTTCATTTCTTCATTTTACTTGTTGTAGCTTCAATTCTACAACCTTTACTTTTGTTTTCTTTTTCAAAGTCAAGTTACATACACTCATTAAGTATCCTGTTACGCAAAACAACCTCCAATCTCTGTGGTTCGATAACCCTTACTATAGTACAATTGATTCGTACTATTGCGAAGTGGTTCAATATATAAATTTAAAATCCACGTAGTCGAGTTGACTACCAAACATCAAATGAGATTACCCTATGGCTGCTTGGTGACTAGGATTTGTCTGAGGTTTGTGCAAGACATTCTTGCATATGAGAGCAGATCTGCTCTAAGCAGACTAGATCTAAGACATGGGTAACAAATAACCCTTCACACCGAACTATCTAGGTTGTGAGAGATAACCCCTCACATCTAACCTTCATCCCATAAATCGCCCATAAGAGCATATTTACAGAGAAGAAAATTCTTATTCAAAGCCAAAATACGACCAGCAAACAGCAGCAGTGGCCAGGGTGGAGATGAACGACTCATCACGGAGGTAGATGAACGGATGCATAGTAGAAATGCCAAAATTGATGATCTAGTTGGAGAACACCTACAAAACAAAGAAAGAAATAAAGAAAAGAAAAGAAAAAATAATAAATAAATAAATAAAACTAGAATGGGAAGGGGAGGGTAGGAGCAGGGTGTAGAAATGGAAAGGGAGAGGAGGAGGGAGCAGATCTGCTCCCTCCTCCTCTCAGATCTGTTTTCTGAGGGGTGAGGTCTAGGGTCGGCTAGGAGGAAGAGAGAAAGAAAAACTCTTTTCTTTTCTTTTTTAAAACATGTGAGAGGCTTTTTTTGATTACATTAAATGTTGAGTGAAAGATTTCGTTTTATTTTGTATTCATAAAAAAATATATATTTTGTTTCTTTTTCTTTGTATTTTTTTTTTTTTTTGGAAGTTTAGAGATATATTTATTTTATTTGTATTGAAATATAATAAGTATCACACCAACAATATGAGAAATTCCTTCTAATTTTCATCAATGCTTTGATAATCAAAATCTAGGTTTTTTTTTTTGCAATTTTTTTTCTTTATCAAAATATTGCTATTGGAACAAAGATTTCAAATTATATTTTCTGTTTCAAAAGAATGCAACAAATGATTTGATTGTTGTACAAAAAAGGAATAGAAATGCTTTTAAAACACCAAAGAGATAATTAAGCATTGAACTTCATGTGAGAGGATTTATTTGATTGCAACAAAATATTAAGTGAAATATTTTATATTCATAACAAAAAAAAAAAAAAAAGTTTTGTTTATTTTGCTCTTTGTTTTTTATTTTTTTGAATGTTCAGAATTATATGAGTTTTATTTATTCAAAAATATCAAACCAACAATATTAGACATTTCTGGTAATTTTCTATCAATACTTTAATAATCAGAATCTAAGCTTTTTTCTTGCTATTCTTTTTCCTTTATACTTCTTTTCATTTTAAACTACATGTATGAGGAAAAATATTTGAACATGTTTTAATATTATTTAACATGTTTGGTAATGTACTGGTGCATAACTTTTAGAATGATATATTATTTTACACGCATTTTTTAACCTATAATGAAAAGTACGATAGAAATACATTTAAATTTTGAAATTAAATTATAATGAAGTGCGCGGGTTTTGTGCTAGTTAAAGCACTCTCAATGGCTTATGTATATCTCAAATATAAAATAGGGGTAATTACCTTTTTTCCCCCATCAACTACCAGCTATTGTCAACATGGTCCCATGAACTGACACCTCGAACAAAAGAGAGCATCCAACTACCAACTTTACATACTTTGCCTCATTCCGTCAGTTTAATTCGTAAAAAGACTTAAATAGCCTAATTCAAATTCAAAAATGACATAAATGCCCTCAACTTTTTTAAACATATTAATTTTAATATTTTTTTATTAATTACTGTTGGAGGGCATTTTGGTCTTTAAACCAAAATTAACGCCCAAAAATGGAATATTCCGTCCAAGTTAACGGGATTCCCTGACAGAGGGGGGCAAAGTATGTAAAGTTGGTAGTTGGATGCTCTCTTTTGGTCGAGGTGCCAGTTTATGGGAGCATGTTGACAATGGCTGGTAGTTGATGGAGGGAAAAAGTAATTACCCCTATAAAATAACTAACTAAAACCCACTTTATCTAGTTTAGCTAATGGGTTTTAAAATGTATCATACATTTAATTATCTATTCTTAACTCTATATTGTTTCTTTATTACTTTTTAATTATCTTATTTTTTTACTATCTTTTTTTCTATTTTTCAATCTGTCATATTGGTCAACAATCGCTTTGTTAAAATGATCATTTTCTAATGCAAATTTTCTATGGTCATTTTTTCTCAAACGACCATTTTCTAATAATCATATTTTTCAATAGTCGTTTTGTTAAATCTGTCATTTTTCTAACACAATAACTTTTAAATGGTCATTTTTCTAACTGTCATTAAGGGTTGATCCTATCATAATCTTCTATGTAACCAAAACTAATCGACCTAAACCAATCAATTGTTGCTGCATAATAATATGCTCTTTAAGTAATAATAGAATGATCTGATGGCCTGGTAGAGTGATAAAATTCTAATAAATTCAACTTGTTTTATACAAAACTTTGAACATTTGTACCGTTGGGGAACATGGTCCCGCTATTGGGAACCTGAATCGTCGCACACGAACCCACCAAGAGACCGAGTCACATTATTAGCCTCATTCTCACACTCGTTCCTAATGCTCCCCCGGATGTTCGGCGTGGTCGATGTAATGTCCTAGAAAATATTTAATGGATTTATTAGGATAAAATAAAAATAAGTTTATTTGGTGTGTTAAAATAAATAAAATGATTCTATAGATTTGTAATTGGTAGCCGAGAAAATAAAAATGCAAGAGAATATTTCTAAAGTCTAAAAAGAATTAAGAATTACAAAAAATAGAAGTAGTAGTTTGAATAAAAGTCTTTTCTCTTCTAGTGAGAGAAGACGAGTAATAGTAGTTGTTTTCATTTAAAGTTCTACTTGAATAGCAATAGATTATCTAGTTGAATGTATGGGATAACTCTATTTAGAATAGAGTTATTCTCTTATGGGGAGTTTGCTAACTTTATTGTGTATTAAAAAGAAGGATTATGGAATATATGTTATGTTGAAAAAAAAAAAAATTAGTTCACATCAATTGGTATCAGAGCCAGGCGTTTTTCTTCTTGAATAGCCAGAAGTTTGTTTACCCAAGAGGACCGGTTTCCCTCAAAAGAAACCAAATATTCTACAATAATCTCTGATCCACAACATCACCATGTCTTTCCAATTTTTCTGGAATAAAGAGGAACGAGCATAGCTAGAAAATAGTAGATCAGTTTTCCTAGCGATGGTTGCTAAATCCACCAAGCAGATGGAGGAGCATAAAAGAAAAATTGAAAGTTTTTCTCCTCCATGCCCCTCTCCAGCAATCCAATCATTGCCCATAACACTTACCCCTACGGCTACCACCATCACAAAAAATAGGAAGAAAAGAGTTGCTGAAGCAACAAAGATCCATCCAAGTCGACGTTCAACCAAACCACTGTCGACCAACCGCAAATCCGCCCACCCCAGTTGCAGATCCAGACGTCACCGGAGCTAGCAACGCCGACAACACTACAAGGGTCCACATTGCAACAATCTCCTTAGCCCATGCAGCCAACGGATCAGAAACCAGCGCCATAAGCCCATGTCGCCATCTCTTCAGCCCGTACTACCAACAAACAAAACAAAAGCATCACCCTCAGACGAAGATTTGCACTATTCAATTCCTAGGTTTATTCTTTACTCTGGTGCAAGTGAGTTAAATGAACGACGAGCTTTTGTGTGGCTTAGAAAAAGGAAAAAAAAAAAAAAAAAAAGGACACAATTTCCTTGTTTTTCCCTTGAGGACAAGGGAAAGGTTAGTGAGAGGGAATGATGTAATCCTAATCTGTAAGGATTATATCTTTATTTAAATAACTTATTTAGTCTAAATAGAAGTAGTAGTTTGAATAAAAGTCTTATCTCTTCTAGTGAGAGAAGACGAGTAATAGTAGTTGTTTTCATTTAAAGTTCTATTTGACTAGCAATAGGTTATCTAGCTAAATGTATAAGATAACTCTATCTAGAATAGAGTTATACTCCTATGGGAAGTTTGCTAGCTTTATTGTGTATTTAAAGGAAGGATTATGGAATATATGTTATGTTGAATTTTGTTAAGTAAAATACAGTCTCACAGTGTTTTTGGGAGTTCATGGCTCACTCGAAATAGCCAACCTATCCATTCTTATGTTTTGTATTAATTGGTTCACATCAAATCACTACTACTAATAATGAATACTAATTTACTCTAACTATTTCTATTAGACTTAATTTCATAAAAATCTGTGTTAATCAATCCCCATAAACGAATGAGAGAAGAAGAAAAATAAGAAAACAGGCACAACCATGAAACTATGAAAGTATACGTAGCACGCAAACACGAGAGAGAGCTTGCTCTTGGGAGGAGCCCATAGAATGGCCCACTGGATCCGTAAAGTGGGCTGCTTTCTTAGCAGAAAGACCCATAAAGAAGACTTGCAGAAATG
Organism: Alnus glutinosa; assembly: GCF_958979055.1. Classification (NCBI taxonomy): domain Eukaryota; kingdom Viridiplantae; phylum Streptophyta; class Magnoliopsida; order Fagales; family Betulaceae; genus Alnus; species Alnus glutinosa. The sequence goes on from NC_084893.1 coordinate 30,023,985, forward strand.
TAAAAACTCCGTAGCCGTAGGCAAAGCTGAAAGAAGAGGAGGAAGATGGAGTTGGAGGCAGTTCCATTCGGGGTAATGGTAAAAGAGGTGCTCCTGAAGTTGGACACGGAGACGCTTTGCTCGGTGGCATGTGTCAGCAGAGCCCTCCGATTCTCCGTCTCCCAAGCCCTTCCCTTACTCTCCTCTCTCCATCTATCCGTATATCTCTCTCTCTCTCTCACTCTTCTCCCCCCCCCAAGAGTTTAAACCCAATTTGTGAATGACTATAATTTGTTTGTAATGGCAGGCATTTTCTCCGGATGCCCAGACTCTGGCTCACATTCTTTACAGGTGCAGCGGCCTTAATTGCCTCACCCTCAATTGCCTCCGCCTCGATGATTCGTCTCTGGGGAGATTCCTCGGTCCGCATCTCCAGGAGCTGAATCTTCTCAGCTGCTCTTTGCTCTCTTATCAAATTCTTGCTTCCATCGGGGAAACCTGCCCCAATCTAAGGTATCACCCCAATTTCACTTTTGTATCAACTCTGCTCACTAGATAAACAAATCGAATTGAAACTCTGAGGCAAGCCTTTTCTTGCTCTCAATGAGCTTCAAAGAGACTCTGCTCACTAGTAAGCAGGTGCGAAAACGAATTTTCTTGTCCGATAGCTCGGGGTATGGCTATGTCGGATTTCGATTCCCAAGTGCTCCAGCTTTCGAGGAGAGGGGTACGGGGGGTGCTCTTTCAATCCCCTGGAGTTCCCCTTGTAGTCAAAGGGTGGCGCCTGACCTTCATCGACTAGATAGACCCTTATTTACTTTCTGAAAAAGCGATCTGAGACATAATCTGCCTAAGTAGATAAATAATTTGTTTTCCAAGATCAAAGTTATCCACTTCTCCAGGGGGGGAGTACACCTCCTCTTTTTTCCAGGGTCTTGTATCTCTTCTCGACTTATTCTTCATCGGTATTCTTACCCGCATACTTCCGAATATAATGAAGAAGCTGCGCGAAAGCATTGCAAAATTTTTGAGACAGCTCAAGTTCATGCGCTTTTTTTCTCTATTCCTCGAGAGTTCTGGGCAGAGGTTGTCCTAACCTTCGTCTATCTGATTCACCGTCTTTTGTCTTCCGTTCTTTCTGGCATTTCTCCAAACCCCCTATCCTCTCAGACTCCCCCTAACCATTCTTGCCTCCATGTTCTTTGCTCTCATACCATTGTTTTTGCACATCAATCAGAGTCAGCTGACTAGGCCTCTCAAGTGCAATGTAATTATGCGCATGTGCTACTTAACATTTTATTTAACTTGCCCAAAAAACAAAATTTCAATTCTAAGACAAATGGATGATTAAATCAGGCATTGCCTTCTTTTATCATTGGTGATACCATTTGCCAAGGGCCCACTTGGGCCTCGGTCTACGTCAGGCCCCATCGGCCCTTAGGCCCAGCAAGGCCAATTTACCCCTCGAGTTGGGCTGTGCCTGTCGGCTGGCGAGGACCAGTACCGATAGGTTAGCCCCCTTCCCAAGGGAAGTCACCGATTGACGGTCCCTAGCCCGCTGGATGCGTTACGAGGGCCCCATTACAACAAACAATAGGAACATATTGACGATTGTGTTGAGGGAAATGTTTGCTGGCCACTAACTATGTCACGACAACCCTGTATTGAGAAATTGCAGCGGGATTTCTTGCCGGGCGGAGTCGGTGACGAGCGTAAGTTCCATCTAGTCAATTGGTCCAAGAATTGTGCTTTGCTTTCCACATGAAGTTTGGAGGTTAGGAACTTTATTCGGTTTAATTGAGCTTTCTTGGAGAAATGGTTTTGGAGTTACGCCACAAAAAGGGAAGCTTTGTGTAGATTGTTGGTGGAAACTAAATATGAGATCATGTGGGGTAGGTGGTGCTCCAATGAGGTGTACGGGTCCTATGTGCGGGGGTGTAGAAAAACATTGGGAGAGGGGGGTGTAGAAAAACATTGGGAGAGGATGGGGGGATTTCTCTAGATTCGTGAGATTTAAGGTGGAAGATGGGTCTAAGATGGGTCTAGTCAAACCTTAAAGGAAACTTTCTCGATTTTGTTCAGTATTTGCCCATTTTAAGGAGTCCTTGATGGTTACGCTATTTTCGAACGACATCGGTTAGTGGAATATTACCTTTATTAGATCCGTGCATTGGGAGATGGAGATAGTAACCTCTTTCTTCAATCTCTTGTACTCTATCAGGTCGAATCGGGGAGGCAAGGGTAGTATATGTTGACTCCCTTAAAAAAGGCGGACATTCGAGGTTAGATTTTTTTATAATGCGCTTAACCACTGCCTCCCCCCTTGCTTTCCCTTGGAAGAGCATTTGGAGAAATAAGGTGACTACAAGATTGGCTTTCTTTGTTTGGATAGTAGTGCCTAAGGAGGATCCTGACCTTGGATAATCTAAGAAAAAGGCAAGTCATAGTAATGGATTGGTGTTGCATGTGCAGGAAGAGCAGGGAATCCATTGATCATCTTTTTGCTCCATTGCGAAGTTGCTAGTCTTGTGGGTATCGGTTTTTCGTCTTTTTGGGTGATGCCCTTATGGTTGGCAGAGCTATTGGCTAACTTGAGAGGCTAGATTCATAGTCACTATAATTTAGAAGCATGAAGGATGAGCCCCCATTGCCTGATGTGGTGTATATGGAGAGAACGCAATTCTTGAAACTTTGAAGATTGTGAGAACACTGTGGTAGAGTTAAAAGATATAATGTTCAAAGCACTTTATGGGTAGATGGCTGCTACCAACTGTGCTTGCTTTTCTAATTTCCAAGAATTTTTAGATTTGTGTTCTTCTTCCTCTCCCTAAGTGGGTGTTTCTTGTATACTCCATGTGTACATAGGTTGTGTCCCTTTGTGCTTTTGATAAATTGGTTTACTTATATGAAAAAAAGACATTCCTCTTTCCTCCTGCCATAGCAATTTATACCACAATTGGGCCTCTTCTTCCGGTGGAATGATGTGAGTGCTACTCTTTCGTCGATTGGTGTGCCATGATATTGAAAAAATTGCTCGGCTTGACCTAACCAACTTCTTGGATCTTCTTCATCGTTGAATCATAGAAAATCCAAATTAAAAGTTCTTAGGAAATGAGTGGTGCGATTGACTGGTATTGCACCGGTTAGCATTGCTCCTATTCCCCGTTGGAAGTTTCTCCTACTTTTGGTATAGTTTTAGGCCCTCCATGGTTTGGCAACAATTGAAACAACTGGCTAAGTCGTTCCATAAATTGCTGATGTCCGTTGGAAAGCGATTGCATGGTGTGCTCCATTTGCTCGGCCCATCCCTCCATTCCTAGGCTTTGACATCACTTTAGTACAGATCTGACCGAAGTTTTTGTCTTGGAACCTGTATTGAAGCTATGACAGAAAACAAAAATGAACCTTTGAAATTTTCTGGCTATTGCGAGGGAGCCAAGTCCTCCACATAAACAATTTTAATGAATCACAAATGAGATTATTTTATTAATAACAGTGAGCTCCTTATATGCATTAAGGCTCCGACCAATTTTCTAATCTAACAAATACAAAGCTTTTTTTATTTTATTTTTATTTTTTATAAATAATGTCATATCATTAAAAAGCGCAGATGGGCACAACTCTAGTACACAAGAAATATACAAAAGTGCCCATAATCAGAGGAAACAAAGGAGCAGGAAATTAAAAACTATACAAACATAACACGACTCGGGGTATGAGCGAGACCCATACAAATAACATATTAAGCACATTTCGACACAACTCCAACACTGGCATCTCTACATCTTCAAAATGTCGTGCATTCCGCCCACGCTAAATACCCCACATAACACACAAAGGAACCTGCTTCCAAATTTGTTGAACTTGACCACGACCAAGCGAATTGCTCCAACTACTCAACAAATCCAGCACCTGTTGCGGCATTACCCACTCCACACCAAACAACCTATAGAAAAAACTCCAGATATCCCGTGCAACATCACAGTGAAGTAAGAGGTGTTCAATGGATTCCCTACTCTTTTTGCTCATACAACACCACTGAACCACTACTATATGATGCCTACGCAAGTAGTCATGCGTCAATATCTATCCTAAGGCCGCTGTCCACACAAAAAAAGACACCCGCAACGAGGCCTTAACACGCCAAATACTCTTCCAAGGAAAAGAGACAACCTCTTGACTAGCTAAGGCTAAAGACTTCACTTCAAAATGCCCCCTTTTAGAGAGACTCCACACTAACCTGTCAACCGCTCCATGCCGAGTCCGATGAGAATACAAACGCTCATATAATGAAAGGACCATCTCCACCTCCCAATCTTGTGCAAGTCACGTAAAGACAACATTCCAATGTGTAACTCCATCTACCAAAGACAAATTACCACCCCAAGCGTCTGGAAAACGAGCAATACTGAACAAAACTGGATAATAGAACTTTATGAGCCTATCTCCACACCACAAATCATGCTAAAATCGTACATTATACCCATCTCCCACCTCCAATCGCACAAACTTATAAAAAAATATCATATCCCTTTCGAATATACTTCCAGACACTCACACCATAAGACCTTCAGCCGCTAATGAACACCAACCACCCCTCAAACTCCCATACTTAACTTCAATCACCAATCTCCATACAGCCTCCTGCTCCTGAACAAATCTCCACATCCACTTCCCCAATAAAGCTCGACTAAACTGAATCAAATTTCAAACTCTCAAACCACCTTCCTTAATTGGAGTACAAATTGTATGCCAGTTTACTAAATGAAATTTTACCTCATCCCCAATGCCACTCCAAAAAAAATCCCGTTGTAGTCTCTCAAGTCTCTTAGCCACAATCACAGGAATGGGGAACAACGATAAGTAATACGTAGGCCCTATTCCTAATTTGATGAACATCTTGACAAATCCTAAAAAAGAATAGGAGTTTGATATGAGTTTATTTTATCTAAAGAACCCATACTTATCCCTATATTGACAAAATTTACTAACTGAAAGAGTTGCAACACATTTAAAAGGGATCATGTTTAAAAGTTGCCACAAGAGACGCTCCACTAAATGTGAAATTGTTTAGTAAGTACGAAAACGAGAATTTGATGCTGAGATGAGACTTTTCCACACTCAATTCCCCATGCAAGTCACTGCTCCTTTAGACTTTGGATAGTTTCTGTGGCGTATGAGAACTCAATTATTTCTGAAACCAGTTATTGAAAACAATTTTGGAATTATGTATCTGCTTTCAGGACATAGATTAGAAACATATTGAGGATAAGGAGAACAGGTTCCCAGGCAAAGACTAAGGCTATTTGCTTGTTAATCTTATTCTATTAGCTCATCTCATTTGACACATTTTTTTAACTGCAGTAGCAAACCATCCAAGCACTAACACCTGAAGCATTTTATCTCTAAATTATTTTTTGTTTCCCATGTTTCATGTCAGGGTGCTTATGCTGGAATTGGTAGAGCAGGAATCACCTGAAGTATTCAAGAGTAACCTTGCCCGAATGCTTAGTGGGTGCTTGTACTTGGAGGTAAGATAAAGTGACCCAACCCTTTTCTTTAGATGGTTACTTTACTTCTCCGTCGATGCTCTTTCAAAATATTTTGACTTACACATGAGGAAGTATGTTTGTCAGCTCAACCATGTTTGACTAAAAGAATTGAAGTGTCTCTTTCATACTGGTTCAGTCACTCTGTCTAAAGATTCGAGGAACAGATGTTGATGCAAGTGCTTTCCAGTCTGTTCAATTCTTCCTGCCCAAAACTCTCAGAATCCTGAAGTTACACCCAGTGCTTGAGCAAGATGGGATCCAGCTCATAAGTAAACTTCAAGTTGATAGGACTTTTTCTGAGACAGCTGATTTTTGCATCACCTTCTCTCCATTAACAGCGGGTTTTTCATTGCAGTGCTTGTCACTGGTCTTAGATATTATATCCGATGAGCTAATCATTTTGATCACCAACTCTCTTCCTCTTTTGATAGAGCTGGATCTTGAAGACAGACCACATAAGGAGCCATTACTGCACCACGACTTGACCAACAATGGGCTTCAGTCCTTGGGCTTTTGTCATCGTTTAACAAGTCTCTCACTTATACGGAGTAGACGGAATCACCAAGTGTCATTCAAAAGAATAAATGATATGGGCATGTTTCTCCTTTCTGAGGGCTGCAAAGGTCTAGAGTCAGTGAGACTTTGTGGGTTCTCTAGAGTTAGTGATGCTGGCTTTGCATCAATTCTACACTCCTGCCAGAGGTTGAAGAAATTTGAAGTCCGTAATGCCTTATTTTTGTCAGACTTGGCCTTTCATGATCTCACTGGGGTCCCTTGTCCCCTTGTTGAGGTGAGATTGTTGTCATGCAGTCTTATAACCAGCGAAACTGTGAAAAAACTGGCCTGTTCTAGGAGCTTGGAGGTGCTTGACCTATGTGGCTGCAAGAGTATAGCAAATTCCTGCCTGAGCTCCATTTCCTGTCTTCATAGATTGACTTCAGTGAATCTCTCGGGAGCTGACGTTACCAACTATGGTTTATCTATTCTTGGTCAGGGTAGTCCACCGATTACACATTTGTGTATAAGAGGCTGCAAGAGGGTAACTGATGAAGGACTCTCTCTTTTGCTCCATGGTGGAGGGACAATTAGCAAATCATTGTCAGCCCTGGATTTGGGACACATGCCAGGAATATCAGATAAAGCAATACTTACAATTGCTAAGGCTGGTATAGGCATTACCGAGTTATGTATTAGGTATTGCTTTAATGTGACTGATTCATCAGTGGAAGCCTTAGCTATGAAGAGAAGGTTCCAAGATGAAAGTAAACTACTTCGAAGGCTTGATCTTTTTAATTGCATTGGCTTGTCTGTTGAATCAATGAGGTCACTGAAGAGGCCTTCATTCCCTGGATTACATTGGCTTGGTATTGGGCACACGCGTTTGACCGGCAAAAGAACTGCTGTTTTAACTGAAATTTGCAGGGAGCGACCATGGCTGACTCTGTGTTTGGATGGCTGTGAAATGGGATGTCATGATGGATGGCAATTTCATGGACCGGATTATCGTTGATCTTGATTCTGGCGTTAATGAATTCCTTCCCCCCACCCCCACACCCCCCCCCCCCCCCCTTTTTTTTACCATAATAGATGTGTTGCAACTGCACATAGTTTCCCTCAGAAATCATGCAGGACAAATCCCCCATTGTTTGCTTTTTTCCTCAGAAAGTATAGCCCCGCGAGGCCAAGGTGGGGGTTGGGCTCCGGCTCAGGAGCTGTAGCTGGGCAGAGATGTTCACCTGTGTCTGTTTGAGGTATAGTCAGTTCACCGGGAGGATTTAATTTAAAGTTTTCTCCTGGAAATTTTACTAAAATTCTCACAGCATCTTCCCCGCTCACCCGAAAACTTTTTTCTCTGAAAAACCTCCAGATCCAAAAGCCATGGGAGGGAAGCTCTGTCATCTTCTCTTTCTTCTCTCCTCCTCCTCCTTTCCCTCTTTGCTTATGCCTTTTTTAAGGCTCCTATCCTGTTAGAGTTTTCTCTAGCCTTATCTGCCCCTTTGGAGGCCCTTTATCTACTTTCCTTACCATCAACATAGCTTTCATTAGCCATCTCTCTCCTCTACCGTGCCTTTCGCCAAATTTGGATATTATCCCAAGTCGAATTTTTCGAAGTTAGATCTACATTCTTAAGCCAAATTTAGCACGACATGTACCTTTTCATCGTATTCCCCGTCTTCTTCCGCCTCTATCAACATTGCGCCGGGACTTATTTGGACATCCACGCACCGGAGCATGGCTTGCATGCGCTAGCGAATGAATCTCACTCACTAACATGTGGTGGGTACGTTCCTCATCCCAGCCTTCTCATGCTTCTGTTGTCAGTTGTTTTGTGGTCTTCACGGGCCGGCGCCGGTGATGTTCAGTCATGCTTGTAGCCTTAGTTCATCCCTTCCGATATTGTGATGATCTTGTTTTGCTATTTTTGTATTTATAGGCTTTTTGTTATTATGTTGTTTTAAATCCACACCTTGCTTAACCGCCTTTACTGGCGGCCTCGGTTCTTGACATTTGTGCTAAGAATTAATAGGGTCGCGTTATTCATTTGATACATTCCCTCTTAATTTATGCCTTCTCTGGTGCTGAAGGTTAACCTCAACATGTTGGATTGTGGCTCCCAACATACTTTCAAAGTTACATACTACAGACCGCTTCACTGCATAGCTTGATTCGCTTATGGGCAACATGGGAATGATATTGAATCAGAGCATCGTTCAATTTTTTTTCTATTTAAAAAGGGGCAGGTGAAAAACCTCCATGCACTTCTTCCTACTCCTGCAGTTGTATAGAATTTATCTAGAAAATCAAGAAAGCCAGACTTCCCAAAGCAAAGGCGTGAACAAAAAACACCAACCCGTGAGCACAAGCACAAACAAACAACAACGATATTGTGCAAATATTTTTTACCAATAATATGCATAATTAGTAAAAGTTTTCCAATGCATAAAATTAGCAGCTTTATTGGCATCGACTGTTTCAATTATTTATATTAACAAATTATACAGCTAATTCAATCTCTGCAAGCATTTCATTCAATCAGGCCAAACATTACCCAATGAAAGGCAGCGTCACAATTAAACAGGCACAATTTTTGGAAATGTGTATAATAAATAAAATTCATTACCAAAAATGGGATGTGACTTGTGAATAAGCTCGCACCAAAGACAAACAGCAAAGCACCGATTCACAAAGACCATACTTGATGGTAGACAAAGCCAAAGAAGGCAGGAAAAAATGAAGAGAACCTTGTATATTTCTACCTCTTCTGATTTGTCTAGATCCTAAGCTCCTACCAATATGAATCTTAAGCTTACTATGTGCTATGCACACAAAAAGGAAACTGAAGTCCCACACGACTGCCGGAGAGGAGCGAGTGGCTTTCACATAAAAGCAGTGCGTCCACCCCTTCGACTATGCCTGTCGTATGCAGTGTTGAACTTGTCGACTAGTTCATTCATTGTGCTGTGGGAGAAAAAGGAAGGGTTACATATTAAAAGATGCATGGGAAATAATATCATGAAAGCAATAAAAAATAAATTTAATTCAATGCCTTTCAAATCCATTAACTTCTCGCAAACTCCCACACGCCAAACCTTAGGTTTGCACACCATTAAAGCATACAGGTATGAAGGCAGGAGGAATAATTTTCCAATATAGACACTCAACTATAGCAAATCCATTTGTTCTAGGATTAGGTAGGCAGCCCTTCAGGTTTTAAGAACAAAATTCTGTTACACAACATCATTGGATGACAATAATATTATAAACTTTCCTGCTCTAACCCAACTATGGAGAATAATATCACAATTCCTGTTTAGTAGAAACTATAAGATAAGGGTACTGCTTTTCATGTGGAAAGGCTTATCATAAGTTCTTATAGACTGAAGTAGCTTCCTACTTCACTTTATCTCGAAACAAGATAATTGCCATTGTCCCAAAAAATTTATAATTATCCTCATCAAGATCCAAAAGGATTTCAGGTCCAATTCAGCCAAATGTTTTTCACTACTGCATATGCTTGACTTGTCTTGAGCCCAACCCAAACCCACTGGACTGCAAGAGTTAAAGTTTTTCTTTTTCTTTGATCACACCAAATAAATTAATACACAAACCCGGTTCTTTTCATCAAAATTGCATGAAAAAGAAACAAAGGCAGTGCCAGAATGCCATCGTACCTTGAGCAGTTGGTGAACATGGCTAGGTAAGTGATCAGCAATGTGTCATTGTATTCCTATAAAAAGGGGAAAACACACCAAAATAAAGGTGAGATAAAACCAATAATTTTTGGATAAGTAATTCAAATCCATTAAAAGCACAAAAGAGCACAACCCTAGTACACATGAAGTATATAAGAGAACCCTTAGTATATATAAAAAGAAGAACAAAACGAGAAATTAGAAATTCACAAACTATTACATGCTACTATCTACGTGTACAGGGATTGGAACATCTTTTTCAACTCTAACATCTAGTCTCATTATCTTCAAAGCTCCTTGCTGTCCACTCTCTCTAAATCACCACACTAAACACAAATCAACCTCCACACTTCCAAAGCAGTACGGTGTCCCTTTTGTCCTCTCCAACTCACCAACAACTCTCTCATCCTCCGAGGTGTAACCCATGTAACACCAAACAACTAGAAAAGTGAACTCCATAACTCTTGCAATCTCACAATGAATAAAGGTGATCAATAGATTCTCCACTTTTCTTATACATACAACACCAATTCACTACAATATTCCCCTTTCGTAAATTGTCCAAAGTCAAGATTTTTCCTAAAGCCACCATCCACACAAAGAACTCCACTTTCGAGGGAGTCTCAACTTTCCAAATACTCTTCCAAGGAAAATGAGAACTTATTGGAGTAGAAAACACATGATAGTAATTCTTCACTTCAAACAATTTCATTCAAAAGGAATCCAACAAATTTTATCCTCAACTCTTTGCCTTATTCTTTGAGAATACAACTCAAAACAAGCAAAGACCACTTCCATCTCCCAATCCGCCACCCAAATGTCCTTACAACGAGCAATACTGAATAATTCCAGGAAGGAAAGCTTCAAAGGCTGTTGCCTGCACCATAAATCATGCCAAAATCATACCTTAGATCTATCTCTCACCTCATGCCTTACAAATTTAGAAAAACCTTTCCACCCCCTCCTTGTTCATTTCCACATTCCCACACCATAGGGTCTCGCAACCTCCTTAGAACACTTACCTCCCCCCAAGCTATCATACTTAGTGATCACCAGCGATCTCCACATAGCCTTCCTCCCCGTAGCATACCGCTACAGCCATTTATCGAGAAGGGCTCGGTTAAACTGAATCAAAATTTTCACCCCCCAAAACCCCCTCAAGTTATCGGAGTACATGACCATTTCACTAAATGAAATTTGAACTCATCGCCAAGACCCCCAAAGACAATCCCTCTAAAGTTTCTCCAGTCTATGAGCTACTCCTACCAGAATAAGGAAAAGAGACATAATATATTGGTAAACATAGTGCTTTGTATAAAAGTCAACCTGCCTCCCTTAGATAAAACATCTTTCCAACCCGCCGACCTATGTTCTATTTTCTCAATAATGTCATTCCAAATGGTAGAAGCCTCCTTGTAAGAAACTCCCAAAGGAAGACCTAAATACTTCATCGGCAACGAAGCCACTCCACATCCAAGAACTACATCACCCACATCACCTAAAAGAACTATCTTTGACTCGGACAAATTTATCTTCAACCCCAACAATGTTTCAAAACATAAGAAGAGGCACCGCAAGTTACGAAGTTGTTCACAATTAGCATCACAAAAAATCAAGGTATCATTTGCAAACTATAAATCATCTCCTCATGATTCCTCGATCCTACCAAAAATCATGATAAGAGTTCACCGTCCACAGTAATAGACATCATCCTACTCAATGCCTCTGTAACAACCACAAACAATAGAGACAACGGATCCTCCTATCTTAATCCACACACGCTACTAAAGAAAAAAGATGGAGATCCATTAATGAGAATGGAAAACCCCACCATAGTTATGCAATGCTCTATCCAATCTTGCCATCTCTCCCCAAAGACAAATCTCTTCAACAAGTATAACAAAAACTCCCAATTAACATGATCATAGGCCTTCTCCAAATTTAATTTACACAATACTCCCGGTTACGCGGATCTAATCTGACAATCCAAACACTCATTTGCCACTAATAAAAAATCTAGAATTTGTCTACCTCGGATAAATGCACTATGTGAACTTGAAACAATCTAATCCAATACTAATTTCAACCTGTTTGCCAAGACTTTAAATATAATTTTATACATACTACCCACTAAACTAATAGGACACACTAGAAGAGTCTCTGGTCTAGGGGCCTTATCACCTTCAAATTTCTTACCACCTCCAACACTACTCTCAAATTCTCTTTCCATCCAATTTCTTTCATCCACATCTATTGAAAGGAGTGAAAGGCCATCCAACTTTGGTCTCCAATTATACTGTTAAACATACAATTGTTTGTAAAAGTTCACAATATGTTCCTTTACTCATGCGGAATCAAAAGTCATGGTCCCATTAACAACTAGGGACTCCATCGAGTTATCTCTTCTATGCAAATTTGCCAAATGATGCAAAACTTTAGTATTTTTATCTCCCAACCTCAACCAAAGGGCCCCTTATTTTTGTCTCCAACTCACTTTTTCAAAGGCACTCCTCTCCAACTCTCTAGAGATATCTTCCTTCCTCAATCTTTCATCTTCAGTTAAAGGTCTTTACTCTACAATGATATCCAGCTCACAAAGACCATCCCCCATCTCCTTCCGCTTTGCTACCTTCAAATCCGATTTCAATGCTTTCTGTTTTTGTGCCGACACATAATTAGGAGAACCTTGATAACTATAGGACACACCAAATTTTTACTAGCTCCTCAAAACCCCCTAACTTCAGCCACATATTCTCAGACTTATAATACCTACTGCCCCTGCTCCCCACCCTACAATCCAGTATCAACAGAAAATTCTCTAAAAAGATTCTAGGAAGGCGTCTTTGAGATGCATTTGAAAAATATTCTTCCTAGTTCGGAGATAGTAGGAACCTATCAATTATAGACCATGCACCCTAATCTAGATTGTTAGACCAAGTAAAATTCCCCCTACCAACAAAATGTCCATGAGGCCATGAAAAAAGATGAATTATGAAAATTCCACCATCGCTTGTTACTGTCTGGGATCGCTTGATCTTTCACAAGGACACCAGACTGCATTAAAATACCCCCAATACGCTATGACATCTCTCACCAACTCATAATTCCAACCAATTCATCCCAAAGACATCTTCTTTCCACATCAACATTTAGACCATACACACCTGCAAATGCCCATTCAAAATTCTCAATAACACATGAAAGAACATGCTACCACAAAATTTCTCACATAGTCCTCAATCTTCTCCACCACCTGCCTATCTCACAATAACAAAATACCTCTTGATGCCCCTCTTGTACCCAAATAAGACCAATCCACAAGATGACAACCCCACAAACTACGTACCACCTCCCTTGTAATAACCTCCATTTTTGTCTCTTGCAAGTAAACAGTAGATGCTTTCCAATCCCTCAGTAGCCCTCTAATACTCACCCTATTCTCCTCATTATTCAAGTCTCTCACATTCGATGAAACAATCTTAGGTTTCATAATGAATACTTAACACCCCTCCGCTTCCCTGTCACTCTATGAGAATGACCTCCCTTGGCATCATAATTCACTAAACACATCAATCTCTTTAATTCATGACTTTCCTCTCTTACCTATCTTCCCACTCAAATCTGAAACACCACCCATAATAATTTTGATGCCGACTAGCTTCAATCGCAGTGAACAACGCCATCAATTGATCCTCAAAACCTTCGCATGACATTGTAACTACTTGACAAGTTTTTTACCCTCTCAACCACCCAATCATAAGTCATTGAATAAGACCCTCCTTGTTCCCCAAGTACAAGAAGTGATTGAATATCCAGCATCTCACTCCCTTGCTCACCTCAATCGAACAGGACACCACGACCAAAGATGGAGCAAACCCATCTCCATTCACACAGTTTGCCTTCATCTCTTCTCAATTTTGACCCTCCAAACCTCCTTCCCCCACCCCATTCTCCAACAACTCCAGAGAGTTCCCAGAATTTAACTTCAACATGGGTCCTGCACTTTGTTCTCCACCTACCACCTGATATATAATTTAGTTCCCCACATTAGATTCAAACCTCTGCTCCAAAACACTCGTCAAGAGCATCCCCACTTCCATAGGCCCGCCTAAGCTGCTCCCTTGTATCACCAGACCACCCTCCTGCCGCTGAACTCCTCCCCCACCAACCTCAAATAGTTCTTCGTTCCTTTCTGTGAAACACCCAATAATTTAGCTATTACTTTCAGTCTCTTTCGATAAATTACCGATCTTACCGGAATTTCAGCATCCTCCTTGCCGATACCAAAAAATCCTTCGTTCTTGTTTGAGCAGCACCCAACATTGCAACTATTTCTTTCAATCTCTCCTGAGCAATTTCCGATCTTACCGGAATTTCATCAAGAATTCCTTCCCCGCATTTACCCCAAAATCCCTTCGGTCTTATTTGTACAAGACTCAAAAGCCCCAGCATCTAATTCAATTGATGTCTGAATTGTTGCCGATCCCCAAATAGCCTGTTCCTCTACTACTTCGCCACTCGTAACTTTCTTCCTAGGCACTATCGGAGAAATGTCTTCCTTACTGACCATACTCAAACCCACCCCTTCTCCTGCTTTCACTTTCCATTTCGCCTTTCAGTATTTGGTTGAGACCGGTCAGCCTCTTCTCTTATCGTCAACCATGACTTGGCTTTAGAACTTACCGTCACCTTCGCCTTATTGGAAAACCTTGGATAATCCCCTTCTCCCATGTATTGCGATCCTCCCACCCCTTTGGGCTATTTACTCATATTCGCCACGTAAACCTCAGAATCCAGGACTGCGACCCTCCTGCCCCTTTGGGCTTATTACACATATCCGCCCCATAACCTCAGCATCCATTTGGCCTATATCTTTTAGGCCCGTTTCTTTATTCTCCAAACCCAGAGACTTATTGCCTCCTGTGGCTTACTCACTGAATCAACAAACCCAGCTCCATAAAATTGACACTTCTAATCTCTCTACTTCCTTCTTAATGGAAAGTATTAAATCCTTTACAAAATGAAACATTATTCGAACCTCCTCGTCCAAAGATGGAAAATTCAAGCTGTCGCCACCATCCTGTCCTCCAGAAATTCTGGGTAACGGCTAATCCTTCTTCACACTTTCCTTTTGAGTTCCTAAAATACCAACCATACGCCTGCTCACCGGCACCTTCTTGTAAGGTTGTCCCTTCCCAACCAGAACCTCCACAAATGACCATCGTCCTTTCTCCTGAAGTCTCAACATCAATAGAGAATCCTCCTACTTCTTGCTATACTTACTACTGGCAACATCCTCCTCCAAACACCACCTTCCTCATCTGAACACCACAACTAACTCACCCACTCCTCTCTCGGGCTTCCGGAATAATGGCAAAGCTCCACTGCCCTCCTGAACCATATTCCAAGATCTCCATGAATCTCCCCTGGCTATTCACTCGCCGCTGTGGCACGTGCACTGTATTACCCGCTCTAAAAGTCCGACAGAAATCCTATTTCTGATCTCCTCTAATTAGCTCTTCCACCGTCTGATAGCCACCCCACTGTCAGCTCACCCAAACACACTACTTGGTAGACACCTTTGCTCCTCTCAGCCAAACGAATGCCTTTGTTCCCAATTTCAGATAAAACTTCAAAAGCTTTTGCTTCGACATAGAAATAACCCATCACTAAATCAACAAAGTAATAAAACCACGAAGTCCTCAACGATAGACGTTGGAATGTACCCTCACGCGCCAATAACACTCACGGACAGGGCATGGTAGTAGACGCATGTCCAGAATACTGTATCACCTGATTATATATTATCATGTGCCTCCTCAAAACAAAATTGTTAGAATAGCAAACATGAAAAAGGAGGCATTAATTATGGTTATATTCAAATATTAGGCAAGCGTTATAGGTACTTTCATAATTAGGCATATAAATTATATTTTGCCCACAATGACACCAGTAAAACACAACTGCCATACATCACTAATCGCTCTTCTTCAAGCACAACAATCAGAGAAAATTAAGTCAACAGGCACAAACTCACTCCTGCATATGGAGAGACTCTGGTCTACAAGGTATCTGGGGTGGAAATTCTTGCATATTTTCGCTTTTATACGTACGTCTGATTTACATATTTTCGCTTTTATAGGTACGTCTGATTTATGCCTAGTATTACTGCACATGCATCACCAGTGCCTATCTTGATGAACATCCCAACCAGAAATCAGTAGCACTCACCATCAAGAAATCATCTTGAAATTTTTCTGATTCAATAGCTGGCAATCTTCTCAGGAGACTTGATACTTGTCTTAGCAACGAATTCTCACAAGGGATATCACCTGTGATCAGCAATACAAGTGCAATCAATATCAACACTAGGTCTTTAACTGAACGCAACGCAAGTAAGAGATTGATCCTTATCAGTTCCAGTAAGCAGTTATATGAATTCAGGGGTAACAGCTTTAATGCCATCAAGAGGATGAAAAAGAGTAAAGGAGGTCCTCAAAAGAAGTAAACATCAAAGGTGGTCTTTGTAGCAAAAGTGAGAGGTAAAGACATGTTTTTCCCTCTTCAGAGATCTGATCTAATAATTTTTGGTAGCTTTTATTTTGACATTTAATTATTTTTCTCATCTTCATTTGACTAATAATATATATTTGACTAATACCAATTTTATGTATAAGAGAGAGATGGATGTACCTTTCTGCATCGCAAGAAGATAGTGATGAAGTACCCTGATTCTGCTATTCAGCATCTTGATGGCACTATGTATGCCCGTAAGGTGAGCAGCCACTGCAATCAAACCCAAGTTATAGTGATATGAATCACAAAAGAAGAAAACTTCTCTAGATGAAAATTTGCAAATGACACATTCTAATTTTCAATAAAAAGCTATAAGAAATCTTCCTAAAATGGCTCAGGTGGACCAAGAAAGGTGGATTCAAATTTAAGAGCAATATGAAAAGTTAAATGGATAAATGCTTTTATTTTTTGGAAACTCCCATATATTTTTGGACATTCAAAAAGGAAACTATCCCATCTATTTTGGGATGGAGCAAGTATATAACTAATAGAACTTCTTTCCTTCTCCTTTTTTTGATAAGTGATAAACCAATCTTATTATAAGCGTAAGGCACCCATAAGTATACCGGGAGTATAAAAAAGGAAACACCTAACTAGAAAGAGAAAAACGGACAAGAAAAACATCATAATTAATCAACAGAGAGGACACAAGGCCGCAGTCCAAAGATACAAAGTGGAAGAAAGAGAATAGAATATCCTAAATGACGTTTATTGATATATGTAAAAATAACAAAGATAAGGGGGAGTGGAGCACTAACATTGAGTAGCTGCTGAACCTCCATCAGATGGTTTAAGATGTGCAACATGATCAACTGAAATACGTTCTGCTTCAACTGTCTTTAAAGTACCCACAAGAAAAGTGAATGTATAACCTAGTTGGTATTGTTTAGATCAAACCTGGTACAGAAGAATGAGAATGCCTAACCTCAATAGTGTAGCTTGAACGAACAAAAATAAGCTGTGGAATCCCATCTATGACATGCAGCTCTGAGTTGCAAAGATCAATACCCAATAGAACAGAGAAGTTATCACCTCAGTATACTTAGCAAGTGAAAAGCTAATAAAAAAAGTGATCCCACCAGGAAATAGAAAAGCATGTAAAAACCACATAATTTTTGTAATAAAAAAGATTGTAGAGAACACGCGTTATTCAGCAAAGGAATTAATCTCTGACCAAGGTCACCAGCAGATCATTCGACCATTAAGAATTAAACTAACACTAAGTTTGGCAAATTGGATAGATAAGAAATCATGAGAAATAAAGTAATGGGGAGAGAAAGATGAGAAGAGAGGTAGTGAGAAGTGAAGTATGATTTCTCTTTTTAATGTTTGGATATTCACAGCATTTCTCAGAAGAATTTCACATTCAATAAGAGGTCATACAGGTTACATACCACTTTCAAAAATTGTGACTGGAAGATCCTTTTGAGCATGATTTATTGAAGGATTGAGAAGAACATAAACAGGACTTTCATTAATATCCATCAACTGTTACAAAAGAATGTTCATTACGATTAACTAAATATATAAGTGCATATATTGGAGTTTACACTCAGCGAAAAGTAACTTGAATGCATAAAGTAGCTGAGCACATGCCACAACAAAGTTTTCAATGAACAATGGGAATACGCAAACCTAATATAGGAAAACAACAAGATCCAATATAAAGATAAAGAGCAGAATAAAAAACTGACACATTGGAGAGTCATGAAATTGTAGAAAAGCTTCTAAGAGCTTGATCTACAACAAAATCTGAAAGACGTGCAATGCAAGCGACATCCGCACAATCTTCAGTCCACAACATGGACTGAAGTATGGCTGTCCCATAATGAAACTACAAATTAAAGCCAGATGGCAACACT
Source organism: Alnus glutinosa (assembly GCF_958979055.1). Lineage (NCBI taxonomy): Eukaryota > Viridiplantae > Streptophyta > Magnoliopsida > Fagales > Betulaceae > Alnus > Alnus glutinosa. The sequence continues at coordinate 30,042,147 of NC_084893.1, forward strand.
GAGTAGTCAAATCATTAAAGAAGACAATTAAATCAATAAAAAAAACTCACATTGCACAGATTCGCCATTAATGCACGGCAAACTAGCACCACTGTGAGAGTAACCGAAAAAGTAGCAATCAGACATTGGCAATCAACATAAAATACACTGTCACAGACACCAAGCCCTTGTCTTCCTCAAGTAGTTTTTGAGCATCATCACAAGTCAAATGCTAAGCGTTTGGATATAAAAAGATCTAACGCCAATTCCCAGGACAATTCTGCATCACTTAGTCCAGGGGAGCAGTCACCATGGTCATGCAGCCACTTATGTGTTTCAATCAAATATAATAAAAAAGAGATAACAAGAGAACATTGATATGGTTTCACGGAAAGTAAGACCTTCCTAACTGCCAAGAACATTGCCAAAGGACAAAAGAATAGACGATACTAAAAACAACAGTTACGGCCAAACATTTAAGGGACGCCAGGTATTTGATTATAACATAGATATTCATATAAAAGACTTTTGAAACATGCTTATTAGTGTGTGCGAGTACAAACCACAAAGCCTTTAAGAAAATATCGGAACTCACGGCTTTATGAATATGCATATCAGATTCCTGCGCATCGCTGCCAGTAGAATACCACCCAAGTATATAGAAGTGGGGGAAAACCTTCTTATCTGGTCCATTGTCATGTAAGATAAAAGGTTCAGAAACCCTAAAGAGAGCTAATGAAAATACGAAATTGAAAGGAATTATTTAAGATATAAATCGCAAAGAGGACTCAACAGAGCTCTTGCTTCTTCTCGAGGAAGGAGCGGTCAAGGGAATGCGAGGAGGGATCGTAGAGGAGCTCGAAGCTGTTGAAGATCTCGACGGTGCGTCCCCTCTGCACCCCTATCACGCAGCCGTAGACCCTTGGTGCAGGGGGCGGAGGCGAGGTGGCTGCATCAGCGTCGTTGCCGTTGTTGTTGGCGTGGGCCGCTATGGGCGGGTGCATCTGAGACTTAACCCTAGTGTAGTGATCTGATATATTCACTATCACCAGTGGATGCAGTTTGAATGTCAGTCCGCTGCTCGAAGATGACGCCATTCAACTCTCCGATCGCAGCGGAGCAGAGTTTGGGATTTTGCTTCGGAAGCTACTAATAGCAGTTTGGCTTCTGCACCTGCCTTTCCCTTCCTCGCTCGCGTTGTGTTTATAAATTTGTTCATTAATGGCCCCTTTCCCAATTCAGGCCGAGTAGGGGGGAGATGGAGCCCAATCCTGGATAGGTCCTGGGCTCCAGCTAAGAATTTCCTTTCTTTTTTGTTTTTTGTTTTTTTTTAAACCCCGTTTAGATTTTAAAGTAATGCTATATATCGAACAATATTCGCTCCTATCCACAAAGCTAAGGTCCTCTGGTAAAAAAAAACTCATTTTTATTTATCAAATATTATAGCATCACGCCAAATAAAATTTGAGCACCGGAAAAGGGGAATGTTCGAGTACGACACAATAAGATTGTTGTGTAATTATTTTACAAATTTATTGTGCAGCTAATATATCTCAAAATTGCAAGTATCTTGTGTTGTTTAGATCTTTATGTGAAGAGCTTGTATAAATGCCCGGCCAACTAAAGCTAACCTATTCAGGCGAAAAATCACGAAAGACCCCTTATACTCGCTTTGTGGCCTCGTAGATGAGATTACATGACATATTTTGTGGGGTTGTCTGGCTCCTAAGGATGTCTAGAGCGTGTGTGAAAATAATACTCAAAAAGATAAGTATATAGTACGAGGACTTTGTGCCCATTGTAGAGATCCTCCTACATGAATTGGAATATAAGTTTAGAGAACCTTTGAGGAATCTCCTACATGTGTTTATATATATATATATTTAGATTTTCCCTATATTTAGGGAAGGGAAACCATATACAGGTATTTGTTACTAATTCTTTAAGGAAGTGGAGTTTTGGGCGATTGTTGTGCGTTGATCATGGCTACATGCCTACATCTTATTGTGGTGGTCCATAAACTAACTATTAGCCACCCTTTCCTATTCGTAAGTAATGCTTAAGAATCCCTTTTGGATTTTTGTAATGCAAATTATTGTCTGAAGCCCAGGGTAACCGTGGATCATAATGCAAACCTTAAATGGCAAACTCCCTTGAGAGATTTTATCAATGTTAATTGGAATGCAACTGTTAATAAAAGCATGAGGAAGATGAGTATCAGAGTTATAATTCGATATTGCAAGAGCGAGGTGATTGCTACCTTGTTTGCGTCAAAGGGTTATATAATCGATATTGGAATTGTATAAGCCATAGCTGCATTGAGAGCGGCTATTTTTTTGAAGAGAGTTGGGCCGTCAATGAGTAGTGTTAGAAGGTGATGCTCTTTAAGTGATGCAGACTTTGTGAAAATAAGACAATCACTTAAGTAATAGAAATGCCAGACATCCCAACATTTTTTTTTAAAAAAAAAAATTGGTTACAACCTAATGTGTCACAATCACATTATATTGTGGCACACTTCCTAAAATGATAGATCTAATAGGATTGTGACACGTTAGGTTGGAATCAAATTTTTTTAAAAAAAGTTTGAATATCTAGCATTCTTATAAGTAAATATGGTTTTGCCTTCATTAATGGAATGTCATTCATACTAGGTGTCTTGCAAATGGGGCTGAGCATAGTCTTGTAAAGGAAACACTTTCTCTTACTGCTAACCGTGTTGTTCTTGAGGATATTCTCCACTGTATTGTTGATGTTATTTTTGCTCATGGTCGTGCTTAAGTTAGTTTAATATTATTTGGGCTCAGCCCCTTTAAAAAAAAAAAATTGAAGAAAATAAATACTTGTATAGTATATGCCACAAATCATTTAATTATAGAGATAATTGCATCGTTAGTTTATGTGTTATGCCATAATTATTTTTCACTTCTTATGGTTTAAAAAGTTAATGGGAGGTCATTGTGATTAACAATAATTACAAATTCCGACACGTGGTGCTGACGTAACATTTGACGAAATCTGTTAAAATTTTTAACGAAATTTGACTATAAGGATTGATTTGTAATTATTATTAACCACAAGGACTTTCCATTAACTTTTTAAACCATAAGAAGTGAAAAATAATTATGAAATACCACGTATATCAATGTTACAATTATCCCATACGGAAAAAGTGAAGCAGCCGAATTATAAAAAAAGAACACACGCACAAAGAAGACGGGCTTATCCCCAATTCCCAAGACAACAGTATTTATCGCCTTCCTCTATCCATTGAATAACAAATAACCTTGTAAATACTGCAAAATATATGAAGTTGAAAATAACAGAAACAGAAAACAAAGCACAGGGAGGAGAGGACCACCGCCACGGAGAGCGGGGATCGGAGGAAGAAGCCCCCAACTCTATCGAGAATTGAATAGTCGATAATCGAAGCAAAGAGATTATTATGGCGATGCGTGAGCTTGTTTCGGGTGGAGCTGCTTGTGCCGTTCCCGGCTCTTCTTCTTCGTCCAATCCTCTTGGTGCTCTGGCCAACGCTCTTATTGGCTCTTCTTCTAAGATAGAGGTGCGTGTTCTTCATTGCAATTTTTGCTGTGTGAAGGAAGATTAGATTTGTAAAATTTGAACGATCTCTCTCCTCCCCTTTTACTTATTTATCCTTTTGTTGTTGTTGTTATTGTTCTGCTTACGTAGAAGTAGAACTATGGCCAATTTTCTTCGTTTCGGTCAAATAACCAAATGATTGCATGAAAACGTTGTTTACGTAGTTTTAATTCATTCGATATTTGGACCATATTGACGCAGGAAAAGATAAAGGAGATTCCCACATCTATACCCTCTAGTTCCGAGAGGCATTTTTACCCAGAGGCCAATGACCATTTGGGAGCTCTTGATCAGCCATTTGTGGAACCCAACGCCCAGGTTGTTATTCTTCTATAGTTCACGAACTTGCCTTGGTGGATAACTTGGGAATTGCTCTTATCGTATTTGTTTTATATATATGTGGTCAGGGCTCAGAATTTCTTCGCGGCTTCCGCTCTGCAGCCCAGGGTGAACTTGCAGCCGCATGGGATGAGATACAGGGTCCTCTAGGTAGGGAAAGTCAAATTCACATCCCTCAATTGGACCATGTATATGATAGGGCAGCTATTACTCAGCCTCAACAAACAATTTTGGATGGTAATTTCGATGCTTACTAATTTCTGGGCTAATATTGGACATGAATGTTGCACTTTTCTTGCATTAAGTTGAGTTTTGATTTCTTTGTCTGTGGTGGTCTTGTAACAGTTATTTTTTATTTTTTGAATTGATGGATGAAGAGAACTTAGTTGTCTATAGGGCGTAATATGTTATATTACTTGAGAAGGAATATAAAATATAGATACAGAAACCACTGGTTTGGAGGGATATGACTAGTTGTATTAGAGAAGCTACAAATGAGGTCCTTGTATTGGAGAACCTGGGAGGAAAAGATTGAATGACTACAAGAAGATTTTTGTGTTTAAAAGATCTGGTGGTTCTGCCTAGGTGCTAGTTAGTTGGGTTTGGTTGTTGTGGATGCAAGAAGAGTTTCTTGTTTATTCTGGTGCTTATGGACCAATGCGGAGTAGGACATTTGAGACGTAACACTGGTATTTCTCAGAACATTGATGAATAAGGATTGGTTTTTTTTTTTTTTTGTTGGAATACGGGGGTGCTCCTTGCAGGATAAATAACTGATGTGTTAAGTTGGTTACAGCTATAGACATACCTCCTGTTAGAAGAAAGCTTAAAAGATGCCCAACTAGTTTAAAAAAGGATCCATATTGCCGTTCCCCTGTAGCAGTGACCTCCAGCACAAAAAATAGAGGAAAATGTTATTGTGAGTTTTATCAAATTGCTTTCCTCCTCTCTGTACTGCAGGGCCACCTCAAAGAGTGTTGTCAAGCTTTTTGCACTCCTTTGTTGATAGTAGCCGTGGAGGTGTTCCGTTTCGCCCTACTCCACTTCCAATATTAGGGTTGTCTGAAGGTGACAAACAATGCATACGCGACCGTAGCAGCATAATGGCCCGACACTTTTTTGCAGATAAAAGTGAAGATTTTATAAATGCACAGGTTTGGAACTTTAATGGTTTTACCTCGTTCTACCAGGTGTTTCAGAATTTTGTTGGTGATTTTCTTCATCCCTCATCTGAAATGGCCTTTTGTGGACCTAGCCAAGTACCAATGAGCTTAATTTTCTGGTGCATGTCTAACTATCTAGGATTGAGAGCCTGATTTTATCATATTTCCATTAATTTTCTAGCCAAACTCTAAGGGGTTGGCTCAAGTGGTAAGGGCCTTGATCTTGGTGGCATACCCATCAGGGTTTTGAATCCCACAGGGTGCAAATAATTTTTTGGGGCTACGCTCATTGGCAAAGCTGGAGTCTTACTTGATCTGTGTGAAGGAGGCGCTTTGCACGGGTCCGGGGTTTGCCTGACAAGGGTGGGTACACAAAGTGATTCTACCTTGGAGGGGTTCCCTGTCATAAAAAAAAAAGAAGCCATATGTTTTGTTTTCAAAATTTTTCTCTTGAAAGTTTGAGAGCCTCTTCACGGTGGACTGGAATATAGAATTGTTGTTAGTAATTTTAAAAGGATTTAAAGGCAAATACGTCTTGGTCTCAGTCCTTAATGTAATTTTTCACATGAATATTGTGGGATATGCATCAGGAACATATACTAGAATTGTTTGCTCCTCATCATGACTTTCTTTGTTGCTCAATTTGTCTGTAGATTTAAACTTATCTGGTTGATTCTTAATTTTCCAGGTAAATGCGCTTTTATGTTCTTTAGATATTGATGGAAATGCTCAGGCTAGGGGGCCTCTGCCAGGGAGATTTAGAGAGCTAGAGGATTATTGGAACGAGTCTCAAGGTATCCTGAAACCTGGTCCTCCTGCAGCAGATGGATGGGTAGCTGAATTTAGCCAACAGAGAATGGAACATGGTAATGGTGATGCTTGGGCTCACTCATATGAACAACAACATGGTGCTAATGGTTGGGCCTCCGAATTCGAGAAGGTAAGAAAGTATTTAAATTTACATTTAGTACCCAAGCAATGGATTTTCATACCCTGAACAGGGTACAACTTCTGTTTAAGTACCCATGCAACTAGTCAAAAGTTCAGTAAGACCCCAGTTAAAAGTTTTTGAGGACCAGTTGAGCACCTTTCTGTAATTTAAATTTCTCAATATAACAGTACTTGTGCTAATACAATGCCTTAATACTAGACTATCCATAAAAAAGTAATAATTTAAAAGTATTCCTTTTGCCAAAGAATTTCCAGCAAACTAAGATGACCAAGTGTGCAATATCTTCAAATTGAAAATTTATCACAAATCGCTTTTCTAATTTACTGTATGTATCGCAAGACATCAAATTGGGAAATAATTTTTGAGCTAATGACAAAGGATTTTTGCTGTTCTACTTCGCTGTATGTAGTGTAAGACATTTTATTGATATCTCTTTCTGAATTACTGGTACAGTCTCAGTTGACGTTGGTTGATCAAATGAGAGGTGCAAATATTTCAAACTTAGCTGCTATGGAGCAGACTCGCATGCTTGCAAATACGTTAGCTCAAAATGATGACCCTAAATTTCAGGTTTATATGCCGTTTCATGATTTTAATGTTTCACATAAATTGTTGATATTATGTGCATGTGTGTTTTTGGGGTTTGGATGATTATGGAGAGTGTCACATAAATGAGCTTTGGGTTAAAGGTTGTTCAAGTGGATGATGCACATGCACATTTTGTAACCATCATACTGATAACAACTTCAATTAAGCATTCAGAAACTGTTAAAGCCATTAGGCTGTTGCAATCAGGATGGCGTTGATCTCTGGAAAACTGCTCTGGTAATGAAAAGGATTAAATACTCTTTATTACTCATTGCTTTTGGACTATTTTGACCGTTTATTTGTCCACAGTTTTGAAAATACATAAATCTGCTTTTAATTGTTTCTTTTAAATGACTCACTTTCAGTATTTTCAGATATGCTTTTTCAGATATGCTTCTTCATCTTTCTTTTTTCCCCCATTTCAATAGCGGCAAACATTTTTTGTTACTGTTGCCAAATGGGTGTTTACTACTTCAGGAAGCTATCTTAGCTTTGAGGATTTCTGGATTATAAAAGATATGCCATTTTGTATCCGTAAACAGTACTGTTGTATTTTTTTTATTGGTCAAGTACTATAGCATGTGCTCTATCCCTAGACAATGTCATGTATGCATGAACTGAAATGTGTCTTTCACGCAAAAGAAGATGCAACTTTAGAGGGGGGAAAACTTTGATTTACTATGTATTAAAGTAGGACCCTTAATTAATTCTCAATCATGCGTCAAAAGCTGACATGTTCTGCAAACTCGCAAGTTTGAAACTTATAAGCCTTGTGTTTTCTAACGGAAATATTTCTCTTTCTTAATAAAAAAAATTACTCTTTCCCTCTGAGCAGTTACTTTCAGAATTAAAGTAATGCTTCTTAATAAATAAGTATATATTTCTCTTGAAAGTAAGGTATTACTTCTGCTACAAGAAAGCCTGGGATGTTTGGCATCGGATGCGTAGGTACTTGGGACTGTCCCTTCTACATGTGGGTAGCCCCTTTTATAGGTTTTGGCCAGTCTAAAAAAATATCCAGGCAGACTAATGTGTGCATGGTATTTTTCTCAGGCCTTTGCATTGGTCTACCAACACTGCAGATGATTAAGGTTGCTATAATATACTGGGTACAAAAACACGTAGCATCCTCTTTGTTAGGAGGTTGTTAATAAATTTGATTTATGGTTAAGACATATAGTAATGATAGCACACAAATCCATGTATTGTGTCAAAAGGTCCTAAGCCTAGTTATCATTGATCACATTTTCGTTTGCTTTTTTGTTGTTCATACTTTTGGCTTTGTTTTCTTGCAAATATTCAATTATCTACATCAATTTGTGGCACACAGAACTCAAAGTTTCTTCAGTTTGTGTCAAAGATGAGTCGTGGCGAACTTATTATTGATGATAATCAAGTCAAGGAGAGTGCATTACCTGCAACTGGGGATTGGGCCGCAGAATACCAACAACAGTACAACAGGAGTCCTGCTTGGGCTGATGAATTTGTATGTGATGAGTCAAGCATAAATTTGGTTGATGCGGTCAACTTACATGTGACAGCAGTGATGTGCATGTACTTGTATACATTCGTACATGTGCCTATGTATGTGTCTTTATATACATACATGTACATGTATGTAAACATGTACTGTACTTATATATCTGCACACGCGCGCTTGCACATACACACAAATATTTACATATACAACTTCTGAATTTTAAAATTATATATAGCAATCATAGATTTTTAAATGATAAAACTTCTTGTTTATAGTTCAACTTATAGTTTCAGTTATTTGTATGGTATTTATAATCTCGCTTTGAGAAAGAAGGTAACCTACGACATTGAAAATTAGATGGATATTTTAATGCAATTTATATATGGCATGCATATAAAATTGACTTGTGCAAAATTTCAGAATCAATAATTGTGAAACCCAATTATATATGACAGTCATATTTGTAAATAACAAATTCAATGATATATTTAAAAATCATATTCTGATGCACGGAGACAGGAAAATGATTTCATACTCAGTGAAACTGTACATCAACCTCTTTGCCCACTTTTCAAATGGTAAAAAGAAATCCCAAAATTATAGTCCACTTTAAAAAGGTAAATTTTGGGAAGTGCATCAGAATTATTCATTCATATCTGTTATAAATGACCATTTGAGTTGTGTCTTAAATTGTTCTTTTCATTTGGATAAAAAGAAATGTCCTAACATGTTATAAATAAAATTGGAAGTAAATTTGGGACATCCTAAAATGGAAAGGAGGACCATAATCTAGGCAGCACAATTTATTTGTGAGTGCTACAAAGGGCAAAGCCTATTTTAGGGGATGTACACAAAAGCTACATTGGTTTTGTTCACATGGACTTCTAAAATATGGTGTGACTATGCCTATGTTCTTATATTAAATTATCTTATTAGGGGTCAGTTTGCCTCCAGTCTCTGTTACCTGATTCTAGTGCTTTCAGCTTTCTCATGGTCCTGATCGATGGGTGAATGAGTTTACTATGGAAGCCGAGCGACATGGGCCAGTTGATGATCAGTGGGTCAATGAATTCTCTAAGTTGCATGTCCATGATTGGGCGGAAGAATTTGAGCATCAGGTTGGTGAAGGGGTTTTGGGGGAGAATTCTGCTGATAATTGGGCGAATGCATATGATGAGTAAGTCTAGTTGACCTCCTGAAAGAAATATAATGTTGAACAATCATAACACATTCTTCTCTGTACATGGGGGGGGGTGACCTCTGTTGAACAACTCCCACTGATTGTATTTTACTATTGCTGTTGCTAAAGAAAGGGAAGATAGTGGTTATGTTTGACTAATAAAGTTCGGCAAATAGCTTTATTTTCTTTTATTCTCATGGTCTTCCACGTTCATCCTGCATAAGCAGTAGGTCATTAGTCAGAGAGAGTTCCAAAGGGAGAACATGCCTTTATAGGCTACCCAAGGAATTGAACGGAGTGGATTTTACTATTTTATGAATCATGTTGAGTTGAATTACTCCATGTTTTGTTTTTGTTGTTCTATTAATAACTGCAATGTATTGATTTTATTTGCAAGTAATAGACTTGTTACTTTTTTTTCCCTTTGGCCTTATTTTTTCAAGGTTATCACAACCGTATATGTGCTTAACAGGCTCCATATTTTGCTTTCTTGTCGTTTGTGTCTTTGATTTATTTCTACATAAATTTGCATGCACTTGTAATTAATCTTGTCATTGTCAAAAATGGTGCAAGTGATCTCATCTGTCTTTTTGTGTAGGCCCAAAGGATGGGTCTCTTTTAGCACATAAATGACTCATATTGACAAATCTGGTTTTGCCATTAAAAATATAGGTACCTAAATGAGCAAGTAGCTGCCAAGCAGCGGTCAGACACTTCAAGGGGATTATATGTCTTCTCTGATATGAATCCTTATGTTGGTCACCCCAATCCCTTAAAAGAAGGCCACGAGCTGTTCCGCAAAGGTCTACTGAGTGAAGCAGTGCTTGCATTAGAAGCTGAAGTTTTGAAAAACCCTGACAATGCTGAAGGTTGGAGGTTACTTGGAATAGCACATGCAGAGAATGACGATGATCAACAGGTTATTTGATTAATTGATCTTGAATTGTTCAGTTACTATATTTTTTTGCGTATTTATCTAACAATATAATATAGTTGGACTTTGTTGCTCTATCAGATTGCTATACAAGCTTCTCAGAGTACATATTACTGCATGGCCCATTCAAAGCATATCTTTATTTCCCTTCCCGGCATGTTGATTTATAGTTTCTTTACCAACACAAAGTTGTTATTACCTTTTTGTGGAACACAAGAATATCAAAGGTCAACTTTGAGAAGCAATATCAACATCTCTAAACTACGTAATATTTGATCAATAAAGATATAAACTTTTTAAATATAGATTGTGCATCTCCTAATTTCCAACTTTCCCTTTCATCCTCCCCTCCTGTAAAAAGAGAAACAAATAAAAATAGAAAAAGAAGAAGAAGATAACAGTACTATTAATAGACCATAAAATGGGGTCCTATTCAGTTGAAGAAAATAGAAGAAAAAGAGAGAAAGAAAGAGTGGCTGTTAGAAAGAGCCTGTATGAACTTAAAATTTGTGTTTTTCTCTATTTTGGCACTTGATTACTTGATCAACTGGGACTCATGACTATCTTTTGAATACATTTGTATGTTGGAAATGATATAAATTGAAGAGTTGTCTTAATCTGGTTTTTGTTTGAGTAGTTTTGTGCATTTATGTGTTGTTCAATCTCGTCCATTTATGAAGTCTGACCACTTGAGTTTTACTTTGTAGAATAACGTGTATAAAGCTGAACTTAAATTAATGCAGGCTATTGCAGCCATGATGCGTGCACAGGAGGCGGATCCAACAAATCTGGAAGTGCTTCTTTCCCTTGGCGTGAGTCACACAAATGGTCAGTGGTTGCTTGCATCACATTATTATTGATAAGTTTCTTGGAATTTAGTGTTAGGAACTCTATAATTCTTGGTGTTGTGGGGAAAAGTACTTGAAACTATCAAATTATGATGGAATACCAAAAGAATTGATGGTTTATTTATTTATTTTTATTATAAAAATGCAGAACTTGAGCAAGCAGCTGCATTGAAATATTTATATGGATGGTTACGTCATCACCCGAAGTATGGGACACTTGCCCCTCCAGAGCTATCTGATTCTTTATATTATGCCGATGTAAGTGTTTTTGTGTATTTTTTCCTTACAGATGTTATCCTCTGTGGTAAGATATACTTAGAAACTATATGGTGGGGAAATCTGAATTTCTAATCTGTGTGGTTGTCTGTGTGCGTACCCGTTTCAGCTGTTGTTATCCTTTGTAGCAGTATATGCATTAAAAACTATTTTGTTGGGGAATTTCAAACCCCTTACATGGCAAAATTCACAGGAGGATACAATATAATTTACTATTTTTGCATTGAAATGCCTTTTTATGGAAGAAATTCAAGAAGTTTGTAGTGAAAGAAAAGCGTGATTATAGTGCAGCTCTAATGATGTATTGTGAAATAGAAGGTCAATAACAGTAGTACTCACTACAAATTTGTCTGATATGTTGACAGTATAGGATTTAGAGTTATTTGATATTTCTACCTACATAAACCGTATGGCAGAGATGTTCTTTTATAGCAACAATAGTGTTAGTCCTTTAGTAGGACTGTACAAGAGTAGAGCTTATCAAAGATATAACAGAGAAGTAGAAACCTAAAGCTATACAATATAGGATTTAGAGTTATTTGATATTTCTGCCTACATAAACTGTATGGCAGAGATGTTCTTTTATAGCAACAATAGTTTTAGTCCTTTAGTAGGACTGTACAAGAGTAGAGCTTATCAAAGATATAACAGAGAAGTAGAAACCTAAAGCTATACAACTTGCTTATGGGTGACTTCCAAGATAGTGTAGATAAACTGAACCTAATCTTTAGTTTAAATTTGGATAGATTAATCTTTATCAGATGATAGAGATTTATCTAATCTAATAGACAGTAATATATACATCTCCACACTATAGATATTATATTTTCTTTAGTTGTTTTATCATGGTATTACCTGTTTCGGGGGTAAATGGGTTAAAGGGAGGTGCATCTTATCTTAATAAGTATGGATGCTGATGAACCCACAGAAAAATGGTAGACCGAAGCACTGGATTAATTCTGAATTCAACTCCATTTATGGCAGGAGCAACCTCAGTGCAAAGATAGCAATATTTCTCCTATGCCTATACACTTGTCTGACTCTCTTTTCTATATACACAGACCTACACCAGTACACTCACAACAAAGAAACCTAATTGTGAACACTTCCCACTAGCACAGTGAATACAAATGTTAAACTCACTTTACCCATTACGTGCAAGACACTACACTTCACACATACACATCCCATGTTTAGTACTACAAGCAAGACGTAAACACCACTCTTTGCGCGTCACACGCGGCTACACTAACTACCAAGCAAACTGCTTTGTTTTTCTCCAAAAATAGAGCGCGCACACACCACACTCATCCCCCGCCTTTTGGCCTCTATCCTGCTGGGGTCTATCAGTCACCCCCCATCTAGATGAACCTTGTCGTCGAGTTTCAGATTTGTGCCATTGTTGGAGAGCTGATCGACCTCTTCCCATGTTGCATCTTTCAAAATGCAAGTATTTCCACTGAATCACAGTCTTCAGAGGCTACGAATGGACATTCTCAATAAGGAATAGTTGCGGAATGGACCAGGGTTGAAGATTTTATTGCAATTGAAACAAATTTTTTTCCCCATCTTCATTGCATCTCTTCCCATGAGATTTTCTTTATTGAGAAGCACTTGTCAAATGGTTGCCAAAAAGTGTGATGGTTGATGCCACATTCAGGATGGTAGGCCATGGAGGTTGGCTTGGAGAAAAGAGGTGTTCATCCATTATTCAGGCCATTGCATAGTTTCACACAGGATTTGTGGACTAAGTATACGAAACTCAACAGCTATTTCCTTTTCAAGATCTTCCAGTAAGGTACCGATTATCGCCTTCTGAGGCCAGTCAACCACTCAATTAGTTAACCGTTTCAACATGATGTTGGTATTCTCTGATGGTCCCTTACCGTTTTAGTCTGGATAATGCCTCATCAAAATTTTCGTAATAGTTGGGCCAAATCTGGCTAACAATTATTTATTAAAAGTTTACCAGGTCAAGGCCAACCCCTCTTCCCAATGCACCTATTGCAAAAGGATGCCAAGGCAACTCTTGGTTAGGATGGAGTATTCTGGTATTCGAAGAATTGGGCCACCTGGTTGAGCCAATTCTTCGGGTCAGGACTGAAGTAATGCCAGAAGTCCATCTTAAAATATCGGAGTGGTGCAAAATGGTTTGGTTCTCCCTCACCTTTGGTAATAGCGCATGAAGAAGTCCTTTTTTTTGCTGAATTGATGGGTGCTCGCTCAATATGACTGCCGGAATCCATGAGGATTTCGTGAGTCTCTTTCAGGGTGTCATCTACCCTTTGCAACCTCTCAGTGGTAGCCTGGGTTTTTGCCCTTGCTGCTATTTGTAGGCAGTGGATTCTTTCGTGCACCTCATGGCAGTCAGCTTGTAGCTTCCCAGTCCTTTCCTTGTTGGTCACTATTGAGTCTGATATCAATTGATGAGTCCACAAAAAAATGGAAGACAGAAACACTGAATTAACATTGAATTCCACTCCACTTAGTGCGGGAGCAACCTCGATAGAAAGATAGTAATATTTCTTTTATGCACATACCCCTGGCTGATTCTAATTTTTATCTACATAGACCTACACCAGCTATGCCCCACGACAAAGACACTTAACCATGAACACTTCTCACTAGCATAGCGCCCGTGCACGCATGTACACACTCACACACACTATTAAACTTGCTTTACCCATTACATGCAAGACACAACACTTCACATATACACAGCCCACATTAAGCTTTATCTGCAAGATAGAAACACCACTCTTCACATGTCAGGCATGATACCCTATTGCCCTGTTTTTCTCCCCCAAAAAGAGAGCACACACCACGTAGACCCCCCATGTTTTGGTGTCTGTCCTGCTGGGGCCTATGAGATGCCTTAAGAGAAGCTTCGTAATGGAAAGGAAGGCAATTCCAAATGGAGTGTTTAAGTTAGATGGAAATCGTATTGAAAAGATGCCTTGTGATTTCATTGAATCCTCCTTGAGGGTAGGATTCCAGGATTTGTTACTTTCTTTGAGTGCTCTCTAATGAACTTGTCCACATTGTCCTTGACTGGTAATAAGTGAGTTCCTAGTTGTACTTGTTGAGGGTCTATTGATTGTAATGTGGGTTGTAGTCAACCGATAAGGACCTGCAACATCATGATCTAGTCAATTAGAATTGTTTGACATGTTGAGAAATTTAAGGTACCCATTTAGTAAACAAAATATTCATGTGTGAACTTAAACTCAGTACTATATTTAATAATCACATAACTTAATACACATATGTTGGGAGGGAGCAAGGAAGGGATGGAGCGTGTCTCATGTTGGTAAGCTCCTAATGTTCAATGGTAACCATTTGGTGGCTCCATGGTTCAATTGAAAAGTTATCTTAAAATATGCGGGGCAGCATTGATGATGTTGATGTTGCAGCCGTTAGAGAACGACCTTAAGTTTGAGCTACTTCTTAGGACTTTTTACGTACTAGCGTAAACTTTTGGATTAGATGCTCAACAAGAGCTAGTCAGCGAGTGAGAAATTCCGCATAAAAGAGGTTGCTGATAGTTTTAATAGTTTAAGAACATGGTGTTGGTAGGTATCTTCCAGATAATGCATTATCAACCTTTATTAATTTTGTCACTTGGAGGATATTTTAGCTTCGTTCTTTTTTACTTTGTGATATCGTCTTTTGTTTACCAAAATATATCAATAATAAAATTACCACTCGCAATAGGACGAATCCTTATAGGATAGGGCTATATTGAGGGTGTCGAACCTCAAGGACCGCAGGGGTATTACTATCAAGTTTTTCGAGATTAAATATAAGTTAATTAAAAAGATATTTGATTTTTGTTTTCTAAAAATAAATGCATAAAAGTAAAAGACATAAATTTAAAGAAAATAGGGATGAGATAAAGAATAGAGGATTGATTTCACCACTCACCGCATAACAATGGTCAATAATAAATTAACAAGGAAAATTCATACTATGCATGATAAATGGCTCGTCTCACTCGAGTAGTCAAGAAATTACTTCTAAAGAATAAGTATAATCCATCTTCGGTTGGCACGGACCGTCCACCTAACCACTAAGATGCGGTACGATCCGTCTTCCCTAGGCATGGACTAGCTACGTCTTTAATAGGATATACACACAATCAATGGAATAGTATAACACATCTTCGGTTGGTACGAACTGTCTACCTAAATTACACTAAACTAGGGTGTAGTACAATTCGTCTTTCCTAGGCATGGTCTATCTAATCCTCTTGATCATATATCAATTAAAACCGTTGTATAACAATCATTCACATAATCACAAAAAATATGAAGGATTGAGTTCAATCAATATAAAAGACTTTCTAAGACAAGATAAGAAATTCATAATGATTGAATATAAACATTAAAATCAATTCTCATAGTTATACAACCATCATGCATATAGAAAATTCCAAACTAAAATACAATTAAACCATTGTTACTTGGAAAGGGATACATCAACACCCTATTAGGAATTTAGCCGCTCATCGTTGTGCTGAGATGGTCTCTTGCCATGTTCTTCTCCTCTTCAACTTGTCAGGCCTTTGAGAAGAATTTTCTGTCTAAATCTAAGCACAAGCCCAAGCACCAAGCACACCTTCTCTTGAAGCTTAGGGGTCTATTTATAGGAAGCACACAAGTCCTAGAAGCCCTTGAAATTTCAGAAAAATCGTCTCTTGAGTCTTCTTGTCCAAGTAGGAGATTGAAACTTTAATCCAAGTAGGAAAAGGATTCCAAGTTCGTCCAGAATTGCGGTCTTTTATTACGGGGCGATTTTAACATAGTAAACGTCTGTATTAGGGAAATGCTATTTCTGACATATTTGTTGCATATTTTATTAGCTTTCCAACGCCACCAATTTTATTGCAATCCGATATCTGATGCAAAATTTATGATCCAAACACTGAGACATATGCAGAATCCAAATTTGAATCCAATCCGATTTTGACTCTTAGCGGAGAAATTCCGATTTAATCCTTCACTTGATTTGATTAAACTTAACCACATCGTATAGGTATTCTATTATGATTGGTTAAGCTTAAACATATCTTCGAGGTCTTCTCAAAGTGTGCTTTTAGCCCAAAATTAATGGAATTAATTACATCTTTATTTAAAACCTGAAAACATTAAAACAACACAAAATCAAACAAATAACAATGCTAAGGAATTAACATATATATGTTAAGGGGCTTGAATGTGCAACATTCAGCGCTTATCACTTTGTATCTTTGGACAGTGGCTTTTGTGTCCCCACTGTCACTTAGTTTTGACGATTTCCTTGTTCATTTTTCTCTTTCTAATTAAGGTGTTTCCTTTTGTATACTTCCGGTGTTCTTAGGGGCGCCTTACACTTCTAATCAAATTGGATTATTACTTATAAAAAAAAAATTAATTTTGTCACACTGTGCACTTAACATGATGACTGTTTGTGACTGTGGAAGATCCATTTATGTGGACTATTTTTGGCTGGGGTCACATTTAAATGCTTTAATTATATCCTCTGGGTTTTTATTTAGGGCTTCTCTTCTGGGGTGCACATCAAAGATCTTTTTGTGGTGTGCAGGTTGCTAGATTATTCAATGAAGCTGCTCAATTGGCACCAGATGATACTGATGTGCATATAGTACTAGGTGTCTTGTACAATTTATCAAGAGAGTATGACAAAGCCATTGAATCTTTTCAGACAGCTTTGAAACTCAAGCCACATGATTACTCTCTTTGGAACAAGCTTGGTGCAACACAAGCAAACAGTGTTCAGAGTGGTGATGCAATATTGGCTTATCAAAAGGTAATTTGTATGTAATTATCCCATCAAGTTAATCCCTTGTTGGTGACCTTTTTAAAGGTTCCAAAAGTGTCTTAGGTTCAACTATGCTATTTCTACATTGTTATGAACATTTGGGGCTGGTAATTATGATCTTAGATAGAGTAGGTTACATGGGTCTTGAACCCACGATCTCACCCTTTATCCTGTTCCTTTTTTTTTTTTTTTTCTTTTTTTTTTTTTTTTTTAATTTATTTTTGGGCCGCGTGGGGAAGTGGGGATAAGGTCTTACATTATTGAAAAAGACTACAACCGCACAGGGGCACACCCAGAGATAAAAAAAACTATGTGCGTCAAAATACAAAGGTAACCCAACTGACACCTAGTGAACCAATTGGGAGAGAGTCTGGGCCCATGTGGGAAACTCTAAGCCAACTAATACAAGAGAGAATACAATCACAGTTAATTAAATGTTTGCCGAAAACTTCCAAGCACTTTGAAGCCAGACGTTTCATCGAGTCTTCTTAATGGCTTTTGGAGCATATTAATTGTACTCCTTACATAAAACACTATATCTTCAAAAGCATTAGGTGGATCCCTTTGCTTGTGTTGAAATGTTGAAGTGTTTTTCTCCCTCCAAATTGAATACACTGCTGCAGATAGCGTGATTTTGCAGATTAAGGACAGGAAAGAGTTTTCCCTATTAAGGATGGTTTTCATCTGTAGTGCTACCCTAATTTCTCCTTACCCAGGGCAGATCAAACCTCTCACATAGCTGCTTCCATATTCGTTCGGAAAATTGGTTAAAAAAGAAGATGATAATGAACTTCTACCTTTTGTTTGCATATCACATAGCACATACTAGCTTGAAGCTTATTTTGAGTGCTTAATCTGCGCTAATCGCTAGCCATAGGATATAGAGTGCCTAAGGATTGCTTTATTGAACCTGATCAGCCTCTGCCAAGTTCTTGACCTGCTGCCTTGTTCTAATGCTCTCCCATGCATTCTTGAGTATAACCCATCTGTTGTTCCTCTATCTCAGTTTTATAGGGGGAGAAATCATCATTTGAACGTAACTTATTGGCTTGAGGCCTCAGAGAATTGTTGGAGTGTTATGCTTTGTTAGGTAACTTATGATTATCGTGTGGTAGTGTTGATCTAGAAGTTGTGTTGCAGGGTTTGTGCAGATTTTTTATGGATATTTTTGTTCTTTAATCTGGAGTTATGTCTAAAAGTCAAGGATGTTCATCACTTGGAATGTTGAGCTTCTGGTTTTAGATATTATTCTGTATGGTCGTCTATCTTGCCTTGTATCTTTTTTACAACACCTATTGGAGTGCGGACAATTTTTTGTGCTTTAATTTGGACTTCTGTGTACAAGTCAGAAGAAAATTTGTAATTCAGGTGATCTAATTGTGGGGGCTTGATGTATTTTTTTTACTTTTTTCATGCTCTGGGGGGGTGGAGGGTTTTCTCTTCGTTCTTTCAAGCACCACTAGGAATTTTGTGCTGCTGGCTTTAGATAATGTTCTGCACCGCCATCTACCTTGCCTTCAAAATCTTACTAGAACATCTATCGGATATGGAGATCTTTTTAAAATTCCACCCTGGAAATGTCACCTTTACAGTTTTTTGAGTTTCATTGTCTTGAAAGACAAGTTTCGTCTTTCAAAGTTTGTTGCTCATTAAGCTTTTCCATTCTCATGTATTCGATGTTATGACATTGCTGGCCATCAGGGGCAGTTGATGGTTCAAAAAGTTTTATGTTCCTTGGAAACCATAATGTTTAATGTATTTCTTTATGTCATTGTTTTTTCTTTTATTCATCTCATGTCTATCTTAGTTTAGTTCCTTATGTGATTTTATTTTCTTTGTATGTTTTCTGGAAAACTATAGTTACTAAACATAAAATTACTATCTTTTTGTTCTGTCTCTGGTTTCCAGGCATTAGATTTGAAACCTAATTATGTTCGTGCATGGGCAAATATGGGTATCAGTTATGCTAACCAGGTTTGTTTCTATGCTTGGTTGTTCCATCACATTGTCATTTTTTTGGTCTTTTTGTATTTCTGGTATTGAAATGCTCAGAAAGTGGAGTTTTAATGATTCGTTTGTAAGAGCATGCTAAGCTTGAGAACCTCTGGGAGCATAATGAACCGTTGCATCTCCAAAAACTAGCAATGATCGTTTTGTATCAATAGGCATTAATAAAATTATATATATTGAAATGAATGAAACAAATAAATAATAGCAACTAGCTGCTAGGTATGGAACCAATTTTCATCACCGCATTGTCTAAATTTCCTATTTGGTTACTTTGATATTTTCTGCAAACTAGTTTCTTGTAAAACATTAAGCTAGCCATAAACACAAATACAGTAATACTTATCACATTAATTTACATAAACTAAATTATCAAATCCTGCCCACTGTAGGACTGCAGCTCAGTGGAATGATAGCTATTTAGATTCTTAAAAAGCTTTTGTCACTTATTATTGCTTTTGTGGATATGTAAAGAAGATACAAAGAATAATCTGTACAACGAATCCAGGTGATAGTAGGAGAATTCAAGAACTATTTTTTGGGTTGTTTGCCCCTAGGATAAAAACCCTGTACATATGTCGTGCAAAATCTGTTCATAATTTAATTTTTGCCATACAAAAATCGAGACATAACAAAGCATGCACATGAGGGAAACACTGGTTTTGATACTGCATTTAATGGGCAGAGAGTGAAAGATGTTAGATGTAATATACAGGCATTTTAAACGTTGAAGTTTTACTATAGGCCATCCTGTCCAAATCTGCCCTAATTTTTTGCTAGAATTAATGTCATAATTGAATACTGAACTCTATAGAGCAGTGTTTTGACCTGCCTACGTGGATCCTTTTAGTATGGAAGCAATTCATTAGGAGATCTTGTAAAACTTATTGACACATTTTTGTAGCACCGCAATTCTAGGGAAGCAACTTTGTTTAAAAATTTTCTATGAATAATAGTTGATAATCGACCTGTGGAATTTCTGCACTACCACATTCATGCAGCAACTCAAAAGGTTTCTGTCAAGTATAGAGTTTATCTACTTATATATTTTTACTTAAAAAAATAAAAATAAAGAGTTTATCTACTAACTAAGCAATGTTAGATGTTGTTAGATTATCTATATTCTGAAAAGCATGTCTTAAATTAGGTATTTTATTTATGAATTTTCAATAGTTGTAACTTGTTATTTAATTTTAGTTTTGTATGTTTCTATTCTCTCCCTGGATGGTCCTTTATTTTTTTAAATATCTTCTTGGGATTTATAACCCTTGTCTAAAAGCAATAGCTATTTCAAAATTTAAAAGCTAGATGCGTACTGTGGTATGGTTGTTTACCCAAGGCATTGTGCATTGGAAAAAGGATTCATATAACCAACTTTAATATGTGGGGATTAAAGCTTTTGTTGAATTCAGTCGAGTTGGTTTAAGGTTACCATTCCCATGGAAACAATGATTTTTACACTTTGTCATCTAGGGCATGTACGAGGAGTCCGTTCGTTACTATGTCCGGGCACTCGCTATGAATCCAAAGGCAGACAATGCATGGCAATATTTGAGAATTTCTTTAAGGTATGATAGTTGGCAAAGAACACTTTTTGTGGCCTGTGTTTCAACCATGTCTTTTCCATCTTTTTATCTTTTTCTGCTTTTCAGCTGTGCTTCTAGGAATGACATGCTCGAAGCCTGTGATTCCCGAAATCTTGATGTTCTTCAGAAGGAGTTCCCCTTGTAATAATATGATCGGAGCTGTACGTGAATGAATAACGGGGTCCAGCATTGAGATTGGGGTGAAATATGAAGCAAGAGTTGGAAGATTAAAATGCTAGAAGAACCTTTTTTTGTTGAGCTTAGATTGTATAATAATTCCCTAGCCTACATGGGAATGGTTAATTCCAGTAAGAAGGAACGTACTTACTAAAAGAATTTGAAAAAGGAACACAAATATAACGCAGGCGAGCCATGTTATTGCTGATGAATAAGTAATTTAAGGATGAAATGTTGTATCAACATTTTTTGATAGGTAAACAAATTGCATTAAAAAAGCGTAAAGGCGCCCCTAAGCATACAGGGAGTATACAAAAATGACACTAAAACAAAAGAAAAAGAAAAAAGGAACACCCGAAAAACCCAAAAGACAGAAGAAAAGTTACATCAAACTTCCAGCTTCTTGCCTCTAACTCTATTGGAACCCACACCCCTAGCATTGAAATTAATAGAGCATTCTAAATTCTTGGCCTCTCTTTTTCCCTTTTTCCATTTTATCTTCTTTTCCTTCGTAGGAGGGGAGTCAGAGTTATAGCGCTGATCCTCGGTTCAAGTCAAAAAGTCCAAAAAACCTTTCTCATCAGATCCCAAGAACGAAACCCCTATCTTGCGAAAACAAGATCTAGCATTTTACACAACCCTGGGGTAAACCACATCTCTTTCCTCCGGACTGACCCCCTTTAAAGATTCCCCACCTCAAAGACTCCCAACGACACAAACTGGGGACACCCATACACAGGGGAGAATGGCCTTGGCCACGGAGGAAACAAAACCCCCTAAAAAGGAGGAAAGGTAGCCGAAACCCCAAGAGGACCTCCAAACTTCTCAAACTGAGGACCCCCACCAAAAATCCTTACCAATGCAGGGGCATCCGAATGCATCACTGCCTGTCGAAGGAGAGAACCTGAAGGAGTACCAAAAGCAACACTGCCTACCGAAGGACGCCCAAACTTTGCATGCTCAGGACCGCCAGACGAGGCACCATGCTAACCAAATTGATAGTCCTCAAAACCCGACCTCTCCAAGACAGAGCCAGCCGACGGAACTGTCTGCCGAAGGATGAGCCCTGAACCGGAAGAACATAAGTCCACAGAAGACCGCACCCTAGAAGGAAAATCACTCAGAATCACGGGAGGAAGCAACACCGGCGCCGGCAGGGGGGAAAGAACGGCCTGCTTGACGGACTCGACCACCGGAACGAGCTGCCGATCACTAAATCCACCCCCGAAAGGTGACAGACGCAGATCCACCCCAAAATCTGCCACAGACGTCACCTCCGGCCGAATAGCACTCCTAAGGGCCTCCGTCGGACGAAGAAGACTTCCCGAACCCGATCCTCGCCCCAAAAACGCACCAGAAATCGAAGACAGCTTATGACCCGAAATCGCGTCCAACTTGGCATTAGACTTAATCACTTTAGCCCCAGCCCGAATCCCTTTAAAAACAGACTTAACCCTCTTTAGCACCCGACCGGCCACAAAACCCACCCTTCGTTTAAACCCAAACACAGACTTAAGGCCCAACTGTTTCGAAAAACCACAAGCCTAAACCAAGGCCTTGGAGAAGTGACCCATAATTTCAAAAAACTTCTCGAACACTCCAAACACGCCATCCCCTTGCATCGAAACGTCGCCCTCAGCAGCTGAATCCATGGACACGCCATCCGATCTACAGACACTACCTCGAGACCTGATACGATCAACTGCACGATGGTCGATACTCAAGGGACCAACCGCTTGCTTCTCCATAGCGTAGCAATCAATCGCTTGACAGACCGCCTCCACCTCCATACCCAGCGGCTGCGACCACTCCAACCCGCACCAGTTCGGCAAAGGCCAAGCGCCAACAATCTTCGCCGCAACCCTAGTTCCTGAGTCCTGAGCCGGAATCCAACAACCCAAGGCAAAGATGGTTGCTGAAGAACTCACCACCTCCGCAAACGACGGACGTCCTGTACCTTTCCCTAGCTTAACTCCCGATGGAGAACCACCAGAGGGAGGCAGACCGCCAGAAGACAAAGACCCAACCGTGGTTCCCAGAAAATCCAAAATTTTGCTCAACTCCCCAGAAACACAGCTCCACCCTCGCCCGTCCCGACCTTCAGGAAAGAGAATACGCCCTCTCCGGCTTCCGCCGTAAACAGCTACCTCCAAGAACCGCCAAGACCTGTTTTCACCTCTCCGAGTGATGGTCACCTTAGACCCCTCCCTAAAGGATTTTACGAAATCCTCGATCCCAGGATTACCCAAAACTTCTTCCACCCTTGACAGAACCCAAGCAATGCAACTCAACCCGAAAACAGCAGAACCTAAAAATTCTTTCCTCTTTTTCTCCACCCGAAGCTCAGCAGACCCTGCTTCCACCGAGAATTGGAAGGACTTCGCCTCCACAAAGAATCGGTTCTCCATCAAGCCGAAACCGGCTTCCCTACAGGGAACGCATCCCTTCAACCAAACAAAAACAGCGAACCCAAGAAATGTAATGTGAACGCAACGGAAAGACAGATCGCTAAGCGAGAATGACCCCTAGCGGGACGCGCCACCGCGAGGGAGAAAAAAGACTAGAGATTTTGTGTTGAGAGAGAGAGAGAGAGAAGAAAACCTTATCCTTACCAAAAAAATTTGAAGAACGTAACTCTTTGTATCAACATTTATATTAGTACTTTCCAGCTATGTACACTGGCTCATAACCAACCCATAGCATGGGATTATTCATTATAATTTTAATTTTAGAATTTAAGTACGTCTTTATCGTACCTTTTATTATAGGTTAAAATGTGTACCAAAAAAAAAAAAACTAGTCTTTCAATAAAAAGACATTAAGGGTTAAGTCCTTTTATTTTATTTTAATCCATAAAAAAAAAAATTAAAATATTTGTTCACATAGGTGTAGTTTATAATGAAAAGTATAAAATAAATAAAATAAAAAAGCAAGAAAATTTCTACTTAAATGCTATATGATATATGATGTTTTACTTAAAAGACCGATTTTTTACTTAAAGGAAGAGGTAGAAATTAGTGAGAATTTAATGACAATAAAATGTGATGTATCTATTATTTTTCTAATTAATATAAGAGAGATAATTAGGCATATTAAATACACCGTTTATTTCATTTGAAATATATTGACCAGTTCAGTTTTACTTAATTGGTCGGTTTTCTACTTAAATAACCGGTTCAATGTTTAAAAAATATGGGTTTACGCCACATGTCATAATTCTAGGCTAACTCTAAGTTGGAACTCGACTTATATATATATATATATATATATATATATATATATATATATATATATATATATATATATGATGTTTTATTTAAAGGAAGAGAGATAAAAATTAGTGAGAATTTAATGAAAATAAAATTTGACATAGGTAGAAAGCTTAAGTCCCTTAATTTTATTTTAATTCATAAAAATATTAATTTGTTGACATAGGTGTAGTTTATAATGAAAAAAAGTATAAAAATATAGAAAGAAAATTTATACTTAAATGATGTAGGATATATGATATTTTACTTAAATGACCGATTTTTTACATAAAGGAAGAGAGATGTAGAAATTAGTGAGAATTTAATGACAATAAAATGTTGACGTTTCTATTTAATATAAGAGAGTTAATTAGGCACATTAAATATACCATTTATTTCACTTGAAATACATGCACAGGTTCGGCTTATATATATGATGATATGATATATGATGTTTTACTTAAAGGACCGATTTTTCACGTAAGGGAAGAGAGAGATGTAGAAATTAGTGAGAATTTAATGACAATAAAATTTGACGTAGGTGGAAAGGTTAAGTCCCTTAATTTTATTTTAATCCATAAAAAATAAAGAAATTTAAAATATTTGTTGAAAATTTTATATGTGTAGTTTATAACGAAAAGCAGTATAAAAAAATAGAAAGAAAATTTCTACTTAAATGATATAGGATATATGATGTGTTACTTAAAGGACCGATTTTTTACTTTGAGGAAGAGAGAGATATAAAAATTAGTTAGAATTTAATGACAGTAAAATGTGACTTTAATATTTAATATAAGAGAGTTAATTAGGCACATTAAATACACCATTTATTTCACTTGAAATACATGCACATGTTCAGTTTTACTTAATTGACCGGTTTTCACTTAAATGACCGGTTCAATGTTTAAAAAATATGGGTTCACACTACGTGTCATAATTCTAGGCTAACTCTAAGTAGAAACTCAGCTCATATATATATATATATATAGATTATTTTTTACTTTGAGGAAGAGAGATATATAGAAATTAGTGAGAATTTAATGACAGTAAAATGTGACGTTTCTATTATTTTTCTATTTAATATAAGAGAGTTAATTAGGCATATTAAATACACCGTTTATTTCACTTGAAATACATGCACCGATTCAATTTTACTTAATTGACCGGTTTTTTTTTTTTTTTGAACAAAGAGCATATGTTATCATATATTACTGAATAAAGCCCTAGGGCAAGGACACAAACAAGAGGTTCAAGACCCCCAATACCCTAAGCCAGATAAATCTGACTTGAAATAGCAGCCTGAACAATACAAAATCGTTACGGGGACAACATTGAGCCACTCTTTACATTTAAGCACACATCACAAATAGAAGATGGCAGATCTAGCACCTAGGCCAACAAATAGTCTAGTAACTTTTAAGCATTACAAAGATAAAATGTGAAAAGAACACTAAAAAATGAAATAAAACACCATAAAACAGAAGCACAAATTGGGACTGGCGTCGGGTGGCACCGTCGCCGGAGACCTCCTCAGCAGCAGAAATCCGCCAGAAGACCTCGTGGAACCTCACCCTGGAAGACAAGCTGTGACCCACACGCGCCAGGCCAGGGAGAGACTTCCTTGGCACGTGTAGGCCACGCGTCGAGCGTGAAGGACCGACACGGCCATGGCTGGAGGCTGCTAGACCGGAAGAAGCCGGCGATCACTATGATGACGCGCGTGTCTTGAAGAATTCGCCGAAGTGAACAGATCTGACACCAAAGAAAGAAACCCAAACAAATAAAATCAGGTCAAAGATTCCGCCGGAAAAACACACCAGAAAGTCGCTTCCCAACCCAAATCTCGTTTAGTCTTCTGTCGGGGAACAACAACCACTATCGGATCTAATCCGGGGGAACATAAAACTCCAAAGCCCTAATGGCTGGAGGAAAACAAATACTCCACTGGCACTAGCCAAGGAGGAACAAAAGCCATCCCCAACCTAGAAGGGCGAGGGGGGGATGGGGAAAACACAACGGGGGAGGGAGGTGTGGAACCTTCCCCTCCCCAATTGACCGGTTTTCTTGAAATGACCGGTTCAATGTTTAAAAAATATGAGTTTACACTACGTGTCATTATTCTAAGCTAACTCTAAGTTGGAACTCGTCTCATATATATATATGATATATGATGTTTTACTTAAAGGAAGAGAGAGATAAAAATTAGTGAGAATTTAATGAAAATAAAATTTGACATAGGTAGAAAGGTTAAGTCCCTTAATTTTATTTTAATCCATAAAAAATAAAAAATAAAAATATTTGTTGACATATGTGTAGTTTATAATGAAAAGAAGTATAAAAAAAAGAAAGAAAGAAAATTTCTACTTAAATGATTTAGGATATATGATGTTTTCATTAAATGACCGATTTTTTTACTTAAAAGAAGAGAGAGGTAGAAATTAGTGAGAATTTTATGACAATAAAATGTGACGTTTCTATTTAATATAAGAGAGTTAATTAGGCATATTAAATACACCATTTATTTCACTTGAAATACATGCACAGGTTCAGTTTTACTTAATTGATCGGTTTTCTACTTAAATAACCGGTTCAATGTTTAAAATATATGGGTTCACATCACATGTCATAATTCTAGGCTAACTCTAAGTAGGAACTCAGCTTTTATATATATATATATATATATATAGAGAGAGAGAGAGAGAGAGAGAGGTAGAAATTAGTGAGAATTTAATGACAATAAAATTTGACGTAGGTAGAAAGTTTAAGTCCTTTAATTTTATTTTAATCCATAAAAAATAAAGAAATTTAAAATATTTGTTGACATAGGTGTAGTTTATAACGAAAAGAAGCATAAAAAAATAGAAAGAAAATTTCTACTTAAATGATATAGGATATATGATGTGTTAATTAAAGGACCAATTTTTTACTTTGAGGAAGAGAGAGATATAGAAATTAGTGAGAATTTAATGACAATAAAATGTGACGTCACGACGACGACCAATCCTCTAGCTAGATTCCACCGATGACCAATACTCTAGCCACGTCACGACGACCCGTTCTCCGTCCAAAACAGCCGGCTGGGCGGGATCTGGTCGTTCCCAGCCAGAACGGCCGGATTTGGCCCCTCCCCGGCCAGCCGGCC
This sequence comes from Alnus glutinosa, assembly GCF_958979055.1. Taxonomy (NCBI): domain Eukaryota; kingdom Viridiplantae; phylum Streptophyta; class Magnoliopsida; order Fagales; family Betulaceae; genus Alnus; species Alnus glutinosa. The sequence continues at coordinate 30,069,469 of NC_084893.1, forward strand.
GGGATCTAGCCCCTCCTCAGCCAGAACAGCCGGATTCCGGCCTATTGGCTAGGGAAACGTGCTCGGGAGTTTCCTTCTTGCCGGATTCCGGCCTATTGGCCGTGGAAACATGGTCGGGAGTTTCCTTACAAAGTGAGAGTGCTAAGAGGGGGATGGATTTGATGTTTTTAGGTTTTTAGTATTTTTGTTGTAATTTTTGCTTTTTTATGAGTTGTTAAGTTATAATTGGATGCTGTACATAAAGGTTTTACAGCCCATCTTTATTGAAGGTAAATTCATATATATATATATATATATATATATATATATATATATATATATATATATATATATATATATATGATGTTTTACTTAAATGACCAATTTTTTACTTAAAGGAAGAGAGAGAGGTAGAAATTAGTGAGAATTTAATGACAATAAAATTTGACGTAAGTAGAAAGGTTATCCCTTAATTTTATTTTAATTCGTAAAAAATAAGAAAAAATTAAAATATTTGTTTACATATGTGTAGTTTATAACGAAAAGAAATATAAAAAAATAGCAAGAAAATTTCTACTTAAAGGATATACGATATATGATGTTTTACTGAAATGACCGATTTTTTACTTAAAGGAAGAGAGAGAGAGAGGTATAAATTAGTAAGAATTTAATGACAATAAAATGTGAGAGTTAATTAGACATATTAAATACAACGTTTATTTCACTTGAAATACATGGACCGATTCAGTTTTACTTAATTGACCGGTTTTGTACGTAAATAACCGGTTCAATGTTTAATAAATATGGGTTCACGCTACATGTCATAATTCTGGGCTAACTCTAAGTTGGAACTCGACTTTTATAAAGAAAAAAAAAAATGGCAAGAAGAAAACATGGTTTAATCTAATTATCAAAGCATTACTAAAAAATTAGCAGGAATTTATGATATTATTAGTGTAATACTTATTATATTTAAATACAGATAAAACAAGTAATTATAAACATTTAAAAATAAAATACTAAACAAACTAAACAAAATATTTGGGGTAATTACCTTTTTCCCCTCATGAACTACCAAAAAATGCGCGATGCCCCCACGAACTACCACTTCGACCAAAAAAGAGTATCAAACTACCATCTTTACTGCTTTGCCCCCTTCTGTTAGGAAATCTCGTTAACTTGGATGGAATATGCCATTTTTTACCGTTAAGTTCGATTTAAAGACCAAAATGCCCCTACAGTAATTAATACAAAATATTAAAATTAATATATTAAAAAAAAAAAAACTGAAGGAAAAGGGGTGGCGACAGCCACCCCTGAGGTGGCCGGGTGGCCTGCGAGCCACCCCCAGAGGTGGCTTCGGCCTCCCCAGAACCTTGGGTGGCCGCGAGCCACCCCAGAGGTGGCCGGAGCCACCTCTTGGAGTGGCTCGCAGGCCATCCGGCCACCTCAGGGGGTGGCTGCCACCACCCCCTTTTCCTTCAGTTTTTTTTTTTTTTTTTTTGTTTAAAATGAGGATATTTAGGTAATTTTTGAAATTGAGTTAGGACATTTAAGTCTTTGCATAAATTAGACTAACAGAAGGGGACAAAGTATGTAAAGATGATAGTTTGATGCTCTTTTTTGGTCGAGGTGGTAGTTCGTGGGGGCAAAATGACATAGGCCGGTAGTTCATGGGGGAAAAGGTAATTACCCCAAATATTTTTTTACGAAGACAAAATAAAACAAAATCTTTCATTAAACATTTAACGCAATCAAATAAATTCTCACGTCATGTTCAATGCTTAATATCTATTTGGTATTTCAAAAGTATTTATATTCTTTTTATGGCACAACAATCAAATAAATTTTTGTCTTGTTTTGCTTTCACAAGCATAAAAACAATTTTAAAAAATGGCTAAAAATTGAGTAAATCACATAAATGAAAAAAAAATAATTTCGAAAAACATAAGAGTCTTTATCTTAGTTAATCCATATATATTAAAACATGTTTAAATCTTTATTCCCATAGGTATGCATGGTTTAAAATGAAAAGTATAAAGAAGAAAAATATCAAGAAGAATACATATATAGTTTAATCTAAATATCAAAGCATTAATACAAAATTGTAGGAATTTTTGTGTGATACCTATTACATTTCAATACAAATAAAATGCAAATAATTCTAAATGTTAGGAAAAAAAAAATACAGAGAAAAATAAACATTTTTTATGAAAATTTATTCCCATAGATAGACATGGTTGAAAACGGAAAGTATAAAGAAAAAAAAATAACAAGAAGAATATCTTGATTCTAATTATAAAAATGCATAAAACACGAAGTCCATCAACCTCCACAAATAAAAGAAGAAGAAGAAGAAGAAGAAGCAAAGTCCTTCAAAAAAACAAAACAAAATAAAATTATGCACTTCAACACTTTGTTCTTCTCTTGAATGTCGCTGCTAGACGCTCTTGATTTTACAGTTCAATATGTTTCAAACTATAAAGAGAGAGAGAGAGAGGTATGAAGAACTAATCTAAGAGAATAATATGACTTTTGAGCGTACTTGTACGGTTTCTTTGGAATTACTGCATACAATACCTACATGGTTAATTATGAGTAGTTAATGCTGTACGTTATTAGTTTTAAATTTTGTCTCTCTATAATTTTGGAGAGTAGTAAATTCTAAAACCATAATATTGTACATTAAAATTTTGAACTTAATGAAATCCCATATAAGGAAAATTTTTGAAATAAGATTTTGGAGAAAAAAAAATAGACCACTTAGAATTAATGCATGTTTTTAATTTTATTTTTTAAAAAAATCTCACAGCTTAATGCGGCTATAATGACACTTAGGGTGCGTTTGAGATTGCGATTTCGTAGAGAAAAAAATGTAATTTTAAACCAAATCGCAAAAAATGAACCGTTTGGATATTGCGTACTTAAAAAATTGCGATTTAAAAACGCAGAAAATTGATTATTCAAAGGGTTAAGTACCTTTTTAGTCCCTGAGTTTTAAAGACTTTATTTTTTAGTTCTTGAGTTTCAATTTGCATCACAGATGATACATCAGTTTTGATGAATGACCAAATTAGTAACTCGGTTAACTTCTCCGTCCAAAAACTAACGGTCCGCCACGTGTCAACCTCAGAAATTGACACGTGGCACTATATAAAAAATAAAAAATAAAAAATAAAAAATTGAAAAAATAAAAAAAAAAGTGGCCCTTGGGGGTGGTTCGACCACCCCCAGACCGGCCGGCCACCTCCTTGGCCAAAATGGGGGTGGCCGAACCACCCCCGTGGCCTTTGGGGGTGGCTCCAAGGGCCAAACCCTCCAAATTTTAGGGTTTATTTTTTTTTCGTTTTACCCTTGGGGTGGCCGAACACCCCCAAGGGTCACGGGGGTGGTTCGGCCACCCCCAAGGGCAAAACCGATCTTCACGAAATTTTTTTTTTTTTTTTGGTCCAAGGAGGGGGGTGGTTCGGCCACCCCAGACTGGCCGGTCACCTCCCTGGCCAAAATGGGGGTGGCCGGCCACCCCCATGGTGCCCAAGGGGGTGGCTGAGCCACCTTTTTTTTTAAAAAAAAATTTTTTTTAATTAATTTTGAAAGATTTTTTATTTTTGTATATAGTGCCACGTGTCAACTTCTGAGGTTGACACGTGACGGACCGTTAGTTTTTAGACGGAGAAGTTAACCGAGATACTAATTTGGTCATTTCTAAAAATTGATGTATCATCTGTGATGCAAATTGAAACTCAGGGATTAAAAAATAAAGTCTTCAAAACTTAGGGACTAGAGGAGTATTTAACCCTTATTCAAATCGCAGGCAATTTGATGTTTTTTTTGAAAATGCAGTATTTTAAAAGGCTAACATGCGATTTTAAAGGCCGAACTACGATTTTGCCAAACGCTTAACTGCGTTTTTAAAAATCATTTTTTTAAATCGCACGTTTTAAAATCGTTATTTTTAAATCGCACTTTTTGAAATCGCAAATCCAAACGGACCCTTAATTTTTAGTCTCATGAAGATTAATACCCATGATCTTTTTTTTTTATTAAAGCACAATAAATTTAATAAAATCATGACAAAACTGGTTCAACCTTTAAAATTTACCAGTTTTTTTTTTTAATTTTTTTTAACATAGAAAACCAATTCAGTGTTTAAAAATTATGCGTTCACGTCACGTGTCATAATTCTCCATTGCACAAAAAACATTGCATGAATATATAAATCACATAAAATTTTACTATCAAAACAACCATAATTTTAGTTTTAATCTATATAAATTAAAACATTTAAAATATTTTCATGTGTAGTTTAAAATAGAAAGAAGTATAAAGAAAAAAAAAATAGCAAGAGAAAAACTTGGATTTTGATTATGAAAGCATTAATAGTAGTATTAATAGTAGTTCTTTCTATTGGGTTTATGCCACATGTCACCATTTTATGTCATTCTAAGGAAAAATTCGGCTTATATATATATATGATATGATTTCTTGCAGTATGTTTGGCCTTCTGATATCATCTGATTAGTTGTAAAATGATGAAAATTGTTTCTTTGTGAGAATAGATTACATTACAGGTACTTCAATAAATGGCATCGGTCACAACCTGAAATTACTCAAAAGAGCTAATAAGCAAAGGCTTTTTAATTTTTATTTTTTTTACTCAGCTCCTCTCTTTCTCTAGAGAGAGATGCTCTATCTTCTCTCTAAAGTAGAGAAGTCCCACCTAGGGGTGGAGGGAAGGGGGGTCGAGAGGGGCCAAAATTCAAATGCCCTCTCTCATCCCCCAAAAATTTCGCTTACCCCCTGTAGAAATCTCCCTAATATTTTGGTTGTCTACCCTAGCCAGTCACCAGGGGCATTGCCCTTGGCCTCTCAGCCACTCATAGGGGCAAACGATTCCTGCCGCCATCTTTATTTTTTTCTTTGACAGTCTCAGCTTTTAGGTTAGATGTTATAGATGATAAGACGAAGGAGGAAGATGAACTTTTATGATTTTAAGAAAATGCACCGTTTAGTTGATCAAAATGTGTTTAAATAGAGTCACACCTTACACATGTTGCTCAGCGCTCCGTTTTTTATAGTGACCGTCACTTTTTTTTTTTTTTTTTTTTTTTTTTTTTTTTTAAAAAAAAAAAAAAGGTTAAATATGTCTGAAATAAGATTGTCCTAATTTGGACGTTTACTATGCCAAAATCTCCCTGCAATAAAGGACTGTAAATTTGGACGAATTTGAAATCTTTTTCTTTCTTGGATTGGATTTTCAATCTCCTACTAAGACTAGGAGATTGACCTCCAAATTTTCTAGTATTCATAGGGCTTCTAGAGTTCTCCTACCCCCTATAAATAGGCCTCTAAATATTGAAGAAAGACACACTGCTACCTAGTGCTAAATTTCAGAATACTTCTTGAAGGCTTGAAGATCGAGTTGAAGAGAAGTAAAACATTTCTTTTTGTCCTAGAACATGTCTTCTTCTTGTACGTTTTCTCTTATGTAATGCTATTTTGTATGTTTTCAATTCAAGTTAGAATGTTGAATTTAGTCATGAGAGGCTAAAATCTCCAACTAACGCTGAAGATGAAATATCGCCAATGATTACACTCAGACTCACATTTTTATTATTTTATTTTATACAATTCCGATGTTTATCAAATATTGTTCAAGTCCAATTCAGTTAATTGATTTATGAATTTTGATTGAATAATTATTTGTTAAAAGTTGAATATTCAATGTGTTTCAACTGATGGATACATCGAATAATTATTCGATTGAAAGATGATATCTATTGTGATTTGTTTATCACACAGATACAGTGGATGATTTGATTTCAATTGGGTATTGGTTGTGATTTGTTTTAATGGTTGGATTCATTGAATAATTTAATATGCATTTTTATGAAACTTTGAACAGTGTATAAGGCTTATTTGTTTATCAGATGTTGAGTAAAATACAAGAATGTGTTATTTGATTTGACGATGTGTATTCTGAAAACCTTTGTGCTTTTTTATCAATTGTTCTTAATCAGTTTTTTTTTTATGCTCCGTTTGTTTCGACGTAAAATGGAGTCTGAAAAATGATTTTCGGCATTTTTCGGTGTTTGATAGGGGCGAAAATAATGGTAAACTGGAAAATGATTTCCGTTTGACAAAAAATGCTTAGTAAATTTTGGAAAATGATTTATGCTTTTTAAAAGTATAAATCATTTTCCGTAGATGGCAGACGCAGTCGACCCTCTTTTAAACGATACAATCGACCTTTACGTTCAAGCAGTCGACTATTGCTAGATTCCGACAAGCCAAATTCTGGCATTGGTCATATAAAAAATTATGCCAGAATCCAGCGACGTCCGACTACCGTCGCCAGATTTCAACAGTACTGTACTAGATTCCGGCTGGGATCCGGTCATTTTGTGCCGGATTCCGGCAATCTTCGTCGGAATCCGGCACAAATGGCCAGATACCGGCCACTTTTACCTGAATCCACATGCGCCAAATATAAAAAAAAAAATATTTTTATATTATTTTATATTAATATTTTGTATATTGTAAATAAAATTTAATTTTTATAAATTAATATGATTGAATAAAAATATAAAAAATATTTGTAATTTTTTGTACGTACCAAACATCGAAAAATGATTTCGTCGGAAAATATTTTTTTGAAAAATAATTTCCCTAAAAATATTTTACGACAGAAACCAAACAGAGCATTAGTTTATTATTTTGTATGTTAAAACCCCAAAAATTTGACACTAGGTTAAAATAGAAATTGTTTAAATAGAAATTAATTTTTGCGACACAATTCCTTGTGGATTTGGCTTTACACTTCCACACACACTATATCGCATACGATTCGTGCGCTTGCGAGTACTTAAAAACTTACAACACAAATCCTTCGACCTTAACCCTCTAATTTTGTATTGGATTCGTGTCGAATTTGCGGGTCATATAAAAAATTGTATGACATTATGTCGCGTGTCAGGTTCAAGTTGCATGTCGAAGCATGGATATAAGACCGTATAGGTCAACCTTAACCTTTTAATTTCGTATTGGGTTTGTCAGGTTTACGAGTCGTGTTAAAAATTGTCAGATTCACCCGCATATACTATTGAAATAAATACTATGGCAGGACTCGGATGTCTTGCATTTCTCCTTATGGAGCAATGATTCGGTTTAACATAAGCTCAGCCGCTGCGGTGTAGAGCAACCCTCTGTAGTTCAGTAGGAGGGAGGCCAGGGGGCAAACTGCATGTAAGGATTAGTCGCAAAGTGCAGCGTGATATGAGACCTGAATATGCCAGAGTATGTTGAAATCTCTTTGATATGGAACAGCTCTAATGAGCATCAAACACAGCAAATGAGATGTTTGTGTAGCAACATGGAACATCCCAAAATGCTGTAACTTGTAAAGGAAAATTAGTATGACAATGTCATTATTCCAAATTCACGCACAGGCGCCACAAACGCACTAGCTAGCCTAAATTATTTGGGTTGGACAATGCACTGGCTCTGATGGGAGAAATAGTACGATTGTACGATCGACCAAAAATAAACACTCTCGTCTCTCTTCTCTCTTCTCTCTTCTCTCGTCTCTCCCCATCCACATCCTGCCTGCTTTTCATTTTACTTGTTGGGCACGGCCCCATCCAACCCCTAAGCTTTGCTTTGGCGTGACCCTACAAGTTACAACTCCACCTATACCTATATACCCTCACACTCCTGTCCCTATGCATAAGTGCCTTATACCTTATGCACGCAGAAACATTAAAATAATATTTAAAAATCTTGTGATACTAGGACAATCCAGTCGCTGGAGTGCCCTGTTCATTACTTACAATTACATAACTGGCTGAAATCTGCACTGTCCCTCTTAACACCTAGCCAGCTGATCCCCCCCCCTTCAATCATTATACCGCCTACCCTCCTTTTCGCTTCTTTTATTCACAACCACCACCATCTATGCATCTCTCTCGAGCTCTCGCTAGCTGTTGCAGGTAACAATTATTTACAATTGCGAATCCCAAGCAGTAAAGCATGCACCCTTTGTCCATTAATGTGCATTGCATTGGCTCCATTAGGAAATCTATAAAATACTAAGAAAATAAACACCAACATTAGGAAATCTAAAATATTCCTCCATTGGCTCTTCCGCGCGTCCTCCAAATAATATTTAGTACCAATGCGGCCACTCCACCACCTTTTCACCCGTTCCCTTAAAAGTAGCTAGCATTGTACTCCATGAATGAACAACACGTTACAAAAATCTGAGTTGAGTAGGAGCGTGCCACCCCACACTGATCAGAGGAGGATCTACCAATTTCGATTTTTTTTTTTTTTTTTTTAAGCTTGTCATGATGAAAAACTCCTTCTTTAGTCATCCAGCTGTCTTCTGTCGGATAAAAGTCATAATTCACACAAATTTCGCAGATGTTAGCCATCAAGCAACCAGCAGTATGCTTGGGAATTTGTATGAAGTGAAGGTGAGAAATAGGCACTCGTAGTTGAGTTTGAGTTTTAAATGGTCTTGTTGTCTCGTTTATGGAGAGAACCTTTAAGTTCCACGTACAGAAGAGTTAATTAGAATATTAATTAAATGGTTATATTTTCTTATTATCTTTTAAGTACTAGAAATAATTGATTATTTCACCTGTCTCTCTCTATGAACCACCGCCCACACATGCACACCAAAAGCAAATTAATAAGAGAGAGTGGACTTGGTGTAGCGAAGCATTAAATAAACATCAACCTGCTTTGCTTTACCGTCATTCAATTAAAAAAGTGGCAAGAGTACTAATGATCTAAATTTAATAGATCGATCACTTCCACAGTTCTTCCACATATCAATCTATCATTGCAATTATTTCATGTAGAGGAGAGAGAGAGCATAAATTCCATATCAGTAACCAAAAGCAACTGGGTTTCTTACAAACAAACACGTTGGCCAAAAGGTTACGTCTGTATCAGATGGAGAGATGGATGGATGTCTGTCAAAGACATGCGTGCACCAACCCTAGCCTGATCAGTCATATTACTCCCAACACGCAAGCTAAGCTAAGCTAAGCTTTGTGACGCTATGCCTTGTAACCATCTTATCAGTGTCAGCTACCAAAGTAGAACCTAAAAGCTTATTGTGGTATATGCACATCTATGTCTACCCTCTCTTCAGAAAACTAGCGATGTGCCAATATATAGGTCATGAGTCATGCGCTAGCTTTATTTTATTTTTATTTTTTTGTGCGCTCGTTTGGAAGTAGAACGGCCATTTGCCTGTGTACAACAACGTTAAACAAGTTGTTAAAAAAAAGATGACCGGCCAACAAGCATCTTTACGAGGCTTTCATCAACTTCTATCAAAAACCTAGATTATCTCTACATAAGAAGAAAAGAGAGAAGGCGGGGGGGCGAGGGGGTTAGGTTTAAGAAGTTATTTAGTAAAAGAGAAAGAGTAAGACATGAGTGGTCCTTGAAAAAACACAGGACACGAGAGATCCCTAGCTAGCAGGAGATGGTCCTAGAGGAGGCAAGGTGAACATGAAAACCTCCATTTTGAGAACTTTGATGGTTTTGTTGAGGGGACAAAAGGCAGAAATTAGGAAATAACTGGTGCAACATTAATAGACAGAAACAGGTATATGCGGGTACTTAATTAATGATACTTGGTCTAAAAACAAGAACCCTCATGCATATCCCTTGTTGAAAGCACACCAATATTGAAGTAGACAATGGAATTTTGGGGAACAAGAGTGGATTATCGGCAAAGACACTTTTCTTGTTGCCCTTATTTTATTAAGACAGTAGAAGAAGATAGTGCAAGATAAATAATACTAGTTAGCACCAACCAAGCGAAGCATTATTAGAATATGAAGTCCAAGAAGAAAATTAAACCAGCACACCGATACAAAGAGACAAACAACCCTCCTCTAGAGGAAGGTAGTGCTTGAAATTGAATATAGTATAGAATTAAATATACGCCACTTAGCATTAATAATTGTCTTCCAAAACGGAATTGGTTACAGAATTAATTAATTAAAGCCCAATAAAGATCATATAGAAAGAGGGAAATAAAGAGAATTAAAGGCGACAAAAGCAAACGATATTTGAAAGACAAGTATAAACTACAAGATTAATCAGTTTCAGTACCCAAGAAAGAACCAACCTCAGGAGCATGGTGAAGCGATCGAACTAAGGTGATGGAAGGCTGTTAATTTCGTTATGATCTGTTTCTTTCAAGAATGGTTTCATGCACAGTACAGATTAACAACGCGCCCAAATGCCCATGCAAGTTTACTGACCAAGGCTAGCTAGTAAGAAGAGAGAGAGAGAGAGAGAGATAGAGTCTGTATGCAGGGAGGGAAACTTAGATTTGGATTGGGTTATAGCTATATAGGAACCACTTTTAACTGACATTGCTTGTTTGTTGATCACAATATGTGGGCGAAGACCTAATGAAGCAAAAGAGAGAGAGATATCCTCAAACCATTCCTAGCCTGGATCTTTAATTATTGGGTTGGGGAACGGTTGAGCTAGCTAGGGATATTAATTCAGTGCCAGGAAGATACTGAGAAGAGAGCTCGATTCCGCCAACCAAGAAATAAAGAATCGTTGCGAATCTGGAGCTGGTAACCCTCAGAAGGATAGTGGAGCCTCAGGAGGAGTTTGGCCTGCGAAAGGGCAAAGGGGCTCAAGGGAACATTGGAAAACCCTGAGCTCCGAAGCATCACCTCCCACGACTCGTACCTTTCGTGCCGTTCTCTTCTTTTGTCTCCCTCTGCTGCCACGATGTCCATGATCTCTCTTCCGAACCAAACTTGCTCCACAGTGAGCCTCTCCCTGCTGTTGGGGGGCAACGTGGCCTCCAGGGAGTCGAAGACGGCCGTATAGTGGTCCAAGGCCTCCACGAATCTCTGCAAGAAGAGAGGGTGGTTGTGGTTGGCCTCTCTCTCGGCGATGGTAACCACCTTGGGGTTCAAGGTCTTGATCTTGTGGAGGAAGAGACGTAGGGCACGGGAGTCGTCCTTAAGGAGCCTGTGCAGATAAAGCACGCAGTTGACCGCAAGCGCTTCATCAGGGAGGAGCGCAAGCGCGGGAGGAATAACAGGGTCGTCGCTGTTGCCGAGGAGAAGCGGATGGAACTGGAATCTGAGGCCGAGGGACTGAGCAAACGTCAGAAGGCGATCGCCAGTTCGATGGAGGATGTTCAGATCATGACCTGTGGCAGTAATGCGAAGCATGGGAGGAGGGTAGGAGCGCTCGGCAAGGGCCTGCATCAGCGGAGGCCATTGCAGGCCGTGCATGATGTCGAAGTCAAGGATGTGGATGGCCTGCTGCCCTTCGTCTATGGCTTCCAAGATGGCTTGGTTGGCTGTCAGATGGCTGAACCTTACGAATGGGGTTATTTGGTTTAACGATAGATAGCATGACTGAAGAGCCTTCTCTGGCTCTGTGTCGGCAATATTGTTGCTATCATTAGCTGTAGTAGCAGTTACAGCAGCCGCAGCGCTAGTAGGAGGAATCATCATCATCATCATCATCGTGGGACCGGTGGTGATGGTGGTCGCAGTCGCAGAAGTAGCACCGGCAGCTGCGTAGCAGCAATTATTGAGGCGGAGGGAGAGGGCTTTGGCAAACTGGTGGACCAACCTCTCAGTGGAGTCCCCATCAGGGGACGAGTTACTGGACAAAATGGATACGAGGCGGTGAGCAGCAGATAAATCGGACCTAGATATGAGCTCAGCGCAACGAATGAGTAATTGGCGAATGTGGATTGAGGTGAAGCCCCCTCGAGATGGCTCGGGAATAAGCTGGTGATGGTATTGCAGATCTGAGCTGGGGTCCTCTTCTTCTTGTTGATCATGATTGGAAGAATTGAATGATGCCATGAACATATTATCTGACCGCCGAGTAATTAATTTGCTCACTTCAAGTATATATTATGTGGAGGCGCAGTCCTAGCAGTGGCAATACTAGTACCAGGTACACCTATTTATATCTTGGGGGAGACCCATATCAATAAGAAACAGAAAGCTAAGGAACTGAGAATAGGGTTGGAGAGAATAGGCCATTCACATGTACTCTCTCTCTCAATTCCTCCGGTGAAAATGAAAATGGAAATATCAATATGAATATCAATACGAATACGACAAGAAAAAAGAAGGGCAGGACATCTGGGGGAACTTCGCATTTCTTTGCTTTAACGTAATATAAATGATCGAAGATGATGAAGCGGTTTTCTGTGACAGAACATTAATGTCTGCCAGGAACAGGGAAGAACTGAAATACTTGTAGTGGTTAGTAATAGTAGCAGGACTGTTCCTCCTCCCACAACGACAAACGCATATAGTATATATATATATATATATTATAAAAAGCAATTAATAGCAAATCGATGCTAGTATAAATAAGCCGGCAAAGTCAACTGAACCCGGTCCAGCTCCCTACTATCTAGAATTTCGTTTTGCTACTGTTATCCATGTCCATTGCGGAGAGAAATCATGATGATCACTTATTCACTCGGGCAGCTTCTTAGAATTTTGAGTTCGAGCAGCCAAGAAAGTCGCATAATATATATATCACTATAGAATAATACTAGTATTTATACAATCTTTGGGGCTGTGAAATTAACCTTTTGGTTTGAATAATTAATATAATTGCGCGCAACTTTTAAAGTGTGATTTTAGACCTTTTCATCTATACATATTTGCAATTTTTTCGCTAAAAAAAAGAAAGAAAATTAAATTACAATTTATTTTAAAAACTTAAGCTAGTAGAAAGTAATTGATTTACTTATTTAATTGATCTTTTAAACACCCACTCTCACGTGTGGGTTCAAATTTTTCTTTAATTAACAAGTAAGGCATCACACATGGAACTCTTTAATAAGTAAGGTATAACATGTTGAATATTTAATTGAAATAATAAGTGAATGATAAAGACAATATTCGAATTCAAGACATTTGCTGTAATATTATATTAAATCAAGAGTTATTTTAAAAGATTAAGCTAATAAATAGAAAATAATTGATTTAATCATTAATTAATATTTGATGTATACCCAAGTTGTGTTTTGATTTCATGAAAAAGTCGGGATGAGACATTGGCGTTTGAATGAGATCGCAGTTGTTCATTTATTTTTAGTTTTTTAGTAGGTTAATTTATGACTTGTGTACTATATAAACCAACTAAGGACGTTGCTGCAAGTTATGTTGTATTTTCATCCGTTTTCAATAAGAAACTCCATAAGATTGGGTTTTCTTCTATTTTTTCAACAAATCATTGAGTTTTCTTGATTTGTGGATGAGTTGTGATTCTTGCGGATGTTAATTTTGCAAACCACTATACCCACGCTACATCAATTGGTATCATAGTTCAACTATTTTCCTGCCATGGAAAGTAGAAGGAACATGCAGAGGAAGACATGCAACAATTAATTGGCTATGTGTATGAATGCAATGAGGCCACATGTGACAAGCAACTAGAGGTGCAATTTCAGCACATGGGGGTGAGGCTTGATGGCTGAACTAGCTGCTCGTTACCTTAACTGTTGTTAGCAGGCTTCAAACTAGGGATGTACAATAGAGCGATTATTAACCGCAACTAATTGTTATTCGCATATGTGGATGCGGTTAGTAAAAACACCTAATTGCATATGTGGATCGATGCTGATGCAGATAACGATTTTAGGGTAAGCAGATGTATTAACCACATCTACATACCCTTATATATACACATACACAAAAACAACATTGTTTTAGTGTTTAATACCCATTATGAGGTGTTTCTATTGTGTTTGGTTACTTTTAAGATGGAATGTGAAATCAATATATGGAAAAAAAAAAAAAAAAAACTAAAACAGGCCCAAAATATTTTCTAAATCGTTTAAAATAGGTTCTAATAGAGGTCCAAAAAACTAAAATATGCCAAAAATGCTCATTACGTGATATGCAGATGAGGGTTAATAACCGCATTCAATAACCGTGTAAATAGCAGTTAGTAAAAGCATGATACATATGCGAATGTGGTTACCTCAAAGTAGTAACTGCAAAATGCGAAAGATCTAGGCAATCAAATTTGATGAAGAATTCTCTCCAACTCTGAAAGAATGATGCATACCAGTTGACAAGCAAATTAATTTGGGTAGCGGCACGCATATGGGAATTTTTTCTTGATTGATCACTATCCCAAATTGGTTTTTTATTTAGTTTGAAGCAATATTAGCAGTCATATTTTCCATCTTTGAATAGAGACTTTTTCATCTTTGTTATTTTTCCCTTTCAACAATAGGATTTGCCTTTTAAGTTTTAATTTTTCACATTTAGAATTTTTATGACGTACATTTTAAGACTTTAAGTTACTATTATATGAGCATGTTGGATGTATTGAGAAAATCAGTTTTTTTTTTTTAAGAATAATAAACAATTTCCATTTTCATCTCTTTTACAAGCTATTTTCATATATAGTTTGTTAGAGTTTTAGAATTAAAGACACATATCCATGCAAAAAAAAAAAAGAAAAAAAGAAAGAAAAAGAAAAAAAGAAAGAATTGAAGACATATCTTCTTACTTTTTATCGCTTGCAACTTTTAATATCATAAAAAATAATTTTAATTACATATTTAATTGTTTTTTTATTCAGAGTTTGATATATATAAGTACTATATCGATATCATATCGAATACTCTATGAAACCATTGGTAAGCAAAATCAAAAGAAAGAATAGAAATATGCATTGGGATTCAATATTGTTAAGAATAGAACAATTATTTTTAATTATTATTTTTTTATTATAACATTAGAATATAACTCATAATTAATAATGTATCTTAAAGTACTATTCTAAGTTATATTGATTTACTAGCTCCTAATCCCTAAACAACTTTTATATACATTTTAAAGTTAAATACTATATTTTTTGAGTTGAAATAATATGTAATTTAATTATAACATTAAAAAATATTTCTGTAATTAAATACAACAAATATATATAGAACATAATGTAGGATAATATTATATGAGAATATTATAAATCATAGACTTATCAGTAAATATATATTTATATTTTGTCTCATTCAACTCATATATATATATATATATATATTATTCATACATAATCATTTATATAAAATTATTAATTTAATTTTTTACTTAAATTTTTTTTATTAACTAATATAATTAAGTTGCCCTTAGACATGCATAATTTTTAAATCACATGAGCTAGTAATATTATGTAGGAATAAGCACAACAAATTAAACTGATTCTAAGAGCATTCCTATTGAATTATGTAAAATTCAATCTATTCTAGATAATCAAAACCCACTTTTTGCTAGTTTAACTAACCACTTTTAAAATTATCCTCCAACCGATTATCTAAATTTCTATCTATTTTATTAAAATAATCATTTTTAATTTTTATTATTTTTGTTAAAACCTCGTATCCACCCTTCTCAGGCATTTCATCAAACAAACAACCTGCACTTTTTCACCGGCTCAAGCTTCAAAACCCAAAAACATCAAGCACAGAGAAAATGCAGAATTATCGCATAGACACCGTAATTCACCACACCATAATCAACCAACCGGTGAATCAAAATCAAAATCAACCCACCGGAAAATCAAAATCAACCCACGGTGAATCATCTTTTTTGGCGGCCCATGGTTTCCACCGACCCCACAGCCACTCTCAGCTCTGACCACCGTCGTAGTGATGGCATCTCCATCAACTTCAATGCCCAGTTCTTCGACGACGAAGACGAAACCCTCGTCTTTGTCTCGGTATGTACTGGGTCTTCTACCTAACCCGACCTGGACTCCCAAGCCCGAAACCGCTTCCTTCTATCCTCGCTAGCCTCTTACACGACCACCCTGTGACCGATCCAGGGTGTCGATCTCTTCGCTCCAATCTCCCAAAATCCCCATTTTCACGCTACCCTTCGTTTGGTCAATCCGACAGAAGATGCTTCAACCGTTCAATGAAGATGATGGAGGGGTAGAGGTTGGCGTCAGCAGGGAAAGGAAAAGGAATGAAAAGGAGGAGGAGAAAGAAGAGAATGAGAGAGAAAATGGCAGACTTTTACTAATAAAATATTCATACATGTGTGAACAGTGCATTGTTCACATATGTCCATCAAATGTATTTTGGATACGGAGTAAAGAATCGGATGGAGGAGCGTTTTTTCAGTTTTGTTATTTATTATAGATTTACAGTGGGACGTTATACATAATTAACCCACTGTAAATGCTCTAAATACCTATATATAATATTCCTAGCAAATGTGACCAGGCGACTTTTGTTTTGTGTACTTAGATTAGGGTTGGGCAAAATATCCAAAAATAAAAAATAAAAATAAAAATAAAAATATGACCATTAATTGTTGGTCGCTTTTTGATCGAGGAAGTACCCCCCGTCTCCCTTCGAAATCCTCGCCTCTTTGAAACTCAATTCCTTGCACGTTACTACTTTATGAGTCGACCTCGTTGAGACGTAAAAATTCCTTGCTTAGTGTTGTTGGATTCGGCTCAGACTCTCAGTTCTTCCTCAAAACTCTGCACAATCACTCTCCTCTGAGGCTTTGCTCTCGAACCATATGCATTGTCTCAGCCAAAGGCTACAAAATGAAGACCCATAAGGTCTCTTCCCTCTCTCTCTCTCTCTCTCTCTCTCTCTCTCTCTCTCTCTCTCTCTCTCTCTCTCCTGTTTATGTGTAAATTAGCGATTCATGGTTTTAGTTCTATCAGGTTTGGTTGATGAGAAAAGTTGGGAGAATAAACAAATAAAAACAATTTGGAGCTATTATGTTAAATTAAATGTTCATACGTCCAATAATTGAGTTTGAGTTTCATACAACTCAAATCTGCGAAACAAATCCATGATGACAGTATTTAGGACTTCAAATGCCATAGAATTTGCATTTCCAATTGAAATTTGGGGAAGCAGCAGCTAGCGAATCGAACTGATCATCAGCTAGCTAGGAGTTATTGGACTCAGTGCAGTTTGACAATCATGCACCAATGACACTTCTTGTTAGTTCGATCGATCATTGAGAATTAAATAATTAAAGGTCAATTAAATTAGACTTTTTCCCGCCAAAAACTATATGTTATTTACTCGTAAAACTTCAACTGATCATTATCACTCCCAAAAAAAATTAAATTCAACTTCGTGCAACTCAAATTCTTTTTAATTTTTTTGTTTGAAAAAAATACATATTACCCCTCCAAAGTTTGACCACTTTTTTTGCTTTTGCTTTAAATGTTTAAAAAGTGGCAATATACCCCAACAGAATTATCAAAATTTTTAATTTAAGCATTCTGTTAGCCGTTTCTGTCTTCTTTGACGAAAAATGGCTCATGTGCACCGCGCGCAAGTGCATTATTTGGTACAAAATTTTTAAAATGGCTTCATATCGTGTTAATTTCCAAAATGCCCCCCCCCCCCCCCCCCCCCCCCCCTTTTTTTAATAAAAAAAAAAAAGAAGAAAAAAAGGGGCATTTTGATCTTTTTCATAATTTTTGTTAAAGAAGCAAATAATTAAAGGAGTATTTACATTGAAAATTTTGTTGGAGTGCATTGCCATTTTTTAAACATAATAGACACAAGTAAAAAAATGGTTAAACTTTCAATTTAAGCACTCTGTTAGCCTTTTCCGTCTTCTTTGACGAAAAATGGCTCATGTGCACTGTGCGCAAGTGCATTATTTGGTACAAAATTTTTAAAATGGCCTCATATCGTGTTAATTTCCAAAATGCCCTATTTTTTTTTTTAATAAAAAAAAGAAAGAAGAAAAAAAGGGGCATTTTGATCTTTTTCATAATTTTTGTTAAAGAAGACATAAATAATTAAAAGAGTGCTTATATTTGAAAATTTTGTTTGGAGTGCATTGCCACTTTTTAAACATATTAGACAAAAGTAAAAAAATGGTCAAACTTTAGGGGTAATATATATATATATATAATAACTGGGCACTCGGGCGGCACACAGATATATATATATATATATATATGATTTTTTATTATTTTTCTTTTTTAAAGTACACGAGACTAAGCAGGCTAAAACGAATAGAAGAGGTGGGGGGATCCTTTGCGCTGCAGATGGGAAAGGAGGGGACAAGAGGAGGAGAGAATGAGAGGTGGTTGAGAAGATTCTCCAATCTTGGGTGATGCTGGGATGTTGTACAGCGAGAGCAACAATCAAAGAATCACCTTCCATAATAAAGTTTTTAAGCCCAAAGAAAATAGCCGGCCATGCATGGTGCTTCACTGGAATTTGGATGGAGGGGTGGGGGCTAGTGAGGGATATATATGGCTTTGATAATTATGTGCCCTGGCCTTCAAAGTTTCGGCAGACTGCAATTTTGGGTAACAAGGAGTACTTTCTAATGACAATGTCATATATAATTGATCTTGAAGAGCTTAGCGAGAGGGGGGCACCATTTCTGTAAGGTACGCGCGTACTGGAAGAAGACTTAGATTTCCAAGCAAAATGGTGTTCCAAATTCCAATGAGACTTTCTTGATGGTTGTGGAGATATCAAGGTTTGTATTTGTTGAACCAAAGGAGATAGCAGCATGTCACTAAGGCAAAAATCTCCAACAAGTGGAAATATTCTTTAGAAATGTCAAGAGACTTAATTCCCCGGAAAAAGGATATTAATGTTGATCGATTCATTCACATGCTTTTTCATCAAACTAAATAACTAATTCGGATCGAGGGAATAAATTAACACCGAAATTTTAAAATAGGGTCTGAATTGTAATTAAAGTAATATAGGGAGTGGTAGTTTGAGAGGTAAAAATGTGACTTTTTATGACCGAATAGTAAGAGCCCGAAACAAACCATGTGGCTTTTTATGACCAAATCCTAGATACAAGTCATTATATATATATATAAATATGGGGATCTGCATGTGAAACAAAGGAATATTGAACATGGTACGTCAAATACCATTACCTTTTTCTGGGAAACCTTACTTTGGATTTGGAGCTCAGATGCAAGTTCTCCCACTTAAAAAAAATGAAAAAATTGGTTGCCGAAATTGAAATACCGAAACAGCACCAATTAACCGTTCAAGAATGATCAACTCCCGTGCAGATAGAGAATCTTTATACATATATAGGAGAGGCCCGAGAGGGTGTATGTCTGGTAGGAGCACGCGCGGGTATATACTATCCGCTTCCAACCCCCTATGGAGCTTTAAATGGAAACACGTCCCTCCGCCACGTACGTATTTAATTAAGTACGTAAGATAAATTAGCTAACGTACAGATATCTAGTTAAGTGTCTAATATTGCAACTTTATCGACCGTTCCCTATACGTACATAGATATATCTCAAATAATCAGTTCAATTTTTATTATTTCGTTCATGAGATTTCAATATTTTTGAAAGGAAAAAAAAAAAACAGTTACAAACATTCGTAAAAGTGTTTTTTCATTTGTTCCATCCATAATATTTAAATTAATAGCTTCAGGGATAATTAATTTAGGATGATTTTCTGTAAAGCTGGCCGATCGAGTCAACACGTATATTTGAAACCTAACAGGCACACTGAAAATTCTAAACTATATATATATACACACTAATTAATCCAGTTCCTACGTTACTACGTACGTACTTAAGGTACAGGCCCGGGACAATAGAAGGATGCATTTTCAACAAAATCCATTTCCTAGTCGTTGCTGAATTCCCCAAATTAATTAATGTCATTAATACAAGAAGTTTTGAAAGGACCAGCGGTGAGCTCCAAATAATGTACATCACGCCATATATGCATGCTTGCCTACGCGTAATTAGGATCAACGATATGATACGAATTTTGACCTAGGATTTTCTGATAATTTTTTAACAAGTACGGAATGGTGTGGTATGCAGTAAAATATGTAGGAAAAAAGGACAGGAAAAAAAAAGCATCATCTCATCAACTCTGTCAACTCAGCTCTAGAGAGTGTAGGAGCTTTAAAGAGAGAGAGAGAGAGAGAGAGAGAGAGAGAAGAGTAAAAAGGAGAATGCTGGGCCCTGGAGCAGTTTCTTACTTTCTTCCCTACGACAGCAAAAATTACACGCAAAGCCTTAAATGTGGAATTTTACTTTTACATGATATTCGCTTAACGCTGACACTCGTTTTCCCTTGTTTGTCTCTCTTTGTTGGATTCGCTGGGACATTGGGCATGGCCGTGGCTTTTCATTTCAATTTTCTGAAGATAGGAAATAGCTGGGAATATATATATTATATATAAGATGGACAAGGGAAAAATTGACTCACTTACCACGTGGAGTAGGGAACAACGGCAGTGCAACTGCTGGTTGTCCTAGCTAGGCATATACTCTCTCTCTCTCTCTCTCTCTCTATATATATATATATATATATTATGCAGAAAATTAAAAAGACAAAAAGTTTGGATTAGAAGCTTTGAAAATTGAGAAACCCATAAAAACCCTGTGCCTGCCTGCTGCACATGGCCGAGCGGGTATCAATCAATAATGCTATGCTTTTAATGTTTCCTGGGTGATGTAATCAGAGCTCAACTTACTTGCAGAAAACCCCACCTCTCCCTCTTTTGCTGCCAGCAGTACCTACACAGAATCAGAAATGATGGATGATTAACACAACCAATTAAGTCCTTACAACTCCTTTTGTCCACGCACGTGCGCGTAAATGGCTGCCAACAATATTTAATTGGTGATTTTTTTTTTTTAAAAAAAATTACGAATGTTAAAAAAAATTATTTTTTAAAATTGTATTTGAATGGTTTA
This sequence comes from Alnus glutinosa, assembly GCF_958979055.1. Taxonomy (NCBI): domain Eukaryota; kingdom Viridiplantae; phylum Streptophyta; class Magnoliopsida; order Fagales; family Betulaceae; genus Alnus; species Alnus glutinosa. Next base: position 30,090,187 of record NC_084893.1, read on the forward strand.
GAAAACTTAAGATAAAATTAGAAAAAATGACATAAAATAAATAAAATTTGAATTCTAAAAAACAGTATTTAAAAAATATTTGAAAAATGAATATCACCCAAACATGCCATAATGAATCATTCATATCGAGTTGCTGGAATTAATTTAGAGCAATCTCAATAAATTATTTATCTCTCACTTTTGGTTAGAATATCTAACAAAAATCATAAAAAAGCATTCTATCAATCCCATTATCTACTAAAAATTTAAAATAATTTGTCTTGAATTTGTCTATTCCCAGATGCATCTTTTTGTTAATATTTTCTATTGGGCCTCTCTCCTCTCTTCCCCCCCCCCCCCCCCCCCCCCCACCCCACCGCTGCTTTTTTTTTTTTTTTTTTTTTATTCATTGGTGTGATTATAATTAATTAATAGCTATTTTTTACTTCTTCACGAAGGAGAAAAAAAAAAAAAAAACTCGTTTTGGCATTTACAGCTTTTTCTAATTTCATTGATAATATTAATTTTAATCGAACTCAGTCACTACAGTATAAACAGTTCAAAGATTGCAATTCTTTCTATAGCATGGTACAGAATAGTAATGAAATTTAATGACAATCAGAAAAATGACCGTTAAAAAATTTATTGCGTTAGAAAAATGACCGTTTTAACGAAATGACTATTGTAAAATATGACCATAAGAAAAATATCCATATGAAAAAAAAAAAGGAAAAAAGAACGTTTGAAAAAAAGGATAGTAAAAAAAATACAATGTATTATAAGGGAAAAGAGAATGGTTCATCTCCTGTATATAAAGTCAATGCACTACTGGTTTATTTCATCAAACAAAATACAATTTTATTTTGCAGAGTTTTTCAGTTTGGAGTGATATTTAACTCATAATTTCTTTAATCTTAAAAAATGATCTATGCTTCTTAAATCCTGTGATTCATGATCGTTATTTGGTTTCTTGTGATTGTTTTTTGGTGATACTGTGTTCGTGATGATGGAGAATAAGGTAGTGATTATGCTACTAAAGATGATAGTTTTATTTGGTAGAGATTAGTTTTTAATTAAAATGAATAAAATATTCTAAAATTTATTATTTTAATAAAATAGATAATGTGTTTAGATAAGCCGTTGGAATAAGGTCTTGAAATGTGGTTAGTTAAGTTAGCAAAAGTGGATTTTGGTTAGCCATTTTGCATAAAAATTTACATAATTGTGAGTGCTCTTTAAAGCATTCCCAATGAATTATGTATATCACTTTTAGTTAAAATAGCTAAGCAATATAAAAAAAAAGCTTTCCATCCCATTATTTACTAAAAATGCAAAATAAATTTGTCTTGGATTTGTAAATAGTGGAACTCCACATATGGAGTTGTACAATTCACAAATGCATTTTTCTTTTTTAATATTTTACTTGGGCCTCTCTCTCTCTCTCTCTCTCTCTCTCTCTCTCTCTTTTCCTTCTTTTCTCACGGTTGCTTGTGATTATAATTAATTAGTAGTTATTTTTTACTCCACCAAAAAAAAAAAAAAACTCGTATCGACATTTACAGCTTTTTCCAATTTCATTGATGATATTAGTTTTAATCGAACTTCATCACTACAGTATAAACCGTTCAAGATTTGAAATTCTTTCTATAGCAGGGTACAGGTCGAATAGTAGTGAACTTTAATAATAGTTAGAAAACTGACCATTAAAAAAATTATTGCGTTAGGAAAATAACCGTTTTAATGAAACGACTATTGTAAAATATGACTATTAGAAACATGTCCGTATGAAAAAAGAAAAAGAAAAAAAAGAACATTTGAAAAAAAGGACAATAAAAAAAAAATACAATGTACTGTAAGGGAAAAGGGAGAGATTCATCTCCTATAGTCCTATATATAAAGCTAATGTACTGCTGGTTTATTTCATCAAATAAAATACTTTTTTTTTTTTTTACAAAGTTTTTCAGTTTGGAGTAATATTTGGCTCACAACTTCTTCAATCCTAAAAAATGACTCATGCTTCTTAAATCTAGTGATTCATGATCGTTATTTGGTTTCTTGTGATGGTTTTTCAATGATACTGTGTTGATGATGATGGAGAATAGAACGGTAATTATATTGCTAGATATGAGAGTTTTATTTGGATTTTTTTATTTTTATTTTTTTATAGAGATGGGTTTTTAATTAAAATTAATAAAATATTCTAAAATTTATTATTTTAATAAAATTGATAATTGCACCATTGGTCTTGGGGTTGGCCTAAATTACAAATTACTCTCTGTAGTACCAAAAAGTTCATGGAGAGTTCCTATGGTAAACTATAATTACGAATCACTCCCTGAACCTATTTTTGTCTACCAAGTTAATAGATTTCGTTAGTTTGCCGTGTCATACCCAATAAGAAATCGACACGTATCCATTATAATAAAAAAAATATAAATAAATAAAACTTAAAAATTATTATTATTATTTTTTTAAAAATAGAAAGTAGCAAAGGGATGGTTGCCGGGGGTGGCTTGGCCATGTCTGGGGGGTGACGCATGACCTCCTCTAGGCCTGGGGTGACCACGTGTCGATTTCCTATTAGGTATGACGTGACAAACTAACGGAATCTATTAACTTGGTAGACGGAAAACGGGTTCGGGGAGTGATTCGTAATTATAGTTTACCACAGGGACCCTCCATAAACTTTTTGTACTATAGGTAGTGATTTGTAATTTAAGCCAACCTCAAGGACCAGTGATGTAATTATCTCTTAATAAAATAGAGAAGAAGTTTAGATAAGCGGTTGGAGTAAGGTCTTGAAAGATGGTTAGCTAAATTAACAAAAATGAGTTTTGATCAGCCATTTTACATAAAAATTTACATAAATCATTGTAAATACTTTGAAAACCAAAACTTCGATAGCCATCAACCAACCATCCATCATCCATCCATGACTACGAGTAGTACTCTACGGGGAATTAATATAAAAGAAAATGTTGATATTTCATACATAATTCTTAATTATAATATTGTTTCAATTCCTCCACTTTTTGTGTTTCTTATTAGCATTTGGAATCTGATAAAGGCGTACGACGTTGTTACCTAAAAATAAGTAGCAAACCGGCTACTACACTCACTTTAGGGTGCTTGCCCGTGCAAGCTGGCTAATAATGATGATAACGATGATAGGAATATTTCAGGGTCTCTCTCTTCCCCCCACCCTCTCTATGTGCAAATCTGTAATCAAATCAATGAGAGGTCAGTAAGATCCCTTGTCTGCTTGAAGATCGATGTGAGTTTTAAAAGTACTCGCAAGCATACGATTCATTTGTAATATATACATTTTAAAAGTATTCGCAAGCACACGATTAATTTGTAATATAGTGTGTGCAAGTGTGAAGTTGAATTAACAGAAAATTGCATTGTGAAAGTTAATCTTTATTTAAACTAATCTTATTTTAACCTAGTTCCAATTTTTGAGATTTTTATGAATAAAAGAAAAATAAAATAAAATAAAGTTAAACAAAAGAAAATGTACTAAGGTTTTAGAATCTACACCCACCAAATCGTAGCAACATATTCTCATGTTCATCAATATATATCCGAAGTTCTCACCATACAAATCTTGTATATGTTCTACTTTGCTTAAAAAATCAATTAAATTATTCAATGAATCTGTTCTTTGAACAAATTATACAAGATATTTAGTTTAAACCAAATCATCAAATGTATCCGTAGAACGAAACACAATGAATATCCAATGTTTTGATAAATAAAAACCCAAGCAATCAATTAAATGAAACTATCCCAAATCATTACATGTATCCGAAAATCACAATAGATATTTAAGAATCATCTCAAATAATTGACTTGAAGTAAAACAATTAGAAATAAAAAACATATAAAATCGGATAGTATAAACTTACATGAAAATGTTGTTGCTAATCAATGGTGATGCTTAATCATCAACCTTAGTTGAGAATTTAGCTACACATGATAAAAAATACCGAACAAACTTGTAATAAAAACATAAAAATAAAAGAAACTAAAGAAATGGAGAAGATAGAAAGACATAAATTAAACCAAATTACAAAAGAAAGAAAAGAGCTAAAAACATGCTCTTGAAAAATGATGTGTATATACAATGTTCTGAATGAAAAAGTGGTGTCTATCATGGGGTTTTTTATAGCAAAACATTAGGTTAAATCCCGTATTTTCAAAATGGCACCTCTATCCTTCAAACCCTAATAGGAGAAAAGAATGCTAGGGCCATATTTTCAAAATGGTGCCTCTACCCTTCAAAACCCTAATAAGAGAAAAGAATGCTAGGGTTTAGGATGCCAGTAGCCATCAGAGCATGAAAATTCGCTTCTGCCACGTCAGCCCTGATAGTCGCTCGAGCGACTTCTGGTTCGATCTAGCGACATCGAGCTGATGCACTCGAGCGCCTTCCAGGTGCTTGTTTCTCCAGTAGTGCTGCCACATCAGCCCTAACACCCATGCTTTGAATGGTTCTGAATACTTCTTCTCCTGTTTATTTGCAAATCCCAAAAAAAATACTGCAATTTTATCTCAAAGTTCTACAAAACACTAAAACACTAAAACACCAAAACTAACCAAGAAATCAGAAAATAACAAAGCTAAAGGTTTAACAAATGTGAATTAAGGGGGGTCCAAATATACAATATTTGGCACTCATCAAATACCCCCTAAACTTACATATTGCTAGTCCCTTAGCAAAACAAAATGAAAAATAAAAATCAAAGCATGAAACATAAGTTCGCTGTAAATTGAGACAACACATGCTCCAATAAGTGCAAAGTGATATTAACACAAACTTATGAGGTTTCAACTTTTCTCAAAGTTTGTGTAACAAAAAAAAAAAATTCATAGAAATCTTATCAGATGAAAACAACCAAGGCTTAAATCAAACTGTGCATTTTTTTTTAATTCTTTTATTATATTTTGTGTAGGTTGTGCAATGCTTGACTCCCTTAAGCTTTCTAATTAACTTATGTAACAAGTGTTAGACCAATAATTTCCAAACCAGATGGTTTTAGGGCACTAGATGTAAAACATCCCTAAGAGCTTAATTACTCAAGTGAAAAAGGCTACGAAGCCAGACTAGCCATATAATCAACCAAATTGAATTTTTTATCTTTTTATGTGAACACTCAATGCTTAATGGGGCAAGAGGCTTGGTTACTCAATGAAAACTCAAATTGGTATTTTTTTTTTTGGTTATTAGTTACATTTAAGCCTAGGTTTCATTAACAAATCATCCTACAAATCATATGATACACATTCCTCAATTCAAATCTCATACCTCACAGAACCAATGCTAATGTGCTTGTGTTTCAATTAAAACAAGTGAGGTCTCTCTACTCCAACAGATGAGTCAACAGATTTAGATTTCTAATGATATGCAATGTTCAGGATGTTAAACAAACCAATGATATGCAAACTATAGTTGTGATGTAATCATGCTAAATCAACAACCTAGCACAATTTTTTTTTTTGAATAAAAAAATAAATAAACAAATAAACAGACAGATTGTGTTTCCATACCCCTATATTTGAGCCACACATTGTCCACAATGTGTAGTATAGAAATACATTACTAGAAGTAAGGAAACATCAAAGTGTGAAAAAGGTTAAGGCGTCCCCCAAACTTAAACACGAGCATACCTGTCACAAACTAACAACAATATTTCTCACAAAAACACACATCACAAGGTTAATTGTTGTTAGAAACAAAAGAAAAAGACACAAATGAAATGAAAAACGACTAAAAGAAAATGTGCGTAAAATAAAATGTAAAAGAAAAGTTACCACACTTTCCCCAATCATTGGGGTGTCCAACTAATCCCTTCCACCATTTTTTTCTTTAGAATTTGATAGCCCTCTGATAGAATGTTTCGCCATCTCAGGTAGCCTACTTGCTTGCTTCAAAGGATCTTATTAGGTAGATGATTCCTAGATTTGTGACCTTGTGTGCATAGATCCTTGACAAATTTATCATAAGATGGCTCATTGAGACATTGAAGAACTGAAACTTAGGGCCCATGAAGTGTCTCAAAATGGATGGTGATGAAGGAATGAGCTTCAATACTCATTTCCTTGTTGTTGGACAAATTTGGAGTTGACAGGGGCTCAATTTGCTTTAGGTGCTCAACAGACTAAAAGTGTTAGTCTTTTTCTTCCTCCTCGGCTGCTGATGATATCTCAGTGGTTTTTCTATTCTCAGGTTATATCTTAAGAGTGGAATCCAATAAGGCCTCAGCTTGCTCATGTATCATGTCAAGGTCCAGATCAAATTTAAGATGAGCAAAGCTCTCTTCCAAAGGATCTTCCAGACTTGGCTCATTAACAATCTCCTCAACAACTTCTTCACTCCCAAGTGTGGTGGTACCTTGGACGTGCTCATGATGAGGATTGCTGAAATCATCCTCATCAATCATGTAGTTTCTAATGAATGGGCATTTGTGTGCACGGTGAGAAGGGTTAAAACAATATGAACATGACTTAGGTGGTGCAATAGTGTGAGAAAACGGGGCATGAGCAAACATAGCTGCCATGAGTTGGTTTGCTCTCCCAGCTAAGTTATCGATGTGAGTAGTTGGAAATTGTTCCCCACTACTAGTGGAATCATGTTGCACCCAATCAACATAATGGTTATTCCAGTCCGGGTTGTAAAAATTGAAATTTGATTCAAATCCCGGACTGGAGAAATTGGTGTTCATTTGCTCATATAAAAAATGGGAGAATTGTCCTCAGGATGGACAATTACTCGAACTATGATAAGGATTAGAATAATATGAACATAGTCCATGTGGGTGAAAATTTTGAGGGTAGTTGGTAGGAGCTGGCGCCTTACAACTATGTGAAGCATGTTGTACAAAAAAATTATTGAAATCATCAGATGAAAAATTCATGTTTCACCCTCACTCCTTAGCATGCAGATATCCCACAAACAAGACCATTTTTTTTTTGACTAAAATTTAACTTAAAAGAAAATACAAGTGGGATAAACAGATTTATCCAAGGTGCAACCAGGTTAGTTATAACAAAAAATAAATAATATAAAATCAAAAATGAAAATTAACACAGAAGCATAAAACAAAACAAAATATCAAAAATTAAAAATTAAAACTTAAAAACTCACAAAACGGACCAAAAATAAGTTTGGCAAAATTTCAGGTATTGATCCGTTTTGATGCAATCTGCGGATGTGCGATCGAGCGCAAGATGGGTGGATGAAGTTTCAGCAGAACTGCAAAACAATGATAAAAAGAAAAAGAAAAAGAAAAAAAAAAACAAAAGATTTTTTTTTTTTGTTTTTTTTTTTTTGTTTTTGTTTTGGTGTTAAACAGTGAAACAAAAACAAATAAAAATAAAGCAAAAAATTACAAGAAGAAAAATAAAACAAAAGTCTACCTTAACTAGTAGAAAAATAAAATCAATTTTCTCAAATCAACAATTCCTCGGCAACGGCGCCAAAAACTTGTTGTGAGTTTTAAAAGTACTCACAAGCCCACGAATCGTTTGCAATATAGTGTGTGCAAGTGCGAGGTCGAATCCACAAGGAATTACGTTGCGAAAATTAATCTCTATTTAAACTAATCTTTGAAAATTAAAGAGACTTCTAATTAATGTGTGTGTGTGCGACGTGTAACAAAATATCAAAATGAAGAATGTAAATGAGATAGATATTTTGTTAACGAAGTGAAAACTCAATTAAGAGAAAACCACTCCGTGACAGCCAAACCCAGGATATCCACTATTCAGAAGACAAAGCTCGTTACAAAGCAGTAGCACTCACATACCCTTGATGCAGTGGTCGTACCTTGAACTCTGACGCATAACCCAATGCGAACGCCTCCCAACCAAATCACCTACTTGAAGGAGTCTTCAATGGAATCCTTTACCTTAGGGCTCTTTCCTAAGATAGACTTCAATACGGGCACAGCAACAGCACTTCGGCAACAGCTCGAGAGCAAACTAATCAGCACAATAACTTCTAAATTATATTCTCTAAGCTCTAAGGAATTCACTACTGAATCCTTGCAAATTACATGCCTAAAGGCCTCTATTTATAGGTTATAGAAGACCTAAATCGAGTCTGAATCGATTTTCTCTAGGTGGCGTCCGGACGGCCAACTGTGCAACTGGCTTTCTAAATTTGCTGAAATTCTTTCCTGAATAGAGCCGTGTCTGGACAATGTTGCCCTAGCGTCTGGACGGTTGCACTTTTGATGTACGAAATTTCCATAATAAGGACTGAGTGTGTGAATAGTGTAGACTGACATCCAAATGGTTGTATATCTTCTGCACGTCTTGCCTTATCAATGATAGCGTCCGAATGAAATAACCACGTCATCCGGACGGTTGCAGTTGTCTTCCCATATCTGTGTTTGAAAATGAAATCCTTTTACTTGTTGAACACTAAAAGGCGTGCAGACGTGTTGTTGAGACGTCTGAACGGATGCAACCTGGAACAGTTCAAAGCTTCTGGACACAGATGGGAGTCCGGACGGAAAGATCTCGTCATTCGGACGGGTGTCGCTTGACTGATGAGCATCCGGACGGAATAACTACGTCGTTCGGACGGATGCAAGAGACTTGACTTAACTGCCTTGAATTCTACACAGAATCTTCTTGAAGCACATAACTAAAGTGTAGAATCTGAATATAACAATATCCTTGATTAAAAAGCAACATTACATAAAAGCGATTTTGTCCAACAGAATGTAGCCAATTATAAACTAACAAACTCCCCATTTGGCCATTCTGGGACAAAAATCACTTGACCGGTTTAAAAATACAATCCCGGTCCAAATCAAAAAATACTCCATCTTTTTGTCTCAAAAGGACAAAGGGTAAAACAGAGTAAGAGAAAAACTAGCAAAAAAAATTACTCCCCCTTATTGACTCAGCAGGACAAGGGTAAACAAAGTAAATAAATCCCAGAGTTATAAAGTATTACAAGTAATAAAACACTCCTGGATATCCAGCTGGCACTGCTCCACACGGAGGTTAATAGAATGAACCACCCATTGCATTGAGCTCATACCTCCTTGAAGTGATTCTAGAGAAGCTAGAATCGGTGCCAAAATTGCATTAGACTGAGGAGGTGGACGAGTAGTCTATGAAGATGATGCTACAACAAGCATCTCAACACGTATAGGAGGAGGCTGAGGAGCTTCATCTTGGCTTTCATGCTTCAGCTAGGCATTTGACTTAATCAGTTTCTGATTGCTGAGGGGTTCCTGTATCTTTATCTTGGGCTCTCCAGAGATGTTTATACCAGACTGAATGATAAATCTGCGAGATCAAGTAGCCGAAAGGAAGTCCTGTAGTGTTCTCATCTCGGGCCTCCAGCATAATGTTAAGGATATGCTTGCATAGACAGAAGGGCAACCTCATGATAATGGCATATAAGAACTGAGCCCTCTTTTGGATTAGATCACTCTTGCGAACAATGGGCTAGAGATTATGTTGGACAATCTTCACAAGCAGGCGGTGTGGGGGAGAAAAAGCATCAATTCTGATGTTGGTAGCACGCTCTTTGCCTTGAGGAATAGCATGAAAGAACTCCCTAAGATCCTCCAAAGAGGGAGCCTCCACAACCTTATTGAATGGGCTGACAGAAATCTGAAGTACTGGTACACCAATGATCCGGCTGATGACCTGAGGATCAACTAGAATCACATGCCCCTTAACAGTAGACTAAAGGACAATGCCACTGTCCTCATCCTGCACAACCTTCAGATGAGTGTAGAACTCTCTCACCAGCCTGGTGAGCACGATGCGGGCACAATTGTAGAGGTCGCCTTAGCTATATGGCTGGATAATCTCATAGATGACATCAAGGGGTGCTACCATCACATCAGCCTTGACGACATTCTTCCTTGGAATGACTGGCCTATTTGCTATTCTGGCTCTAGAAGCTGCAACGCCTTCCTTTGTCTTCTGTCGGACTCTGCGTTGAGAGCTGCTAGCAGACATGATTCTACAAAGAATGACAAAAAAGATTTGCAAAAAATAATACCAATGATATTAGATTCTGTTAGTCAAAAAAAAAAAAAAACTGCTTTATAACGGCAGTAAATTGGACTTTCCAAAAATTACAAACAAGCAATAGATCCCAACACAATCCAAATAAATGCCATAACAAATAATCCAAACTCAACAGCATATATCACAATCATAAATATGCAGTCTTTATCTCAAAAATAATCCACAAAAATATCCTAATAGTTAAAATAACTGAAAAGAAGATAAAGGAGAGAACAAAATACCTGGAAATGAGATAAAGGACAGAAAATGACAAAATAAGCCGAGAATGTGCGAGAAACCATGAGAAAACCGCAACAAAAAGACAAAAAAAAAAAAATCGAGTTAAAAATGAAATGGGGTGCGGCAGCTAGGGTTGAAATGCGATACTTAACCCTGTAGAGTCTCCGTCCGGACGCATAACTAACCCTTCCAGATGCGGGATGCCATAAGCATACGATTGAACCGCGCACATCCAGACAAGTCACCTGATTGTCCAGCCGTTTGAGCCGCACCCGTCCGAACGTAAAAGGAGATCGTCTAGATGCTTCACACTGAAAAACAGAAACTGACGGAAAATTTGCAGAAAAATTATTTTCCCTAAAGTCAGCTTCATAAAAAACATGTATAATCAACTAATATAGCAGTCAGATAACATTTTAAAAATACGCAGAGATATAATTGAGAGTTAAGAGTTCAATTAGCACAAAATTTCACGAAGATAGAAATATTAAATAGATTACTCAACTCATGCAATGCGTGTGTGTGTGAAGACTTTCTCAATAAGGTATGAAGTTCATTGATATGACTTAAAGCAACTGAATTTTCTAGACAAGAGAGAAAATTAAAGAGATATCAGTCAAAAGTCAAACCTTATTTTACTAGGGCCTAGCAACTCTCATCTGATATACTCCCCCTAAGATGTATCACTTTTTCTTTTACTTAGTCTTTTAGTGATCGTCTATTTCCGCAATGATTTGGTCACTGACTGTTTCTTTAGGGACAAGTTCAAGAACAGATTTATAGTACAATAAGCAGTGGATATTTTTATTTATCCATATTTATTGATTTTTGAATACTTTTTATCACTTGGTGCTGCAACCTAGAGAGAATGATGGAATTTTTAGGTTTTAGGTTCAACTAGCGAGTTGGTCAATTTGACCATCTTACAAAAAAATCTCTCTCATCAGAATTTTCAAATGCAAAAAGTTAAAGAGAAAAAAATGTACTTTAGGGGAGTCTTGGATAGTGCACAAAAATCATCGCATGAGAAAAGTAACTATATAGCATTAAGATGCACAGGAAAACTTGGCAGATATTAGGCATAAACTCTCAATCATATATAAGCATAGTCAATAAATGCACAATGAACTGAGGTATCACGCAAAAACACATGCAATATCCTAAAAGCAAAGAAAACAAAATAAAATTCCTACATCTTCTCCCCAAATTTGTTTTTTGTTTTTGTTAATAAAAAAAATGCTAAAAAAGTAAATAGACACTCACAACCCTAGCATGTGGTAAGATTAAACCTGTCTTCAAAGAGAAGGGATCAATATTACCAATACAAAAAAACAGCCGCTGACGTGCTTTTTTTGTTTCCCCAAATAGTACCTGCAAAAATTTCTTAAGAGCAACAAGAGAAATAGGGGACAAAAAGCAATGGTTCCTAAATTGCAAGGCAAACAAAGATATGGCATTTAAAGAATAAGGCAATGCAATCAAACCTGATGCTCTAGGATTAGGAACCAAATCCTAGGCATTTGAACCCTCGCTAACTAGGTGAGTCCATTCCCCCTCAAGGGGTGAATGTCTGCCTCCTTTCTAACCCATGTCTGCCTTCCTTTTGTTGGTTGTTGGCAGGACTTCATATGATGATCCATCCACTGTATCATACTCTGCATCCAAATAGGCAAGCTCCCTATAGAACTGATCATCTTCCATCTTTTACGCCTTCTTTATAAAGTGCCTTGATTTGTTAGAATTTGAATTTGCCATTCTGATTGGCAGGAACAAATCTTTGTTGATGCCGCTGATGCTGAGGAGCCTGACGCTATGGAGCCTAGTGCCTTGGAACTTGATGCCGAGTCTGATACTTGGGGGCCTGATGCCGTGGAGCCTGATGTTGAGCCAAAGATCTAGTACCGAAATTTGCTTGTCTTGGCACTTCTTTCTTGACCTTTGATTTATGAGCTTTGAGAAGAGAGCACTAAGGTCGGATGTGACCGCTTAGGCTACAGTGATTAGGGGTGAGCAAATCCCCGCAAAACCCGCACCGCCCCGCAGAAACCGCCCCAACCCGCCCCGCAGAGCCCAAAACCCGCACCCATGGTGCAGGTTATGGGGCTTTTTTTGGCCCCCCTGCGCGGTGCGGGGCGGGTTGCGGGGGGGACCCTTAAATTTTTGCGGGTCCCCGCCCCGCCCCGCCTCGTAGGTTTTGAAGAAAAAAAAAAAAAAGAGGCGAAAAACACGAAAAACAAAACCTTACACGGCTACACAGTACACTTATGACTTATCTTCTAACTCCCTAAGCGCCGCAGGTGACCCTCGTCCCTCATTGCCTCACAGCTTCACTGACCCAGGCACCCACCCAGCCACAGACAACTCCCTGAGCGGCGAGCGCCACTAGCCCAGGACCCAGTCACAAGCCGGTCCAGCCCTGCCCTGCCCTGAGCGCCGCAACCCTGCCACTAGCCAGCTCGCTAGTCGTCGCCTCACCAAGTCACCAGCTCGAGAGAAGAGATCTGATGGCGGAAGAGCACAGATGCGAAGCTCCCGAAGGCCACCGGCTCTGCGCTAACAACTGCGGCTTCTTCGGCAGCACGACCACCATGAACCTCTGTTCCAAATGCTACGGAGAGTTACATCACTCTTCCTCCAAATCCTCCATGGAAATTGCTCTCTCCTCCTCTTCTACTTCTTCTCCACCGGCTACCGTGTCTCTTCCTTCTCCTCCAGCGTTGACCTTGCCTGAGGTCGCCAAAGATGTACGGACACATACCCGCGGGGATCCCCGTATACCCGCGGGGATCCCCGCCCCGTAACCCTGCCCCATCCCCACCCGCCCCGTGCGGGTGCAGAGGGTAATTTGCGGGGTGCGGGTTCCCTTTGGGGAACCCGCACCTCTACGGGGTGGGGGCAAAAAAACCCAATCCTCGCCCCCCCCCCCCGCCCCATGCTCAGCCCTAACAGTGATGGCATATAGGAGGTTGTCTAATGGTGGGGGGCTTCTGAGTGACTGGAATATCTCCACTAATTTCGTCATTTCCTTTGTCCACGACTGTGAGTGGAGGGTCGGGGACTGTGGGCTTGACAAAACAGTCCTAGAAGTAGAGGAAATGTCAGAGGGGGGAGCTACATACCCGAGTTAGGTTTTGTCTGTTGGGCTCTTCTGGATTGACAGCATATGGGTCAGCTTTTCATCAGTGACCCTCTCCAACTGAAGTTATGTCTCCAGTAGCTTCTCCTCTAGATCCTGTATCTTGAGTAGGAATGAGCTCTTCTCAGTTTGTAGGCTATTTAGCTCATGGATGTGTTGCTTACGAGTCTCTCTCAGCTTCTCGAACTCTACATAAAGGATTTTATAAGCCTCTTTGAGTTCTTCCCCGTCTTCATCACTGTGCTCAGAGTAATATGAATTCTCCTCTTCTTCATGCGAAGCCACAAAGGCTAGAAACTGATCTTGAGCAGGAGATTCTTCTTCTTCGGACTCATCACTGAGAGTCACATTGTAAGCCTTCTCTTTTCCCTGCTTGAGGTTCCCACAATCAACCTGTATATGCCCAAAGCCTGAGCATTCAAAACATCTGGGGCCTCTTGGGTCTTTCTTCTCAGCTTCCTCAGGTTCAGATTCTCTGGGGGCCTTATCAGTTTTTCAGAGAATTTCTTCTTGAATCGATCATTCCTCATTAATCTCCCGAAACTCATGGCCAGCATTGCCACTGCATCTTCTTCTTTTTCAGAGTCTTCTTCAGATGAGACTTTGGCTTTCTTTTTAGATGCCTTGAGGGCAATAGTCTTCACCTTCTTGACTGGGGGCAGGGACAACTCATAGGTTTGAAGAGATCCCATCAACTCTTCAATCTTCATCTCTTTTAAGTCTTTGTTTTCTTCAATGGTAGTCACGTTGATTCTGAAATGCTCAGGTAAAGATCTTAGAATTTTTCCATCAAGTTTCTTAGGTTGCTCATCTTAGAGTAAAACTCTCCGAATGTCTATCATCAAGCATCTTAATCTCTTCAAATATAGAAATCAACATTTGAAGTTTAACAGATTTAACAAGTTTTGTGCCTTCATATGTTGTTTCTAAGATTTGCCATGCTTCTTGAGTCGTTCCATAGTTTGAAATTTTAGTAAAATCAGATGGTGAAAGTGCTTGACATAGAGCATGGAGGGATTTGTCATTGGAAAGTCGTGCGTTCTTTTCATTTACAAGCTCAATATTTGTATCCGCTGGCTCAATCCAACCAGTTTCAACAGTTTTCCAACAATCAATGAATTTTAAAAAGAAACGCATATGAGCTTTCCAATAGCCATAGTTCGTACCATCAAAAATACAGGAAAGGTCATAAGATTTTGAGACATATTAAAAAAAAAATAGAAGTCAAAAGGATAACACTCAAGAAATAAATCTAAACAGATTGTACCAAGCTCTGATACCAATTGAAAATTAAAGAGACCTATAATTAATGTGTATGTGTGTGACGTGTAACAAAATATCAAAATGTAGAATGTAAATGAGATAGATATTTTGTTAACGAAGAGAAAACTCAATTAAGAGAAAAACCACTCCGGGGTAGCCAAACCCAGGATATCCACTATTCAAAAGACAAAGCTAGTTACAAAGCAGTGGCACTCATATACCTTTGATGCAGTGGTCGTGCCTTGAACTCTGACGCATAACCCAATGCGAACGCCTCCCAACCAAGTCACCTACTTGAAGGGGTCTTCAATGGAATCCTTTACCTTAGGGCTCTTCCCTAAGATAGACTTCAATACGGGCACAACAATAGCACTTCAGCAACGGCTTGAGAGCAAACTAAGGAGCACAATAACTCCTAAATTATATTCTCTAAGCTCTAAGGAATTCACTACCGAATCCTACAAATGACATGCCTAGAAGTCTCTATTTATAGGCTATAGAAGACCTAAATCGAGTTTGAATCGATTTTCTCTAGGAGGCGTTTGGAA
Organism: Alnus glutinosa; assembly: GCF_958979055.1. NCBI lineage: Eukaryota > Viridiplantae > Streptophyta > Magnoliopsida > Fagales > Betulaceae > Alnus > Alnus glutinosa. The sequence continues at coordinate 30,105,394 of NC_084893.1, forward strand.
GGTAGCTGAGAGCGTTCGGACGGCCAGCTGTGCAACCGGCTTTCTAAATTAGCTGAAATTCTTTCCTGAATAGAGCTGCGTCTGGACGGTGTTACCCTAGCGTCTGGATGGTTGCACTTCTGATGCACGCAATTTCCATAATAAGGACTGAGCGTCCGGACAGTGTAGATTAACGTCCGGACGCTTGTAAATCTTCTGCACGTCTTGCCTTGTTAAGGATAGTGTCCGGACGAAATAACCACGTTGTCCGGATGGTTGCAGCTATCTTCCCATATCTATGTTTGAAAAGGAAATCCTTTTACTTGTTAAAAACTAAAAGGCATCCGGACGTGTTGCTGAGACGTCTGAACAGATGCAACCTGGAACCGTTTGAAGCTTCTAGACACAGATGGGAGTCCGGACGGAAAGATCTCGTCATCCGAACGGATGTTGCTTGACTAATGAGCGTCCAGACGGGATAACTATGTCGTTCGGATGGATGCAAGGGACTTGAACTTCACTATCTTGAATTTTGCACAGAGTCTTCTTGAAGCACATAACTGAAGTGTAGACTCTGAATATAACAATATCCCTGATTAAAAAGCAACATTACATAGAAGTGATTTTGCCCAACAGAATGCAGCCAATCACAAACTAACAATCTTATTTTAACCTAGTTCCAATTTTTGGAGTTTTTATGAATAAAAGAAAAATAAAATAAAATAAAGTAAAACAAAAAAAAAGGGTATTAAGGTTTTAGAATCTACACCCTTCAAATCGTAGCAACATATTTTCATGTTCATCAATACATATCCGAAGTTCTCACCATACAAATCTTATATATGTTCTACTTTGCTTCAAAAATTAATTAAATCATTCAATGAATCTGTTCTTTGCACAAATCACAAAAGATATTTAGTTTAAATCAAATCTTCAAATGTATCCGTAGAACGAAACAAAATGAATATCCAACGTTTTGATAAATAAAAACCCAAAATCAATTAAATGAAACTATCCTAAATCATCACATGTATACGGAAATCACAATAGATATCTAGGAATCATCTCAAATAATTGACTTGAAGTAAAACAATTAGAAATCAAAAACGCATAAAATCATATAGTATAAACTTACATGAAAATGTTGTTGCTAATCAATGGTAAGGCTTCATCCTAAACCTTAGTTGAGAATTTAGCTACACATGATAAAAAACACCGAACACACTTGTAATGAAAACATAAAAATAAAAGAAACTAAATAAATTGAGAATATAGAAAGACAGAAATTAAACTAAATTACAAAAGAAAGAAAAGAGCTAAAAACATGCTCTTGAAAAATGATGTGTATATATATACAATGTTCTGAATGAAAAAGTGGTGCCTATCATGGGGTTTTTATAGTAAAACATTAGGTTAAACCCTATATTTTCAAAATGACACATCTACCCCTCAAAACTCTAATAGGAGAAAAGAATGCTAGGATTTACGGCCATATTTTCAAAATGGTGCCTCTACCCCTCAAAACCCTAATAGGAGAAAAGAATGCTAGAGTTTAGGGTGTCAGTAGTCGTCAGAGCATGGAAATTTGTGTCTGCCACATCAGCTCTGATAGTCGCTTGAGTCACTTCTGGGTCGCTCGAGCGACATCGCGTTGATACACTCGAGCACCTCCTAGGTGCTTGTTTCTCCAATAGTGCTGCCACGTCAGCCCTAACACCCGTGCTTTGAATGGCTCTGAAGACTTATTCTCTTGCTTCTTTGCAAATCTTAAAAAAATACTGCAATTTTATCTCAAAGTCCTGCAAAACACTGAAACACCAAAACTAACCAAGAAATCATAAAATAACAAGACTAAAGGTTTAACAAATGTGAATTAAGGGGTCCAAATATACAATATTTTACACTCATCAGCTTCCAAGTAGGAACTCATTCTAAGTAGACCGAAAAGGTTATCCACGACTCTTTTCTCTCTCTTTTAGAGAGAGACTCTCCTCCTCTTTAGAGTAAGAATCTCCACCTCCTTAGTGAGCTCTTTCTTGTACCTTTGGTGGCCACTTCAGGGAGGAGTGATGGATTTCTTTCCCTCCCTCCTCCTTTTCCCTTTGTTTCTCGTTTTTCTTTCTTTCCTTTGTTGTGTTTTTCTTTTCCTCCAAACACCTCCTTTGCGGCTCAGCCACCGCCCATGTCCTATTGCTCGCCATCGTGCTGCCCATCGTCCATTTTTCACTCTTCCCTGCTGGTCGGTTTTCGGACTTGTAGAGGTTCATGGATATGGTTTTTTAAAGACTAGATATGTAAGTCTTTGCCAGGGCCACCCCTTCATGCGCCCCTCCACCATGCTCCGGTGCCTCGCAGCTTCCCAGCAGTCACTCCCCCATCGCCGTAAGCCTTCCATGCACTTGCGTGTGGATCTCACTCTCTCGAGAGTGTCCTCCATGTGCTGGCACGTGGCCCCTGTGATAGTGGGCTCTACCACTTTCCTCTGCTGCTATTGTTGTTTACAGGGTTTTTGTTGTTACCTAGTTGTTTTTCTTTTGTTATTTCTCAGCCTGTTATGTTTCTTGCTGATTTTGTGTTTTGTGGGTTACTGTCTTCTAGTTTTTTCATTGGTTTGATCTTTTAGTGGAGACTTTTATAACTAGATTTATGTTTGTGCCTTTCTCTTTTGTTGTCCAGATTCGGACTCTAACATTGCTTTTACTGCTTCAACCTCCTTCCGGTGGTTCTCCCTGTGGCCACATGGGGGTTCAAATAGGTTTGCCTTAATTTGTGCTCCTTTTGCTTCTATAACTGCCTTGTGCAGCCTCTTAAGAGGATCGAGTCACTTGTTTGACCCATTTCCTACCATTTGTAATTATTTTTGTACTGTTTTAGTTTGTTTTGAGTATATTATTGGGGCGCCCACTCCATTTTCGTTTATAGGATCGTCCACTCATTCCTTTCATATCAGGAGTGGAAATTATCCTCTCTTGTAATCATTTTTTTATTCAATTAGAAAAAGAAAAGAAGGAAAAAAGAAAAAAAAGAAGGAACTCTTAGGTTACCCAAATTGGGAAAACCCCAAAAAACAGTTTGTGGACCTTGTCAGTTGGGATAACAAATCAAGCCCTCCGCACAGGAAAGTAAGTTCTATACACACCTTTGGTCTTCTGGAACTAATGCACATAGATTTGATGGGTCCCACTCGAATGTTGAGAATGGGAGGAAAAATGTACATTATTGTTATACGTGGTGGATGACTTTTCCAAATACACCTGGGTGATGATGCTTAGAAAGAAATCAAAGGCGTGTGATGAAGCCAAGGCTCTTTTCAAGAAAATCTAGATGAGAAGAGGAGTCTCATCAAAGTATATACGAGTGATCATGGAAAAGAGTTTGACAACTCTGCATTTGAAGAATATTGTGATGATGTTGGAATCAAGCAAGAGTTATCTGCTCCAATTACTCCACAACAAAATAGAGTTGTAGAAAAGAAGAATATAGTGATTCAAGATATGGCTTGTGATATGATACATGGCCAGGGTTTGACCACACACTTTTGGGGTGAAGCTATTAATATTGCCTGATATGTCATTAACAAATTTTACTTGAGGCTAGGGACAAAGAAGACTCATATGAAATAAAGAACAACAAGAAGCCCTCAGTTAAGCACTTTCATGTCTTTGAATGCAAATGCTAGATTTTTCGAGATAGGGAGAATCTATATTTTCCTAGTCCCGAAACCTTACATGTTTAGTCACTCAAGAACATAACAATCAACTCACTGATAGATTCAACTCAGAATAAAGATATAAAAGAGTATACTTTGGAATTGCACAACAGATTTCGTATTCTTGGCAACGTCTTAGAAAAGAATGTATGAGAATGGAAGGCATACAATGTGTGGGTAGTAGCCTGCAAAGCGATGTGCGAGTCTACCGTGCTTCCATAGTTCTTTGGATGCCTCAACGAGGGCCCTGTTAAAATTATGTGTTTAAACCACATAGATAAGGTTGGTGCAGATTGAGAATCATACTTATTGCCTGAGCGTAGTATTAAGACATCTTAATCCAGTTGTGGCTGCTCTAATACCAATTGTAACAAATTTTAGGTAAAATTTACCCTTGAAAACCGGATTGTAAGGGAAAGTGCTTAAGAGCTCATATACACGTGGTTAAGATCATACTTAATCAATGTGGGACACTCGAAATCATAAACTGCCCGTATAGACCTACCTTAATATGAACTATACACCAGAATGGTCCATGTCTAATAGATCATCACCTCTTGATTACAACAAAAGCCAAGCGAGAGTTGGTCGCTATGTCCACAGTGAGTAACCCCACTGGGTATAAATGGCGCCTGGAATTGCACAGGAAACAAACCATTGGAACTTCAATACAGTGGAACATCCACATGCCTGTTGTCTTAATAATTTCATGCATTACTTAAGCATGCATAAGGAGCAAGTTCTTTGACTCTTTTTTTCGGTTAGATATTTCATTGTTCAGTCTTACTACCTTTATATTCGATCTCTACTACAAACTATATTATCAAAAATAAGAAATATCCTAGTATAAAAATGTCAGTCTTAAAACATGTCAGCATCTGCGGGGAAGAAAGATCGCAACCTGAAGAGCATCATATCAAGCAAGGGAGCGCAAAGCTTTACGACCTACCCCCTGCCAATTAGTAAAGTGCTTCAAGGAATGCATTTTAATAGCCAAATATTGATTTCACCGAACCACAGTGTACCTTAGAAGAACATTATTACAAACAAAACCTGCAAGGCCTTTTTTTTCAGTGAAAATTACACCCAACCTAATGGAAGTCCTTACATTGGGGGCTCACTGACTTCCTAGGAATTCTCTGGTACCTGCCAATTTGCATCTGCAGTTTGAAACGTACAGATTCTCTCTCTGCCATGAATAATATTCCTTGAAAGCAGGGATTTGATGGTGATGAAAAAATCATTGAAGTTCCATTTTGCTGAGGGTAAAATGAAGGGCTGATAAGCACTTCGAGTATCATAGCCACTTTATCCAACTCGCTGCTCTTCTATCACCAGACAAGAACCTGGGAAGGCTTAGCAGACTGTTAACCCGGGTAACACCTTCTAAGGCTGACCACTCCTCGTCCTCTGCAGTAGAGATGCACTCGGCCAGGCTCCTCTTAGATTGGGACTCGCACTTTGCAGAAAACTTTTCTTCTGTAAACTCAGAGACAGGCATAATCTCTTCAGAGCCTCGTAGTGTACCTGAATGCTCAAGAAAATAATTTTTCGAATCATCGACTTCGAAACACCCAGTCTTCTCATCTGTTACTGCCACCCTCTCCATTGCCTCTTGAGCAGTCTTTTTCACATCATTGTCTGCCACGGCCTCACTGGATGCAGGTACATTTTCTAAAAAGAGGCACACAACAGCACAATCATCATTCTTGGAAGTAGGATATTTAAGCCTCCATGCCCGAATAGCACAGTCCACAAGAGCTCTGGCTGCTGTTGAGCGACCAGGGGCTGAAGCCACGATGTCTACAGCTTCTTTATTTGAGAGGACATCCCAAACCTGCATCGGTGTTGAATAGAAAATATAACACTGATATAGGTTTTGAAAATAAACAAGTAAAAGAAGAAGATTCGCACACACACTTCTGGCAGGCTTTTTCCCATCTAATAATTTAATCTAAATAAAAATTCACACATACCATTCCAGCCAGGTTTAAAGATCGCAGAACACAAAGTAGCAGTATAAGTATGGAAAACATGGCTAAAATGCAGTGAAAAACCAAGGCATGTCTATACAGCACTTGGCTAGTAAGAAAATGAACCAAATTAAAAGAAAGCTACCAAGTAAGAACAAGAAGTTTTCCAACAATGTGGCTAGTTGAATGAAAGAAGGGAAAGATACCCCATCAGTGGCAAGAATAATAAATTCATCTCTTTCTGTAAGACGGTGATAGTAAACATCTGGGACGGAAATTAAACCAAAATCTTTCAGACAGAAGTCTCCAAAAGCTCGAGCCATCGCCAAACCAGGAGAGTCATTGTTAGGTAACCATACACGTGTAACCTCCGGCTCATCCTGTAAAGCAAAGACCCTTCCTTTGCATCGCTGGATCCTAGCAGCTTCCCCTGAATACCAAAAGGACAAGAGTTTCAAGTCCTATAGATATTTTTTGTAGGTAGTTATTAGATATTTCTCACACATAAGATTCCGGAGCCTTTCTTTAATTGATATTTGGTTTACAGCCGAAGAGGAGGTAAAGAGTGTCTCTGTATAGGTGCGGGTGTGTGTGTAAGAGAGAGAGAGAGAGAGAGACCTGGAAGATCAGGCTTCAAGTCCACAGTCAATTGTACAGCAATCAAAGAATTGTCTTCGTCTCTTGTTGCCAGCACTGCCCTCGAGTCTCCAACATTTCCAATCACAACATCCTGATCCTGAAAAACCATTTATCCACACCAATTGTAGGGAAATTGGATCATTTTGCAAATTTTAGCGTGTGGGTAAAAGATAGTTTTTTCAAATTACATACTAGCATAGCTATATATCACTGTTAACGTGTCAGGTTCCAAAAGCTTAAGGTGTCCAGAAGTGGGCCAACAATGTATATCAACAATCAATCACTAACATCAGCAATTACATTATACATTAAACACACAGTTCTGCTCAACTTAATAGAGATGCTCCAAAAATTGCAATTTATCATTGGTTTGCAACTAAATTACGAAGTTAATCTGACTCATAACGGATAAATTTTCTAGTCTACCACAATATATCTAATAAAATAACAACCATATTCAAAAAAATTTAGGCCTCCATAAGAACATATGATATTAACAATGTAAAGGTCAAATTAATATACTTGGTGATAAAAAGACCTAGTGGTGGAAGGAAGATCTAACCCACATCATTCCACAAGCTGTATGGCATATCTGAATATAACAATATTTATTCCTGTGCCAGAAAATTGTTTTGAGTTGCATGAAGAATCACCTGCTTTAATAAAGTAACTGTTGTACTTCCACTGCAGAAACAATCAATCGTGGGATGCAACTTCAGTTCCCTATCCATTAGCTTGAAAGCCTTTAACATAGACTGCTTAAGTGGCAGATACATTTCAGGGAGTTCTTCATTAGCTTCGACCTCCAATGTCTCATACCATTCATCATCCAAGCTTTGAGACGCAGTTTCCTCTGTGTTCATGCTTCCATGATCATTTTCAGTCTTACAAAGGCTGCTCTGGTCACCACTGGATTTGGTTTTCCATTGAGTACATAGTATAAGTGGAAGAGAATCCCGTACTTTCTTCGCAACCATATGACCAAAAGGACCATGACCATCAAATACCCCACAAAATATTGTATCGCTTCTTGAACTGTAATTCTATTGTAGAAACATGCCAACCAAGTCGTCATATATTGATACCATTGAGAGAAATCAGAAAAGGCAAAATATCTGCATCTAAAGGAACAGCAAAACAAAAAATGCAAATGATTTCACAACATTTAAGCAGTGTGTTGTTGTTAGGGAAGTCATTTTAAATGGAGAAGGATTAATGCCATTTTGCAGGCAATCCAAGAGATCGAACAAGAGTAGAATAAAAATAGTTTTGCATAAACATTATGGCGTGTCCATGTTTTGTAGGCTGTTTTGGGTAGTAGAATAAAGGCCATTTTGCAGGGTGTCTTGTCAATAGTTTTTAACTTTTTGACAAAACACCCAGCACAGGAAAAGAAAAATCACAAGAACCCAGTGCATGGTACATAAACATGATGGTTGAGTGTCAACTGAAAGGCGTCTCCTTGCCTAGAACCTAAGGAACCTTTTGAACAAGGGCAATCTCGAAATAAATAAATAAAAACGCAAAGGAAAGAACAAAGATATGCAACAACATCAAGGCCTGCTTGTTTGAGGGTACTTTTTTGAAGCAAAATAAGCTGTAATTCTATGTGCTTTAATTGGGACATTTATGTAAGGTGAAATGCACATATTCTAGGAATCTTCATTGGACAGCAGATGGGTAAGTTCAGATCATGTTTGACCAAAACCTTAAGTGAAACACCAAAAAGACTACAACATAATTGGTTAGAACATTTATTATTACAATGTTTATCTGACCAAAAAGTTTCAAACATTAGCCAAACTGGTTTATTAGACTTATAAAAGACTATAATAATTGGTTACAGGTTTTTGAACTATGTTCTTACTTTTAAAGACAGGTTTCTGGTTCCAGAGGGAGGCAATGGTCTCATGGTCAATGGAGGGGGCAGAGCTAGATAGTGTCTTGTGGGGGCAACTGCATCCACTGGAATAGCAAAAAATTAAAATGTGCTCAGAGGAAAAAAGAGTATTAGTTTAAAATTATATAAAATTGTTGATATTTTTTTGGAAATCAAGCCGGTAAGATAAGAATAGATGGGGTTAACGTGAAATTTAAACACAAGTCACCATTAGAAGAAAGGAAAAATACGGCTCCTTCTTGTTTTAGAATTTTAAAAACTGTTTTAATAGTTGTAAAATTATAAGGCGAGGCAGCAATAAGGATTTGGGTAGGGCATTTTTTCTTTCCTCCGCTATATGTTTGGAGCCAATTATTGACAAGATGTTCTCAAACTTGTACCGTAATCAGTGCATATAACCAATAATGGAGTTAAACGAGAAAAGAATGCCTGCGAAAACAGAGGTTGTAATCAAACGTAAGATGATAATGATGATTGATGGAATAGCAGTCCAGCACTAACCTCCCAAACAAGCATGGCATCCTGGTTAGTTCCTTTCTTACCCTGCTGGGTATACAAGCAGGCGACTTTGCTGGCGCCATTCATAACCATCCTCCCATTCTCGGGAGTCATCATATGATGGAGCAGCTCACCTTCATCTGAAGCTGCAGCAGATTTTTTTTTCCATCTCCACGAACTCTGCCTCTTAGTCTTCTTCTTGTTATGAGCGGAAGACGAAGTAGAAATTGATGATATGGCCGCACACGCACGAGAGTTCGAAGCAGCAGCCTCTATCATAACTACTTCCACTGTGTCCTTTCTCTTTCCAGTAATTGATGAATAGCAAGAACCCATTCGATTCGATTCGATTCGATTCGATTCTTGGTACTTTACCAAGTAATCCCCACGGTCAAGCACAGGCCACCTTTCTCCTGCTTACTCCTCTGTTCCTCCCAATGCCCAAATCAGATCCACCAAATTATCAAATACGGTCTATATCCATCTTTATTTTGCCGTTGCAGTAGCTACGTTTATTATTATTACTGTTTTTCGTGGTTAAGTTAAAATTTCAAGGCAAGAAAAAGCACGCCGACTGACTTCGAATAAAAGCGATGGGCTGAAGCTGAATGATACGAGTAAGACCCGAGGACACAAAAATGGCATCCAACGCTCGATTATTTATTTTTTAAGTTTTTACATTTTTACAACTTTAGTGCAGCGCTAATAATTTTATTTAAAATCAACCATTAGATATGTAAGATCTATATGTAGAAAAACTTATTCAATAAATAGTTTGAAAAAAAATTGTTAAAATTGTACATGAGTTGTGCAAAGACTAGTACAACAATCAATCCTCGATCAGTCGCAGATCATTAAAGATTGAACCACACATTCTAAAAATATTAATATTCTCAATTTTCTTCGATTGAGATAAAATTTTAACACCGTGTAGATATCGTCAAGGAGATTGTGTCGATCAAGTTTTGAAGCGTTTCGAGTTCGATTGCCCCTAAATTGAGGCTATCGAACTTCCCGAAAAAGTTGGTGTTCTAGAGTCAACATCAAGGGTTGGGGGGAGGGAAACGAATTCTAAATACTTTATTCAACCAGTCTACACAATTGCATCGACTACATCTACATGCTCGTTAAATTTCTTGCCAAATAAAGGAATAAAAAACCTTGATCAACCCTAACCCAAAAAAATCATACAACTTTTATCATCAATTTTCATGGGTCAAACGGAATATAATCGGAACAACCCAGCTGTTTCTAATATATTAAAAGCGAGAAAAATGAGTTTGAAATCTTTCCGGTACACAAAAATTCGAATTACTAACGTTTGAAATAGAATTAAAGTGCGAGTCCAAATTGGAAGAAACCTTGAACATAAAACTTTTATCATCAATTTTCTTAGGTCAAACGGAACAGAATCTGGACAATCCCGGTGTTTCTAGTATTTTAAAAACGATAGAAATGAGTATGAAATATTTTCGGTACACAAAAATTCGAATTACTATAGTCCGATTCAAAAAGCGAGTGTGAGTACCAATAGGAAGAAACCTTGAACATACAATTTTTATCATCAATTATCTTGGGTCAAATGGAACAGAATCGGGACAACCTCGGTGTTTCTAATATTTTTAGAGCGAGAGAAATGAGTTTGAAATCTTTCTAGTACACAAAAATTCGAATTACTATCGTCCGATGCAAAAAGCGAGTGTGAGTCTCAATAGGAAGAAACCTTGAACATACAACTTTTATCATCAATTTTCTTGGGTCAAATAGAACAGAATCTAGACAACCCCGATGTTTTTAATATTTTAAAAGCGAGAGAAATGAGTTTGAAATCTTTCCGGTACACAAAAATTCGAATTACAATTGTCCGATGCAAAAAGCGAGTGTGATTCCCAATAGGAAAAAACCTTGAACATACAATTTTTATCATCAATTTTCTTGGGACAAACGGAACAGAATCGGGACAACCCGGTGTTTCTAGTATTTTAAGAGCGATAGATATGAGTATGAAATACTTCCGGTACACAAAAATTCAAATTATTATCGTCCGATGCAAAAAGCGAGTGTGAGTCCCAATAGGAAGAAACCTTGAACATACAACTTTTGTCATCAATTTTCTTGGGTAAAAAAGAACAGAATCGGGACAACCCTGGTGTTTCTAATATTTTAAGAGTGAGAGAAATGACTTTAAAATTTTTCCGGTACACAAAAATTCTAATTACTAATGTTCGATGTAGAATTAAAATGTGAGTCATAATTGAAAGAAACCTTGAACATAAAACTTTTATCATCAATTTTCTTCGGTCAAACGGAACAGAATTGGGACAACCCGGTGTTTCTAGTATTTTAAGAGCAATAGAATAGAGTTTGAAATCTTTTTGGCACACAAAAATAAGAATTACTATCGTCCGATGCAAAAAGCGAGTGTGAGTCCTAACAAGAAGAAACCTTGAATATACAACTTTTATCATCAATTTTCTTGGGTGAAATAGAATAGAATCGGACAACTTTGATATTTCTAATATTTTAAGAGAAAGAGAAATGAGTTTGAAATCTTTCCGGTACACAAAAATTCGAATTACTATCGTCCGATGCAAAAGGCGAGTGTGAGTCCCAATAGAAAGAAACCTTGAACATACAACTTTTATCAACAATTTTCTTAAATCAAACGGAACAGAATCCGGACAACCCCGGTGTTTCCAATATTTTAAGTGCGAGAGAAATGATTTTGAAATCTTTTCGGTACAAAAAAATTTGAATTACTATTGTCTGATGCAAAAAGCGAGTGTGAGTCCCAACAGGAAGAAACCTTGAACATACAACATTTATAATCAAATTTCATGGGTCAAACAGAACAGAATCGGGACAACCCCGGTGCTTCTAATACTTTAAGAGCGAGAGAAATGAGTTTGAAATCTTTCCAGTACACAAAAATTCGAATTACTATCATCCGATGCAAAAAGCGAGTGTGAGTCCCAATAGGAAGAAACAATGAACATACAACTTTTATCACAAAGTTTCTTGGGTCAAACGGAACAGAATCAGGACAACACCAGTGTTTTTAATATTTGAAGAGCGAGAGAAATGAGTTTGAAATCTTTTCGGGACATAAAAATTCAAATTACTATCGTTTGATACAAAAAGCGAGTGAGTCCCAATAGGAAGAAACAGTGAACATACAACTTTTATCATCAATTTTCTTGAGTCAAACAGAACAGAATTGGGACAACCCCGGTGTTTCAAATATTTTAGGAGCGAGAGAAATGAGTTTGAAATCTTTTCGGTACACGAAAATTCGAATTACTATTGTCCGATGCAAAAAGCAAATGTGAGTCCCAATATGAAGAAACCATGAACATACAACTTTTGTCATCAATTTTCTTTGGTCAAACGGAATAGAATCAAGACAACCATAGTGTTTCTAATATTTTAAGAGCGAGAGAAATTAGTTTGAACTCTTTCCGGTACACAAAAAATCGAGTTTCAATCGTTTGATGCAAAAAGCGAGTGTGAGTCCCAATAGGAAGAAACCGGTAACATACAACTTTTATCAACAATTTTCTTGGGTCAAACGGAACAGAATCGGGACAACCTCGGTGTTTCTAATATTTTAGGAGCTACATAAATGAGTTTGAAATCTTTTCAGTCTACAAAAATTCGAATTACTATTGTTCAATGTAAAAAGCGAGTGTGAGTCTCAATAGGAAGAAACCTTGAACATACAACTTTTGTCATCAATTTTCTTGGGTCAAACAGAACAGAATCAGAACAACCCTGGTGTTTCTAATATTTTAAGAGTGAGAGAAATGACTTTAAAATTTTTCTGGTACACAAAAATTCAAATTACTAATGTTCGATGTAGAATTAAAATGTGAATCCAAATTGAAAGAAACCTTGAACATAAAACTTTTATCATCAATTTTCTTCGGTCAAACGGAACAGAATTGGGACAACCCGGTGTTTCTAGTATTTTAAGAGCAATAGAATAGAGTTTGAAATCTTTCTGGCACACAAAAATAAGAATTACTATCGTCCAATGCAAAAAGCAAGTGTGAGTCCCAACAAGAAGAAACCTTGAATATACAACTTTTATCATCAATTTTCTTGGGTGAAATAGAATAGAATCGGGCAACTCTGATATTTCAACTATTTTAAGAGAAAGAGAAATGAGTTTGAAATCTTTCCAGTACACAAAAATTTGAATTACTATCGTGTGATGCAAAAAGTGAGTGTGAGTCCCAATAGAAAGAAACCTTGAACATACAACTTTTATCAACAATTTTCTTAGGTCAAACGGAACAGAATCCGGACAACCCCGGTGTTTCCAATATTTTAAGTGCGAGAGAAATGATTTTGAAATCTTTTCGGTACACAAAAATTCAAATTACTATTGTTTGATGCAAAAAGCGAGTGTGAGTCCCAACATGAAGAAACCTTGAACATACAACATTTATAATCAAATTTCATGGGTCAAACGGAACAGAATCGGGACAACCCCGGTGCTTCTAATACTTTAAGAGCGAGAGAAATGAGTTTGAAATCTTTCCGGTACACAACAATTCGAATTACTATCGTCCGATGCAAAAAGCGAGTGTGAGTCCCAATAGGAAGAAACCATGAACATACAACTTTTATCATAAAGTTTCTTGGATCAAATGGAACAGAATTGGGACAACACCGGTGTTTCTAATATTTTAAGAGCAGGAGAAATGAGTTTGAAATTCGAATTGTTATCGTTTGAGACAGAAAGCGAGTGAGTCCCAATAGGAAGAAACAGTGAACATACAACTTTTATCATCAATTTTCTTGAGTCAAACAGAACAGAATTGGGACAACCCCGGTGTTTCAAATATTTTAGGAGCGAGAGAAATGAGATTGAAATCTTTTAGGTACACGAAAATTCGAATTACTATCGTCCGATGCAAAAAGCAAGTGTGAGTCCCAATAGGAAGAAATCGGTAACATACAACTTTTATCATCAATTTTCTTGGGTCAAACGGAATAGAATCGGGACAACCTCGGTGTTTCTAATATTTTAGGAGCTACATAAATGAGTTTGAAATCTTTTCAGTCTACAAAAATTCGAATTACTATTGTTTAATGTAAAAAGCGAGTGTGAGTCTCAATAGGAAGAAACTGTGACCATACAACTTTTATCATCAATTTTCTTGGGTAAAACGGAACAGAATTGGGACAACCCGGTGGTTCTATTATTTTAAGAACTATAGAATAGAGTTTGAAATATTTTTGGTACACAAAAATAAGAATTACTATCGTCTGATGCAAAAAGCGAGTGTCAGTCCCAACATGAAGAAACCTTGAACATACAACTATTATTATCGATTTTCTTGGGTCAAACAGAATAGAATCGGGCAACCCCCGATGTTTCTAATATTTTAAGAGAAAGAGAAATGAGTTTGAAATCTTTCCGGTACACAAAAATTTGAATTACTATCGTCCGATGCAAAAAGTGAGTGTGAGTCCCAATAGAAAGAAACCTTGAACATACAACTTTTATCAACAATTTTCTTAGGTCAAACGGAACAGAATCCGGACAACCCCGGTGTTTTCAATATTATAAGTGCGAGAGAAATGATTTTGAAATCTTTTCGGTACAAAAAAATTCGAATTACTATTGTCTGATGCAAAAAGCGAGTGTGAGTCCCAACATGAAGAAACCTTGAACATACAACATTTATAATCAAATTTCATGGGTCAAACGGAACAGAATCGGGACAACCCCGGTGCTTCTAATACTTTAAGAGCGAGAGAAATGAGTTTGAAATCTTTTCGGTACACAAAAATACGAATTACTATCGTCCGATGCAAAAAGCGAGTGTGAGTCCCAATAGGAAGAAACCATGAACATACAACTTTTATCATAAAGTTTCTTGGGTCAAATGGAACAGAATCGGGACAACACCGGTGTTTCTAATATTTTAAGAGCGAGAGAAATGAGTTTGAAATTCGAATTATTATCGTTTGAGACAAAAAGCGAGTGAGTCCCAATAGGAAGAAACAGTGAACATACAACTTTTATCATCAATTTTCTTGAGTCAAACAGAACAGAATTGGGACAAAGCGAGTGTGAGTCTCAATAGGAAGAAACTGTGACCATACAACTTTTATCATCAATTTTCTTGGGTAAAACGGAACAGAATCGGGACAACCCGGTGGTTCTATTATTTTAAGAGCGATAGAATAGAGTTTGAAATATTTTTGGTACACAAAAATAAGAATTACTATCGTCTGATGCAAAAAGCGAGTGTTAGTCCCAACATGAAGAAACCTTGAACATACAACTATTATTATTGATTTTCTTGGGTCAAACAGAATAGAATCGGGCAACCCCCGATGTTTCTAATATTTTAAGAGTAAGAGAAATGAGTTTGAAATCTTTCCGGTACACAAAAATTCGAATTACAATCGTCCGATGCAAAAAGTGAGTGAGAATCCCAATAGAAAGAAACCTTGAACATACAACTTTTATCAACAATTTTCTTAGGTCAAACGAAACAGAATTGGGACAACCCCGATGTTTCTAATATTTTATGTGCGAAAGAAATGATTTTGAAATCTTTTCGGTACACAAAAATTCGAATTACAATCGTCTGATGCAAAAAGCGAGTGTGAGTCCCAACATGAAGAAACCTTGAACAAACAACATTTATAATCAAATTTCTTGGGTCAAACGGAATAGAATCGGGAGAACCCCAGGGCTTCTAATATTTTAAGAGCGAGAGAAATGAGTTTGAAATCTTTTCGGTACACAAAAATTTGAATTACTATCGTCCGATGCAAAAAGTGAGTGTGAGAGCCAATAGGAAGAAACCGTGAACATACAACTTTTATCATCAATTTTCTTGGGTCAAATGGAACAGAATTGGGACAGCCTCGGTGTTTGTAATATTTTAAGAGCGAGAGAAATGAGTTTGAAATCTTTCCGTGACACAAAAATTCGAGTTGCTATCGTTTGATACAAAAAGCGAGTGTGACTCCCAATAGTACGAAACCGTGACCATACAACTTTTATCATCAATTTTCTTGAGTCAAACGGAACAGAATCGGGACAAACCCAGTGTTTCAAATATTTTAACATCTAGAGAAATGAGTTTGAAATCTTTCCGGTACACAAAAATTCGAATTACTATCATCCGAGGCAAAAAGCGAGTGTGAGTCCCAATAGGAAGAAACCCTGAACATACAACTTTTATCAACAATTTTCTTAGGACAAACGGAACAGAATCGGGACAACCCTGATGTTTCTAATATTTTAAGAGTGAGAGAAACGAGTTTGAAATCTTTCCGGCACCCAAAAATTTGAATTACAATTGTCCGATACAAAAAGCGAGTGTGATTCCCAATAAGGAAAAACCTTGAACATACAACTTTTATCATCAATTTTTTTTGGGACAAATGGAATAGAATCGGGACAACCCGGTGTTTCTAGTATTTTAAGAGCGATAGAAATGAGTATGAAATATTTTCGGTACACCAAAATTTGAATTATTATCGTCTGATTCCAAAAGCGAGTGTGAGTCCCAATAGGAAGAAACCTAGAACATACAACTTTTGTCATCAATTTTCTTGGGTCAAACGGAACAGAATCAGGACATCCCTGGTGTTTCTAATATTTTAAGAGCGAGAGAAATGAGTATGAAATATTTTCGGTATACAAAAATTCGAATTATTATCGTCCGATGCAAAAAGCGAGTGCGAGTCCTAACAGGCAAAAACCTTGAACATACAACTTTTGTTATCAATTTTTTTGGGTTAGACAGAACAGAATCGGGACAACCTCAGTGTTTCGAATATTTTAAGAGCGAGAGAAATGAGATTGAAATATTTCTGGTACACAAAAATTTGAATTTCTATCGCCCGATGCAAAAAGCGAGTGTGAGTCCGTAAAGGTAGAAACCGAGAACATAAGACTTTTATTATCAATTTTCTTGGGTTGAACGGAATAGAATCCGGACAACACCGGAGTTTCTAATATTTTAGGAGCGAGAGAAATGAGTTTAAAATCTTTCCGGTACATAAAAATTCAAACTACTATCGTCCGATGCAAAAAGCGAGTGAAAGTCCTAATAGGTAGAAACTGTGACCATACAACTTTTATCATCAATTTTCTTGGTTCAATCAGAAAAAAAAATGAGACAACCCCGGTGTTTCTAATATTTTCAGAGTAAGAGAAATGAGTTTGAAATCTTTCTGGAACACAAAAATTTGAATTACTAACGTTCGATGCAGAATTAAAGTGTGAGTCCCAATTGGAAGAAACCTTGAACCTACAACTTTTATCATCAATTTTCTTGGGTTAAACGGAACAGAATTAGGACAACCTCTGTGTTTCTAATATTTTAAGAGAGAGAAAAATTAGTTTGAAATCTTTTCGATACACAAAAATTCGAATTACTGTTGTCCGATGCAAAAAGCGAGTGTGAGTCCCAATAGGAAGAAACAGTGAACATACAACTTTTATCATCAATTTTCTTGAGTCAAACAAAACATAATTGGGACAACCCCGGTGTTTCAAATATTTTAGGAGCGAGAGAAATGAGTTTAAAATTTTTTCGGTATACGAAAATTCGAATTACTATCGTCCGATGCAAAAAGCAAGTGTAAGTCCCAATAGGAAGAAACCGGTAACATACAACTTTTATCATCAATTTTCTTGGGTCAAACGGAGCAGAATCGGGACAACCTCGGTGTTTCTAATATTTTAGGAGCTACATAAATGAGTTTGAAATCTTTTCAGTCTACAAAAATTCGAATTACTATTGTTCAACGTAAAAAGCGAGTGTGAGTCTCAATAGGAAGAAACTGTGACCATACAACTTTTATCATCAATTTTCTTGGGTAAAACGGAACAGAATCGGGACAACCCGGTGGTTCTATTATTTTAAGAGCGATAGAATAGAGTTTGAAATATTTTTGGTACACAAAAATAAGAATTACTATCGTCTGATGCAAAAAGCGAGTGTTAGTCCCAACACGAAGAAACCTTGAACATACAACTATTATTATCGATTTTCTTGGGTCAAACAGAATAGAATCGGGCAACCCCCGATGTTTCTAATATTTTAAGAGTAAGAGAAATGAGTTTGAAATTTTCCGGTACACAAAAATTCGAATTACAATCGTCTGATGCAAAAAGTGAGTGGGAGTCCCAATAGAAAGAAACCTTAAACATACAACTTTTATCAACAATTTTCTTAGGTCAAACGAAACAGAATTGGGACAACCCCGATGTTTCTAATTTTTAAGTGCGAAAGAAATGATTTTGAAATCTTTTCGGTACACAAAAATTCGAATTACTATCGTCTGATGCAAAAAGCGAGTGTAAGTCCCAACATGAAGAAACCTTGAACATACAACATTTATAATCAAATTTCTTGGGTCAAATGGAATAGAATCGGGAGAACCCCAGGGCTTCTAATATTTTAAGAGCGAGAGAAATGAGTTTGAAATCTTTCCGGTACACAAAAATTCGAATTACTATCGTCCGATGCAAAAAGTGAGTGTGAGAGCCAATAGGAAGAAACTGTGAACATACAACTTTTATCATCAATTTTCTTGGGTCAAATGGAACAGAATTGGGACAGCCTCGGTGTTTGTAATATTTTAAGAGCTAGAGAAATGAGTTTGAAATCTTTCCGGAACACAAAAATTCGAGTTGCTATCGTTTGATACAAAAAGCGAGTGTGACTCCCAATAGTACGAAACCGTGACCATACAACTTTTATCATCAATTTTCTTGAGTCAAACGGAACAGAATCGGGACAAACCCAGTGTTTCAAATATTTTAAGAGTGAGAGAACTGAGTTTGAAATCTTTCCGGTACACAAAAATTCGAATTACTATCATCCGAGGCAAAAAGCGAGTGTGAGTCCCAATAGGAAGAAACCCTGAACATACAACTTTTATCATCAATTTTCTTAGGACAAACGGAACAGAATCGGGACAACCTTGATGTTTCTAATATTTTAAGAGCGAGAGAAACGAGTTTGAACTCTTTCCGGCACCCAAAAATTCGAATTACAATTGTCCGATACAAAAAGCGAGTGTGATTCCCAATAGGGAAAAACCTTGAACATACAACTTTTATCATCAATTTTTTTTGGGACAAATGGAATAGAATCGGGACAACCCGGTGTTTCTAGTATTTTAAGAGCGATAGAAATGAGTATGAAATATTTTCGGTACACAAAAATTTGAATTATTATCTTCTGATGCAAAAAGCGAGTGTGAGTCCCAATAGGAAGAAACCTAGAACATACAACTTTTGTCATCAATTTTCTTGGGTCAAACGGAACAGAATCGGGACATCCCTGGTGTTTCTAATATTTTAAGAGCAAGAGAAATGAGTATGAAATATTTCCGGTATACAAAAATTTGAATTATTATCGTCCGATGCAAAAAGCGAGTGTGAGTCCTAACAGGCAGAAACCTTGAACATACAACTTTTGTTATCAATTTTTTTGGGTTAGACAGAACAGAATCGGGACAACCTCAGTGTTTCGAATATTTTAAGAGCAAGAGAAATGAGATTGAAATATTTCCGGTACACAAAAATTTGAATTTCTATCGCCTGATGCAAAAAGCGAGTGTGAGTCCCTAAAGGTAGAAACCGAGAACATAAGACTTTTATCATCAATTTTCTTGGGTTGAACGGAACAGAATCCGGACAACACCGGAGTTTCTAATATTTTAGGAGCGAGAGAAATGAGTTTAAAATCTTTCTAGTACATAAAAATTCGAACTGCTATCGTCCGATGCAAAAAGCGAGTGAGAGTCCTAATAGGTAGAAACCGTGACCATACAACTTTTATCATCAATTTTCTTGGTTCAATCGGAAAAAAAATGAGACAACCCCGGTGTTTCTAATATTTTCAGAGTAAGAGAAATGAGTTTGAAATTTTTCTGGAACACAAAAATTCGAATTACTAACGTTCGATGCAGAATTAAAGTGTGAGTCCTAATTGGAAGAAACCTTAAATCTACAACTTTTATCATAAATTTTCTTGGGTTAAACGGAACAGAATTAGGACAACCTCGGTGCTTCTAATATTTTAAGATAGAGAAAAATTAGTTTGAAATCTTTCCGATACACAAAAATTCGAATTACTATCGTCCGATGCAAAAAGCGAGTGTGAGTCCAAATAGGAAGAAACGGTGAACATATAACTTTTATCATCAATTTTCTTGGGTCAAACGGAACAGAATCGGGACAACCCCGGTGTTTCAAATATTTTAGGAGCGAGAGAAATGAGGTTGAAATCTTTCCAGGAAACAAAAATTCGAACTGCTATCGTTTGATACAAAAAGTGAGTGTGAGTCCCAATAGGAAGAAACTGTGACCATACAACTTTTATCATCAATTTTATTCAGTCAAACGGAACAGAATTGGGACATCCCCCGTGTTTCAAATATTTCAAGAGCAAGAGAAATGAGTTTGAAATCTTTTTGGTACATAAAAATTCGAATTACTATCATTCGATGCAAAAAGTGTATGTGAGTCCCAATAGGAAGAAACCGTGAACATACAACGTTTGTCATCAATTTTCTTTGGTCAAACGGAACAGAATCAAGACAACCCCAGTGTTTCTAATATTTTAAAAGCGTGAGAAATGATGTTGAAATCTTTCCGGGACACAAAAAATCGAACTGCTATCGTTTGATACAAAAAGTGAGTGTGAGTCCCAATAGGAAGAAACCGTGACCATACAACTTTTATCATCAATTTTATTGAGTCAAACGGAACAGAATTGGGACAACCTCGGTGTTTCAAATATTTCAAGAGCGAGAGAAATGAGTTTTAAATTTTTTTGATACACAAAAATTCAAATTACTATCGTCCGATGTAAAAAGCGAGTGTGAGTCCCAATAGGTAGAAACCGTGACCATACAACTTTTATCATCAATTTTCTAGGTTCAATCGGTTCAGAAATGGGACAACCCCGGGTGTTTCTAATATTTTAAGAGCAAGAGAAATGAGTTTGAAATCTTTTCAGAACACAAAAATTCGAATTACTAACATTTGATGCAGAGTTAAAGTGTGAGTCCAAATCGGAAGAAACCTTGAACATACAACTTTTATAATCAATTTTCTTTGGTCAAACGGAACAAAATTGGGACAACCCCAACGTTTCTAATATTTTAAGAGCTAGAGAAATGAATTTGGAATCTTTCCGGGACACAAAAATTTGAATTACTAACGTTCGATGCTGAGTTAAAGTGTGAGTCCCAATAGGAAGAAACCGTGACCATACAACTTTTATCATCAATTTTCTTGAGTCAAACGGAACAGAATTGGAACAACCCCTGTGTTTCAAATATTTTAAGAGCGAGAGAAATGAGTTTGAAATCTTTTCAATACACAAAAATTCAAATTACTATTGTCCGATGCAAAAAGTGAGTGTGAGTCCCAATTGGAAGAAACCTTGAACATACAACTTTTGTCATCAATTTTCTTTGGTCAAACGGAATAGAATCTAGACAACACTGGTGTTTCTAAAATTTTAAGAGCGAGAGAAACGAGTTTGAACTCTTTCCGGTACACAAAAACTCGAGTTTCTATCGTCTGATGTAAAAAGCGAGTGTGAGTCCCAATAGGAAGAAACCGTGAACATACAACTTTTATCATCAATTTTCTTGTGTCAATCGGACTAGAATCGGGACAACCACGATGTTTCTAATATTTTAGGAGCTACAGAAATGAATTTGAAATCTTTCCAGTACACAAAAATTCAAATTATTATCGTCCGATGTAAAAAGCGAGTATGAGTCCTAATAGGAAGAAACTGTGACAATACAACTTTTATCATCAATTTTCTTGGGTCAAACAGAACAGAATCGGGATAACCCGGTGTTTCTAGTATTTTAAGAGCGATAGAATAGATTTTGAAATATTTCTGGTACACAAAAACAAGAAATTACTGTCGTCTGATGCAAAAAGCGACTGTGAGTCCCAACATGAAGAAACCTTGAACAAACAACTTTTATCATCAATTTTCTTGGGTCAAACAGAATAGAATCGGGCAACCCCGATGTTTCTAATATTTTGAGAGCAAGACAAACGAGTTTGAAATCTTTTCGGTAGACAAAAATTCGAATTACAATCGTCCGATACAAAAAGCGAGTGCGAGTCCCAACAAGAAGAAACCTTGAACATACAACTTTTATCCTCAATTTTCTTGGGTCAAACGGAGAATAGGGACAACCCCGGTGCTTCTTATATTTTAAGAGCGAGAGATATTAGTTTGAAATCTTTCCAATACACAAAAATTCGAATTACTATCGTTCGATGCAAAAAGCGAGCGTGAGTCCCAAAAGGAAGAAACCGTGACCATACGAATTTTTCATCAATTTTCTTGGGTCAAACGGAACTGAATCGGGACAACCCCGGTGTTTCTAATATTTTAATAGCGATAGAAACGAGATTGAAATCTTTCTGGGACAAAAAAATTCGAACTACTATCGTCCGGTGCAAAAAGCGAGCTTAAGTCCCAAAGGGAAGAAACCGTGACCATATGACTTTATCATCCATTTTCTTGGGTCAAACGGAATAGAATCGGGACAACCGCGGTGTTTCAAATATTTTAAGAGTGATAGAAATTAGTTTGAACCCTTTCCGGGATAAAAAAATTCGAATTACCATCGTCCGATGCAAAAAAACGAGCGTGAGTCCCTAAAGGAAGAAACCGTGACCATACGACTTTATCATCAATTTTCTTGGGTCAAACGGAACAGAATCAGGAACACCCCGGTGTTTCAAATATTTGAAGAGTGAGAGAAATGAGTTTAAAACCTGTTTGGGACACAAAAATTTGAATTACTATCGTCCGATGGAAAAAGCAAGTGTGAGTCCTAACAAGAAGAAACCCAAACCGTACGAATTTATCATCAATTTTCTTGGGTGAAGCGGAATAGATTTGGGACAACCCTGGTGTTTCTAATATTTTAATAGCGAGAGAAATGAGTTTGAAACCTTTTCGGGACAAAAAAATTCGAATTACTATCGTCCGATGCAAAAAAACGAGCGTGAGTCCCAAAAGGAAGAAACCGTGACCATACGACTTTATCATCAATTTTCTTAGGTCAAACGGAACAGAATCGGGACAACCCCAGTGTTTCTAATATTTTAAGAGCGAGAGAAATGAGTTTGAAACCTTTTCGGGACACAAAAATTCGAATTACTATCGTCCGATGAAAAAAACGAGTGTGAGTCCCAACAGGAAGAAACCGTGACCACTTGACTTTATCATCAATTTTCTTGGGTCAAACGGAACAGAATCGGGACAATCCCAGTGTTTCAAGTATTTTAAGAGCGATAGAAATTAGTTTGAAACCTTTATGGGACAAAAAAATTCAAATTACTATCGTCCGATGCAAAAAAAACAAGCGTGAGTCCCCAAAGGAAGAAACCGTGATGATACGACTTTATCATCAATTTTCTTGGGTCAAACGGAACAGAATCGGGACAACCCTGGTGTTTCTAAAATTTTAAGAGCGAGAGAAATGAGTTTGAAACCTTTTTGGGACACAAATTTGAATTACTATCGTCCGATGAAAAAAGCGAGTGTGACTCCCAACAGGAAGAAACTCAAACCATACTACTTTATCATCAATTTTCTTGTGTGAAACGGAACAGAATCTGGACAATACCGGTGTTTCTAATATTTTAATAGCGAGAGAAATGAGTTTGAAACCTTTCCGGGACAAAAATTCGAATTACTATCGACCGATGCAAAAAAACGAGCGTGAGTCCCCAAAGGAAGAAACCGTGACGATACGACTTTATCATCAATTTTCTTGGGTCAAACGGAACAGAATCGGGACAACCCCGATGTTTCTAAAATTTTAAGAGCAAGAGAAATGAGTTTGAAACCTTTCTGGGACACAAAAATTCGAATTACTATCGTCCGATGGAAAAAGCGAGTGTGAGTCCCCAAAGGAAGAAACCCTGACGATACGACTTTATCATCAATTTTCTTGGGTCAAACGGAACAGAATCGGGACAACCCCGGTGTTTGTAAAATTTTAAGAGCAAGAGAAATGAGTTTGAAACCTTTCCGGGACACAATAATTCGAATTACTATCGTTTGATGGAAAAAGCGAGTGTGAGTCACAACAGGAAGAAACTCAAACCATACTACTTTATCATCAATTTTCTTGTGTGAAACGGAACAGAATCAGGACAACCCTGGTGTTTCTAATATTTTAACAGCGGGAGAAATGAGTTTGAAACCTTTCCGGGATAAAAAAATTCAAATTACTATTGTCCGATGCAAAAAGCGAGCGTAAGTCCCAAAGGGAAGAAACCGTGACCATACGACTTTATCATCCATTTTCTTGGGTCAAACGGAACAGAATCAGGACAAACACGATGATTCAAATATTTTAAGAGAGATAGAATTTAGTTTGAAACCTTTCCGGGACAAAAAAAATTCTTATTACTATCGTCCGATGCAAAAAAACGAGTGAGATTCCAAACAGGAAGAAACCGTGACCATACGACTTTATCATCAATTTTCTTGGGTCAAACGGAATAGAATCGGGAGAACCCTGGTGTTTCTAATATTTTAAGAGCGAGCGAAATGAGTTTGAAACCTTTTCGGGACAAAAAAATTCGAATTACTATCGTCCGATGCAAAAAGCGAGCATGAGTCCGTACAGGAAGAAACCGTAACCATACGAATTTATCATCAATTTTCTTGAGTTAAACATAACAGAATCGGGACAACCCCGGTATTTCTAATATTCTAAGAGCGAGAGATATGAGTCTGAAATCTTTCCGGGACAAAAAAATTTCGAATTACTATTGTTCGATGCAAAAAGCGAGCGTGAGTCCCAAAAGGAAGAAACCGTGACCATACGAATTTAGCATCAATTTTCTTGGGTCAAAGGGAACAGAATTGGGACAACCCCGGTGTTTCTAATATTTTAAGAGCGAGAGAAATGAGTTTGAAACTATTCTGGGATACAAAAGTTTGAATTACTATCGTTCGATGCCAAAAAACGAGCGTGAGTCCCAAAAGGAAGAAACCGTGACCATACAACTTTATCATCAATTTTCTAGGGTCAAACGGAACAGAATCGGGACAACCCTGGTGTTTCTAATATTTTAAGAGTGAGAGAAATGAGTTTGAAACCTTTCCGGGATAAAAAAATTCGAATTACTATCGTTCGATGCAAAAAGCGAGCGTGAGTCCCAAAAGGAAGTAACTCAAACCGTACGACTTTGAAATCAATTTTCTTGTGTGAAGCGGAACAGAGTCGGGACAACCCCGATGTTTCTAATTTTTTAATTGCGAGAGAAATGAGTTTGAAACTTTTCCGGGACAAAAAAATTCGAATTACTATGGTCCGATGCAATAAAACGAGCGTGAATCCCAAAAGGAAGAAACCGTGACCATACGACTTTATCATCAATTTTCTTGGGTCAAACGGAACAGAATCAGGACAACCCTGGTGTTTATAATATTTTAAGAGTGAGAGAAATGAGTTTGAAACCTTTCCGGGACACAAAAATTCGAATTACTATCGTTCGATGGAAAAAGTGAGCGTGAGTCCCTTCAGGAAGAAACCGTGAACATACGACTTTAGCATCAATTTTCTTGGGTCAAAGGGAAGAGAATCAGGACAACCCCGGTGTTTCTAATATTTTAGGAGCGAGAGAAATGAGTTTGAAACCATTCTGGGACCCAAAAATTTGAATTACTATCGTTCGATGGAAAAGCGAGTGTGAGTCTCAACAGGAAGAAACTCAAACCATACTACTTTATCATCAATTTTCTTGGGTGAAACGGAAAAGAATCAGGACAATCCCAGTGTTTCTAATATTTTAACAGTGAGAGAAATGAGTTTGAAACCTTTTCGGGACAAAAAAATTTGAATTACAATTGTCCGATGCAAAAAAATGAGCGTGAGTCCAAAAAGGAAGAAACCGTGACCACACGACTTTATCATCAATTTTCTTGGGTCAAACGGAACAAAATCGGGACTACTCCGGTGTCTTTAATATTTTAAGAGTGAGAGAAATGAGTTTGAAACCTTTCCGGGACACAAAAATTCGTATTACTATCGTTCGATGAAAAAAGCGAGAGTGAGTCACTTCATGAAGAAACCGTGACCATACGACTTTGGCATCAATTTTCTTGGGTCAAAGGGAACAGAATAAAGACAACCCCGGTGTTTCTAATATTTTAGGAGTGAGAGAAATGAGTTTGAAACCATTCTTGGACAAAAAAAATTGAATTACTATCGTTCGATGGAAAAAGCGAGTGTGAGTCCCAACAGGAAGAAACTCAAACCATACTACTTTATCAACAATTTTCTTGTGTGAAACGGAACAGAATTGGGACAACCCCGGCGTTTCTAATATTTTAACATCGAGAAAAATGAGTTCGAAACCTTTTCGGTACAAAAAAATTCGAATTATTATTGTCCGATGCAAAAAGCAAGTGTGAGTTCCAAAAGCAAGAAACCGTGACCATTTGACTTTATCACCAATTTTAAGAGCTTAAAAGTTTAGGGTTTAGGGTTTAGGGTTAAGGGTTTAGGGTTTAGGGTTAAGGGTTAAGGGTTTAGGGTTAAGGGTTAAGGGTTTAAGGGTTTAGGGTTTTAGGGTTTAAGGGTTTTAGGGTTTAAGGGTTAAGGGTTTAAGGGTTAAGGGTTAAGGGTTTAGGGTTAAGGGTTTAGGGTTTAGGGTTTAGGGTTTAGGGTTTAGGGCTTTAGGGTTTTAGGGTTTTAGGGTTTAGGGTTTTAGGGTTTTAGGGTTTAGGGTTTTAGGGTTTAGGGGTTTAGGGTTTAGGGTTTAGGGTTTAGGGTTTAGGGTTTAGGGTTTAGGGTTAAGGGTTTAGGGTTTAGGGTTAAGGGTTTAGGGTTAAGGGTTTAGGGTTTAGGGTTTAGGGTTTAGGGTTTAGGGTTTAGGGTTTAGGGTTTAGGGTTTAGGGTTTAGGGTTTAGGGTTTAGGGTTTAGGGTTTAGGGTTTAGGGTTTAGGGTTTAGGGTTTAGGGTTTAGGGTTTAGGGTTTAGGGTTTAGGGTTTAGGGTTTAGGGTTTAGGGTTTAGGGTTTAGGGTTTAGGGTTTAGGGTTTAGGGTTTAGGGTTTAGGGTTTAGGGTTTAGGGTTTAGGGTTTAGGGTTTAGGGTTTAGGGTTTAGGGTTTAGGGTTTAGGGTTTAGGGTTTAGGGTTTAGGGTTTAGGGTTTAGGGTTTAGGGTTTAGGGTTTAGGGTTTAGGGTTTAGGGTTTAGGGTTTAGGGTTTAGGGTTTAGGGTTTAGGGTTTAGGGTTTAGGGTTTAGGGTTTAGGGTTTAGGGTTTAGGGTTTAGGGTTTAGGGTTTAGGGTTTAGGGTTTAGGGTTTAGGGTTTAGGGTTTAGGGTTTAGGGTTTAGGGTTTAGGGTTTAGGGTTTAGGGTTTAGGGTTTAGGGTTTAGGGTTTAGGGTTTAGGGTTTAGGGTTTAGGGTTTAGGGTTTAGGGTTTA
This sequence comes from Alnus glutinosa, assembly GCF_958979055.1. Classification (NCBI taxonomy): domain Eukaryota; kingdom Viridiplantae; phylum Streptophyta; class Magnoliopsida; order Fagales; family Betulaceae; genus Alnus; species Alnus glutinosa. The sequence continues at coordinate 30,132,575 of NC_084893.1, forward strand.
GGGTTTAGGGTTTAGGGTTTAGGGTTTAGGGTTTAGGGTTTAGGGTTTAGGGTTTAGGGTTTAGGGTTTAGGGTTTAGGGTTTAGGGTTTAGGGTTTAGGGTTTAGGGTTTAGGGTTTAGGGTTTAGGGTTTAGGGTTTAGGGTTTAGGGTTTAGGGTTTAGGGTTTAGGGTTTAGGGTTTAGGGTTTAGGGTTTAGGGTTTAGGGTTTAGGGTTTAGGGTTTAGGGTTTAGGGTTTAGGGTTTAGGGTTTAGGGTTTAGGGTTTAGGGTTTAGGGTTTAGGGTTTAGGGTTTAGGGTTTAGGGTTTAGGGTTTAGGGTTTAGGGTTTAGGGTTTAGGGTTTAGGGTTTAGGGTTTAGGGTTTAGGGTTTAGGGTTTAGGGTTTAGGGTTTAGGGTTTAGGGTTTAGGGTTTAGGGTTTAGGGTTTAGGGTTTAGGGTTTAGGGTTTAGGGTTTAGGGTTTAGGGTTTAGGGTTTAGGGTTTAGGGTTTAGGGTTTAGGGTTTAGGGTTTAGGGTTTAGGGTTTAGGGTTTAGGGTTTAGGGTTTAGGGTTTAGGGTTTAGGGTTTAGGGTTTAGGGTTTAGGGTTTAGGGTTTAGGGTTTAGGGTTTAGGGTTTAGGGTTTAGGGTTTAGGGTTTAGGGTTTAGGGTTTAGGGTTTAGGGTTTAGGGTTTAGGGTTTAGGGTTTAGGGTTTAGGGTTTAGGGTTTAGGGTTTAGGGTTTAGGGTTTAGGGTTTAGGGTTTAGGGTTTAGGGTTTAGGGTTTAGGGTTTAGGGTTTAGGGTTTAGGGTTTAGGGTTTAGGGTTTAGGGTTTAGGGTTTAGGGTTTAGGGTTTAGGGTTTAGGGTTTAGGGTTTAGGGTTTAGGGTTTAGGGTTTAGGGTTTAGGGTTTAGGGTTTAGGGTTTAGGGTTTAGGGTTTAGGGTTTAGGGTTTAGGGTTTAGGGTTTAGGGTTTAGGGTTTAGGGTTTAGGGTTTAGGGTTTAGGGTTTAGGGTTTAGGGTTTAGGGTTTAGGGTTTAGGGTTTAGGGTTTAGGGTTTAGGGTTTAGGGTTTAGGGTTTAGGGTTTAGGGTTTAGGGTTTAGGGTTTAGGGTTTAGGGTTTAGGGTTTAGGGTTTAGGGTTTAGGGTTTAGGGTTTAGGGTTTAGGGTTTAGGGTTTAGGGTTTAGGGTTTAGGGTTTAGGGTTTAGGGTTTAGGGTTTAGGGTTTAGGGTTTAGGGTTTAGGGTTTAGGGTTTAGGGTTTAGGGTTTAGGGTTTAGGGTTTAGGGTTTAGGGTTTAGGGTTTAGGGTTTAGGGTTTAGGGTTTAGGGTTTAGGGTTTAGGGTTTAGGGTTTAGGGTTTAGGGTTTAGGGTTTAGGGTTTAGGGTTTAGGGTTTAGGGTTTAGGGTTTAGGGTTTAGGGTTTAGGGTTTAGGGTTTAGGGTTTAGGGTTTAGGGTTTAGGGTTTAGGGTTTAGGGTTTAGGGTTTAGGGTTTAGGGTTTAGGGTTTAGGGTTTAGGGTTTAGGGTTTAGGGTTTAGGGTTTAGGGTTTAGGGTTTAGGGTTTAGGGTTTAGGGTTTAGGGTTTAGGGTTTAGGGTTTAGGGTTTAGGGTTTAGGGTTTAGGGTTTAGGGTTTAGGGTTTAGGGTTTAGGGTTTAGGGTTTAGGGTTTAGGGTTTAGGGTTTAGGGTTTAGGGTTTAGGGTTTAGGGTTTAGGGTTTAGGGTTTAGGGTTTAGGGTTTAGGGTTTAGGGTTTAGGGTTTAGGGTTTAGGGTTTAGGGTTTAGGGTTTAGGGTTTAGGGTTTAGGGTTTAGGGTTTAGGGTTTAGGGTTTAGGGTTTAGGGTTTAGGGTTTAGGGTTTAGGGTTTAGGGTTTAGGGTTTAGGGTTTAGGGTTTAGGGTTTAGGGTTTAGGGTTTAGGGTTTAGGGTTTAGGGTTTAGGGTTTAGGGTTTAGGGTTTAGGGTTTAGGGTTTAGGGTTTAGGGTTTAGGGTTTAGGGTTTAGGGTTTAGGGTTTAGGGTTTAGGGTTTAGGGTTTAGGGTTTAGGGTTTAGGGTTTAGGGTTTAGGGTTTAGGGTTTAGGGTTTAGGGTTTAGGGTTTAGGGTTTAGGGTTTAGGGTTTAGGGTTTAGGGTTTAGGGTTTAGGGTTTAGGGTTTAGGGTTTAGGGTTTAGGGTTTAGGGTTTAGGGTTTAGGGTTTAGGGTTTAGGGTTTAGGGTTTAGGGTTTAGGGTTTAGGGTTTAGGGTTTAGGGTTTAGGGTTTAGGGTTTAGGGTTTAGGGTTTAGGGTTTAGGGTTTAGGGTTTAGGGTTTAGGGTTTAGGGTTTAGGGTTTAGGGTTTAGGGTTTAGGGTTTAGGGTTTAGGGTTTAGGGTTTAGGGTTTAGGGTTTAGGGTTTAGGGTTTAGGGTTTAGGGTTTAGGGTTTAGGGTTTAGGGTTTAGGGTTTAGGGTTTAGGGTTTAGGGTTTAGGGTTTAGGGTTTAGGGTTTAGGGTTTAGGGTTTAGGGTTTAGGGTTTAGGGTTTAGGGTTTAGGGTTTAGGGTTTAGGGTTTAGGGTTTAGGGTTTAGGGTTTAGGGTTTAGGGTTTAGGGTTTAGGGTTTAGGGTTTAGGGTTTAGGGTTTAGGGTTTAGGGTTTAGGGTTTAGGGTTTAGGGTTTAGGGTTTAGGGTTTAGGGTTTAGGGTTTAGGGTTTAGGGTTTAGGGTTTAGGGTTTAGGGTTTAGGGTTTAGGGTTTAGGGTTTAGGGTTTAGGGTTTAGGGTTTAGGGTTTAGGGTTTAGGGTTTAGGGTTTAGGGTTTAGGGTTTAGGGTTTAGGGTTTAGGGTTTAGGGTTTAGGGTTTAGGGTTTAGGGTTTAGGGTTTAGGGTTTAGGGTTTAGGGTTTAGGGTTTAGGGTTTAGGGTTTAGGGTTTAGGGTTTAGGGTTTAGGGTTTAGGGTTTAGGGTTTAGGGTTTAGGGTTTAGGGTTTAGGGTTTAGGGTTTAGGGTTTAGGGTTTAGGGTTTAGGGTTTAGGGTTTAGGGTTTAGGGTTTAGGGTTTAGGGTTTAGGGTTTAGGGTTTAGGGTTTAGGGTTTAGGGTTTAGGGTTTAGGGTTTAGGGTTTAGGGTTTAGGGTTTAGGGTTTAGGGTTTAGGGTTTAGGGTTTAGGGTTTAGGGTTTAGGGTTTAGGGTTTAGGGTTTAGGGTTTAGGGTTTAGGGTTTAGGGTTTAGGGTTTAGGGTTTAGGGTTTAGGGTTTAGGGTTTAGGGTTTAGGGTTTAGGGTTTAGGGTTTAGGGTTTAGGGTTTAGGGTTTAGGGTTTAGGGTTTAGGGTTTAGGGTTTAGGGTTTAGGGTTTAGGGTTTAGGGTTTAGGGTTTAGGGTTTAGGGTTTAGGGTTTAGGGTTTAGGGTTTAGGGTTTAGGGTTTAGGGTTTAGGGTTTAGGGTTTAGGGTTTAGGGTTTAGGGTTTAGGGTTTAGGGTTTAGGGTTTAGGGTTTAGGGTTTAGGGTTTAGGGTTTAGGGTTTAGGGTTTAGGGTTTAGGGTTTAGGGTTTAGGGTTTAGGGTTTAGGGTTTAGGGTTTAGGGTTTAGGGTTTAGGGTTTAGGGTTTAGGGTTTAGGGTTTAGGGTTTAGGGTTTAGGGTTTAGGGTTTAGGGTTTAGGGTTTAGGGTTTAGGGTTTAGGGTTTAGGGTTTAGGGTTTAGGGTTTAGGGTTTAGGGTTTAGGGTTTAGGGTTTAGGGTTTAGGGTTTAGGGTTTAGGGTTTAGGGTTTAGGGTTTAGGGTTTAGGGTTTAGGGTTTAGGGTTTAGGGTTTAGGGTTTAGGGTTTAGGGTTTAGGGTTTAGGGTTTAGGGTTTAGGGTTTAGGGTTTAGGGTTTAGGGTTTAGGGTTTAGGGTTTAGGGTTTAGGGTTTAGGGTTTAGGGTTTAGGGTTTAGGGTTTAGGGTTTAGGGTTTAGGGTTTAGGGTTTAGGGTTTAGGGTTTAGGGTTTAGGGTTTAGGGTTTAGGGTTTAGGGTTTAGGGTTTAGGGTTTAGGGTTTAGGGTTTAGGGTTTAGGGTTTAGGGTTTAGGGTTTAGGGTTTAGGGTTTAGGGTTTAGGGTTTAGGGTTTAGGGTTTAGGGTTTAGGGTTTAGGGTTTAGGGTTTAGGGTTTAGGGTTTAGGGTTTAGGGTTTAGGGTTTAGGGTTTAGGGTTTAGGGTTTAGGGTTTAGGGTTTAGGGTTTAGGGTTTAGGGTTTAGGGTTTAGGGTTTAGGGTTTAGGGTTTAGGGTTTAGGGTTTAGGGTTTAGGGTTTAGGGTTTAGGGTTTAGGGTTTAGGGTTTAGGGTTTAGGGTTTAGGGTTTAGGGTTTAGGGTTTAGGGTTTAGGGTTTAGGGTTTAGGGTTTAGGGTTTAGGGTTTAGGGTTTAGGGTTTAGGGTTTAGGGTTTAGGGTTTAGGGTTTAGGGTTTAGGGTTTAGGGTTTAGGGTTTAGGGTTTAGGGTTTAGGGTTTAGGGTTTAGGGTTTAGGGTTTAGGGTTTAGGGTTTAGGGTTTAGGGTTTAGGGTTTAGGGTTTAGGGTTTAGGGTTTAGGGTTTAGGGTTTAGGGTTTAGGGTTTAGGGTTTAGGGTTTAGGGTTTAGGGTTTAGGGTTTAGGGTTTAGGGTTTAGGGTTTAGGGTTTAGGGTTTAGGGTTTAGGGTTTAGGGTTTAGGGTTTAGGGTTTAGGGTTTAGGGTTTAGGGTTTAGGGTTTAGGGTTTAGGGTTTAGGGTTTAGGGTTTAGGGTTTAGGGTTTAGGGTTTAGGGTTTAGGGTTTAGGGTTTAGGGTTTAGGGTTTAGGGTTTAGGGTTTAGGGTTTAGGGTTTAGGGTTTAGGGTTTAGGGTTTAGGGTTTAGGGTTTAGGGTTTAGGGTTTAGGGTTTAGGGTTTAGGGTTTAGGGTTTAGGGTTTAGGGTTTAGGGTTTAGGGTTTAGGGTTTAGGGTTTAGGGTTTAGGGTTTAGGGTTTAGGGTTTAGGGTTTAGGGTTTAGGGTTTAGGGTTTAGGGTTTAGGGTTTAGGGTTTAGGGTTTAGGGTTTAGGGTTTAGGGTTTAGGGTTTAGGGTTTAGGGTTTAGGGTTTAGGGTTTAGGGTTTAGGGTTTAGGGTTTAGGGTTTAGGGTTTAGGGTTTAGGGTTTAGGGTTTAGGGTTTAGGGTTTAGGGTTTAGGGTTTAGGGTTTAGGGTTTAGGGTTTAGGGTTTAGGGTTTAGGGTTTAGGGTTTAGGGTTTAGGGTTTAGGGTTTAGGGTTTAGGGTTTAGGGTTTAGGGTTTAGGGTTTAGGGTTTAGGGTTTAGGGTTTAGGGTTTAGGGTTTAGGGTTTAGGGTTTAGGGTTTAGGGTTTAGGGTTTAGGGTTTAGGGTTTAGGGTTTAGGGTTTAGGGTTTAGGGTTTAGGGTTTAGGGTTTAGGGTTTAGGGTTTAGGGTTTAGGGTTTAGGGTTTAGGGTTTAGGGTTTAGGGTTTAGGGTTTAGGGTTTAGGGTTTAGGGTTTAGGGTTTAGGGTTTAGGGTTTAGGGTTTAGGGTTTAGGGTTTAGGGTTTAGGGTTTAGGGTTTAGGGTTTAGGGTTTAGGGTTTAGGGTTTAGGGTTTAGGGTTTAGGGTTTAGGGTTTAGGGTTTAGGGTTTAGGGTTTAGGGTTTAGGGTTTAGGGTTTAGGGTTTAGGGTTTAGGGTTTAGGGTTTAGGGTTTAGGGTTTAGGGTTTAGGGTTTAGGGTTTAGGGTTTAGGGTTTAGGGTTTAGGGTTTAGGGTTTAGGGTTTAGGGTTTAGGGTTTAGGGTTTAGGGTTTAGGGTTTAGGGTTTAGGGTTTAGGGTTTAGGGTTTAGGGTTTAGGGTTTAGGGTTTAGGGTTTAGGGTTTAGGGTTTAGGGTTTAGGGTTTAGGGTTTAGGGTTTAGGGTTTAGGGTTTAGGGTTTAGGGTTTAGGGTTTAGGGTTTAGGGTTTAGGGTTTAGGGTTTAGGGTTTAGGGTTTAGGGTTTAGGGTTTAGGGTTTAGGGTTTAGGGTTTAGGGTTTAGGGTTTAGGGTTTAGGGTTTAGGGTTTAGGGTTTAGGGTTTAGGGTTTAGGGTTTAGGGTTTAGGGTTTAGGGTTTAGGGTTTAGGGTTTAGGGTTTAGGGTTTAGGGTTTAGGGTTTAGGGTTTAGGGTTTAGGGTTTAGGGTTTAGGGTTTAGGGTTTAGGGTTTAGGGTTTAGGGTTTAGGGTTTAGGGTTTAGGGTTTAGGGTTTAGGGTTTAGGGTTTAGGGTTTAGGGTTTAGGGTTTAGGGTTTAGGGTTTAGGGTTTAGGGTTTAGGGTTTAGGGTTTAGGGTTTAGGGTTTAGGGTTTAGGGTTTAGGGTTTAGGGTTTAGGGTTTAGGGTTTAGGGTTTAGGGTTTAGGGTTTAGGGTTTAGGGTTTAGGGTTTAGGGTTTAGGGTTTAGGGTTTAGGGTTTAGGGTTTAGGGTTTAGGGTTTAGGGTTTAGGGTTTAGGGTTTAGGGTTTA